>NW_028270156.1:80015556-80655157 GCF_037043375.1 Chiloscyllium plagiosum
CTACAAGGGCAAACCAGCGAGGAATATAAAACTTCTTTAATTATACAAATCAGAAGAAAGGCATCAAATTGAACATAGGCTCCTTAGCAAATGAATCTGGGGAGACGTTTATGGGGAAGGAGGAAATGGCAGAGGGGCTTAATCAGTATTTTGCATCAATAGAAGATACTTCAAGCATCCCAATAATAGTAAAGAATACAGGGGAATTAAATACCATTAACACCACTAGAAAGGTAGCATTAGACAAACCAATGGGGCAAGAGGCCAGTAAGTCCCTGATGGCTTGCATCAAAACAAGTCGCTATAGAGCTAATTCATTGTAATTCATTGTAATTCTCCAAATTTTCTTGGATTCTTAGAAAGTACCAGAGGATTAGAAAATTCTTAATGTGACATTCCTGTTCAAAAATGGAGGGAGGCAAAAAAGTAGGTAACTATAGGCAGATTAGCTTAATATCTATTGTTGGAAAAGTACTGGAGTTAATAATTAAGGAAGAAATAGCAACATATTTGGAAGATCATAATCTAATCAAAGAGAGTCAGCGTGGCTTCACGAAAGGGAAACCATGTCTGACTAATGTATTCACGTTTTTCGAGGAAGTCTCAACCAAAATGATAGAGGAGAACCAGTAGATGTGCTGTATTTGAGACTTCCAGAAAGGTATTAGAGAAGGTGCCTCATAGAAAGTTGTCATCGGTAGTGATGGTGTTAGAAATAGGGCAAGGATAGAGAATTGGCTAATGGGCAGGGAGGGAGTAGATTAAGGGGTTCTTTTTTCAGGCTGGCAACCTGCAACCAATGGGGTTTCACAGGGATGAACTCAATGTGCAATAGCCCAATTTTTCGCTGAAGTGGAAGAGGCTGAGGGGAGCCTTGACAGAAGTCTATAAAATTGAGAGATGCATTGATAGGGTTGATGGTCAGAATCTTTCACCCCAAAGTAAAAATGTCTAAAACTAGGGGGCATGTACTTATGGTGAGGGATAAAGTTCAAAGGCGGTGTGAGGGGCAAGTCTTTTTTTTTAACACAGTGGTAGAAGTGTGGAATGCAGTGCCGGGGTGGTGGTAGAGACAGATATGATGGAGGAATTTGATAGAATTTTGATAAACATACGAATCTGCAAGGAGTGGGGGGATATGGACCAGGGGCAGGCAGAAGGGATTAATTTAATTTGGTGTCATGCTCGGCACAACATCGTGGATTGAAGGACCCATTCCTGAGCTGTAGTACAGTTCTACGTTCTATGTTCAGGTGTCAAAAATAGGTGGAAAGGCAAGATATGAGAGGGATACAAAGTTTACAGAGTTATTGGTAGGATAAATAAGGGGGAATAAAGTTGGCACTCATACTATAATATGGAAATATGTGAGGTTGTTCATTTTGGAAGGGAGAGCATTATATAAATCAAGTAAAATTGACACAAAGGGACTGGGAGGTACTTGTGCACAGAACACAAAGCTAACACACGTGTGCAGTGGGTAACCAAGAAACCTAATAGAATGTTGGCCTTTCCTCTAAAGGAGCTGAAAATGTGTTGCTGGAGAAGCGCAGCAGGTCAGGCAGCATCCAGGGAACAGGAGAATCGACGTTTCGGGCATAAGCCCTTCTTCAGGATTCCTGAAGAAGGGCTTATGCCCGAAACGTCGATTCTCCTGTTCCCTGGATGCTGCCTGACCTGCTGCGCTTCTCCAGCAACACATTTTCAGCTCTGATCTCCAGCATCTGCAGACCTCACTCTTTCCTCTAAAGGAGTTGAATATGAGAGTAAGGAAGTCTTCCGGCAACTATACAAGTTATTGGTGAGATCACATCTGGAGTAGAAAGAGCAGTTTTGATCCCCTTATTGAAGAATATGAATTACTTAATTAGACAGATCAGAGAAGGTACACTGGGACCACCTCTGGTCTGGAGGGATTGTCTTATGAGCAAAGGCTAAACAGGTTGGTACTCTACTCACTGGAGTTTAGGAAAATAAGAGGTAATCTCATTGAAACATACAGGATCCTTAAGGGGCTTGACAAGGTAAATGCTGAGAGGATGTTTCTGCTTATCAGACAGTTTAGGACCAGTTTAGGTATAGCCTCAAAATAAAGGGATACCAATTTTAGATTAGGATGAGGAGGAATTTCTTCTCTCAGAGGATTGAGAGACTTGGAACTCCTTGTCACAGAAAGCTATATATATTTAAAGTTGAGACAGATAAATTCTTGAAGGGTTACAGGGTCAGGGCAGGAATATGTACGTGAGAAATTCCAGTTCAGCCATGAGTCTATTAAATGGTGGAGCCAGCTGGACGGGACAAATTGACTACTCTTGTTCCTATTTCTTATAGTCTGATGGTATATCCTAGGCTGAGATTAATTAATCCACAAACCTGACTGCCCTGGCCAACCCATTGTCTCAGCCTGCTCCTGCCCCACCGAACTCATCTCTGCATACCTCGACATGGTCCTGTCCCCTTTAGTCCAAGAACTCCCCACCTACGTTCGGGACACCACCCACCTCCTCCATGATTTTCGCTTCCCCGGCCCCCAATGCCTTATCTTCACCATGAAACTCCTTCATCAGGTCCACACCCCCCATCAACCCAACCTCCACTCCCGGCACCTTCCCCTGCAACCGCAAGAAATGCAAAACTTGCGCCCACACCTCCCCCCCTTACTTCCCTCCAAGGCCCCAAGGGATCCTTCCATATCCGTCACAAATTCACCTGCACCTCCACATACACCATTTACTGCATCCGCTACACCCGATGTGGCCTCCTCTACATTGGGGAGTCAGGCCGCCTACTTGCGGAACGTTTCAGAGAACACCTCTGGGACACCCGCACCAACCAACCTAACTCCCCCTCCCACTCCGCCAAGGACATGCAGGTCCTTGGCCTCCTCCATTGCCAGACCATGGCAACACGATGCCTGGAGGAAGAGCGCCTCATCTTCCGCCTAGGAACCCTCCAACCACAAGGGATGAATGCAGATTTCTCCAGCTTCCTCATTTCCCCTCCCCCACCTTATCTCAGTCCCAACCCTCGGACTCAGCACCACCTTTCTAACCTGCAATCTTCTTCCCGACCTCTCCGCCCCCACCCCCTCTCTGGCCTATCACCCTCACCTTACCCTCCTTCCACCTATCGCATTCCCAACGCCCCTCCCAAGTCCCTCCTCCCTACCTTTTATCTTAGCCTGCTTGGCACACCCTCCTCATTCCTGAAGAAGGGCTTATGCCCGAAACAGCGATTCTCCTGCTCCTTGGATGTTGCCTGACCTGCTGCGCTTTTCCAGCAACACATTTTTCAGCTGAGATTAATTAATCACAGTGTTGAAAAACTATCAAGAGATTTGTGCATGCAAGTGGACTTGATGTTGACGTACAAACCACGATCTTGTTCAAACTGGGAGAGCTGGCTTGAGGGGCTGGATCATGCTCCAATTTCTCACATATTTAAGCACCAGTAGCAAACTAGTTCTTTCTGCTCATCAACATCAGCAGCAGGAGGTTTCCATTAAACTCTCAAACAGCCCCTAAAATTATTGCCAAACTCAGTCTCCAGCTGGCCAGGTTACTTCCCCTGTCAAGGGCCTGGGAACATCATTAGCTTCAGAACCCGATTTCCCAACACCCAGAGGGCGAGTGTTCTCTGCATGTTCACCTTCCTAGCCAGCACTGCTTCTAGTTTGTTTTGGCTCCCCCTTCTGCAAAAGACTCAATACACAGATACACAGACACATGCCCGCGACACAGATATAGAGAGCAAACAGCCAGGCTTTGAATATTTTAGAGACACACTGAACACATGCTAATCACAGAGATTGCAGGTAAGCAGGTCTCCCCAAGTTGGGGAGGGATTTGTGATGTAGGTATGCTGGAAGAGGAAACTTGGATTCAAAATCCTTATAAGGAGGTGAAATGAGGGATTTCAAACTCTGTACTCCTCCTCAGTAAGAGAATTTGTTGAGAGCTGAAGCAGAAAGACATCTAAACCCCAGAGAGGCAGCTAAACATAACTATTCCCATTAATTTAATGCAGTAATTTAAGTGCTCCAATGTGATTCACAAACATACAATTAGACAAACAAGTCACAAATCACAGGTGACCACAAGCATAGTCAAATAGGTAGGTTTGAAGGAACACTGTAAAGATGGAGAAGAGAAGAGTGAAGAGCTTTCCAAAGGGAACTCTCGGCAGATGAAAGCATGAAGCAAAGGGAATCATGGAGGCGCACAAGGCCAGAGCACCAAGACCTCAGTGTGTTGCCGGATTGGGTAAGGTTACATAGAAGGATTTGCAAACAAGGAGGACACAATGTCTGTGGCACCCTTGACTAGGGGTCTGTGACTATGTATGCAGCATCCTTCTGCATCCACAAAGCATTCAGGGGTCAAATCTCAGACACAAAGGTGACAGGTCTGTACCTTTCAGGCTGGGGAACGGTGTGCTCTTGTCTCGCCCTGCTTTGGTTGGGAGAGCCAGGTTCGAGAGGCTGAAGCTGGAGCCACGGCTCTTGTAGATGTTACCTGTGGGGTGGGGACAGGGGATGGAAACAACACAGGCATGCTGGTAATCATACCCTCTACTCACATAGCACATCGCCACAGCCTTAGGGCTGGGGTACAGGCAGTCAGCATTTATTACAGATTACACATCACACGACCATCAACACTTGCTTGGGCTCGGAAAAATATGTTGCCATTTAACCTGCACGTCCAGGGAAGTGATATTGCAGGGAACAACGTGGCACAGTGGGATATGAATGACTCTGGTTGGAAGGACAGAAAAGCAGAATTTCCTTTCAAAAATGTGGGAGACAGGTAAATGTTAGTGTTCAGAGGAATTGGGGTGGGGGGGGGGGCATCTTGAAAGCTTCACAAGTTAATATGGAAGTACAGCAAAAAAGAATGAGAGAATAAGATGTCATTGGTGTCTTTATTCATTTATTCATGTCAGTAAGGAGGTCTTCCTGCATTTCAGTTTTAGACTCCTTCCTCAAAAGCAACCATAGTACTTATTCAGAGCACAGCAGAGATTCACTTGATCAGACTCCAGGTACAGGCAGGATAAATGGAAGATTCTGCAAAGCATGTTACTCCAGTATTCACAGGCTAGTTCCATCAGCATTCATGGGAGAATGGATCAGGAATGCAGTGAGCTGCAGGAATGCTGGAGCCTCCTTCTGCCTGAGGCTCATGCACAAGGAGTGGAGGGAAGTGGGAGGGCCAGGATTGCTGATGGTGTGGGAGAATGAGGTCCCGACATTTCAGAGTAAGGTGGTGGTGGTAGCAGTGTGGGGAGTGGGGGGGGGGGGGTTCAGTGTGAGGAGTATAAGGGATGGAGGGACATTAAATGACAGAGTTTACCCACGCATGGGGAGTGATCGAAGGCCGGGGGTGAGTGCGTGGGCGGGCCAGGGGCTGAGCGTATGAACTTGAAGACTGTGCTGGGAGGCCAATGCACTTCCAACCGTTCTCCTCCTCCTCTGCCCAATAAAGCTGTCCAGAAAGCAGGCTGCTGGAGGAGAAAAGCCCAGGCTGAAAGGCAACCTTCTCATGACCTTCCTGAATCCTATGAATTCTGTTCAGGCTACCGGAGGTGACCGGAAGAACGGTGAAAGTTTAAACCCAGGTGCTCAGCTCAGCCCTGGTCTCCAGTCCCTTCCCTGATCAGTACGTGGGACCCAATCTGTCAATCTCTTGTTCTGCCTCTGTAAGGCAAGAGGTAAGGTTTTTATGCGGTAGGTCTCCTTCTCAGCACTTTTTAACGGTCACTTCTATTCATGACTCATTCAAGTTCTTGACTTATTTGTGCCTCTCGAATTCACGTCAACCAATACGGCAAACCTCAGCTATCTACTATTTGCTCACTGGCTCTAACAAGAGTGAAATGTGGCTACCCCGTAGAAAGGTTGGACAACCCAACGTTGGTCAGTATCCAATAAGACAAAGACGAGGTGCAGTCAATGGGCCCATATCGTCTCAAATTTCCAAGACTGAGAAATAAACTCATTGAAATGTTTAAAAACCTGAGAGAGCCTGACCTGACAGTTGCTGAGAGGACCCTTCTCCAGCCTGAGGAATCCAGAAGGAACGGACATGGCAGTTGGACAAGTATTTTGCCGTTTTGAGGTGGCTCAGGAGAATTCACTACTCACTACAGAAAGCGGTGATGAACACATGCTGGGGATAATCGAGGAGGAGAATAATCGATTATCAGGCACAAGGTGAGACGGGACAGTGAGTCAATGTAGCTGTTAAGCCATGATCTTGTTGAAAGGAGGAAGCAGGGCCAAGGGTTGAATGGTCAAATCCTGGACATATTTCTCATCCACTTCTACCATCAGGATCAGAGAACTCTGTGCAGCATTCCCAATAATCACAATCTGTATGTAGCAATTCCAAATAGATTCATAGAACAATACATTATATTAACCGTACATTTCTATTTAAATTACAAATGAATGGTCAGCATGAAATGGAAATACACATCTGGCCCTTCAAGTCACAGAACTGTCATTTTTAGGTTCGCATTTACTTATAATCCATACCTGTGCAAATCAATGACTATGAAGTGTGTGTAAAATTGGCTTCACTTACAACCATTCAAATTTGGCCGACTGGGATATATTATGCAGGTACCCCTTCTCTAATCTCAACAGTCCTTTTTACATATCACTGTCACATACAATCGATATTCAACACTTTTTGCAATAACATCACAGTCATACACTGTCTGCGTTTAACACTGCCCTCATGTCAAGTCTTTTGGGGAAGAGTAGGGCCCATTAGCAAACAAGGCAGCAACCTATGTGTGAAGTCGCAGGATGTCGGAAAGGTATTGAATGATACTTCTCTTTGGTCTTCACTCTGGAAAAGGAGAATGTTGGTATGGAATTCAGGAAAAGGGACTACGAGGAACTTGCACAGTTTGACACAGGAACTTGAGGTACCGAAGGCCCCATCGAACTTAAAAACAGGCAAATCTCCTGGCCCAGATGAATTGCATCCCAGGTTACTGAGGAAGGTGAGACAGGAAATTGCAGGGGTTCTGACACAAATTTTAAATTCCTCTCTAGCCACAGGGGACGTGCCGGAGGACTGGAGGGCAGCTAATGTGATCTCACTTTCTAAGAGGGTTGCTAGAGATGATTACAGACCGGTGTAGTATCACATCAGTGGTACGGAAACTATTGGAAAGAATTCTGAAGAAGCAAATTAATAGCCATTTGGAAAGGAATGAATTAATTCGGGTTAGTCAGCATGGCTATGGCAAGGGGAGGTCACGCCTAACAAATACATGAGACTGTTTTGAAAACGTGATGAAGTGTGTGGATGTGGGAAGTTCACATCGATGGAGTTTATATGGATTTTAGCAAAACTTTTGACAAGGTCCCACATGAGAGACGAATCAGGAAGGTGAAAGTACATGGAATTAAAGGAAAGCTGGCGAGATGGATCAGAAACTGGCTTGGTAATAGGACACAAAGGGTCGTGGTAGAAGGTGTTTGAGTGACTGGTGGTTTACCACAAGAATCAGTTCTGGGAACTCTTATTGTTGTTATATAGATGTATGATATAGTTGAAAATGTGACGAGGAGATTTGTCTGTTTTTAAGTTCGATGGGGCCTTTGGTACCTCAAGTTCCTGTGTCAAACTGTGCAAGTTTCTCGTAGTTCCTTTTCCTGAATTCCATACCAACATTCTCCTTTTCCAGAGTGAAGACCAAAGAGAAGCATCATTCAATACCTTTCCGACATCCTGCGACTTCACACATAGGTTGCTGCCTTGTTTGCAGCATTTGCAGATGACACCAAATCTGGTAGAGTGGTTAATAGCGAAGATGATTGTTAAGGGCTACAGGAAGATATAGATGGGCAGACAAATGGCAGGGGGTGTTTAACTCTGATAAGTGCAAGGTGATGCACTTTGGAAGAAACAACATGAAGGAGTATTTAATGAATGGCAGGACACTGGATATTACAGAGGCACACAGAGATCTTGGGGTAATTATTCAAAGATCCCTGAACTCAGCAGAGCACGTGAATAGTATAGTTAAGATAGCATATGGGACACTTGCCCTCAGTCATGGCACAGAGTACAACTCAAGTACTTTGTGCAGTTCTGGTCAGCTCACAACAGGAAGAATGTGATAATGTCAGAGGGGACGCAGAGCAGGTTCACCAGGATGTTGCCCGGGATGGTGAAACTGAGCTATAAGGAGAGACTAGTCAGGCTTGGATTGCCTTCTTTCAAGCAGAGAAGACTGAGCAGGGATATGATTAAGGCATATAAGATCATGAGGGCATGGACAGGGTGAACAGAGAGCAACTCTTCCACTGAGAAGAGGGGGCAGTCATGAGAGGACACTGTTTTAGGGTCAGGGGCAGGAGGTTAAAAGGAGATTTGGGGGAAAAAACCTTTTCACTCAGCGTGTGGTGGGAATCGGGAATGCACTGCCTGGGAAGGTGGTGGAAGCCAGAAACCTTACAACCTTTAAAAATATTTGCATATTTACATTTACGAAATTGGGACGAGCGCACATTTAGTGTAATGATGTCAGTACAGACTTAATGGGCTGAATCGCTGTTTCTACACTGTATGAATCGATGAGACACACACGATCTGTGATTAACAATGACCGCTCTAATATCAGAAGAGTCACCCAAAGGCAGTGTCAAATATTGCTCAAATAACATAGTCACACAGAGTCCATGTTTAAGACACACTGTTCTAATAACAGTCACACACAGTCCGTGTTTAACGCTGATCCTCCAGTATCACAGTCACACACAGTCCGTGTTTAGCGTTGACTGCTCTAATATCACAGTCTCACACAGTCCGTGTTTAACGCTGATTCTCTAATAACACAGACACACACAGTCCGTGTTTAACTCTGATTCTCTAATAACACAGACACACACAGTCCGTGTTTAACGCTGATTCTCTAATAACACAGACACACTCAGTCCGTGTTTAACGCTGATTCTCTAATAACACAGTCACACACAGTCCGTGTTTAACGCTGATTCTCGAATAACACAGACATACACAGTCCATGTTTAATGCTGATTCTCTAATAACACAGACACACACAGTCCGTGTTTAATGCTGATTCTCTAATAACACAGACACACACAGTCCGTGTTTAACTCTGATTCTCTAATAACACAGTCACACACAGTCCGTGTTTAACGCTGATTCTCTAATAACACAGACACACACAGTCTATGTTTAATGCTGATTCTCTAATAACACATTCACACACAGTCTGTGTTTAACTCTGATTCTCTAATAACACAGACACACACAGTCCGTGTTTAACTCTGATTCTCTAATAACACAGACACACAGTCCGTGTTTAACTCTGATTCTCTAATAACACAGACACACACAGTCCATGTTTAACGCTGATTCTCTAACACAGTCACACACAGTCCGTGTTTAACTCTGATTCTCTAATAACACAGACAAAAACAGTCTGTGTTTAACGCTGATTCTCTAAATAACACAGTCCATGTTTAACGCTGATTCTCTAATAACACAGACACACACAGTCCATGTTTAACGCTGATTCTCTAACACAGTCACACACAGTCCGTGTTTAACTCTGATTCTCTAATAACACAGACAAAAACAGTCCGTGTTTAACGCTGATTCTCTAAATAACACAGTCTATGTTTAATGCTGATTCTCTAATAACATAGTCACACACAGTCAGTGTTTAATGCTGATTCTCTAATAACACAGACATACACAGTCCATGTTTAATGCTGATTCTCTAATAACACAGACACACACAGTCCGTGTTTAATGCTGATTCTCTAATAACACAGACACACACTGTCCGTGTTTAACTCTGATTCTCTAATAACATAGTCACACACAGTCCGTGTTTAATGCTGATTCTCTAATAACACAGACACACACTGTCCGTGTTTAACTCTGATTCTCTAATAACATAGTCACACACAGTCCGTGTTTAATGCTGATTCTCTAATAACACAGACACACACAGTCCGTGTTTAACTCTGATTCTCTAATAACACAGTCACACACAGTCCGTGTTTAATGCTGATTCTCTAATAACACAGACACACACAGTCCATGTTTAACTCTGATTCTCTAATAACACAGTCACACACAGTCCAAGTTTAATGCTGATTCTCTAATAACACAGTCACACACAGTCCATGTTTAATGCTGATTCTCTAATAACACAGTCACACAGAGTCCATGTTTAACTCTGATTCTCTAATAACACAGACACACACAGGCCATGTTTAATGCTGATTCTCTAATAACACAGACACACACAGTCCGTGTTTAATGCTGATTCTCTAATAACACAGACACACACAGTCCATGTTTAACTCTGATTCTCTAATAAAACAGACACACACAGTCCGTGTTTAATGCTGATTCACTAATAACACAGTCACACACAGTCCATGTTTAATGCTGATTCTCTAATAACACAGTCACACACAGTCCATGTTTAATGCTGATTCTCTAATAACACAGTCACACACAGTCCGTGTTTAACGCTGATTCTGTAATAACACAGACACACAGTCCGTGTTTAACGCTGATTCTGTAATAACACATTCACACACAGTCCATGTTTAACTCTGATTCTCTAATAACACAGACACACACAGTCCATGTTTAATGCTGATTCTCTAATAACAGTCACACAGAGTCCATGTTTAACTCTGATTCTCTAATAACACAGACACACACAGGCCATGTTTAATGCTGATTCTCTAATAACACAGACACACACAGTCCGTGTTTAATGCTGATTCTCTAATAACACAGACACACACAGTCCATGTTTAACTCTGATTCTCTAATAAAACAGACACACACAGTCCGTGTTTAATGCTGATTCTCTAATAACACAGTCCGTGTTTAACGCTGATTCTCTAATAACACAGACACACACAGTCTATGTTTAATGCTGATTCTCTAATAACACAGACACACACAGTCCGTGTTTAATGCTGATTCTCTAATAACACAGTCACACACAGTCCGCGTTTAATGCTGATTCTCTAATAACATAGTCACACACAGTCCGTGTTTAACGCTGATTCTCTAATACCACAGTCTCACACAGTCAGTGTTTAACGCTGATTCTCTAATAACACAGTCACACACAGTCCGTGTTTAACGCTGATTCTCTAATAACACAGACACACACAGTCCGTGTTTAACTCTGATTCTCTAATAACACAGTCACACACAGTCCGTGTTTAACGCTGATTCTCTAATAACACAGACACACACAGTCCGTGTTTAACGCTGATTCTCTAATAACACATTCACACACAGTCTGTGTTTAACTCTGATTCTCTAATAACACAGACACACACAGTCCATGTTTAACGCTGATTCTCTAACACAGTCACACACAGTCCGTGTTTAACTCTGATTCTCTAATAACACAGACAAACACAGTCCGTGTTTAACGCTGATTCTCTAATAACACAGACACACACAGTCTATGTTTAATTCTGATTCTCTAATAACATAGTCACACACAGTCCGTGTTTAATGCAGATTCTCTAATAACATAGTCACACACAGTCCGTGTTTAATGCTGATTCTCTAATAACACAGACACACACAGTCCATGTTTAATGCTGATTCTCTAATAACAGTCACACACTGTCCGTGTTTAATGCTGATTCTCTAATAACACAGACACACACAGTCCGTGTTTAACTCTGATTCTCTAATAACACAGTCACACACAGTCCGTGTTTAATGCTGATTCTCTAATAACACAGTCACACACAGTCCGTGTTTAACTCTGATTCTCTAATAACACAGACACACACAGTCCGTGTTTAACGCTGATTCTCTAATAACACAGTCACACACAGTCCGTGTTTAACGCTGATTCTCTAATAACATAGTCACACACAGTCCATGTTTAATGCTGATTCTCAAATAACACAGTCACACACAGTCCGTGTTTAACTCTGATTCTCTAATAACACAGTCACACACAGTCCGTGTTTAACTCTGATTCTCTAATAACACAGTCACACACAGTCCGTGTTTAACGCTGATTCTCTAATAACACAGTCACACCCAGTCCGTGTTTAACTCTGATTCTCTAATAACACAGACACACACAGTCCATGTTTAATGCTGATTCTCTAATAACACAGTCACACACAGTCCGTGTTTAACGCTGATTCTCTAATAACATAGTCACACACAGTCCATGTTTAATGCTGATTCTCTAATAACATAGTCACACACTGTCCGTGTTTAACTCTGATTCTCTAATAACACAGTCACACACAGTCCGTGTTTAACTCTGATTCTCTAATAACACAGACACACACAGTCCATGTTTAACGCTGATTCTCTAATAACACAGACACACACAGTCCGTGTTTAACTCTGATTCTCTAATAACACAGACACACACAGTCCGTGTTTAACTCTGATTCTCTAATAACACAGACACACACAGTCCGTGTTTAACTCTGATTCTCTAATAACACAGGCGAAAGTGAGGTCTGCAGATGCTGGAGATCAAAGTTGAAACTTTATTGCTGGAACAGCACAGCAGGTCAGGCAGCATCCAGGGAACAGGAGATTCGACGTTTCGGGCACAGGCCCTTCTCTAATAACACAGACACACACAGTCCGTGTTTAACGCTGATTCTCTAATAACACAGACACACACAGTCCGTGTTTAACTCTGATTCTCTAATAACACAGACACACACAGTCCGTGTTTAACGCTGATTCTCTAATAACACAGACACACTCAGTCCGTGTTTAACTCTGATTCTCTAATAACACAGACACACACAGTCCATGTTTAACGCTGATTCTCTAATAACACAGACATACACAGTCCATGTTTAATGCTGATTCTCTAATAATACAGACACACACAGTCCGTGTTTAATGCTGATTCTCTAATAACACAGACACACACAGTCCGTGTTTAACTCTGATTCTCTAATAACACAGACACACACAGTCCGTGTTTAATGCTGATTCTCTAATAACACAGTCGCACACATTCCGTGTTTAACTCTGATTCTCTAATAACACAGACACACACAGTCCGTGTTTAACTCTGATTCTCTAATAACACAGACACACACAGTCCGTCTTTAACGCTGATTCTCTAATTACACAGTCACACACAGTCCGTGTTTAACGCTGATTCTCTAATAACACAGTCATACCCAGTCCGTGTTTTACACGGATTCTCTAATATCACAGTCACACACAGTCCGTGTTTAACAATGATTCTCTAGTATCACAATGACACAGTCCGTGTTTAACGCTGATTCTCTAATAACACAGACACACACAGTCCATGTTTAACGCTGATTCTCTAATAACACAGACACACACAGTCCATGTTTAACGCTGATTCTCTAATAACATAGTCACACACAGTCCGTGTTTAACGCTGATTCTCTAATAACACAGTCATACCCAGTCCGTGTTTTACACGGATTCTCTAATATCACAGTCACACACAGTCCGTGTTTAACAATGATTCTCTAGTATCACAATGACACAGTCCGTGTTTAACGCTGATTCTCTAATAACACAGACACACACAGTCCGTGTTTAATGCTGATTCTCTAATAACATAGTCACACACAGTCCATGTTTAACTCTGATTCTCTAATAACACAGACACACACAGTCCATGTTTAATGCTGATTCTCTAATAACACAGTCACACACAGTCCGTGTTTAACTCTGATTCTCTAATGACACAGTCACACACAGTCCGTGTTTAACGCTGATTCTGTAATAACACAGACACACACAGTCCGTGTTTAATGCTGATTCTCTAATAACATAGTCACACACTGTCCGTGTTTAACTCTGATTCTCTAATGACACAGTCACACACAGTCCGTGTTTAATGCTGATTCTCTAATAACACAGTCACACACAGTCCGTGTTTAACTCTGATTCTCTAATAACACAGACACACACAGTCCGTGTTTAATGCTGATTCTGTAATAACACAGTCACACACAGTCCGTGTTTAACTCTGATTCTCTAATGACACAGTCACACACAGTCCGTGTTTAACGCTGATTCTGTAATAACACAGTCACACACAGTCCGTGTTTAACTCTGATTCTCTAATAACACAGACACACACAGTCCGTGTTTAATGCTGATTCTCTAATAACACAGTCACACACAGTCCGTGTTTAACTCTGATTCTCTAATAACACAGACACACACAGTCCATGTTTAATGCTGATTCTCTAATAACACAGTCACACACAGTCCGTGTTTAACTCTGATTCTCTAATAACACAGACACACACAGTCCGTGTTTAACTCTGATTCTCTAATGACACAGTCACACACAGTCCGTGTTTAACGCTGATTCTGTAATAACACAGACACACACAGTCCGTGTTTAACTCTGATTCTCTAATAACACAGACACACACAGTCCATGTTTAATGCTGATTCTCTAATAACACAGTCACACACAGTCCGTGTTTAACTCTGATTCTCTAATAACACAGACACACACAGTCCATGTTTAATGCTGATTCTCTAATAACACAGTCACACACAGTCCGTGTTTAACGCTGATTCTGTAATAACACAGTCACACACAGTCCGTGTTTAACTCTGATTCTCTAATAACACAGTCACACACAGTCCGTGTTTAACGCTGATTCTCTAATAACACAGACACACAGAGTCCATGTTTAACTCTGATTCTCTAATAACACAGACACACACAGTCCATGTTTAACTCTGATTCTCTAATAACACAGACACACACAGTCTGTGTTTAACTCTGATTCTCTAATAACACAGACACACACAGTCCGTGTTTAATGCTGATTCTCTAATAACACAGACACACACAGTCCGTGTTTAACTCTGATTCTCTAATAACACAGACACACACAGTCCGTGTTTAACGCTGATTCTCTAATAACACAGTCACACACAGTCCGTGTTTAACGCTGATTCTCTAATAACACAGTCACACACAGTCCGTGTTTAACGCTGATTCTCTAATAACACAGTCACACCCAGTCCGTGTTTAACACGGATTCTCTAATATCACAGTCACACACAGTCCGTGTTTAACAATGATTCTCTAGTATCACAATGACACAGTCCGTGTTTAACACGGATTCTCTAATAACAGTCACACACAGTCCGTGTTTAACACTGATTCTCTCGTCTCACAATCACACACAGTCCGTGCTTAACACTGATTCTCTAATAACACAGTCACGTACTGTCCGTGTTTAACTCTGATTCTCTAATAATACTATCATACACAGTCCGTGTTTAACACTTACTGGCAAATGACATGAATCCTCCGAATCCCTCACTGCTGTTATTGGAGACAGTGGAGTTTGGTGAACTCGCTCGTGAGTCTGATTCTGCTTCAGAGTCACTCGGGAGCCTCAGGCTGTTGGGACGGAGCAGCTTGTGGGGCCTGGAACATTGGAAACCAGTGTGAACACGTGGCATCATCCCTGACACATTTCCTTCACAACACTACCATCCTCTCCACATACTTTCTGAAATTAGCAGCTCTGAATTCCACGCAGAGCTCATTGAGGTCTTCTGTAAGTAACGGTAGGTCATTTTTTGTTATTCATAGATAGGATCTGCATTTCACTGGCTTGGCCAGCACTTACTGCCCATATCTAATTGCCTAGAGGGCAGTTCAGAGTCAACCACATTGCTCAGAGTCAGGAGTCACATGTTGGCCAGACCAGGCAAGGTTGGGAGATTTCCTTTCCTGAAGGACACTGAACTAGAAGCTTTTTATTCTAAAGTGACAATTGATAATAGTTACGTGGTTGCGTTTCATTTCAGATTTAAAAAAATAAATCTGATTTCACCATCTGCCATTTCCTGTCTCAAGAATACTCGCCTTAGATTCTGCATTTTTGGCTCAGTGACATTATCCAACACCTGACCTGAGGCAGGTTTTTTTTAGGATCCAATCAATACACCAGTTTGTGGCTAATCAAAACAAGGTCATCGCAGTATGTTAAAAAGCTGCAGTTTGATCAGACTACATGGGAAGGCCTGTTAAGTTTGTCCCTTTGTCACCTTTATACTGCCCAGGCCAGTACGAAATCACAGGCTACATCATGGTCCCCAAGCCTATTTGCTGCCAGTACACCAACACCAGCTCCTCGGGTGTCTTTCCCACTCAGTCACCATGCTCGGGCTTCACTCTCACGCCCTCCCAGCATCTGACCGTGACCATCACCTTCCCCCCACCACCCTCCGAGCACCGAGACATGACCCTCAGCCCTCACTCCCTCTGTGTCCAGGTGTGACCCTTGTTCTCACCCTTAACCCCCCCTCAGCACCTGGTCATGACCCTCACCCTCACCCAGTGCTGGGGCTGGCTCTCTCTCACACACCCCCCCCTTCCCCATGCTCCAAGGTGTCCCCATGGCTCCCCTATCCTCCCTCACCCAGAGAGGCAGCCAATACCCAAACACCACCCTCCACATAGGCCCTCACCCAGAGGCACTGTCTCCTGATTTGCTTCATTAACTGTTGGGAACATTGGTCCAGGAGAGTACAAAAGCTGCAGATGTTCGCCTTCATGCCCCGAGTGCAGTCATGCAGCCACCCCAGTCAGATTAAAAGGGGGGCATTGGGAAGAGGCTTCAATCGTCAGCCTGAAATCTCACCGGTTGTCGTTCACGTTCTGAACAAAGTGCGGTGTGTAGCTCTCTCCCTGGTCGTCATCCTCATCCTCTGTGGGGAAGCCGTACTGAGGTTCAAAGTACGGGTTCTCATAGTCTCGCTGGCGGGCCGGCACCTCTGCCATCCCGTTATTCTCCCGCCTCTCCAGGCTGGCTTTGGCGAAGGCCTGAATGGACGCCGCCGAGATGTGGTTGTGGAAGGTCAGCGCTTTCTCCTCCGCCTCCGTCGAGTCGATCGACTCCTGCTGGGCCCAAGGAGTGGCAGTCAGTGACAGCTCCAGCCCAGCCCAAACAGGGGAATGACTGCCACCCCACCAGCTTTCCCTCTCCTCACACCCGCGTCACCACAAACGTCCCGAGGACCACCCTCAGACACAGGCCGCCTACCCAACCCCCGCCAAGGGGCAAACCAATGGCCAGCTCCTGGGGCAGAGTGAGATGGCTCACTGCTGGATGGGGGTGGGTGAGTGGGGGGGGGGGGGGGGGGGATGCTGGTGGTCGGGACCACCACAGGGGATTCCTGATGAAGGGATTCTGCCCGAAACATCGGTTTTCCTGCTCCTCGGATGCTGCCTGACATGCTGGGCTTTTCTAGCACCACTCTAATCTCGACCATCACCACAGGAGATTTGAGCGTGAGGATACTAGGATCACCACAGGCAGGGGTGATGGGGAAGGGTTGGACGCTGCAGGAATGGGGAGGGCAACCATTGAGGCTTTATGGGAGGAGGTTTAACTGGGACAGTGCCTGGCAAAGGAACAGAGAGTAAGTGACAGACAGTACCCAAGTGACAAAGACTGGCAGCTGCACAGTGAGACAGCAAGGGCACTGGATTCAGGGAGAGCAAAGGAACATTGTCACCTTGACGTGAACCTACGTGGTTGGTGCCCTGTATGACTGTGCTGGGACTGCTGCTGGCTGTCGTACTTGAGCTGGAGCGGGGAGGATTGTTGTCCAAGGAATTCTCACTGTCCGGCCCCTGGTCATCCAGATCCTCTCGATATTTCTGAAATCCCTGGAACTCAATCTCGCTCGGATCACCAAGTGCAGCGTGGCTGGGAGGGTCAACATCTGTAATGACAGCAGTACGTTCAAGCACAGCCCAGGCACAGAGAGAACACAACAGCTGGCTCCCACACTGACCGACCACGGGAGCCACACCGACCGACCGACCACGGGAGTCGCACTGACTGACCGACCGTGGGAGCTGCACTGACCGACCCACCGACCATGGGAGTCGCACTGACTGACCGCGGGAGTCACACTAACCATGCTGGGGACACACCTGTCTTGCTGCTGATCCTAGGCGTTCTACCTTTGGTCCATTCACAGCTAAGAGCCAACCACGTCAGCTGGGACTACCAGCCAGACCAGGTAAGCACAGCAAGTTTCCTTCCGTGAAGAGCATTCGTGAACCAGAAAGGATTTCAGAATGATCCACTCATTTCACACTCACCAGTCCCTGAGACTGGCTTTAATTCCACACTTCTCAGTTACATCAACTCAATTTCTCCCCACTGCTGTTGTTGGACTTGAATCTGTGTCTATGTAGCAAAAGTCTTGGCTTTCGAATATCACATCAGGAACCTTACAACTGCCCCTCTCTAATTCCTGGAGCATGCCACCTCTCTGAGGCAGGTTGGCACTGTATGCTTGCGATTAGGAAGACACCAACACAGTGCTTGCAGAGCCCATGACAGGGATGCAGCTCCAAAGCAACAGTGGAGCAGAGGGCTCACTTATCCCATTAACATAGTGACACTGGATACTTACTCGGTGTGTCTCCTTTGATGTCGCACTTCATCATTTCACTCACAAAGTCACCCAGGGAGGAGTATGAAGAGCTGGAGTCATTATACTCCACGCTGTCACTGCCACTGGAAGAGACCATAAAACCGTAAGGTGGACAAGCAGAATTCGGCCACTCAGCCCATTGAGTTTGAGGCACCATTCAATCATTGCTGATATGCATCCCAAGCCCTTTCTCCTGCCAGGTTATTCTTGATCTCCTTCGGACTCAAGAACCTCTCTGTCTGAAAATCCACTCAATGCCTTGGCCTGCACAGCCTTCCACACAATCAGCTCCACAGATTCACCAGCCTCAGGGTGAAGGGATTCCTCCCCAGCTCAGTTCTAAAGGGTTAGCCCTTTACTCTGAGGGTGTGCCCTTGGATCCAGGTCTCTCCTTCTAGTGGAAACATCACCTCTATGCCCACTCTAATCAGGCCTCTGCGTATTCTCTAAATTTCAGTGACATGCCCTGCCCACCACCGTCCTGCTGAACTATGTCGAGTATAAACCCAGAGTCCTCAATCGCCCCTCGTATGACAAACCCTTCATCCCGGAGATTATTCCTGTAAACGTTCTCTGAAGCCCCTCCAATATCAGACCATTGTCATTAGATATGGCATCAAAACACTGTCTGTTCAGAGCCTTATACATTGCTGTTCCTGCACCGTAGCCCTCTTGAGCTGAATGTACCTGCATGCGAACTTATTCTCCCAAGTCCCTTTGTGCTTCAGATTCCCAAAGCCATTTCCCATTTGGAAAATGGTCTATGCCTCTATTCTTCCTGCCAAAATCTTAAACTTTCCAACACTGGTCCTTCTTTGCCCACTCTCCCAGTCTGAGCAAGACCTTCTGCAGCCTTCCTGCTTCCTTAACAATACCTTTCCTACACCTTTGTGTCATCTGCAAACTGAGCAACAATGCTCTCGGTGCTTCACCCAGATCATTAATGCATAACGTGAATAGTAACGATCCCAATGCAAACCCCCATGGAACTCCACTAGTCACTTTTATCCACACAGCCTGCCTTCTGCCAGTCAGCCAGGCCTCTATCCATAGGTGAAAAGCGTGACGGTCAGGAAGCATCCGAGGAGTAGGACCGTTGACGTTTCAGGCAGAAACCCTTCATCAGGAATGTGGAGGGCAAAGGGGGCTGAGAGATGAATGGGGGTGGGGGTGGGAAAATAAGGTAGCTGGGAAGGCCATAAGTAGATGCAGGTGGGGGTTAATAGAGATAGGTCGGAGAAGTGGGAAGGAAAACGGACAGGTAGGACAGTTCAAGAGGGTGGTGCCAAGCTGGAGAGTTGGATCTGGGATGAAGTGGGGGGAGGGAGGATGAGGACACTGGTGAAATCGACATTGATGCCATGTAGTTTGAAGGTCCCAAGATGGAAGATAGGGCATTTTGCCTCCAGGTTTTTTTTAGATTAGATTAGATTACTTACAGTGTGGAAACAGGCCCTTCGGCCCAACAAGTCCACACCGACCCGCCGAAGCGCAATTGTGGGAGGAAACCAGAGCACCCGGAGGAAACCCACACAGACTCGGGGAGAATGTGCAAACTCCACACAGTCAGTCGCCTGAGGCGGGAATTGAACCAGGGTCTCTGGCGCTGTGAGGCAGCAGTGCTAACCACTGTGCCACCGTGCCGCCTACTGTGTCGGGTGGTTCGGATTTGGCGGTGGAGGAGAGCCAGGACTTGCATGTCCTTGGCGGAGTGGGAGGGAGAGTTAGAGTGGTCGGCCACAGGGTTGTTTGGTGCATGTGTCCCAGAGATGTTCCCTGAAACACTCAGCGAGTTAGTGTCCTGTCTCCCCGATGTAGAGGAGACCATATCAGGACCAATGGACACAGAGACGTTTGGGTATGCAGGAAAATCTCTGCCGGATGTGGAAGAATCCTTTGGGGTCTTGGTTGGTGGACGATTGGGGGTGGGAGGTGCAGGTTTTACACTGATGAAACTCATGCAACGCTGCAGGGAACACCTCTGGGACACACACCAAACAACCCCACTGCCCCGTGGCCGACCCCTTCCTATTATTATCTCCTTATCTGCTGTGCCTGAAGTGAGATTCCTGACCCTTTCCACACACTGTCCTATTAGTTATAATGTTAATAACAACATCTGCTGAGCCCTCCCCACTTTTACATTTTTTTCTATGCAACTGAACCCACTCCCCAGTTTAGTTTAAAACTCTGTACACAGCGATTTGCCAGCACCCCGGTCCCAGCATGATTCAGGTGGAGCCCGTCCCATCAGAACAGCTCCCTCCTTCCCCAGTCCTGGTGCCAATGTCCCATGGCTTTAAACCTAATTCTCCCACAATCTTCCAGCCAATCTTTCTTGCTCATGCTGCATCAATCTTCTCATGGCTCAGGTAGTAATCTGGAGACTACCACCTTTTTGGTTCGGCTTCATAGTTTAGCCCCATGTTCCCTCAGGTGAACCCCTTTGCTCTTTCTAACTACTCGGACTACGACAACTCGAACTTTCCCCTCCCGCTCCAATTTAGCGGTATGATCATGTCATTATCAGACTGCTAATCCAGAGAATCAAGATTCCTGAAGGAGGGCTTATGCCCGAAACGTCAATTCTCCTGTTCCCTGGATGCTGCCTGACCTGCTGCGCTTTTCCAGCAACACATTTTCAGTGCTAATCCAGAGACCCAAATAATGTCTGAGGACCCAGGTTCGAAACCCACAACAGATGGTGGAATTTGAATTCAATGAAAGTCTGGAATTAAGATTTTAATGGTGACTATGAAGTCATTGTCAATCATCTGAGAAACCCATTGGTTCACTAATCCAAAGGAAATTGCCAACCTTACATGATCTGACCTACATGCGACTCCACACCCAGAATAATATGGCTGCTTCTTCATGGGCAATTAGGGGTGCAATAAACGCTGGCCTAGTCAGTTACACCCTCATCATGTGAATGAATTACAAGAAAGTTCCTCTGGAGTCCAGATGGAATATTCTGCCCATGCACCAGGCAAGCAACACAGCTTGCTAAGTCTCGATCCTGGCTATGATGAACAGTGTTTATTCCTCTGACTATACTATCTCGATTACATCATTTCTCTTTTCTACCCCCTACTGATTGGCTGTATCACGTTACTATGGTCAGTTTGCTCATCCTCCCCACAGCTCAACTCTCATCCACATAGGGAGCAAGATTGATAGACCTGTTGGATAAGCTCAAGGGCTGAGACTCCATCAACACTCCTTCCTGGATCCCTCAACCTGCCACGTTCATAGTCGCACACCACCACCACCACCCCCCCCCCACCGTGCCCTCACTGTTATGAGGGAGACATGGGAGTCAGCAGCACAGAGGCATGCAAAACAAGGTCATTCTGATCCAGCTGGACATACCAGGCAGCATCTTTGGAGAAAGAGGAATCACTGAACGCTTCAGATCATATTTTCTTGGCCAGGGAGAGCCAATGAGGAAACAGCATTTCAAAAAAAAAACAACAGAGCCAAAGAGAATGAAGACAAAAGGTCACCCTAACTGGAAAATCGATAGTCAGACCTGCTGAGCCCAGATCAACAGGGGTCACAATGTCAACAGTTCATCCAAGATTCTGTCATGCAGATCCTAGCTCAATCGCAGTGAGTCCAGTCCACCCATCACCCACTCTTCATTAGGTGAATCAGCTCTCTGGCCACAAAAAAACTTCATTTAAAAATTTCTGTTTCACTGTCACATTGTCCCTCTGCAGCCTCCAGACTCAATATCGAGTTCAACAATTTTAGGGCCGAGCTACAATCAGTTCTGAAGAAAGGTCACTGTATCCATGACATTAACCCTGCATTCCCTCCACTGATGCTGCAGAACCCACTGAAGTTTTCCGAGCAATTTATGTTTTTGCTTCTGATTTCGAACACCATTTTTAGTTTTCTCTGTACAATAAGTCAACGGATAACATTGACAGTTAAAATGCTGCTTCTATGTTACCAACAAAATAATGGCAATACAATTGTTTGACATTGCATTGCTTGGTATAAGAGAAAATGAGGACTGCAGATGCTGGAGATCGGAGCTGAAAAATGTGTTGCTGGAAAAGCGCAGCAGGTCAGGCAGCATCAAAGAAGGAGAATCGACGTTTCGGGCATAAGCCCTTCTTCAGGAATGAGGAAGATGTGCCAAGCAGGCTAAGGTAAAAGGTAGGGAGGAGGGACTTGGGGGAGGAGCGTCGGGAATACGATAGGTGGAAGGAGGTTAAGGTGAGGGTGATAGGCCGGAGAGGGGGTGGGGGCGGAGAGGTCGGGAAGAAGATTGCAGGTTAGAAAGGTGGTGCTGAGTCCGAGGGTTGGGACTGAGACAAGGTGGGGGAAGGGAAAATGAGGAAGCTGGAGAAATCTGCATTCATCCCTTGTGGTTGGAGGGTTCCTAGGTGGAAGATGAGGCGCTCTTTATCCAGGTGTCGTGTTGCCATGGTCTGGCGATGGAGGCGGCCAAGGACCTGCATGTCCTTGGTGGAGTGGGAGGGGGAGTTAAAGTGTTCCGCCACAGGGCGGTTGGGTTGGTTGGTGCGGGTGTCCCAGAGGTGTCACCAACCAACCCAACCGCCCTGTGGCGGAACACTTTAACTCCCCCTCCCACTCCACCAAGGACATGCAGGTCCTTGGCCGCCTCCATCGCCAGACCATGGCAACACGACACCTGGATAAAGAGCGCCTCATCTTCCACCTAGGAACCCTCCAACCACAAGGGATGAACTCAGATTTCTCCAGCTTCCTCATTTCCCCTCCCCCCACCTTTTCTCAGTCCCAACCCTCGGACTCTGCACCGCCTTTCTAACCTGCAGTCTTCTGCCTGACCTCTCCGCCCCCACCCCCACTCCGGCCTATCACCCTCACCTTAACCTCCTTCCACCTATCGTATTCCCAACGCCCCTCCCCCAAGTCCCTCCTCCCTACCTTTTACCTTAGCCTGCTTGGCACACCTTCCTCATTCCTGAAGAAGGGCTTATGCCCGAAACGTCAATTCTCCTGCTCCTTGGATGCTGCCTGACCTGCTGCGCTTTTCCAGCATTGCTTGGTATAGACCTACTGCCTGCTCTCAAGACATTTTTCCCCCCACATTATTCCATACCTGCACTCAGTCTCCTTAGCCTTTTACCAGTTCTTGTGCCTGCACTCAGACTCTCTCTACTGCCTCCAATCACCCCTCAGCTCCCATTCCCACCTTGTGTCCTCACGTTCCCTTTCTATTCTGCATGCCATTCTTAACGCACATTGAAGGCCTGGACTCCACCTACTGGCAAAAGCTGGTGGTGCAGATAGTTCAGCCTCCACTAACTAATGTTTGCCACGAGAGAGAGCCAGCTTAAAGTTTCAAGTGAGCTTAGTTTTAGTATTTCTAGTACTCGTAATTACACTGATATTCCATTCCTTTTTATTTTAAATTAGTTTATTTCAAAGTTATTTCACTTATCAGTGTAAACATTCAGCCTCGGACCTTCGGGTGACCATCCTCCAAGATGGACTTCAGGATAGGCAGCAGAGAAAAGTGGCCAAGCAGGGGCTGATAGCTGAGTTCGGTACCCATAGGGAGGGCTTCAACCGGGATCTTGGGTTCATGTCACATTACAGGTGTCCACCATTGCACTATGCATACACACAGATACTCCTACACACACACACTCCTATACACACAAACACCCACACACTCACACATGCACCCCCTCACAGACTTAAGACACTCTGCACTCACTACACACACACACACTTTCTCACACTCACAACCCCCACCCCAGACAGACACACACACAGACAAAGACCCACATGCACACATATATTTTGTGGGGTGAATTTGTACTTGCAGGGTTACATTGTACTTTGCTCAAAAACTGCATGAATTTATGTAAAACTCCATTATCTCACTTTTTAGATTAAAATCAATCTAAACATCATGGTATAGACAGAGAATACAGGGGGCCAACACCTTCAACATGATGTCTAACTATCACCATTGTTAACAGCTAACCCGAGAATGCAACTTTTTTAAAAAAAAGGTTTTGTGATTTACACATGAAAGAAGTGAAACTATCACTGTATTCTAACAGATGAAAGGCTTAACAGACAATTAATTTTTCAACGTATAATTTCAGTTACATCACACTGCAAATTTTTGCTATAAATTCTGTGTTAGGATTGAGCCCTCCACTATCACCTGATGAAGGAGTGTCGCTCCTAAAGCTAGTGCTTCCAATTAAACCTGTTGGACTGTAGCTGGTGTTGTGTGATTTTTAAACTTTGTACACCCCAGTCCAACACCGGCATCATGTCTTTTATGTTCATTTACCTTGTTTTGAGTGTTATTTCAGCTAGGAATACATAGTGCTGCACGTGTACAATTCAACCTGCACGTGGACTTTTCTGAACAAAAACTGTCACTGGATTTAGCACTAAATTCTATGGGAAACCATGCTTCACTTAAAGTTATGTGAAGGACCACTCCCCTCTGCCTGCCCACCCCCCTCTTTGGACTATGAATTGGAGAATGGAAGACTACAGAGCTAACAGTAACTGGTCAATTAGAACATAGAACATTACAGCGCAGTACAGACCCTTCGACCCTCGATGTTGCACCACCCTGTCATACTAATCTGAAGCCCATCCCGCCTACACTATTCCATGTACATCTATTTGCCTAACCAATGTTGACTTAAATGCACTTAAACTTGGCGAATCTACCAATGCAGGCAAAGCATTCCATACCCTTACTACTCTCTGAGAAAAGAAACTACCTCTGACATCAGTCTTATACCTATCTCCCCTCACTTTAGAATTGTGTCCCCTCGTGTTTGCCATTCCCATACTTAGAAAAAGGTTTTCCCTGTCACCCTATCTAACCCTCTGATTATCTTATATGTCTCTATTAAGTCACCTCTCAACCTTTTTCTCTCTAATGAGAACAGCCTCAAGGCCCTCAGCCTTTCCTCATAAGACATTCCTTCCATACCAGGAGACATCCTAGTAAATCTCCTCTGCACCCTTTCCAAAGCTTTCACATCCTTCTTATAATGCGGTAACCAGAACTGTACACAATACTCTAAGTGTGGCCGTATCAGAGCTTTGTACAGCTGCAGCATAACCTCCTGGTTCTGGAACTCAATCCCTCTATTAATAAAGGCCAAAGCACTGTATGCCTTCTTAACAACCCTGTCAATCTGGGTGGCAACTTTCAGGGATCTGTGTACATGGACACCGAGATCTCTCTGCTCATCTGCACTCCCAAGAATCCTACCATTAGCCCAGTACTTTGCATTCCAATTACTCCGGCCAAAGTGAATCACCTCACACTTGTCCACATTAAACTCCATTTGCCACCTCTCAGTCCAGCTCTGCATCCTATCTATGTCTCTCTGCAACCTACTACATCCTTCGTACTATCCACAACTCCACCAACCTTAGTGTCATCCGCAAATTTACTAACCCACCCTTCTAAGCCCTCATCCAGGTCATTTATAAAAATGACGATCAGCAGTGGACCCAGCACCGACCCTTGCAGTACGCCGCTAGTAACTGAACACCAATTTGAACATGTTCCATCAACTACAACCCTCCATTTTCTTTCAGCAAGCCAATTACTGATCCAAACTGCTATGTCTCCCACAATCCCATTCCTCCGCATTATGTATAATAGCCTACTGCGGGGAACCTTATCGAACGCCTTGCTGAAATCCATATACACCACATCAACCGGTTTACTCTCACCTACCTGTTTGGTCACTTTGTCAAAAAACTCAATAAGATTCGTTAGGCACGACCTACCCTTCACAAAACCGTGCTGACTGTCCCTGATCAGATTATTCTTTTCTAGATGCTTATAAATCCTATCTCTTATAACCTTTACCAACACTTTACCCACAACTGAAGTGAGACTCACTGGTCTGTAATTACCAGGGTTGTCTCTACTACCCTTTTTGAACAAGGGAACCACATTTGCTATCCTCCAGTCCTCAGGCACCATTCCTGTAGATAATGATGCCAAAGGCTCGGCAATCTCTTCCCTTGCTTCCCAGAGGATCCTAGGATAGATCCCATCCAGCCCAGGGGACTTGTCTATTTTCACACTCTGCAGTATTTCTAATACCTCTTCCTTGTGAACCTCAATCTCTTCTAGTCTAGATGTAAGTATCTCTGTATCTTCCTTGCCAACATTTTCATTTTCTATAATGAACACTGTCGAAAAATATTTATTTAGTGCTTCCCCTATTTCCTCTGACTCGACACACAACTTCCTACTATTATCCTTGATTGGCCCTAATTTAACTCGTCTTTCTTTTATTCCTGACATACCTATTGAAAGCCTTAGGGTTAATCCTGATCCTATCCGCCAACAACTTCTCATGTCTCCTCCTGGCTCTTCTGAGCTCTCTTTTTAGGTCTTTCCTGACTTCCTTGTAACCCTCAAGTGCCCTGAGTTTTCACATTTTGTCCTAACTTAAGCCGCCGCCTTCTTCTTGACCAGGGATTCCACTTCCTTAGTAAACCATGGCTCTTCCTCCCTGCCTGACAGGTACATACTTATCAAGGACACACAGGAGCTTTTCCTTGAAAAAGCTCGACATTTTTAATGTGCTCAACCCCTGCAGTTTCCTTCCCCGCTTCTACGCTTCCTAAATCTTTCCTAATTGCATCGTAATTTCCCTTCCCCCAGCTGCAACTCTTGCTCGGTGAAGTACACCTATCCCTTCCCATCGCTAAAGTAAACCTGACAGAATTTTTGAAACTTAAACATCATGTTGGATTGTGTGACATAAACTTTAGGTTATATTATCTTATGGAGAAGTGGCTGAGGTACAGATCACTGCATATTAAGGGAATATGCTGGGAAAGGAGGTTGCTGGTGTTCAGCCGTGAACTGAGTGGTGCAGCATAGGGACTGGCAGGGGGCTCATCAATTTTCAACTGACCAAAGACTGTCACCACAGCTGCAGTATCCCTGCTGACTACCCACATTTTTAATTCTCCCTATATAGCTTTAGGTGCTTTTGAATTTTGTGTGAACAGAGATGTTGGGCAGGTTGCCCAGGCTGATGGGGTGGCTCACAGCGCCAGGGGCCCAGGTTCTATTCCTGCCTTGGGTGATTGCGTGGAGTTTGCACGTTCTCCCCGTGTCTGCGTGGGTTTCCTCCCACAAGCCAAAGATGTGCAGGTCAGGTGAATTGGTCATGCTAAATTGTCCATAGTCAGGGGTGAATATGGGGAGTGGGTCTGGGTGGGTTACTCTTCAGAGGGTCGGTATGGACTTGTTGGGCTGAAGGGCCTGTTTCCATACTGTAGGGAATCTAATCAAAATCTAATCTAATCTCCTCAGTGGGACTTCACATAAAAGCAGGGTGAGGAGAGATAAAAGTGCTAACATTGTCATTCACACGAACCTGTCGTCTGTGGGTTCCGAACCATCATCTTTCTCGATGGGAATGTTGAGGGCTTCAGCAAGCTGTGAGTTACTATCATAGACACGGTAGTAAATGGGCTGAAGCTGATGGGCGTACCACTTGGGCTTGTCTCCAATTAGAGCTGGATCAAACACGCCTGCATAAAAAGGAAAAAAAAATCAGTTCAGCTATAACAAGCATCAGGGTTAAATCAGAAAGACTGCTCCTTTCAGTAACTGGAGTCAGACTCCAGGATTAAACCAGTAACCCCCCCAATACCCCTTCAGTAACTGGAGTCAGACTCCAGGATTAAACCAGCAACCCTCCCAATACCCCTTCAGTAACTGGAGTCAGACTCCAGGATTAAACCAGTAACCCTCCCAATACCCCTTCAGTAACTGGAGTCAGACTCCAGGATTAAACTAGTAACCCCCCCAATACCCCTTCAGTAACTGGAGTCAGACTCCAGGATTAAACTAGTAATCCCCCCCAATACTCCTTCAGTAACTGGAATCAGACTCCAGGATTAAACTAGTAATCCCCTTTACCCCTTTAGTAACTGGAGTCAGACTCCAGGATTAAACTAGCAATCCCCTTACCCCTTCAGTAACTGGAGTCAGACTCCAGGATTAAACTAGTAATCCCCTTTACCCCTTCAGTAACTGGAATCAGACTCCAGGTTTAAAGTTGGAGAAAAGGTGCAGTTGACTGGACGGAAGCATGCCAAGATAGTTTGGGAACTTCACCCGAGTTTGACAATTCCAGGGATTGTGACTTTCAATTCCGAGCCTCATTTACCACGCAATTTATTCCTCAATCAACAACCAATTCCAGAACCACGGGTCGTTTTGAACTGAATGGTCAGTTACGATCTTACTGAGTGGCAAGGCATGCTCAAAGAATGCAAATTCTTACTTGGGCAAAATACTACTGATGCTGGAAATCTGAAATAAACTCAAAGCTCAGCAGCATCTGTGGAGAGGGGTACAGACATTTCAGAATAAAGGGCAATGGACTCAAAACATTAACTTTGTTTCTCTCCACAGATGCTGCCAGAGCTGCTGTGAGATTTTCAAGCTGAGAGTGAAGAGGTGATGTACACAAAACAAGCAGCATTCAGAATGAGGGAGGGGTGACAATCAGAGCTAGAAGCAAAAGCAGTGACTGATCACTCAGAGCAGGGGAACAGCACAGAGCTGCTCTTGGGCTTTCCAAGAGTGACAGATGGTAGCAGCACATTTTTATTCCTCTCTGAAAGTGGTCTGTGGTCTAAACTAGCACCAGCAAACTTAGGCACTGTACAAAAGTTACAACTTATTTTAATTAAGAGTTTTCAGATTGAGAGACAGGATTTAAAATTGATTGTTTCTAGAAAGCACAAGCTGGATTATGAAAGGTGATTGGATGAGTCTTTGCTTGCATCCTTACTGGGCAACTGAGACCTGAGCTTACAATTCTTGCCCAGCTGTAGGAACGTCAAGGCACACCATGTGATGTGGGAAGTGACAACTGTGGAAAGTGTCTCCACCTCAGGCTCAGGGTTTTTTTAGGCAAGAGTGTGGGATGGAGTGAGTGCACAGGATCAGGAAAGAGGGTGAGTAACAACATACAGACGTAGAGAGAAATAAGGTGTGGAAAGGAATGAAAGATTGGACAATAGCGTAGAGGAGTGCAATATCAGGTTTATGAACGTGTAGGGAACAGCAGTTACACAGGGGACACAAATGAAGGTGATTCTGCCCACTCAGTCCATCCCACCCACTCTTACCTGAATTGACCATTGTAACTTTTTACTCCTTTCTCCACCACATAGTTTTTCTTCAAATACAATTACATTATTCACTTCAATCACTCCCTGTAGGAGTAAGCTCGATACGGTTACCATTTGTTAGGTGAAAAGATTCTTTCCCTGAATTCCTGGCTGAAGGCTCCAGGCAGAGTGCAGATTTAATTTAGCTTTGGTAGTGTGGACTTGATGGGCTGAAAGGCCTCTTCTGTACTCTAGCATTCTACAAACTGATTAGAAATTGTTGTTTATTTCTAACCTCTGGCTTTCAATTATCTCATATTAAATCCTCTCATAATATTGAAAACCCTCGTCCAGATTTTTAAAAAGATATCATTGTTTAGGCCAGCATTACTGCCCATGCCCAAGCCTAGAGGGCAGTTAAGAGTCAACCACATTGCTGTGGTTCTGGAGTGACATATAGACCTGAGTCTTTCTGACAATCGACCACTGGTTTCAATGTCATCATTAGACTCTTAGTGCCATTGACATTTTAAAACTGAATTCAAGTTCACCATCCTCCGATATGAGATTTGGACTCAGTTCCCAGAACATTAACAGTCTAACAGTAAGAATAGGCTGTTGCCTTCCCAGACAGAACAGCATGTTCGGTCTTCCTGCTAGAGTTAACCTTACAATTTTGGTATCATCTTTATAGTTCTTTCAGCATCTTCTCCAGTGTCTTTTTGGAATATGGGGCCGTGCACAGTACTTAGTGTAATACAACCAAACTGCCATGTTAGGTCTGCGTTTCAATTCTATACATCCCAAAATGAACTCCAGTACTTCCCCGACTGTTTAAACTGGCTGTGTCAATCTGCCTTCACTGCTTTTTAAGACTTGTAACTACATGGGTAACCTCCAGATTCCTCAACCCATCCCATTTCAGTACATGTTCAGTGCAAATGCTTCCTCGCTCCCTCCTGATCAAAGTACCAACATATTAGATGACAACTCCAGTCTGCATGCTTATTAATACCTTCCTGCAAAGTCTCACCTTCATCCTCTTGTGAATTTTGGAGTCACTTGTAAATTATGCCTCCAAGTTCAGAAGTCAGATGATTATGTCTGTCAGATTGTTGGCTGCAGTGTCTACACTGTCCCTGTGGAAAACCACCTCACACCACCTGCCAACCACAGCAGTTACCCTTGATTTGAACAGAACTTGCTATCGCTGGCTTGAAGAATTACAGGTCAGACGATAGGCAACTGTTTCTTGTGAATTGAACTGAGACATTTTAAGTCAAGACCATTGATGGTCTGTTCTTTGGAGGGGGTGCCTAAGCTTTGGAAGAGGGGTGGGGAAAAGGCTCCACTGCCATTAATGGGGCACATTGATATTGTAGGAATCTACCGATTTACAGGGAGTGACATCTTTATGGCCCAGCAACCCTCAAATCACCTCATCACACCCTCACCCCCAACATCCCCAAAGTAGGAATCTCGGCTTCCTGTGATCAATCCTCCTCTGTGGGAAAAGCAGATATTTTGTGGTAATGGCAACCCCAAACCTTTCAGGAATGCAGTGAATTTGCAGCAAATTAAGGCTGCAACATTCAATTTTGCAATAGCTGGAGGGCTTAGGCTTATTGCAAGATTTTTTTAAATTTAGCACTTCGGATAGTTCCAGTCATTAAAAGTCAGTTTCATGGTGACAGTCTAGTTCGAGAAAGAGACAAACTCCATTTTAGAAATGTGGAAGTTAACTGTGTCGCTGCAAAGTCATCTTAGGAAGCTGAGAAAGTGGGAAGGTTGCTGGTCCTGTGTTGGGGAAAGCTGTGCGTATATCAGAAAAGGCCAGTGGATATTAAGGCTTCAGTGCAACAGAGACTGGGGAGGCTGAAAAGTTCACAAGCAGCACTTATTTGACACCGCTCAGCAAGCCGTGTTCAGGAGAAAAAGAAATTCCACGGGGCACGTCCAGCTTGGTGAAGCTAGGCGTCACTGATATATTTGAGTTATGTTTGAGAGTGAGGACTGGAGCAGGTTTAGACTCCAGGGAAGTATTGAGCCAGGAAAGAAGGCTGGCTGAGCAAAATAGGAGCAGTCATTGAGGCAGACCAGGATGGAGAGGCTCTTGAGGAAAAGTTTCAAGACCAGATCCACAAAGTGGTGCCTTGTGAAGACTTGTGATTTAATTAGCTACTGTGTCATTAATGTCGAGGTGAGAATTGCTGAGAAATCTGGGGGAGCTTCTATTTGGTGTGGGACATTCGCATGTTAATTCTGAGTGTTGGAAGTACATTGTATATGCATTATTGACTGTATTACTGTGTTAACATAAAGTTTATTGTTATTCGTTCAAAACTGTGGAATTACGTGGCTTTATTCTCTCAGTAACTCCCCTTGGATCTGTGTCCATTTTGAAAATAAAGGTACAGGCCATTCTGCTACAACGTGCTTTCTTCAGCGTGAATTGGTTATAACACAATTGATGAATTGTGGACATTGTTGGAGAGCATGAACATTCTACTGAACAGGTATAGATATTTTCTACAGTGTGATTTTCCATAGCACAGGGTTGTAGAGGAACACAACTGTCACATGTTTTTTGTCAAAGCCTCAAATACCAATAAATCTCTCAGAGGCAGGACGAGAGTTGAAGTTTTCTTTTTGAAGCCTGACTTCTGGGGAAATGTTTCGACCACTTCAGACAAGGAAACAGGAAGATTTGGAAGCTCCTGGCTTAATCCACCCCAAACCATCTTTCGGAAGCTCAGAGTAGAAAGCGAGTTAGAAGTGTTGTCAGAGTGAACCGAGAAAGTGACACTGATCAATGTTTCAGAAGCAGCAGCCCACATTTATGACTGTGGAACAACACATTGTGAAAGCCATTTAAGTGATTTGGATAGTTTTGTTATTTTCATTAATTTATCCTTTACATTCTTCTGTCTTTTGTGGGAATGGGGTTGAAAATAAACATTTCAGGTTTAAAGCATAGACATAAACTAGATTACTTTATTTAGTTTTCTTTTCTCCGTTAAAATTATGGCATACTTATGTGTTTTGCTTAAGATACAAAACTGACGTCTGGAAGCAGTTATAAGTCAGGTCTTGGATTGCCAATTCTGAAGTTGAGTTAGGAATCCACTGGGGTAACGAATGGATGGTTTAATTTTACTGCACTGCGAATACAGACATGGAGGTATTGATTTGGTCTGGCTGTGTGTATCCCTGTCTTAATAATCTAAAATATAGGGGCAGCAGTAGTCTTCAAAGGCCTTTTGAACCGCTCCACCATTCAATAAGATCAGGTTGGTCATCCACTTCAATAACATTTTCCTGCACTATCCCCGTATCCTGTAATGGCTTCATCTGTAGAAATGCATCAACCTCAGTCCAGATGACAGTCTCCACAGCTCTCTGTGATAGAGCTTTCCAAAGATTCACGCCACTCAGATTCCTCCCCATCTCAGTCCCAAATGACTTATCCATTACTCTAAATCTGCGAATCTCCCCAGTTCTGCACTCTCAGCCAGGGGAAACATCTTTCTGTACCTACACTGCTGATCCCTGTAAAAACTGTGTATGCTTCAATGAGATTGTTTTGCATTCTTCTAACCCACACAGAATTCAGGTCCAGTCAATTTAACCTTTCCTCAAATAACAATCCCTCCATCGCTCCATGGGCGGCACGGTGGCTCAGTGGTTAGCACTGCTGCCTCACAGCACGAGAGACCCAGTTTCCTCCCACAGTCCAAAAATGTGCAGGTTAGGTGAATTGGCCATGCTAAATTGCCCGTAGTGTTAGGTGAAGGGGTAAATGCCGGGGAATGGGTCTGGGTGGGTTGCGCTTCGGCAGGTCGATGTGGACTTGTTGGGCCGAAGGGCCTGTTTCCACACTGTAAGTAATCTAATCTAATGTGATGTGAATATTGAGTCACAATTAATTAGAATGGACGGCTTTGAGGTTTGTAGGGAAGAGGTGTTGGAAATTCTGGAAAGGGTGAAAATAGATAAGTCCCCTGGGCCTGAAGACATTTATCCTAGGATTCTCTGGGAAGCAAGGGAGGAGATTGCAGAGCCATTGGCCTTGATTTTTATGTCCTCGTTGTCTACAGGAATAGTGCCAGTAGACTGGAGGATAGCAAATGTGGTTCCCTTGTTCAAGAAGGGGAGTAGGGATAACCCTAGTAACTATAGGCCGGTGAGTCTCACTTCTGTTGTGGGCAAAGTCTTAGAGAGAATTGTAAGGGATAGGATTTATGAACATCTGGATAGGAATAATGTGATCGAGGATAGTCAGCATGGTTTTGTGAAGGGCAGGTCGTGCCTCACAAACCTTATTGAATTCTTTGAGAAGGTGACTAAGGAGGTAGATGAGGATAAAGCGGTAGATTTGGAGTATATGGATTTGAGTAAGGTGTTTGATAAGGTTCCCCATGGTAGACTACTGCAAAAAATACGGAGGTATGGCATTGAGGGTGAGTTGGAGGTTTGGATTAGGAATTGGCTGGCTGGAAGAAGACAGAGGGTAGCAGTTGATGGTAAAGGTTCATCTTGGAGTGCAGTTACTGGCGGTGTTCTGCAAAGATCTGTTTTGGGACTATTGCTTTTTGTCATTTTTATAAATGACCTGGAGGAGGGGCTAGAAGGTTGGGTGAGCAAGTTTGCAGATGATACGAAAGTCGATGGAGTTGTAGACAGTGAGGAAGGATGTGTCAGGTTACAGCGGGATATAGATAAGTTGCAGAGCTGGGCAGAAAGGTGGCAAATGGAGTTCAATGTAGCTAAGTGTGAGGTGATTCACTTTGGTAAGAGTAACAAAAAGACGGGCTAATGGTCGGATACTTGGTAGTGTGGATGAGCAGAGGGATCTTGGTGTCCATGTGCACAGATCTCTGAAAGTTGCCACCCAGGTAAATAGTGCGGTGAAGAAGGCATATGGCGTACTGGCTTTTATTGGTAGAGGAATTGAGTTCCGGAGCCCTGACGTCATGTTGCAGTTGTAGAAGACTCTGGTGCGGCCGCATCTGGAGTATTGTGTGCAGTTTTGGTCGCCATACTATAGGAAGGATGTGGAGGCACTGGAACGGGTGCAGAGGAGGTTTACCAGGATGTTGCCTGGTATGGTAGGAAGATCTTATGAGGAAAGGCTGAGGCACTTGGGGCTGTTTTCATTGGAGAAAAGAGGTTTAGGGGTGACTTGATAGAGGTGTACAAGATGATTAGGGGTTTAGATAGGGTTGACCATGAGATCCTTTTTCCACATATGGAGTCAGCTATTACGAGGGGGCATAGCTTTAAATTAAGGGGTGGTAGGTATAGGACAGATGTTAGGGGTAGATTCTTTACTCAGCGAGTCGTAAGTTCATGGAATGCCCTGCCAGTAGCAGTGGTGGACTCTCCCTCTTTATGGGCATTTAAGCGGGCATTGGATAGGCATTTGGAGGATAGTGGGCTACTGTAGGTTAGGTGGGCTTGGATCGGCGCAACATCGAGGGCCAAAGGGCCTGTACTGCGCTGTATTTTTCTATGTTCTATGTTCTAATCTAATCTAATCCCACAAATGAGTGTGAGAAACTTTTGTTTCGTTCTCTTTGGCAAATACAACTTCCATAAAGAGATCAAAACTGCAAACAATGTCAAGGTATGATCAAACTTCAGTAAGGCATCTTCACTCCTGCACTCATCCTCTTGTAAGATAAGCCGTCAGGACATATATCTTGATTGCCTGATATACTCTGAATCTGCACATTCACTCAAGAACGAAGAGACGACTGAGAGATGGCCTGATCACGGTGTTTAAAATTAACTCAGTCATCAATCTGGTCAAGAGAACGCTTGCAAAGTTGAGGGGATCCAGAAGGAGCGGGTATAATGTATGTTGGAACAAGACTGCGCAGACTGAAATCAGAAAGTACTCTCCCTGCTCAAGAGGCTGTTAAAATATGAAACAACTGAAGAGACAAATAGTGAGGGGCTGAATGGCTACGTTCCAAGGTTCAAATAAAAGACAAGGGGCTGAGAACCCTGTGTAGTGGATATGGAAGAAAGTCAACGCACCAGAGAGCCCACCCTGATGAACAGCAAGCTCAGTGCCATTCACCCCACCCTGTTGAGCTAGGATCCCACCCACCATCATGCTGCAGCAAAGCTTCCCTTCTCCTGACTTACTGTTGTGGATCCTCTGGAACGTGTAGTTGGTAGGATTCAAGGACCATTCCCCGGCATACTCCACAGCCTGTGTCCGAGCAAGCTTCTCTGTGAACAGCGAGAGCTTAGGTCTGGAGGCCAGGAAGGAATTGACTTGGAAAGCAACGACAGGCCGAGGGAAGAGTCTGAGAGTGCGGGTGTGAGACAAAAATCCCTGCAGCACATTGGGGGAGTTGAAGAACCTCACCATGGCTACCCTGAAAATGAGAAAAGCAACACAGCACTGTGAAAGGGCAAGAGGAACAGTTCCACTGGGGGGGAAGGGAGAGTGGAGAGGAAAAAAAATCACAGGAATAGCTCAGGGAGCAGCAAAGGCCCCAGTCACACTCACACTTACCGGGTGGCAATGTCCACAGAGTCGACATCGTTGCCATAGATGAGTGGGTTGAACTCGGTGGAGGGAGTAGAGGTCTGGTCATCCCGGCTTCGCCCACCTACAGGGAGCTCCTGCGCCTCATTGAACTTCTCCAGGTTGAGGATGGGCTGAGTGTTCAGGCTCATACTTGCCAGTGCCTGTCACAGCCCAGACAGAGAGAGGCTTCATCAGCAGGCAACAAGACTTCACACACCACTGTGACCACCCACCATCCCCTGCGCCAGTCACCAGCCCTCGCCTCCAATGATTAACCACATGCCACCCAACTCCTCCATCAAGTCACCTCCTGACCCCCATCAACCATACCTCCCTCATCACTTTGCCATCAACCAAAACCACCCCCATCCCATCATTGAGGAACCCCACCACAACGACCCAAACCCTCCCTATCAGCCCAGGTCATAGGAGGTAATGTATTGAATGGATCAATGTTTTCTGCTCGCCAGTCAGAGGTGGTGGAATGGGTCTTTCTCAGATTTGCAGGATGTAAGAAGTGGTGCATCATTGGGACCGCTGCTGGGACGTCAACCGTTAACGAGTTATAGAAATACTTTGGATGAAAGGACCGAAGATATTTGCTGATGAGACAAAGATACATAGGAAATTAATTTGTGACAGGACTGTAATGATGCTTTACATTGACATGGAGCTGTTAAGTGAGTGGGAAGAGATGTGAGCTGAAAAATGTGTTGCTGGAAAAGCGCAGCAGGTCAGGCAGCATCCAAGGAGCAGGAGAATTGACGTTTCGGGCGTAAGTCCTTCTTCAGTGTATGCCCGAAACATCAATTCTCCTGCTCCTTGGATGCTGCCTGACCTGCTGCGCTTTTCCAGCAACACATTTTTCAGCTCTGATCTCCAGCATCTGCAGTCCTCACTTTCTCCGGGAAGAGATGTGACAAATGGAGTACAATGTGGAAATGTGAGATTATCCATTTTGGCAGGAAGAATAAAGTAATAGGCACTTTACCTTAATAGTGAGAGATTGCAGAGCACTGAGTGCAGAGGGATCTGGATGTCAAAGAACACAATTGTTCATATCCCTCTATTCTCTGCCAGTGTGTGTCTGTCCAAATGCCTCAGAAACATGGGTACTGTATCTGCTTCTACCGCCTCCTCTGGAAATGCATTCCAGGCACCTACCATTCTCTCTCAAAAAAAATACTTCCCTTCCACATCTCCTATAAATTTTCTCATCTCACCTTAAACCTACGCCCCTATTATCTGACATTTTCACCCTGGGACTAAGAGTCAGTCTATCCATGTTATCATTGACGTTTATTAGATCTTCCTCCAGCCTCCAATGCTCTAGTAAAAACAATCCAAGTTTGTCCAACGTTCCCTTATAACTAACACACTCCAGTCCAAGCAACATCCTGGTAAACATCTGCACTCACTCCATATCCTTCCTGATAGGCATTTACATAATTACGAAAGACACTGATAGAATGGATAGCTGAAGTCCTTTTCCCCCCACAGTGGAAATGTCAACTACAAGGGGGAAATGGGGTGAAAGTAAAAGGGGGCAAATTTAGAGGAGCTGTAAGAGGCCGTCTTTGTGTTTTAAACAGAGTGGTAAATGCCTGGAATGCGCTGCCAGAGGTGGAGGAGGAGACGGATAAGATAGCAACATTTAAGAGGCATCTTGACAGATAGCATGAACAAGCAGAGAAGAGGGAGATATGGACCAGGTAGAGGCGAAAGGTTTTCAGTTGAGAATGTGTCTTGGTGGGCTGAAGAGCCTGTTACTTTGCTGTATTGTGTTCTTTATCGAGCAGCAACCAGAATTGAACACAGTACTCCAAATATGGCCTAACTAAAGTCTGATACAACATTGCTTGCCAATTTTGTTACTCAGTGTCTCAACAGATGAAGATAACCATGCCATCTCTACTGCCCTGTACACTGGCCTTGCCACTTACAGAAAGCTATGGACTTGGGACAATGGATGGTATCAATGCTAAGGTTCCAGCCACTTACTGTAAACTTTCCTTTTTGCGCTTGACCTCCCAAAATAGACCATCTCACATTTGCCTGGACTACACGGGATCTGCCATTTTTTTGCCCAATTTACCAACTGAACTACAGAACAACCTCGATTATCCAAACGAGACATGCGGTGGTAATTGTTCGAATAACTGACAAAATTTTCACGGGACCTTGAGATCTTATTCAGATAATCCGAAATTCGGATAATTGATGCCCGGATAACTGAGGTTGTTTTGTGCATCCTGTTGCATCTTTTGACAATCTTCCTCGCTATCCACAACTCCACCAATTTTCATGTCATCTGCAAACTTATCAATGAAGTCACTGACATTTTCATTCAAGTCATTTATATTACAAGAAAAAACAAATGCCCCAGCAGTGTTCGTTGTCGAACATCACTGGTCATAGACTTCCAATCAGAAAAGCATCCCTCTACAATTACCCTCTGTCTTCTATGATCAAGTCAATTTTGTGTCTGACTTGCCAAGTCACCATGCGGACCAGCCTATGAGGGACATTGTCACTGCCTTACTGAAGTCCATACGGACAATATCCACTGCCTTACACAATTATTTTCATCACTTCCTCAAAAATCTTAAATCAAATTTGGGAAACATGACCTCCCTGCATAAAGCCATCTTAATCACCCCTAATAAGTCCATTCATCTCTGAATGAGAATATATCTTGTCCCTCACTATCTTCTCCAATAATTTCCCTACACTGATCTCAGGCTCATTGACCTATAATTTCCTGGATTACCTTGGCAGCCCTTCTTGAACAAAGGAACATTGCCAGTCTTCTGGGACCTTGCCCATGGCTAAAGAGGATACAAAGACGTCTGTAAAGGCCTTAGCAATCTCGCCTCTTGTCGCTTTCACTATTCTAGGATAGATGCCGTCAGGCCCTGGGTCCTTACAACCTCCTTCTTAACATTGACATGCTTTAGAGTATCAACAAACTCCTATCTCAACTTGCCATCATCCATGTCCTTCTCCTGGGTGAATACTAATGTGAAGTACTCAGTAAAGATCTCACCCACTTCATCTGTTTCCATACACAAGCTCCTTCATTGGTCTCTGAGTGGACCTACCCGTTCCATAGTTACCCTTTAGCTCAAAATATACATACAAAATGTCTCAACGTTCTCCTTAATCCTGCTTGCCAAAAACATTTTATGGCCTCTTCCAGTCCTCCTAATTTCTTTGTTTTCTGCTCCCTCTAAACTCTTCAAGGGTCCTATTTGACGTTTGTTTCCTAAACCTTATATACCCTTCCTTTTTTTTTTAAACTAAAAATATAACTCTTGTCATCCAAGATTCTGGAATCCTGCCATCCTTATTTCTCATCTTCACAGGAATGCTGGTCCTGAACTCTGATCAACTGGCTATTAAAAGACTCCCACATGTCAGATGTGGATTTACTTTCAAAGGACTGCTCCACACTTGGTTAGACTCCATTTGGAATATTGTGTTCAGTTCTGTCTCCTCATTATAGAAAGAATGTGGAAGCTTTAGAGAGAGTGTAGAGGAGTTTTACTAGGATACTGCCTGGACTGGAGGGCATATCTTATGAAGAAATGTTGAGGGAACGAGGGCTTTTCTCATTGGAGCAAAGGAGGATGAGGAGTGACTTGAGACAGGTGTACAAGATGATGAGGGGCATAGGCAGAGACCTTTTTCCCAGGGCAGAAATGGCTATCATGAGGGGAGATGTCAGAGGTAGGTTATTTACACAGAGAGTGGTGGGTGCATGGAATGCACTGCCAGCAGTGGTAGTAGAGTCAGATACAGTGGTAGTAGAGTCAGATACATTACATGGAAGACAGTACAATGAAGGGTATGTAGGTTAGTTTGACCTTAGAGTAGGATAAAAGATCAGCACAACATCGAATGCCGAAGAGCCTGTACTGTGCTGTAATGTTCTATGTTCAATCCAATTTTTTTCCAGTTCCTGCTTATCATAGTTGTAATGAGCCTCCTCTCAATTTAGCATGTTTACCAGTCACCAGCTTTATCCTTTTGGAAAATGACTTAAAACTTATGGAATTATGATCACTGGTCTCAAAACATTCCCCTCCTGAAACTTCAATTACCCAGTCAGGCTCATTCCCCAATACAAGATCTCGCATGGGCACTTCCCTAGTTGGACTATGTACATATTGTTTCAAGATTCCCTCGTAGATGCACCTATCAAATTCTGTCCCATCTAAGCCCGTGGCACTAAGGGAGTTCTAATCAATACTGGGCAAGTTAAAAATCACCCATGTCAACAATCTTTCCATGATCTACTTACATCATCTATTCCTCCATCTCCTACTGGAGATTGGGAAGCCTAAACTATAAGGTAAAAACAATGACTGCAGATGCTGGAAACCAGATTCTGGATTAGTGGTGCTGGAAGAGCACAGCAGTTCAGGCAGCATCCAAGGAGCTTCGAAATCGACGTTTCGGGCAAAAGCCCGTCATCAGGAAAAAAGCCCTTTTTTCCTGATGAAGGGCTTTTGCCCGAAACGTCGATTTCGAAGCTCCTTGGATGCTGCCTGAACTGCTGTGCTCTTCCAGCACCACTAATCCAGAGCCTAAACTATAAGCCTATAAGCCTTTCTTATTCCTGAGTTCTACACACATTGCCTTGCTGGGTGAGCCTCCAAGATGTCCTCCCTTTGTACAGCTGTGACATTCTCCTTAATCAGTAATGCAATTCGCCCAACCCTTTTACATCCCTATCACATCTGAAACATCGACATCCTGAAATGTTGAGTGGTCACTCCTGCCCTTCTCTGAACCAAGTTTCTGTAATGACGATAACACTGTAGTTCCATGTACTAAATCCAGGATCTAAGCACAACTGCCTTATCTGTTGCACTCCTTGTGTTAAAATAAATACACTTCAAACTGACAGTCCTGCGGGGGTTCATTAACCTGGTCCTGCCTGTTAGCCTTACTTGACTTAACCTCTGCCTTCTCCTCAATCACTCCACCTGCTGACCTACTGCTCTGGTTCCCACCCCACTGTCACACCAGTTTAAACCCTCCTGAGTGACACTGGCAAATCTCCCTGCAAGGATATTGATACCTCTCCAGTTTAGATGCAACTCATTCTCCATGTACAAGTGCCTCCCGTCCTGGAGGAGATCCCAATGATACAAATATCTGAAGCCCTCCCTCCTACAACATCTCTTTAGCAACACAAACAACTGTATTATCTTGCCCCTTCTGGCCTCTGGCATGTGGCACAGGGAGTAAAGCAGAGATTACAACCTGCGAGTTCTCGCTTTTCAACTTTCTATCAAACGTGTTAAATTCCCTCATCTCGCTTTCTGTGCAGGTTGTTAGTATCCTCATGCACAAATCACAAAAGGTTCGTATGTAATTAGGACACCAGATTGAATACTCTCAGTCATTGAGCTGAACCGAATGCAGAAATAGGGATGTCATGCTTCACTTACACAGGGCACTGGAGTACTGTGTTGAGGACAAAATGTAGTTGAAGCAGATTAGCAGCGTTTCCCTTCACTAATCCATGGAAATGGATCTTACGAGGCAATGTTGGACAGGGTTAGGTTTGCATTCACTACAGTAAGAGGTGGCTTTCAGGAAACAATATATAAGATCCACATCCAGGGTGGATGTGGAGAGTATGTTTTATCTTGGATGGGGTGAATGTTAGGGGTTAGGGGTCACTCACTTGAAACAGAGTTGAAGGGAAATGCATTTGCAGAGGATTGGATGAAGGTTCGTCTTCCGGAGGTGGTGATTGAAGCTGAAGCCGTGAATATTTTTAAGGCACAGGTAGATAGATTCTTGTTAAATAAAGGGGGTGAAAGGTGATCAGGAGCGGGTGGGACTGAAGTTACAGTCAGATTAGCCATGGTCTTGGCAGAGCAGACTTTGATGGGTTGAGTGGCCTTGTTAGAATGTTTACATCTTTGCTTGATGACCGCAAACACCCAATCAGCCCCACGCCCTCCTGTGACTGACCAAATACACTGAACATATGCTTTGCTGCCCTCCAATCACCCCTATTTGGCTCACCAGAAGCAGCACCCCCCCTATCACTCGGTCAGTGTTAATACCTTCCACCCTCACCATTCCACTCTTTCCACCAGCTCTAAGCTCCATCCTCATGAGCAACAGAACATAATGCATGAAGAGCAATGGAGAGGAACCTCAAGTAGACAATGCAATGGGATACTGAACACCAGGCACAGGGACATAGCTGGACTGGCTCATGCAGTCAGATCCAACACTGAGCTCACTCCATTGGGCCGCACAACTGGACAAAGGCGTGCCAGAAAGTTTACAGCAACAAGTTCAGGGCTTCTTTGCAGGCCCCAAACTTCAGAATCAAGTGAATCGCAACTCAATTCAGCACGGAGTTCCATCTCAGGAATCAGCATTCCTGGATCAGGCAGCATCAGCAGCAGTGACCATCAAAAAGCAAGTGAGTGGGACAGTGCGGAGGTAGCTTTACTCTGTATCTAACCCCATGCTATCCCCTGTCCTGGCAATGTTTGATGGGGAAAGTAGACAGCAAGTTTTTCTTTTTGTTTACTTTCACTATTTTCAGTTTATGAGAGTAAATGCAGCTTTGTTTTGCATCTGCCCATTTGGGCAAAATGTCAAGAGAGTTTTATTTTCAGCTTAAAAGAATAGAGGGAGCTTTATTACATTTCTACCTCCATACTGTCCTTGTCCTGGGAGTGTTTCTTGGACACAATGTGAAAGGACATTTACTTTCTGTTTAAACAGTAGACAGAACTTTATCTAACCCCGTGTGGTTTATGTCTAATGGGGACAGCGTGGAGGAAGCTTTACTCCTTAGTTTATGCCCTGAGAGTGTTTGATGAGGTTTGTGCTTAGTCTATGTCTAAGCCTGTATTGTACAAGAAAGGTCATGCTTGCCTTTGAGGAAGTTTCAGTCAGTATGTTTTGAAACCTGTTAGGAAAGTAACAGAGGGGGGACAGCAAACAGAATTTGATACCAGACCGTGGAAGTTGCTGTTGATTCAGCCAGTGCTGCTGTTGTGAGGAAAGGACGGGAAAGGAAAGGAACCAGGAAGGTGATCTGGTACTGGAAAGGCAGCTGGAGAGACGTGGAGAAACTGCCTTCAATCATCAGTGTAGCACAGACCTTCACAGAGAGAAGCGCTCATTCAGGAAGGAGGTTTGCAGGAGCTTCCCCACATACTACCCAAGGGGTCCACCTGCAGACAGCTTACATATATCAACCATGCTTATTACAAATCACTTGGCATATTCATTAGGAACAAAGCCCAGAATAAAAGCATGCGCTAATTCAAAGACATTGAACAAAAAGCAGAACAATTGCTTAAATATAAAGTACACTTGAACTTCAAGTTGAATTTGGTGGTCCTCAGGGAGAGGGGCTCTTTGTATTTGAAATTGGTTTTTAAACTTCAAATTATTGAGATGTAGGGCTAGGATGGATGAAAGGAGGGGGTTGCTGGGGAAAGCAGGGACCTGGGTTTATTGGTGGGGGCTGAAATCAGTAAAGGGACTGTGAATGGGTGTGGCAGCAGAGGAGGGGCTGGGGCCTCAGAGGGGTGGGGAAGGGGAGGTTGTGCAGAGGAGATCAGCATGGTGGCAGACAGTGAGGAAAAAGGGCGAGCAGGTGGGCAGGGCAAGGGAAGGGTAAGGGGAAGTGATGACAGCCCACCAAAGTCCAAGTCAGTTCCAGCAGCAGCAGCAGCAGCAAGACTGCAGAGGACCCTAAGCTGGTGAAGGAAAGTGTGGAGAGGGACAGGAAGGAGTGGAAATACGGGAGATCGATCAAATTAATTCTGTCAGGTTGGTGCCTTCAGCCAATAGCCAGGGGCAGATGCCAAGACAAAGCACAGCAGCATGGAAGCAGTAAAAAGAGATTGTAAAGTGGACCTTCTCCGTTGTGGCGAGCTCCTGCTGCATGATCACACTTAAACTAACCAAACACTGGACGGCAAAGGACAAGATGGAAGACACCATGACAACACCAACAACAGCAGCCAACCAGCCATGAGGATGAGGCCCCAACAGGAAGAACGGAGAGTGTGGAAACACAGACGAGAGGAAAATCTATTACTGAACAGTCAGGTGGAGAAACCAACAACTAAGAGGATGGGACAGAATTACTGTCAGAGTGTGGCTCAGGGTCTGAACTCAGAGCAGAGCATCAAAGAAGGTGGATGGTGGTAGTTTCAATGGTTGGGAGCGGGGTACACTTGGTCTTACAGAAGAGCAGATGGGGCACAGCTTTGTGCCAATGCCCAGGAAGGGTTTGATCTCCATTACATTCACTAGACTGCGAGTGGCATTGGTGACATCCCTCTACCTGTATATAACAGGAAGCAGGATGGAAACAGATAGCACCTTCAAGAACTAATCACCACAGAGCATCTGAAAATGGCTCTTTCAATATTGTACTCAAATCCCATTAGTGCCAACAGGATCCACTGATTTCATGCTCTGCCCCAGATCAGTAACTAGTTTACCTTCAGATACTGCAGACGGCACAGTGCACAGGAAATAAAAAGATCAAAAGGAAAAGCATACAATAACACAGTCTATAGCTATGGATTAACCAAGTCACCAGCCTCCTGGCAGCCTAGCAGCTCTCAGCGAGTGCCAGGAACACAGATTTGGGGCGGCCAGGAGTCTCTGAGAACTCCGAGAACCTGGAATGCAATACGTGAGAACGGAAGATAACCTGGCACAATGTGAAAGGGTAAGGTCACCTCACTGGGTCATCCTCAACTACTGGGATTTATTAATCCAATTATCCAACAATCCTAAAGCTATCGACAATTATAAACACTATTGCAGACTCGACAGTGCCCAACTCTTCACTGTGTCACAGAGCGGTGAAGCAATAGTGGCGGGGGGGGGGACAAAGACTCAACAGTAAGTGATTCTCCACTGTATTGCATTGCACAGTATTGCAGAGATTGTTGGAGGGGGGGTAGGGAAAAAAGACTCAACAGTGAGTGATTCTCCACTGCGTCACAGTGCAGACAGATGTAGCACTCCATGACTGAGTGCATGCTCAACCCTCTGGGGCTGGTGTGGACTCACACAGATCCGTTTCATCACAGTTTGCCCGAATAAATTGACAGTTTGCGACCTACACTGCTTCCTCTCTCATGCTGAGGACCCCACTGTCGGCTGTCCATTCCAATCCACTTCAGGCTTACAGCATGAGGTAGAGCTTTTAGCCACTGCAGACTCTTACTCTGCCACTGACCAGCAACTGAAAGCATGGGGCAAGGGTGTGGGGAGCCCACAGTGACCCCTGTTTCTGCTCCTCTACCAGACTATGGAGCTCACACCCCATATCCATCATCTCCCTGCCCCAACCCAAACAAAAAAACCAAGGGCTGACACCTTCTCTCATATCCCCCAAGATCCCCCTCCATACGTGAAGATGGTAAACCCTATGAGAAGACATTTCCCTACCATCCCCTGAACACGCCCCATGGGAGTAAAAAAAAACGGACACTCCCCCTCTCCATCGTGGCGGGAGGATGGGAGGGAGACTCCCTCCCCCAAAGCACCGCTATTGGGAAGGAACTGGGATGCTCCAGCTCAGGGGAACAGGGATGTCCGCCTGATCTACAATGCCAGCCCCAGGAGACGTGCCCCCATCACCTGTCTGGGGATGGAGTGCCCTGAGGGAAGGTGGCAGAGGGGTGTGGGCACCAGCACAATGGGGAGCATTGGCAGTCATTAGCCGGAGAGAGATCATCCTCAGAGGCTGTGGACAAAGGAATGAATCAGGAGGATGAACTGCCACAGTTTGGTGGGACTATGCTTTCCAGTACACTGGGGCAAGGATGTCCCCAGGTAGCTGTTGCTACGCTCCTCCTACCTGCTTCAAGTGCTTCTTCAGCTCGCTGGCTTCTGGTTCAGGCATCACCGGCAAGACCTCCGCATTCGTGGGTGCAATCACCTGCCAAAGAGACCCAGACATCAGTGCAGAGGATAAACATCACAATGTGAAAGCTGCCACATAGAGACGAATTGGTCAGATCTTCATACGTATGGTTATTTCTCCTGCAATGTAGTATACTGACCAGAAACACAGAGATCTACCACAGAATTACAGACATTGACCATTCAGCCCATCACGTCTGCCTCAACTCAGTGAGCTAGCCCCAATAACACTGCAAATGACTCGGATTTAAATGATCATCCAAAGCCCTCAATTGAACCTCCCTCTACTACACTTCCAGGCAGTGCATTCCATACTCTGATTGCATTGACAAAACATTTTTCTTGTCTATCCTTTGCAAACTGTTTTAAATCTGTGCCCTCTGGTTCTTGCAACTCTTAGAAGCATTTTATGTGCTTTATTCAAGCTCGATTAAGTCTTTAAATAAAAACCGAAAGAAGGGTCACTCAACCCGAAACGTTAACTGTGATTTCTCTCCACAGATGCTGCCAGTTTTTCCAGCAATTTCTGTTTGTGCTTTAATTAAACTTCTCCTGTACTTCAATAAAGGTTAACCCAGTCTGTCCAACGTTTCAGGTCAGGCAGCATCCAAGGAGGAGAATCAACATTTCGGGCATAAGCCCTTCTTCAGGAATTCCTGAAGAAGGGCTTATGCCCAAAACGTCGATTCTCCTGCTCCTTGGATGCTGCCTGACCTGCTGCGCTTTTCCAGCCACACATTTTTCAGCTCTGATCTCCAGCATCTGCAGTCCTCACTTTCTCCCATCCAACATTTCAATAAAGCAAAGAGCTGCAGGTGCTGAAGATCTGAAACAAAAACAGAAATCGGAGGAGAAACTCAGTAGGTCTGGAGGCGTCTGTGGAGACACAAGAGATAACACAAGATAAGGGAGACTAGCGACTTCTTCAGGTGGTGGTTAGGGAAAGGTGGCATCGATGGTAGGTTGGCAGGCTGCGGGGTGGAAGAGCGGAGAGTAGAAGAGGAGACAGTGAACAGATAGGTGGCGATACAGCCCAGTCAAACAGATATAAAGTTTGGAGGGCAAAGAGAGACCATGAAATATCTTTGGCAAACAGGATTAAAGAAAACCCCAAGGAATTCTTCCAGTTTATTAAGAGTAACAGGACAAGAGTGGGACTTATTAGAGACCGAAGGGGCAAACTGTGCATCGACCCCAGAGGATGGGAGTTATATCTAAAATGAATACTTCTCGCTTGTATTCACAAAGGAGAAACACATTGTTACTGGAGATTTCTATTAGGGCAGTGAGGCTCTAGAACATGTTAAGATTAGCAAGGCACAAGTATTAGATGTCCTAGTGGGCATAAAGATGCATAAATCCCCAGGGCCTGATGAGATGTACACCAGCTGTTATGAGAGACAAGGGAGGAGATTGCTCGGGTCATGGTAGAGATAGTTAATACCCGGCTGGGCAAAGGTCAAGTCTAGCTGCTGGACCATGTGGTTCCTTAGTTCAAGGAGGACAGCAGGGATAGGCCAAGTAATTACAGACCAGTAAGTCTGACGTCAATTGTAGGGGAATTGGAACAAATTCTGAGGGGCAGGACTTATCAACACTTAGAAATCCAGAAATTGTTCAGGGATAGTCAGCAAGATATTTTTGGAGGGAGATCCTTTCAGACCAATTTGAGTTTTTTTGAAAAAGCGATTAAATATATTAATGAAGGCACTGCAGTTGATGTGATTTACGTGGACTTCAGTGATACCTTTGACGAGGTCCCACATGAAAGGCTACTCCAAAAGTAAGAACACATGGGATCCAAGGTAAGTTGGCAAACTGATCCCCAATATGAATCAAAGGGTGATGGTGGAGAGCTGTTTTGTGATTGGAAGCCTCTGATGTATCACAGGGATCAGTGCTGGGATGCTTGCTGTTTGCTATGTATGTTAACGACTTATGATTTACACAGTGAATGGCAGGGCCCTGAGGAGTACTGAGTAACAAAGGGAACTTGAAGGTATCAGCACAGGCAGACAAAGTGAAGGCGGTGGCATAGAGGATGCTTGCCTTTATTAGTGGGGGTGGAGAATGCAGAAGCAAAGAAATCTTGTTTCAACTTTATAAAATATTGGTTAGGCCACAGGTCTGGTCACCACACTATCAAAGGATGTGACTGCACTGGAAAGGGTGCAGAGATTTACCAGGATTTTGCCTGGAATGGAAAGTCTCAGTTATGGGGATAGACGAAATAGGCAGGGTCTGTTTTCCCTGGAGCAGATTGAGGTATACAAAATTATGAGGGGCATAGATAGGGTACACATGATTTGGAGATGCCGGCGTTGAACTGAGGTGTTCAAAGTTAAAAATCACACAACACCAGGTTAGATAGTCCAACAGGTTAGATAGTTAACTGGAAGCACTCGCTTTCGGAGCGCTGCTCCTTCATCAGGTGGCTGTGGAGTCACAACCACAAACACCTGATGAAGGAGCAGCGCTCCGAAAGCTAGTGCTTCCAATTAAACCTGTTGGACTGTAACCTAGTGTTGTGTGATTTTCAACATAGATAGGGTAGATTGTGAGAATTCTTTCCACATGACAGACATGTTTAATACCAAGGGATATAAGTGTAAGATGGAGAATTAGTAGTTTCGAGGTGTTCTGAGGAAGTTTTCATTTCCAACTAGAGGGTGGTAGAAATATGGAACGTGCTGCCTGAAAGGATGGTAGCGACAAGTACTCTTGGAACATTTAAGCAGCAACTGGATGATTACTTAAAATGCCAGGGCAGAGCAGGCTATGGATCAACTGCAGATAAATGGGATTAGTATAGGTTGGCATTTGTTGGTCAGCATAGACATGGTGGGCCAAAGGCTTGTTTCTGTGCTGTATGACTCAATGACTGTGACAAAGGGATTGTTGGTAGTAAGCCAGGGAGGAAGAAAAGCTGATAATGGTTGACAATGAGTTGGTGAAATTGGGTTGGCTGTGCTGATAGGGTTTGAGATGTCGGGATGGGCAAAAGCCTTTGAAGATGATATTCAGATTGTAAAATTATTGAACACTATATTGAAGGCTGCAGGGTTCCCAAGTGGAAAACGAGATGCTGTCCCCCCAGCTGGCATTAGGCTTCGCTGCACCACAGCAGCAAGCCCGAGAAAAATACGTTGGCAGGGAACGCAATGGTTGAAGTGGCAGACAACTGCAAGCTTGGGGTCATTTTTACGGACAGAAAATAGATGTTCTGCAAAGCAGTCACCCAGTCTGCATTCTGCCTCCCCAATGTGCACTGTGAGCAACAAACATGGTAGATTACACAGAATCAAGTGTATGTAAATCACAGCTTCACCTTGAAGGTGCGTCTGAGGTTTAGGATAGTGAGGAGGGAGAAAGTAAAATAGGCAGGCATTACACCTTCCGTGCTTGCAGGGGAAGATGCCATGGGAATTTGGGGACATGTTGGGAGTGGAGGAGAAGTGGACCAGGCTGTCCTGAAGGGAATGGTCACTGCAGAAAGCTGACAAGGGAGGGGAGGGAAATGTGTGTCTGATGGTGGCATCCCACTGGAGGCAATGCAAATGGCAGCTTATGACCCTTAGGATCCAGATAAATGCTGGGGTGCTAAGTGAGCACAAGGGGGACCCTACAATGCTGTGGGAGGAAAGAGAAGAGTTGAGGGCAGAAGCACAGGAAATGTGTCAGTCACAGTGGGGCGGGGAATCCTTCGTTGAGGAAGGTGACAGGCACTTCTGATAGTGGAAGGACATGTAAATGAATTGTGCCAACAGTGAGGTGGAGGTGGTGGTGGTGGTTGGAGCCCATGAACTGGAAATTCTGAAGCTGATGTAAAGTGTGGATTTTGGGAAGGAAGTAGGTGGTGTGAGTGAGGGTGGGGGGGGAAGGTTGTTGTGGCACTGTGAGCTTTGAGGCTGAGGAGGCAAGACCCTCAGCTACAATTAATGATGGGCGTGAACATAATGGCCATGATGAGGTCACAGTTTAAAGGGAGAAAGGAAGATGTATCTGAGAGCTGGTGCTCAACCTCCGCAATATCGAGATCAGTACACCATACAACAAGAGCACCACCCTTATCTCAAGCCTGCTGCAGTGACCCAGTGAGGTGCATCGCAAGCTAGGAGAACAGCATTTCACTTGCTCCTTGGGGACCCAGCAGCCTGTAGGGCTCAATATCCAGTTCAATAACGTTAGGGTCTGAACACCACCTTCCATGTCCTTTACCCATCCCTCACACTCCAGACTCTGTCGTGACAATGGACTGCTTTCAGCACGTTTCCACCCACTCAGTGTCCCTGATATCAGCTTTTCTTCTCCCCTTGCTTGCTATCAACCATCCTTGTAACTGCTTAACTTCTCTCTCTCTCTCTGGTCCATCACCACCTATCAACTCACTCCTTTACCAACCCACCCTGTTATCAGCATAACTACTATTTTTCACTAGCTACCATAAGTTCTGAAGAAGGGTCATTGAACTAAAAATGTTAACACCGTTTGTCTGTCCAAAGATGCTGCCAGAGTTTCTTCAGCAATTTCTCCAATACTTGCTCTGCACTAAAACCTTCAATTTCTAAAATTCTTCTATGAATCACTTCTTTCCCTCACGTCGCTATTACAATGTTAACATTAGACAAAAAAAGCGAGCAATTAGAATTACAGCAAACTGGCAAGAAACATAGAATCAGACATCAAGAGGTTCTGAAACTACTCTAACATCCTTGACCCTAACACGTGATTCTGTGGACTTGTTTCTTTCACTACAGTTTTCACAATCTTCCGCCTAGAGGAACCAGCACCTTTATCCAAATTCAGAAGAAGATACCCACTTCCTTGTAGCCTACAAACTCTGAAGGATGACAAGACCTCTTGTAAACATTGCTGTCAACCTCTCAATTGCGCTGCAATAACATCAGTGCAGCTCAAGCTCGGAAACACGAACGCTGGGCTGTGGACAAGACTATCCTGGCTCCTATCAGGTCAGTTCTCTTCACTCAGGTAGGGTTCATGGCACAGTGGTAGCGCCCTTACCTCAGAGTCCAGCGGCCCAGTTCGAGTCTCATCTGCTGCAAAGGTGAAGCATAACATCCAAAAAAAAAAATACCCACAGGCAGCATGCGCTGTGCAGGGGTCTGGAAACTCAATGGGACAAAGGCTATGGGTGGAGATCCACAGGCATTACAGCACAGGAAGCAATTTGACCCATCGAGTGTAAACTCTTTCATGGAGTAATCCAGTCAGTTCCATGACATGCTCAGTCCCTACATTCTGCTAGATTGTTTCACTGAAGTGCCAGTGCAAAGTCCTGCTGAAATAGTTGACAATTCCTGCTTCCAGCCCCTCCCTAGCACAGGCAACGAGGTCCAACTCATGACCCAGAACCTGCAAGCCGTGCCCCAACCTTGTATCATTAGCTGAAGCGAACAGCTTTCCTCTCCTATCTTAGTGAATCCTGTAGACCTCAATCAAATCTCTCCACAATTTTCTTTGTTCCAAGGAGAACAACACACCCCAACCTTGAGAACTAAATCCTCAGACTCTGGAACCATTCCAGTAAATCACTTCAGCACTCTCTCAAAGACCCCTATATCCTTCTTAACGTTGTGGTCACCACGACTGGACATTCTACTTAAGTTGGGGCCTTACCAAAGCATTATAAAACTTCAGGAAAGCCTCCCAGATTGTGTGCTCAATGCCTCTAAATGTACAGCCCAAGGATTTTCATGCTTTGTCAACTATTCCCCCAAAACGTCCTGTCACCTTCAATGACACACAAACTCCCAGGACACACTGTCCCCACAATCAACAATTGTATCATTAAGTGTTTATTGTCTCTTCCTATCCCTTCTGTTAAAATGCATGACCTCACTCCTCTGTTTGTTTTACAGATACATTAAGGGCAAAGGGATAACGATGGAAAGATTAGGGTCATTAATGATCGCAATGGTAATTTACAAATGGAGCTCTAGGATATCAGGTAAGGTTCTAAATTCATACTTTGTGTCAGTGCTCACTCATGAGAGGGATGATATCGGTACAGAAATCAAGGAGAAGGTCTGTTATACAGTTAAAAAACTGGCATACACAAAGAAGAGGTTTTGAGTGATCTGGCAGTCTTCAAGTAGATAAGTCTCCAGGGACAGGTTAAATATATTCCAATTAGTTTAGTGAAGCAAGGAAGGAAACAGCAGGGGCACTTGCAAAAATTTTCAATTCTTCTTTAGCCACAGAAGTGCCAGAGGATAGCCAATGAGCTATCAGTATTGGGGAAATTATTGGAAGCAATCGAAGGACAGAATTTATCAGCATTTGGAAAGGCAACAATTAATCAAGAACAGTTAGCATGGTTTTTTTTGAAGGGAAGGTCATGTTTGAGCAACTTAGAGTCACACAGCACAGAAACAGACCCTTCAGTCCAACTCGGAGAAAGTGAGGACTGCAGATGCTGGAGATCAGAGCTGAAAATGTGTTGCTGGAAAAGCGCAGCAGGTCAGGCAGCATCCAAGGAACAGGAGAATCGACGTTTCGGGCATGAGCCCAGTCCCTCCTCCCTATCTTTTATCTTAGCCTGCTTGGCACACTTTCCTCATTCCTGAAGAAGGGCTCATACCCGAAACGTCAATTCTCCTGCTCCTTGGATGCTGCCTGACCTGCTGCGCTTTTCCAGCAACACATTTTCAGTTTCAGTCCAACTCGTCCACTTCAACCAGGCATCCCAATCTGATTTAGTCCCATTTACCAGCATTTGACCAATATCCCTCTAAACCCTTCCTATTCTTTTACCCTCCAGATGCCTTTTGAAAGTTGTAATTGTACTAGCCGCCACTTCCTCCAGCAGCTCTTTCCATACATACACCACATTCTGCTTGAAAAGGTTACCCCTCAGGTCCTTTTTAAATCTTTCCCCTCTCACCTTCAGCCAGCTTTGGACTCCCTTACTCTGGGAAAAGACTTTGGCTATAATCCTTACCTACGCCCATCCTGATTTTACAAACCTCTATAAGGTCACCCCTCAGTCTCTGATGCTCCAGGGAATAAAAAGCCCCATCCTACTCAGCTTCTATAACTCAAACCCTCCAGTCCTGGCAACATCCTTGTAAATCTTTTCTGCACTCTCTCAAGTTTAACAACATCTTGCCTATAGGAGGACGACCAGAATTGTACACAGTATTCTAAAAGTGGCCTCACCAACGTCCTGTAAAGATGCAACAAGATGTCCCAACTCCTACACTCAAAGCACTGAACAATGAAGGCAAGCATGCCAAACCCTTAACTCTGTTCATCTCTCTACAGAGCCGTCTGATCTGTGTTGGTCCAATATGTTGTTTTTACACAGGGATATTTTCAATGCTCTTTTCTCTTTACAGATGGCAACTGTTCTGCAGTATATTTCTTGGATCACTACTCCTAGCTTTGACAGTTTGCTGTGTTACTTCGTATAATTAACTGAAATTGTTTACTTGAACTGTACTGTCTCCGTCACCACGTCTAACCCCGCCCCTTCGCCTTTCGCCATCACCACGCCCGACCCCGCCCCCACGCCGATCTCCGTCCCCGCCCCCAGACCTAACCCCGCCCCCACACCCAGCTCCAGCCCCACACCAGGTCCTAGCTCCCAGCCCAGCCGTGTTTTCACCATCCCTCCAGACCTACCCCTCTCTGAGGATGAAAGATCAGTCCTCAGCAGAGGCCTCACTTTCATTCCCCTACGCTCCCGGATTGATGAATTCAACACGCGGCGTGACATCGAACAATTCTTCCGCCGCCTTCGCCTCCACGCCTACTTCTTTAACCAAGACTCCCGCCCACCCTCTGACGACCCCTTCTCCCGCCTCCAACACACCCCATCCACCTGGACACCCCGTGCTGGCCTCCTACCTGCCCTCGACCTCTGCATAGCCAACTGCCGCCGCGATATTAACCGCCACCTGAACTCCCCCACCTCTCTCACCCACTCCAACCTCTCACCCTCGGAACGCGCAGCCCTCCACTCACTCCGTTGCAACCCCAACCTTACTATCAAACCAGCAGACAAGGGAGGCGCGGTAGTAGTTTGGCGCACCGACCTCTACACCGCTGACGCCAAACGCCAGCTCGCAGATACCTCCTCCTACTGCCCCCTTGACCATGACCCCACCCCCCACCACCAAACCATCAACTCCCAGACCGTCCATAACCTCATCACCTCGGGGATTCTCCCATCCACCGCCTCCAACCTCATAGTCCCACAACCCCGCACCTCCCGCTTCTACCTCCTGCCCAAAATCCACAAACCTGACTGCCGCAGCCGACCCATTGTCTCCGCCTGCTCCTGCCCCACCGAACTCATCTCCGCATACCTTGACACCGTCCTGTCCCCCTTAGTCCAAGAACTCCCCAGCTACGTTCGGGACACCACCCATGCCCTCCACCTGCTCCATGATTTTCGCTTCCCCGGTCCCCAAAGCCTTATTTTCACCATGGACATCCAGTCCCTGTACACCTCCATCCCCCATCACGAAGGACTCAAAGCCCTCCGCTTCTTTCTTTCCCACCGTACCGACCAGTACCCTTCCACAGACACCCTCCTTCGACTGACTGAACTGGTCCTCACCCTGAACAACTTCTCTTTCCAATCCTCCCACTTCCTCCAAACAAAAGGAGTAGCCATGGGCACCCGCATGGGCCCCAGCTATGCCTGCCTCTTCGTAGGATATGTGGAACAATCCATCTTCCGCAACTACACTGGTCCCACCCCCCACCTTTTCCTCCGCTACATCGATGACTGTATCGGCGCCGCCTCGTGCTCCTACGAGGAGGTTGAACAGTTCATCCACTTCACCAACACCTTCCACCCCGACCTCAAATTCACCTGGACAGTCTCAGATTCCTCCCTCCCCTTCCTCGACCTTTCGATTTCTATCTCAGGCGACCGAATCAACACGGACATCTACTACAAACCAACCGACTCCCACAGCTACCTGGACTACACCTCCTCCCATCCTGCCTCCTGTAAAAACGCCATCCCATTCTCCCAATTCCTTCGACTCCGCCGCATCTGCTCCCAGGAGGACCAGTTCCAAAAACGCACATCCCAGATGGCCTCCTTCTTCAAGGACCGCAATTTCCCCCCGACGTGGTCGACGATGCCCTCCACCACATCTCTTCCACTTCCCGATCCTCCGCCCTTGAACCCCGCCCCTCCAACCGCCACCAGGACAGAACCCCACTGGGCCTCACCTACCACCCCACTAACCTCCATGTACAGCGCATCATCCGCCGCCATTTCCGCCACCTCCAAACGGACCCCACCACCAAGGATATATTTCCCTCCCCTCCCCTATCAGCATTCCGTAAAGACCACTCCCTCCGTGACTCCCTCGTCAGATCCACACCCCCCACCAACCCAACCTCCACTCCCGGCACCTTCCCCTGCAACCGCAGGAGGTGCAAGACTTGCGCCCACACCTCCCCCCTCACCTCCCTCCAAGGCCCCAAAGGAAACTTCCATATCCGCCACAGATTCACCTGTACCTCCACACATATCATCTATTGCATCCTTTGCACCCGATGTGGCCTCCTCTATATTGGGGAGACAGGCCGCCTACTTGCGGAGCGTTTCAGAGAACACCTCTGGGACACCCGGACCAACCAACCCAACCGACCTGTAGCTCAACATTTCAATTCCCCCTCCCACTCCACCAAGGATATGCAGGTCTTTGGACTCCTCCATCGTCAGACCACAGCGAAACGACGGTTGGAGGAAGAACGCCTCATCTTCCGGCTAGGAACCCTCCAACCACAAGGGATGAACTCGGATTTCACCAGTTTCCTCATTTCCCCTCCCCCCAGCCTGTCTCAGTCAAATCCATCAAATTCAGCACCGCCTTCCTAACCTGAGATCTTCTTCCCGACCTCTCCGCCCCCACCCCAGTCTGACCTATCACCCTCACCTTGACCTCTTTCCACCTATCACATTTCCGACGCCCCTCCCCCAAGTCCCTCCTCCCTATCTTTTATCTTAGCCTGCTGGACAAACTTTCCTCATTCCTGAAGAAGGGCTAATGCCCGAAACGTCGATTCTCCTGTTCCCTAGATGCTGCCTGACCTGCTGCGCTTTTCCAGCAACACACATTTCCATCTTTGAACTGTACTGTGCATAGTACCCAAGAAGAGATGTCCTCTGGACACAGCAAGAGCAATAACACTGCCTTGGTGATGGAACAATGAAGTCATTAATATAGATAGTAAACAATTAAGACTCTAGCTGTGTCACTACATACTTAAGTCTTTCCAACCTGAAGATTCATTAGTCCTGCTCTGGCTTGTGTTAACCAATCCATAATCTGTGCGATTACCCCCAATACCATCAGCTCCTAACTTCTGTGATCAACTTCCATGTTGCACTTTACTGAATGCCTTGTGGAAATCCAAATACATTACAACTACCAATTCCTCTTTATCAACTCTGCTCATCATAACTTCAAAAAGATCTAACTAATTTGTCTTTCATAAAAAGACAAATCATTTACTGTTTGAATGCACAAGGCTTTGTAACTGTCCTACTTCTTCCTTTATTATGGATTGAAACATTTTCCTAAAGACAGAGAGGGTAGTCTTAACAGGCTTCTCATTTCCTGCATTGGTCTCCCTCCCTTCTTAAACAGTGGCGTCACACTGACGGATTTCCAATGCAGTGGAACCTTCCTAGGATCCAATGAATTCCAAAATATTTTGACTGATGTCTTCACTACCTCTGCAAATGCTTCCTTTAAAACAGTTAGATAAAGGTCCTCAGGTCCTGGCTACTTGCCAGCCTTCAGAAACAAAAAACAGAAATTGCAGGAAAAGCCCAGCAGGTCAGGCAGCACCCGCGGAGAGGAAGCAGAACCAACACTCTGTGTCCAGTGGTCTTCCCTTGGAACTGAACTGATACAGACTGTAATGAATGAATGATTTACTGTCATGTATCTGGAGAGATACAATGAAAAGTGTTCTGCCGCCAGGATCCAGCTCCATTTTAGATTAGATTAGATTAGATTACAGTGTGGAAACAGGCCCTTCGGCCCAACAAGTCCACACCGACCCGCCGAAGCGAAACCCACCCATACCCCTACATTTACCCCTTTAACCTAACACTACGGGCAATTTAGCATGGCCAATTCACCTGACCCTGCACATCTTTGGATGGTGGGAGGAAACCGGAGCACCCGGAGGAAACCCACGCAGACACGGGGAGAACGTGCAAACTCCACACAGTCAGTCGCCTGAGGCGGGAATTGAACCCGGGTCTCTGGCGCTGTGAGGCAGCAGTGCTAACCACTGTGCCACTGTGCCGCCCAGTACCACCGTGCCGCCCAGCACAAGAGGATAAAAAGTAGCACTTCAATAGATTTCATCGTCATTAGCTGGGGTCCCAAACACTGTTCCATGAGTTTTGTAAGGTCCCCACTCTCAGAGTACTGCAACCAGGAACCTCCACTCCAGGCACCAACGCTGCTGAAGTAGTCTATGCTGTGTCTACCACAGCCAGAGTACCCCCCCCCCCCCACCTCTGCCTTTGCTTTGGCTGACACCTCGCTGCCATTCCAGGAGTCCATGCATTGGGCCTACGAGCCAGGGGTCACTGCCAACACCACTCAGGCCATTCCAATGGGTCCCAGCTCTTGATGGTTTCTTAACTCCCCCTCTCATTTGAGGGGGAGACGCTGCTCCTGGGGTTTGCTTCAGCCTGGTTCCTGGTCCGTTTCCTCCAATTGTCACTTGCTTATCTGATATATCTGAGATGATTATAGTATCTTCAAATGTGCAAAATATTGGTTTATATTATCTGCCATTTCCCTACTTTCTCTTACCAAATCCCCAGTCCTGTCTTCCATGAACCCCATAGTCATTTCAGCTATTCCTTTTTTTAATATCCTGTAAAAATGCTTGCTGCTAGATTTTATACATCTTTCCAACTCACTTTTATAAACAATGTTCTCCCTTTTATTAACTTTTTTGTCATCTGCTGCTTGCTCCTAAAAAGATTTCCAATCTTCTGGCCGACCATTAGTTTTTGCCACCTTGTTTGCCTCAGCATTTGATTTCAAACTCTCCTTTACCACCTCTTGTTAACCATGGGTGGTTTCTCCTGAATAGAATTTTGCTGAGTGTTATGAATTATTTTAAATGCCTGTCACTGCTCACCTACAGACTATTGCACCAGCCCACCTTAGACAACCCTTCCTTCATACCTCTGTGATTGTCCTTATGACCAAGTATGTACATGAGGACAATGTTTTTAATGTTGTCTACTTGAACTGCAGCCAGGCTTTTGATAAGGTCCAACGTGGGAGACTGATAGCAAAGCCAAGAGCCCAAGGGATCCAATGAAATTTGGCAAATTGAATCCACAATTGCCCGAGTGTCAGGAAGCAGAACGTGACAGCCAGAACTGTATAAAACGCTGGTTAGGCCACAGTTCGAGTATTGTGTACAGTTCTGGAATTCACATGTTCAGAGGACGTAACAGCACTGAAGAGGGTGCTGAAGAGATTTGCCAACATGTTTCCTGGGCTGGAAAGTGAAGAGATTGGATAGATTGGGGTTGCTTTCCTTGTAGTGGAGGAGACAAAGAGGGCATTATTGAGATTATAAAATAATGCGGTGCAGAGATAATGGAGACAGGAAGAAACATTTCCCCTTGAAGCAGGATCAATGACCAGGGGCCATAGATTTTAAGCAAGGGCAGAAAGTTTAGAGGGGATGTGAGGAAAGGTTTTTTTCATCCAAAGGGTGGTGAGAATCTAGAACTCACTGCTTGTGAGGATGGTCGAAGGAGCAACCCTCATAACATTTTAGTAGTATTTAGATGTGCACTTGTGATGCCAAGGCATGTAAGGCGATAGGGCCACATGCTGAAAAATGCATTGTGAATAGCTAAGTGATTATTTTTCACCAATGTGGATATGATGGGCCTAAAGGCCTGTGCTGCAGATCTCAATGACTAACTGTAGAAGAGGGAAATATGCGAGCTGAAACAATGTTATCAGCATGCAGGTTCACACTAGTTCTTACCTTGTTAGCATCCAGGTCAACCAACCAGACATCATCCGGCATCTTAAAATCTGTCTTATAGAGGAGGAAGCTAGCTGGAACGCCAATGATGTAAGGGGTCGGAGCAAGCAGTAGCTAGAGGACAAAAATACAAAAATATCAATGGTGGACAAAGATCAAAACAAACAGGATATAGATCTCACACACACACACATAACAAAACACAGGATATAAACCATACACACATGCAGACACGCGTACATGCCCAAAACAAACAGGATACAGATCACATTCCCAACAAGAGACATGGGATGTAAACCACACCCCCATCAAGACATAAGACATAAACCGCACCCCCATCAAAATACATGGGCAGCACATTGGCTCAGTGGTTAGCACTGCTGCCTCACATCGCCAGGGACTCTAATTTGATTCCAACCTCTGTATCGAGTTTGCACATTCTCCCCCGTCTGCATGGGTTTCCTCCCACAATCCAATCATGTGTAGGTTAGGTCGATTGGCCGTGCTAAATTGGCCATAATGTCCAGCGAGGTGCTGGCTAGGCAGATTAACCATGGGAAAGGCAGGGTTACAGGGATGGGGGCAGTTTTGGGTGGGATGCTCCTCAGAGCATCAGTGCAGGCTTGATGGGCTGAATGGCCTGCTCTACACTGTAGGGATTCTATGATAATACACACAGGATGCACACCACCACCCCCAATCAGGTCACACAAGATATAAACTACACCCTCAAAATATACAGATGCAAACCACAGCCTATTAATATACATAGATACCAACTACACTCCCATCAATACACACAACAGAAACCACACTCCATCAATTTACACAGGATAGAAACCACACCCCCATCTACACACACAGATAAAAACTGCCCCATGAAGGTCCTGAAATTTATCAACAGCCCCAGCTTTTCAGCACATGTACTACACTCCTCTAAAGACTGGAGGAGTGAGAGAGAGGACTCCCAATAGCATTAGTTGCTGATCACCATCTTTACAATTTGATGCCGGACAACATTATCGAGTTATGCTGCCATCTGTTTAGGACCCAGTAACCTCTCTGTGTGAAGCATACAATAGGGGACTTAGAGTGCCTGTCATGTCCAATGCCTCAGTTGATGCAGATTACTGATTTGCTCCGACTGCCCCCTCTACCTGTTCTGCCGAGGCCATGCAGGTGGGAAGCAAGGGGATCACCGGGAACATATATTCCAGTGGGTAAATCATTGCGACAAATGCCATTACACTCATGGATAGCGCATTGTAGTCTCGGGACTGCAGCACCACCTGGAAGGAAGCAGAAAATATTTGAAGTGAGGTAGATGAATGAAGGATAAATATGCATTTGTGTATATACAACGTGGTCGAAGATCGGACAAGACGGGCAAGTTAACATTGAGGTACAGGATCTTCAGGCAGGACAGGGGAGGTGCAAAACTGGAGGTGACGTCACATTATTGACTCAGGAATCAGTTACTGCACTGAGGAATGATACCTTGGAAGACTCAAATGCGACTTTGTGGGTAGAACTTGGGAATAGCAAGGAGAAAGTGAGGACTGCAGATGCTGGAGATCAGAGCTGAAAATGTGTTGCTGGAAAAGCGCAGCAGGTCAGGCAGCATCCCAGGAGCAGGGGAATCGACGTTTCGGGCATGAGCCCTTCTTCAGGAGGCAATGATTTTACTGGGAGTACATTCTAGGCCCCAAACGGTCAGCAGGCAATTGAGGAGCAGATATATAGACATTCACTAAGGTGCATATAAATAATAATTATATCAACTGCCTTCACATTAATTGAGAAAGTCATTGTGTAAAGGGTTTACAGGAGGCAGATTTCTTTAAATGTATACATTTTTGCATTAACATGTGGATGGTCCTACAAGGGGCAGCAAAATGCTGGACCAAATTCCCATCAAAGCAGACAGGTGTTCATGGTGACAGTGGGAGCATTTTAGTGACTGTGACCACAACCTTTTGTTAAAGTTTCAATGGCCATGCTAAATTGCCCATAGTGCTAGGTGCATTAGTCAGAGGGAAATGGGTCTGGGTGGGTTACTCTTCGGAGGGTCAGTGTAGAATAGTTGGGCCGAGGGGCCTGTTTCCACACTGTAGGTAATCTAATCATAAAAGTTGCTCCACAAAAATGGATTTTGGATTGGAGTAAGGCAGATTTTACTAAAATAAAACAGGATCTGGCCAAAATAAACTGGGTGCAGCTAATTGAGGGTAAATCTACCCCAGAATGGGGAGGAGGAGGGGGCAGAGGGGAACATTCAAAAAGGTGCGGGGAAGTGGGGGGGGGTTCCATACAGGCCCAATAGGCTGCCTTCTGGATGAAATATTGGAATGACAAGCCAGAGAACTGTGGATAGAGGTTTTTAAAATCATGATAGGCATGGATAGGGTGAATAGACCACTGTCCACTGGGTGGGCGAGTCCAAAACTAGAAGGTTGAAGGTGAGGGGAAAGATTTAAAGGGGACCTAAGGAGCAACCTTTTTCACACAGAGGGGATGGTGCGTATACGAAGTGAGCTGCTAGACGAAGTGGTGCTGGCTAATACAATTACAACATTTAAAAGACATCTGGATGGGCATGAATAGGAAGGATTTAGAGGGATATCAGCCAAATGCTGGCAAATAGGACTAGATTTCTTTAGGATACCTGGTTGATATGGATGTGTTGAACCAAAGAGTATGCTGCTATGCTGTACAGCTCTGTGACTATGACTGGATTGCATTGGCACAGCTGGGGTGGACTATCTTGATACTGCTGGGCTGGACTGAGAGAGACTGTATTGGATTATGGTCTGATCTGGACTTGACTCCATTTTTGCAGCAGCAGGGGTGGTGAAAGCGAGGAACGGGGCTACCGGGAAGGTAAATTAATCCTTTAATAACTTTTCTTGTGAATGGCCATAGTGCAAGCTGAGCAAGAACAGACAGGGGACAAGTGAGGCAATATATTTGGGTAGTTGCTTTACCCAAAACACTATTTAGATAGTGTCTCCCATCCATCCTCCTGCTCTAACCAAAAAAAAGATTCTGTGCGCCAATTCAATGAGTTACTAGATTTATCAATAGTCTCTTGAAATACCTAAAATACCTCAGAAAATGGGAGATACTAAACGAGTATTTACTGTGGAAAAGGACACGAAGATTTAGAATGTAGGGAAATAGTTAGTGATAACTTGAAAAATGTCCATATTACAGAGGAGGAAGTGCTGGATGTCTTGAAATGCATAAAAGTGGATAAATCCCCCAGGACCTGATTAGGTGTACGCTTGGACTCTGTGGGAAGCTAGGGAAGTGATTGCTGGGCCTCTTGCTGAGATATTTGTACCATCGATAGTCACAGATGAGGTGCCGGAAGACTGGAGGTTGGCTAACGTGGTGCCACTGTTTAAGAAGGGTGGTGAGGACAAGCCAGGAAACTATAGATCAGTGAGCCTGACCTTGGTGGTGGGCAAGTTGTTGGAGGGAATCCTGAGGGACAGGACATACATGTATTTGGAAAGGCAAGGACTGATTAGGGAGAGTCAACATGGCTTTGAGAGTGGGAAATCATGTCTCATGACCTTGATTGAGTTTTTTGAAGTAACAAAGAGGATTGATGAGGGCAGAGCAGTAGATGCGATCTATATGGGCTTCAGTAAGGCGTTCAACAAGGTTCCCCATGGGAGGCTGGTGAGCAAGGTTAGATCTCACAGAATACAGGGAGAACTAGCCATTTGGATACAGAACTGGCTCAAAGGTAGAAGACAGAGGGTGGTGGTGGAGGGTTGTTTTTCAGGCTGGAGGCCTGTGACCAGTGGAGTGCCACAAGGATCGGTGCTGGGTCCATTACTTTTCATCATTTACATAAATGATTTGGGTGTGAGCATAAGAAGTATAGTTAGTAAGTTTGCAGATGACACCAAAATTGGAGGTGTAGTGGACAGCGAAGAAGGTTACCTCAGATTACAACAGGATCTTTATCAGATGGGTCAATAGGCTGAGGAGTGGCAGATGGAGTTTAATTCAGATAAATGCGAGATGCTGCATTTTAAGAAAGCAAATCTTAGCAGGACTTACACACTTAATGGTAAGGGTCATCATTAGTGTCCCCATTGACTTCATCTGCGGGAAGTGCACCCAACTCCAGCTTCTCGAAAACCGTGTTAGGGAACTGGAGCTGGATGAACTTCAGATCATTCGGGAACAGAGAGGGTAATAGAGAGGAGTTTCAGGGAGGTAGCCTCACCTCAGGACAGGAATAAGGTAGATAGGTTACAGTCAGGGGATGAGAAGGGAGCAGGCAAAGGATGCAGTGGTCCCCTGTGGCCGTTCCCTTCAATAACAAGTATACCACTTTCGATACTGTTGGGGGGAGCAACCTATGAAGGGAAAGCCATAGTACCAGGTCTCTGGCACTGAGCCTGGCTCTGTGGCTCAGAAGGAAAGGGGAGAAAATAGAAAAGCGCTTGTGGCAGGAGACCCAATAGTTAGAGAAACAGACCGGAGATTCTATGGTCATGAACGCGACTCCCAGAAGGTATGTTGCATCCTAGATGCCAGGATGCAGGAAGTCTCTGATCAAGTCTACAAGATTCTGAAGGGGGAGGGTGAGCAGCCAGAAGTCATGGTGCACATTGGCATCAGTGACATAGCTAGGAAAAGGGATGAGGATCTAAAAAGTGACTTTAGGGGTTAGGTTGGAAGCTAAAAAGCAGGACAAGCAAAGTAGTAATCTCAGGATCACTATTGCCACATGCTAGCGAGGTGAGGAACAGGGAGTGAGTGTAGCTAAACACGTGGCTACTGGGCTGGTGCAGGAGGAAGGACTTCAGATATGTAGACCATTGGGGTACCTTCTGGGGAAGGTGGGACCTGTACATTAAGACAGGCTGCACTTAAACTGGAGGGGCACCAATGTCCTGGGCGGGAGATTTGCTAGAGCACTTTGGGAGGGTTTAAACTAGTTTGACAGGGGGATGGGAACCAAAGTTACAGATCAGAGGAGAAGGTAGTATTGAACAAGCAGATATAGAATGCAGAGAGTCTGTCAGGAAAGGTACACAGTTGATAAGGCAAAGAGGTGGGTTAAAGTGTGTCTGCTTCAATACAAGGAATAAGAGTGATGAATTTAGAGCATGGATCAGCACTTGGAACTATGATGTTGTGGCCATAATGGAGACATGGATTTCACAGGGGCAAGAATGGTTGCTGAATGTTCCAGGGTTTAGATCTTTTAAAAATAACAGGGAGGGGGTTAAAAGAGGAGGGAGAGTATCATTGTTAATTAAAGAGTGCATCACAGCTTCAGAAAAGGAGATTGTTGAGGAGGCTTTGTCTACTGAGTGGAAGGCAGTAACAGGAAAGGAGCAGTCCCTTTATTAGGGGTTTTCTACAGACCCCCCCAATAGCAGCAGAGAGATAGAAGAACAGACTGAGCAGCAGATCTTGGAAAGGTGCAGATGTAACAGAGTTATTGTTGTGGAACCTCCTTAGTGCAGATAGTCTGGATGGAGACGATTGTGTCGGATGTGACCAGGAAAGATCCCTGAATCAATATGTAGGTAGGCCAATTGGGGGAGGCCATATTGGATTTGGTGCTAGGCAACGAGCCAGGCCAGGTGTCAGATCTCTTGGTGGGAGAGCATTTCTGTGACAGTGACCACAACTGCCTCACCTTTCCCATAGCCATGGAGAGGGACAGCAGCAGACAGTATGGTGAGGTATTTAATTAGGGGAGGGGAAATTATACTGTTTTAGACAGGAGCTTTGGAGAACAATTGTTTTATGGGATATTCACAACAGAAATGTGGAGGCTGTTTAAAAAGCACTTGTTGGGAGTGTTGGATAACTTGGTCCCACTGAGAGAGGCAAGGAATGCTAAGGTGGAGGAGCCTTGGATGACGAAAGAGGAGCTTCTCATCAAGTGGAAGAAGGAAGCTTACTTAAGGCTGAGGAAGCAAGGATCTGGCACAGCTTTAGAGGATTACAGGGTAGCTAGGAAAGAACTCAAAAATGGATTGAGGAGAGCTCAGGGGGGAAACAAAAAAGCCTTGGCGGGAAGGATTAGGGAAAACCCAAAGGCGTTCTGCATACATGACGATTAAGAGAATGATCAGAGGGTAGGGCCGATCAGGGATAGTGGAGGGACCTTGTGCCTGGAGTCTGAAGAGGTAGGGGAGGCCCTAAATGAGATTTTTGCTTCAGTATTCACTAGAGAGAGAAGCCTTGTTGATAGTGAAAACGCTGTGGACCACTTGGGAGATATGGGATATAGGGAGATTTGGCTGTCTGGATACAGAATTGGCTGGCCAAAAGACGACAGCGAGTGGTAGTAGATGGAAAATATTCTGCCTGGAGGTCAGTGACTAGTGGTGTCCCACCGGGATCTGTTCTTGGGCCTCTGCTCTTTGTAGTTTTTAATAAATTACTTGGATGAAGAAGTGGAAGGGTGGGTTAGTAAGTTTGCCGATGACACAAAGGTCAGTGGTGTTGTAGATAGTGTCGAGGACTGTTGGAGGCTACAAGACATTGACAGGATGCAGAGCTGGACTGAGAATTGGCAGATGGAGTTCAACCTGGATAAATGTGAAGTGATTCATTTTGTAAGGTCAAACTTGAATGCTGAATACAGGGTTAAAGATAGGATTCTTGGCAGTGTGCAGGAACAGCAGAATCTTGGGGTCCACGTATATAGATCTCTCAAAGTTGATAGGGTTGTTAAGAAGGTATGTGGTGCTTTGGCTTTCATTAACAGGGAGACTAAGTTTAAGAGCCGTGAGGTTTTGTTGCAGCTCTATAAAACCCTAGTTAGACCACACCTGGAATATTGTGTCCAGTTGTGGTCGCCTCAACATAGGAAGGATGTAGATGCTTTAGAGAGGGTGCAGAGGAGATTTACCAGGATGCTGCCTGGATTGGAGGGCTTATCTTTTGAAGAGAGGTTGAGTGAGCTAGGGCTTTTCACACGGGAGAGAAGGAGGAAGAGAGGTGACTTGATAGAGGTGTACAAGGTGTACAAGAGGCATGGATAGAGTAAATAGCCAGAGACTTTTCCCTAGGGCAGAAATGGCTGTCATAAGAGGTCAGAATTTTAAGGTGATTGGAGTCAGGTATAAGGGAGATGTTAGATGTAGATTCTTTACACAGAGAGTAGTGAGCACGGGGAATGCACTGCCAGTGGTGGTAGTAGAGTCAGAGATATTGGGGACATTTAAGCGATTGCTAGACAAGCACATGGACGGCAGTAAATTGAGGGGTGTATAGGTTAGATTGATCTTAGATTAAGATAAATGCTCGGCACAACATTGTGGGCTGAAGGGTCTGTACTGTGCTGTACTATGTTCTATGGAGTGTATTCGTATAGCTGGGTTGGTCTGGTCTGGACTGGACTGTATTGTTACTGCTGGGCTGGACTGGTCTGTATTGGTACGCTGGGCTGCATGGGACTGGACAGGACTGGACCAAACGGGACTACATTGGTACAGCAGGGCTGGTCTGGACTGGAGTATATTGGTATGGGTGGGTTGGTCTGGATTGGATTGATATGGTTGGGCTGGTCTGGACTAGACTGAACTGAATTAGTGCAGCTGGGCTGGTCTGGATTAGATTGTATTGGTATGGTTGGGCTGGATTAGTCTGGACTGTATTGGTATGTTTGGGCTAGTCTGGACTACTCCAATGAATTGCTAATTAGCCCCTTGAATCCCATCCCATCAATTTCAACACATCCAAAGCACTGTTGCGTGTGTTGAAACTGACACCAGGTATTATCAATCAGCTCATCGGGAGACAGGGAGTTACTCATCAAACTGCCATGATTTTGAATTGCTTGTCTTCAGAATCAATTCTCTAAAAGTCACTACGCTGGTCATGGTTCAGTATGGGCTCATGCTCTAGATCACTACTCCGGTCAGGGTTCAATGTGAAGCTGTGCCCTAGGTCACTTCTCTGGTCACAGCCTCAGCTGTGCTGCACACTGCTGGTTGTCCCTGACCTGTTGAGCAGGCAGAGCTGTGTCTCACCTTGTGTTCCAACAGGATGCAGCTCAGCACCTGGAGACAGGGCTCCACTCCGAGCAGCTCCAGGGGCAGATGCAGTGGAAAGTCCACCAGGCTGAAGCGGGCCACATCTGGCAGAGCGAAGGTGAGTGCTGGCTGAAGGTCTCGGGGCAATATCTCCACATCCACCCGCTTCTGGCCAGGCACAGGCACAGGGGAGTGCAGCAGCCTGTAGATCCAAGACTCAATCTCTCGCACATCGTGCAGGATGACACTAGACTTCTCCTCGACAGTCAGGGAGCCTGTGAACAACCGCCACATGGTGTCTCTGCAAACAAAGAAATGAACCATCCAGTTACCTGGTAGCGCACTGACTTGGGGCCGAGCAAAGCCTCAGTCAGGACAACCCTGCCCCTCAGCACAATAACAGTCTGTCCACCATCAACAAGGTACTACTCAGGAGTGATGGAAGACTTGCCCGGGTGAGTGCAGCTCCAACAACACAAGCTCAACACCATTCAGAACAAAGCCGCCAACTTGACTGGCACCATAGCCACAAAGATCCACTCCCTCCACCACCAATGCTCAGTAGCAGCAGAGTGTACTATTGACAAGATGGACTGCAGAAATTCACCAAAGATCCTTCAACAACATCATTTCTCCCACCCCCCTCACGTTCCCCTCCAAGCCACTCCCCATCCTAACTTGAAAATATATCACCATTCCTTCACCGTCGCTGGGTAAAAACAATGAAATTCCCTCCCTAACATCATGGTGGCTCAACTACACCCAAAGATGACAATGGTTCAAGCAGCAGCCTACCACCACCTTTTCAAGGACAACCAGGGATGGGCAATGCATGCTGGTCCAGCGGATGATATTCCCAGTTAATAAGCAAACTACATAAAGTCAGATTATGTTTATTTTTCAGAACAATAAAAGCCCTTACACCAAGTGGACAAGGCTGCCTAATGCCCAGGATAAGACAGGAGTTACTCATTCCTTTCTGACCAGCAAAAACAGGAGTGTAATATGATCAAGGTATATAACACATGATCTTCTCTCAGCCCACATGCCTGAAACAAAGAGCAAATGAGGAGGATTGGACAGTGGGTTAGAGAGAGGGTGGGTGACGGGGATTAGACTCAGTGGCTTCAAGACAGGGAGAGTGAGGGGGATTAGCGACAATGGGTTGGAGATGGGGGATCGGAGGAATGAACACAGTGGGTCGTACACAGCGCAATGCAGGCAAATGGGACCAGCTTAGTCTGGGAAACCTGGTCGGCATGGATGATTTGGACCGAAGGTAGTGGTGTAGCTTTGCTGGTAAAGAATGGGATCAGTGTTGTATTGAAAAATGACATAAGGACGGGAGATCAAGATGTGGAATCAGACTGGGTTGAAATAAAAAAAAACAAAGAGAAGCAGTACTGTCGTAATCTATGGGTCCCCAAACAGTAGCTCTGCAGTGGGGCACAGTATAAAGCAAGAAATATTGGACGTTTCTAAGAAAGGTACGGCAATAATAATGGGTGATTTTAACATGCCCACAGATTGGAAGAACTAAATTGGCAAGGGTAGCCTGGGGGCAGAAATCATTCAGTGTATTAGAAATTGTTTCTTGGAGTAGTATGTTGTGGAACCAACCAGGGATTTGGTTTTGGGTAATGAGGACAGATTATTTGATGACGTCATTGTTAAGGATCCTCTAGAGAGTGGTGACGATAGTATGACAGAGTTCAAAATTCAGTTTGAGGGTGAGAAAGTGGAATCCCACAGTTGTGTTCTGGAACTAAACAAAGGAAATTACACAGGCATGAGGACAGATTTGGCTCCTGTAGATTGTGCAGGAAGGCTAAAATGTAAGACAGCAGTGCCAGATGTTTAAGAAGCTACTCAATTCCTCACAACTAAAATGTATCCCAGTAAGGAAGAAAGATAGTAAGGGGGAAGTTAAAAAAAAAATCCACGACTAAACAAGGTGGTCGAGGACAATATAAAGTCAAAAACTAAGGTGTATCACATTGCAAAGGCAGGCTGGAAGACTGAGAAACGTTCAAACACAAACAGAGATACTAAAAAATTAATAAAAAAGAGCAAAGGTAAATTACAAAAGAGAACTAGCAGAAAATATCAAAAAGGATTGCAAAAGCTTCTATTGGTATAGAAAAGGGAAGAAAATCATTAAGGTGAGTGCTGGTCCTTTGGAAGATGATTAAAAGTGGGGACTACTGAAATGACAGAGATGCTAAACTAATACTTCACCTCAGGTTTCACGGTGGATGACAATAGTACTATTCCTATTGGAATGGGCAAGTCAGAGGCAATAGAAAGGGTAGAATTTCAAACAATCAACATTGATAGGGAAAAGGTACTCACCCAAACATTAGGATTGAGGATAGACAAGTGCCCCCGGTCTGATTATCTACACCCTAGGATGTTGGAGGGAGTGGTGGCACAGATAATGGATCGATTGGTTACAATATTCCAAAATTTCCTGGACATGGGAAAATTTCCAGTGGATTGGAAAAATGCTAATGTAACGCCCTTAATCAAAAAGGGAGGCAGGCAATATGTGGGAAGTTACAGACCAGTTAGTTCAACATCTGTTGTTGGGAAATTATTAGTATCAAATATCAAGGAAACAATATCAGGACATTTGCAAAGTCAAAACACTATTCATCAGAGTCAGCATGGTTTTATTAAGGGCAAATCACATTTGACTAATTTGCTAGAGTTCTTTGAAGATTTACCAAGTAAAGTGGATAATGGGGATCCTGCAGATGTAATATATCTGGACTTCCAGAAAGTATTTGTTCAGGTGCCACACAAAAGATTAATTCACAAGGTTGGATCAGATGGAATTAGGGGTAATTTATTAGCTTGGATAGGTGACTGACGGATGGACAGAAAACAAAGTCAGGATAAATGGGTTTGATTCTGAATGGCAAGAAGTAACTAGCGGGGTACCACAGGGTTTGGTCCCTGGGTCCCAGCTATTTACAATCTACATTAATGACTTGGATATTGGATAGAAGGCTCTATAGTCAAATTTGCAGATGACGCAAAAACAGGCAGGACAGTAAATTGCAATGAGGAAATAAGAACCTTATAAATGGATATAAATAGGTTAGGAGAGTGGGCAAAAATGTGGCAGTTGAAGTTTAATGTGGTTAAGTGTGAGATCATGCATTTTGGTTGGAAAAACGGGAAGGCAACCTATTATCCAAATGGGGAGAGACTTCAGGGTGCAACTGTATTGAGGGATGTGGGTGTCCTCATTCATAAGTCACAGAAAATTGGCATGTAGGTACAGCAGAAAATTAACAGAATGTTGTCTTTTGTAGCTGAAGGGAGAGAATATAAAAGGTAAGGAATTATTACTGCAACCATACAGGGCATTGGTAAGACCGCACCCAGAGTATAATGCACAGCTTTGACCCCCTTATTGAGGAAAAGTGTAGTGGCATTGCCAGGTTTTGTCGTATGAAGAGAGATTTAACAGTTTAGGCCTATACTCTCGAGAATTTAGAAGAAGGGGAAATCATGAGCTGTCAGAGGAAGTAGTGGAGGCTGGTACAATTGCAACATTTGGAAGGCATCTGGATGGGTATATGAATAGGAAGGGTTTGGAGGGATACGAGCCGGGTGCTGGCAGGTGAGACGAGATTGGGTTGGGATATCTGGTCGGCATGGACGAGTTGGACCAAAGGGTCCGTTTCCGTGTGTACATCTTTATGTGTCCATGATAAAAGGTAGAAATAAAATAGATGTGGAGCGGATGCTTCCTGTTGTGCCACATTTAGGATGAGAGGTAGCAAATTTAAAACAGAGTTGAAGAGAAACTACTTCTCCCAAAGGGTTGTGAATCTGTGGAATTCGCTACGCCAAAGTGCAGTGAATGCTGGGATAGTGATTAAATTAAAGGAATTTAGACAGATTTTTTAATTGGTAATGGGTTGAAGGGTTATGGGGAGAACACAGGAAAATGTGGGTGAGGAGCATATCAGCCATGATTGACTCATTGGGCCAAATGGATTAATTCTGCTCCTATATCTTATGAACCTAAGTTACGGATCTGGGGCAGCATGGTGGCTAGCAATTCAACCTTCCAAAGTGAATTAGGGGAAAAGTTTCTGTCTACCCTTTCTATGCACCTCATAACTTTATACACCTCAATCATGTCCCATCTCAGTCTTCTCAGCTCCAAGGAAAACAAATCATTTCTTCAATCTCTCCAGCCCAGGAAATATTCTGGTTAATCTCTTCTGCACCCTCTCCAGTGCTGTTGCATCCTCCTATAATGTAGATTCCAGAACTGTACCATGCTAGTTGTGGCCCAACCAAAATTTGAACAGTTCTAGGCTAATAACCATATCTTAAACTATGTCTCAACATATCTACCTGTCCAAATGCCTTAAGGGACTGGTGTACATACACACCAAGGTCCCTTTGATCTTTGTTGCTTCTCTATTAAGATGAAATTGCATTTGCTACTGATCAGCCCATCTATATCCTCCTGTAGTCTAAGGCTACCCTCTTCACTATCTCCATCCCACCAATTTTTGTATAGTCTATGAACTTACTGATCAACCCTCCTACATTTAAATCTAAATCATTTATATAAATCACAAACAGGAAGGGTACCAATTCTGACCCCTGTGGGACCTCACTGAATACAGTTCCACTCAGAAAAACACCCCTCAACCATTACCCTCTGTTTCTTGCCACTCAGCCAATTGTGGATCCAATTAGTCCTTGTTCCATGGGCTGTTACCTTCGCAATAAGTTTCCCAAGGCTGACCAAAAGTCTTGTAGTCCACGTAGACGATATCAAAAGCATATACAGACTTGGTCACCTCTTCGAAAAAATCAAATCAAGTTGGTCAGACAGGATTCCCCTTTCAAAACCATACTAACTGTTCTTGATTAATCCCTGCCTTTCCACAATGCTGATTCTTTCTGTCCCTCAGAATTGCTTCCAATAGTTTTCCGGGTTACTCCTCCCTCCCCTTGAGAAACATTATCACAGTTGAGTGGCCGACTCTGGTTCCTTGTTTTTGTATGTTTATATGCATCTGACTGAGGAACCCGGGTTGGAAGGAAACACTCTCCAGGGTTCTGTACTTACCAAAAAAAATGTTTATTGTCAACTGATTCTCTTTAATTGCATTCAGAAAATACTGATTGTGAACTTATAACTCTTCAGCTTAAACTCCACCCCTTCTTGAAATTAGCCTTCACAAACAGGCAAGCACACAAAGACAGTCAAGACATAGAGTCTATGACAACTAAAGAGAATTAGTTGACAATAAACATTTTCTTGGTAAGTACAGAATCCTGGTGAGTGTTTTCTTCCAACCCGGGTTCCTCAGTCAGATACATATGAACATACAAAAACAAGGAACCAGATTCGGCCACTCAGTGTTTCCAGCCTGCTCCACCATTTAATAAGATCATGACTGACCTGATTTAACCCCTTCTTCACTCTTGTATATCCCCAATAACTGTTCATCCCCTTGGTAATCAAGAATCTATCTACCCTTGCCTTAAGAATCTGCATCCACTACCCTGTGAGGAAAGCAATTCCAAAGACACTCAACCCTCTGTGGAAACATTGTCTCATCTGTCTTAGAAGGGTGACAATTTTAAACTATGACTCCCAATGATAGATTTTCCCACAACAGGAAACATCCATTCCACATCCACCTGGTCAATTCCCCTCAGGATCTAAGTTTCAATTAAGTCCATTAGGTTTCAATTGAGTCAATTCCAGAGGACACAGGCCTAGCCTATCTAGACTTTCCTCAAAAAGGCACTCCACTCATTCCGGGTATTAATCTAATAAGCCTTTGAACTGCTCATAACTGAAGCATAATCTCCCTACTCTCGCATTTAATTCCCTTGGCAAAAAAACCATAACACTCTATTCACTTCCCTGATTTCCTGCATACTAACCACCTGTGTTTCATGAATTAGGACACCCAGATCTCTCTATATCGCAGAGCTCTGCAACTTCTCACCACTTAAATAATATTTGATTGACAATTTCATGCTTTTCCGCATTGCACTTCATTTGACAGATCCTTGCCTACTCATGGAACCCATTTATATCCCTTTGTAGGCTCCTTACATCCTGTTCACAACTCACTTTCCTACCGATATTTGTGTCATCAGCAAATTTATCCACCATGCTTTCAATTCCTTCATCCAAATCATTTGTTTAAATTGTAAAGAGTTGAGGCCCCAGTACTGACCCCTGTGGTACATCGCTCATGACATCCTGCCTGAGAAGACTCATTTATTCCCACTGTCCGTCTGCTCTTAGTGAGTCAATCTTCAATCCATGCTAATGTTACTCCATACCCCATCAGCTTTTATTTTCTGCAGTAGCCTTTGACGTGGCACCTTATTAAATGCCACTTAGAAATCTAAACAATTCATCCACCTCAAGTTTCTACTTCAAAGGACTCTAATAAATTAGTTCAACATGATTTCCCTCTGACAAAACCACATCCGCCTGATTACCTTGAACTTATCAAGTGCCCCATTATATTGTCTTTAATCGTAACTTGTCACATTTTTTATTATGACAGATGCTGAGCCAACTGCCCTTTTGTTTCCTGCTTTTTACCTCTATTGCTTAGACTAGTCCTCGGCTCTCTACCATAGCTTCTATCCACCTTCCTTTAATAATGCAAGGATTTTAATCAATTTACCCCGAGACTTTTTAAATGCCAGGGAATACGAGATAAATCTTAGCAATGTTTGAGAAGATTTGTAGCTCAGGCTGATGGTAAGTAAGTAAGTTAGCTCACTGAGCTGGAAAGTTTGGTCTTAGAAGTTTCGTCACCATGACTAGGTCACATCAGTGAGTGTCTCCGGTGAAGCGCTGGTGGTATGCCCTGCCTCTCTATTGATAGGTCTTGATTTCTTAAGGCAGGTGATGTCATTTCCGATTCTTTTTTTCCCAAAGGAAGGTAGATGGGATCTAAATCAATGTGTTTATTGATGAAGTTCTGGTTAGAATGCCATGCCTCTAAGAATTCTCGTGTGTGTCTTTGTTTTGCCTTTCCTAGGATGTGTGTGTTGTCCCAGTCAAAGTGGTGTCCTTCTTTCTCTGTATGTATGGAAACTAGTGATAGTGGGTCGTGTATTTTGGTGGCTAGTTGGTGTTCATGTTGCCACCAGGATGGCAAATTTCCTTCCCTGAAGGATATTAGTTTAGACAATAACTGGCATGGTCACCATTACTAAGGCCAGGTTTATTTTCTAATGTATTCATTGAAATGAAATTCCATCTCTACCATGGTAGGATCTAATTCCACCTCCTCAGAAAACTAACTAGGGTCACTGATTACAAATCCAGGTTATTCTTTATAACTTGTACAAGCTCATAAACAGGCCACAATACTGACACACCCAGTTTAGCTTTAATTATCTGGAAAGGGTGAAGAGTCTCAAAAGATTTGAATAACAGGTGAAGCTAGTTGTTTCACGTCATTACTATGCAGCAGCAGCAAATCAGTGGCATTCTCCATTTACAAGATGCTACTATTAAGCCAAAAAGCCATTGTTTACCACACAAATGAGTAACATAGTCAGTGAATTTCAGTTCTGGTGTGCTGCCAGGAACACAGGCTGGGCACTCAACCACTGATGCATCATATCAAATACTATACACCTATAGCTACTTCTAAGAATACTGACCACAATCAACCAGACCGTGAACTTAAAGTCCAGCATTCAATGTGTTTCTGCAATTGGGCAGCACTGACTGAAAAATCCAAAGGGTGCCAAGAATTATAATTAAGAATCTCGCAATGTCACACACTTACTCTTGTTAGAACCTACATATATTCATCCACATGGCTTCTGCAGGCAAAAGGAATTTGTCCATGGACTGTGCCGTTTCCACAAAAGTAAGGTTTCTGGGTCACTGCTCCCTGGGTGCATTCCCAATGGTACATCTCGACTTGTCATTCTTAAAATTAAATAAAACCTTTGGGGCAATTCCCCCTGCTGAATTCTCCATGGAAATGCCTCAACCAATCAGAATCTACTCACCAAACAAACAGCACTCTTTTTCTTAGGTGGTTTCATGATCATTCCCTTGAAATTTGGCATTCTTGTATCTGTCCTGATGAGTGGAAGTTGAAAAGAGTCAACAGCAATGTTCTCATCAACTTCCTCTAAAACTCTGGGCTGGAAACCATACGGCTTGAGAGATTGGTCACTCTTCAGTGTCATTAGTTTCCTCACTCCTGTTACTTTGTCCCTATTAATTTGGGAAAATCTCTGTCCCTAATTCAGTGTTCCTGAAACGTAAAAGCTGACACACCATCATTACTCCACATCTCCACCATTCTTCATTGTCACTTGACCGAAGTTTTCAAAAAGGCGCAAGTGAGGACTGCAGACGAGAGTCAAGATTAGAGTGGCGCTGGAAAAGCACAGCAGGTCAGGCAGCATCCGAGCAGGAAAATCAACATTTCGGCCGGAGCTTTCAAAAGTCGATATTGTCTCCGACCACCCTTATTCTCCTCATAAAATTTGAATATTTTCATTGCAAGCTTCTTTTGAAAACCCCTTCTCGGTAGCTTTTACACTCTGGTTTCTCAGGTTTTGCAGTCTCTTTTCTTTGCCATTCATAAGATCTGTGATTTCTTTACAGGTTTATAATGCCTATTGTTTTGAAAAAAAAGTGGAGCTCTAGCCCTTTGAGATGCGAACTCATTCTGTACTGCACTACATTATTTTTAAACACCTCCTGCTGATCATCTGTCTTTTATCTATTAACAGATCTTCCCTATTTACTGCAGACTCTGACGCATCCTACTGAAGTCAGTCTTCTATCTAAAATCTTAACAGCTGGGTCGCTCCCTTCATTTCAAATATTTTCTTCAAACTGACCAGATTATGAATTCAATTTCACTTTATTCTCCACAGTTTATTTCAGATACATTCCTCATCCATGATTAAATCATGATGGGGAAAGGAGGTGGTGGGGAGGTGCAGGAGGAGAGACAGGCTTCACTGAGTCATCTGAAAACCAAGGGCTTGTCTGAAACCTCTGTGGCCAGTGACAATCTCACATTACATTCCATGCCTGTTGAGGAGGAGTCGGCTTCCTGTACTCTAAGTTGAAAAGCTTATAGAAGAGATTTTGGAGGGGGGGGGGGGTGGTGGTGCGGTGTGGAATGTTAAATTAGTTTAACGATGACACCAGGTGGTTCTTAGTGAGGAGGATATTGACACATTAGTCAGATGGCATTCATTTCCTGAATGGCCTATGCCCGAAACGTCAATTCTCCTGCTCCTCGGATGCTACATGACCTGCTGTGCTCTTCCAGCACCACACTCTCGACTCTGATCTCCAGCATCTGCAGTCCTCAGTTTCTCCTAGTCAGATGGCAGATCAGTGGCAGATGGAATTCAACCCTGACAAATGTGAGATCATGCACTTTGGATGAACGAATAAGGTAAGGGAGAACTCAATGAACTCAGGACACTAGGAAGCTCAGAACAACAGAGGGAGCTCATAGGATGCTTGTCCATAGATCCCTGAAGGTAGCAGGATAGATTAGTAGGATAGTTAAGGTGGCATACAAAACACTTGAGGCACAGACAACAAAACCAGAGGGGTTTTGTTGGAGCTGTACAGACCTTTGGTTAGGCTACAGCTAGAGTACATGCAGTTCCAGTCACCACACCATAGGAAAGATGTGATTGCACTGTAAGGTACACAGAGGAGATTCACCAGGATGTTACCTGGGATGGAGCAGTTCAGCTATGGAAGAGAGGCCGGATAAGCTTGGGATCTTTTCTTTATAGCAGAGAAGGCTGAGAGGGGACCTGATAGATATTCTGGATTAGTGATGCTGGAAAAGCACAGCAGTTCAGGCAGCATCCAAGGAGCAGCAAAATCGACGTTTCGGGCAAAAGCCCTTCATCACGATAGGTATGTATAAGATTATGAGGGGCATAGTCATAGTGGATAGGAAGCAGGTGTTCCCGTATTTGAAGGGTCAATAACATGGGAGCCTAATGTTAAATTGAAATTTAGGAGGGATTGTGAAAACAGAGGGCAGTAGCAATTTGGAACACACCGCCTGTGAAGGTAGTCCAGGCAAATCACCTCACAAACTTTACAAAGTAGTGGGATCAGCACTTGAAATGTCATAACATGCAAGGCTACGGATTAATGCTCGAAAGTGGGTTACATCTCACCTCTTTTTAAGTGTAGATTAGATGGGCCGAAGGTTCTTTACTGTCGTGCATGATTCTGTGAAAGTCACCCAACTTCACAGCAACATGGAGCAGCAGAATCCAGTGTAACTGCACCCTTGGGAACTATCAATTGTTGGTTTTTGAAATTGTGAAATCTGTTGATCTCTCTCAACTCAGCCTCCATGGGACAAAAAATTCCAAAGATTCACCCCCACCATGTCGGAAATCCCACAAAAGCTAACCTAATGAATGAAGACCCAAACCAGGGAGAAAGCAATCAGAAAGGGGAACACAAGCTTTGGAATTCACCGAACAGGAGTTGGCAGCAAGTACCCATTATCCCAGCCGCTACCATCCCACCTGGCCAAGATCCTGTCACCAGGCCTGTCAGCACCAGCTGCTAAGTGAAGCCGGTGACAATTGGTGAATGGAAAACAAATTGACAAGATTCAATTAAACTCAGGGTAAAAAGAGGAGCTATTCCTGAGCATGCTGCACTTAATGGACTGCATTCACAACAGTTTTAACCACTACATCATAAATCAATAAATCAACTGTCTATATTGTCTAAATAAAAGGAACATCAGCTCCATGCAAAGTATTTCTCAACAAAATCGGCGCAGAATGCAGCAGGAACAAGCATCGTAACACCATCAATAATGGGACCTCGGAATTTCAGAGGAATTTACTGACCTCTCCTTCATCCCTCCACCTGGGAAGAACAATATCACCCAAAAGAACAGATCCCCTCCTGGCTGGGGAGTGCAGTATCACCCATAGGAACACTCTCAACTCTGGATCTGCTGCAGGAAAACAAGAATCCAGATAGCACGCCTCCTTGCACACCAGTGCCAACTCTCAGCCCCACATTCACAGACCCTTCCCAACCTCATACCACAACCTTTCACTAGAGAAGACCCAGTCAGTTGATGTGGCCTCCATGTAAATACTGTACACTATACATTTCTGATATCCACTTGCAAATGTCTTCTGTACCACCCCCAGCAAGTCTATAACCTTTTTATAATATGGCACAGAGAATTGTCTGGTGTCCTCAGAGTATGGTCTAATTAAGAGTCAATACAGGTTTAGCACAGCTTGCCTCCTATTCAACTCTCCCCCTCTACAAATAAGGCTTTTGGATTTTCACACACTGGCTGTTTCTGCCAGTGTCTGAGGTATTTGTACTCCGGGATCCATTTCTGCCTCAGCTACGCTTCCATACATTCCTTCCGCTGATCTCCCTACTCAACTACAAAATGTAATGTCTCATATTTATCTGTGTTGAATTTTGTTTGCCCATTCTTTGCCTAAACTGCAACTTATTTGGTTAGCTTCAGTTCGAACTGATGTCATCCACAAAATTGGAAACTGTATTTTAATAGTCAGACATCCCCAATACTCACCATAGGCCCCCATCACAATAGGCCCAGGTCCTATCACAGACTTGTCACTCATCGGCAAGGCCCCGCATTTTTGTTATGAAGTGAATTCCAGGATTTTGACCCAGCGACAGTGAATGAATGACGAAATATTTCCAAGTCCTAAGGTGAGTGGCTTGGAGGGGAGCTTCCTACGTATCTACTGCCCTTGTCATAAAGATGTCATACAGCACGGAAACAGACCCTTCGGTCCAACTTGTCCACGCAGACCCCAAACTAATCTAGTCCCACCTGCCAGCACCCGGCCCATATCCCTCAAAACCCTTCCTATTCATATACCCATCCAGATCCTTCTAAATGGAAGTGGTTTGGAAGGCACTGCATAAGGATATTTGGTAAATTTCTGCAGTGCATCTTATCAATAGTAGACACTGCTGTTACTGAGCATCTGTTGTGGGGACAGTGGATGCAGTTCCAATCAAGTGGGTTACTTTGTCCCGGATGATGTCAAGCTTCTTCAGTGTTGTTGCAGCTGCACCCATACAGGAAGGTGAAGAGCATTACATCACACTCCTGACATATGTCTTATAGGTGGAGGACAAGCTTTGGCAAGTTGGGACGGAGTTACAAGTTGGAGAATTTCCCATTGCGTAACTTCCCCATTCAAGGTTTTAGCTAATTGTATACCCTTCCCTGATCGTGACAGTGGGCATGAGTTGGAGATTCTCCCATTGGACAATGGTCATTACCTGGTACTTGTGCAGCACTAATAATACTTGCCATTCATAAGCTCGTGATCATACATTATTCATGTCTGTGGGTGATTGCTTTATTAACAAAAGAATTGCAAATGGGACTGAACAATGAATTCATCAGTAAAAGTAAACATACCTATTTCTGACAGAAAAGGTCCTTGACTTTCTACAGTGGCCTGCCCTTTTTGTAATAGAATGACAGTACAGTTTTGCAAGTGTTTATCCAAGGTTATTTCAAAGTTCAACATAACCTTTCTGCTTTTCAATATTATCTATCAAGAGTTTGTTATTTGATTGCCTAATTAAGTAGCTTCACAGTCTTCGTGATTTGGAGATTCCCAATCACCACGGTGGCTTAGTGGTTAGCATGCAGCCTCAGCACCAGGGACACAGGTTCGATCCCAACCGTGGGTGACTGTCTGTGTAGAGTTTGCATGTTCTCCCCATGTCTGCATGGATTTCCTTCAAAAGTCCAAAGATGAGGATGTGTGGAGGCTGGTACAATTGCAACATTTAAGAGGCATTTGGATGGGTATATGAATAGGAAGGGTTTGGAGGGATAGGGGCCGGGCGCTGGCAGGTGGGACTAAATTGGGTTGGGATATCTGGTCGGCATGGACGGGTTGGACCAAAGGGTCTGTTTCCATGCTGTACATCTCTGTGACTAAGTACTGGTTAGGTGGATTGGCCATGCTGATTTGGCCTGTAAAGTCCATGGATGTGCAGGTTAGGTAGATTAGCTGGGGTAAAATGAGATAGGGAAGGTAGCCGAGTCCAGATGGGATTGTCTGTAGACTAAGTGGGCCAAATGGCCTCTTTCTGCACTACAGGGATTCTATAAGTCCGAGATCCTTTTGCTCCTTTACTCACATTAGACATCAACAATCAACAATCAAGCAGTATTGAGAGTGAAGTGAAAACAGGTCTTGCTGGAGATACTCAGCGTGTCTGTCTATGGACAGAAACATGGAGTTAACGTGGAGTCCGACGACTCTTTGGAGTAATATTTCTGATCTCCAGCATCTGCAGTGTTGTGCTTTTATTTCAGTACTGCATGACTTGCTCATTCATCCCAACAAAATGTGCCAGCTCAAGCACAACATCAGTAAATACACACTCACCTTTGAATTCCCTTCAGACTTCCTGCTTTCTTAATAAGGAGCCGCTCGCTGCAACTATCCACTAGCCGTTTCAGGGTGTACAGACACTCACGGAAGGTGGAGAAGAATGGATAATGGCTCAGTATACACAGCGAGGTTAGGGTACTGTTCCGGGATCGGTTACCACTCTTCAGCTGCCGTTTCAGCCTGGGCGAGCGACTGATGTCAGGGGTGGAGTCAGCGCTGTGCGTTGCCAGGGAAGAGCCGCTGTCAGAGTTGTTCTGCTCGTTGTCTGGCGTCTCTGCAGCACTGCCCTTGGCATGCTGCAAGCTGCGGTCCGGTCTGTCGCGGCTGCGCTTCTGGAAGGAGCGGTAGAAGTTTACGCAGACCCCGTAGCGAATCACTCCGCTGTCCTTGTCGGTCAGGGTGAAGACGAAGGAGGAATCATCGCGCAGGCTGGTGCGCCTCTGCCGCACGCTGAGACATCCTTCGGGCTGGCAGAAGAACACCACGTCTGGCGGGAGAGGGAAGTCCTGGTGATCCTCTAGTGGGTAACGGCGCAGCAGCTCAGGAGTCTGAGCAATGCTCTCACTGCTCGGCAGCCTGTACACACAGAAATAAACAAACAGCAACTCAGCTCCTGACAGTGCTGTCAAATAGGCCCCTCATTCCCACTGCAGACTATATGTTGAATTCTGCCCCCAATCCATGACCACACAGATAACCACAGCAGCAACGAACTCAAACCAAATGAAAACACAAGCAATACTGCACCAACCCCCACCGCGAGGACTCCAACCAGACTTTCACAAGCCCAGAAAATCAAATGTACCTCCCTCCAGCCAATGGCACTGCATTGAGAACGGCTTTCCCCCATCCTCCTCACCAGTGCTGCAGCCCTACCCATCCTCCTCACAAGCAGTGATGGTGAAACATCAGATCAGTACCATCTCAGGCCAGTCTTGCACCACATGGTGCTGTGACAGTGTACTCGACATACAGCCTGTTCAAATGATTTGCTGAGTAGAGTGAAACTTGAAACAGAGCACCCAGGGACGCACACATTGCTACTGGGGATGAAGGAAACAGCTTGTGCACCTTCTCGTGCAAAGGTCTTGACTTAAAATCTGGCTCCAACAATCTGTTTCCAGAGCTGTTCAATAATCCCCTCTCCTTCATGGCTGCCCGTCCACCCTGCTCCATCTCTTCCACCCACAGCAACATCTCCCACCCACCACCAAACCCCCAGACAGCCAAACAGATCATTACCTGGCACCGATGATAACGAGGTAATCCAGCAAACGTGGACATGTTCTCTTCGGAGACATTCTCGCCTGCTCTCCACTAGGTCATCGCAAATTCTCAGGAACATTAAGCTCCCTGATGTGGAGAGCAATTGTGCAAGTCCAGCCTTCTCTACCAGTAGCTTATCTCAGGCGTCCCAGCGCATGGTCTGGCTTGGATGGCAGGAGAAACTTGGAATCTGAAAGAGGGACATGGTGGATCACTTAACCATGAGGAGGCTCACCCCCACCACAAACTGAAGACAGAAAGCCCAAAACAGTTCTAGCAGGGAGGTCATGTTGGAGCTCTACAGAACTTTCAATGAGCCACAGTTGGAGTACTGCATACAGTTCTGCTTACTGCACTATAGGAAAGATGTGATTGCACTGGAGAGGATGCAGAGGAGATTCACCAGGATGATCCTTGGGATAGAGCACTTCAACTATGAAGACAGGCTGGATAAGCTCGGGTTGTTTTTTTTTGGAGCAGAGAAGGTGAGGGGGGGATCTGATAGAAATGTATACGATAATGAGGAGAGTGGACAGGGTGGATAGAAAGCAACTGCTCCCCTTTGTTGAAGGGTCGATAAGAAAAGGGAATAATTTTAAAATGAAAGGCAGGAGGCTCAGAAGGGATTTGAGGAAAGCTATTTTTCACCCAGAGGGTGATGGCCATCTGGAATGTATTGCCTGGGAAGGTAGTTGAGACACAAAAGCACACAGAAGTACTGGGTGAGTGCATGAAGTGTCCTAACATTCAAGGCTATGGACCATGTGGGACTTCTGCAGGCAGTTGTATATTTTTGGTGGTGCACACTGGATGGACTGAAAGGCCTCTTCTGTGCTGTATGATTCTATAAAAACACCATGGACCGTACACCAGCACAGACAGACAGAGACAGACACACACACACACACACACACATATATATATCTTCCCCTACACACATACCACGTGCAAACACCCACACTCAGCTGATCACTATGCCGAGCATACACATGCACAGCCCACTGCCATGGGCCGTCACATCATATATAAACACCAAGTGTGCACACACTGATTGACCACACGCACATGCAGACCCACTGCACAAAACAGCCAAGAGTCAAAAACTCAGATCTTCACCCTCGGTCTGACTGCTGCTTATCAACTGGTCAATAAACATGTAAGATTGTCTAGTCTAAAACTGTTTCTACCCCCTGCCAGCCAGTTTCAGTCTCTCACTTTCCGTGACACCCATCTTTTGCCAGTCGCGATAAAGTTGACCAGCAGAAAGAGAAATCCATGCCACCATGAGCACACTACCCAAAACCCATCTCAAAGGGTTAGATTAGATTAGATTACTTACAGTGTGGAAGCAGGCCCTTCTGCCCAACAAGTCCACACCAAACCTCCGAAGAGCAGCCCACCCAAACCCATTCCCCTACATTTACCCCTTACCTAACACTACGGACAATTTAGCATGGCCAATTCACCTGACCCGCACATCTTTGGATTGTGGGAGGAAACCGGAGCACCTAGAGGAAACCCACGCACGGGGAAAATATGCAAACTCCACTCAGAGCGTTGCCCGAGGCAGGAATTGAACCCGGGTCTCTGGCGCTGTGAGGCAGCAGTGCTAACCACTGTGCCACCGTGCCGCCCCAAATGTGAAGCATCAAGATACCCAGACCACAAAAACTGTTACAAACTGGGCAATAATTAACAGGATGCCTCCTTGTCCATATCTGACCTAATACCATGAGACTTTATGTTGTTTGGAGTCAATACTAAGAACTTGCAGAGAAATTCCCCCACTTAAAGTATACCACTGTGCTACTGTCTCTGTTGTGTCTATCTTGCCGTGAGACAGGACATTCCCAGGGTGGTGGTGAACGGGACATGGTCTGAAAGGTATGGTTCACAGATCAGGATTGGAGACAGCATGTTATAAATCTTGACATTAATCTTTAGTCAAAAAGGAAAAGAAAACATATCTAAGGTTTAGGAAACCGAGGTCAGACAAGGTTCTTGAGAAGCATAAATGAAGCAGAAAAGAACTTAAACAAGGAATTAACAGGGCTAAAAGGGGCTACAAAATATTCTTGGCAAGTAGGATCAAGGAGAATCCCAAGACATATATTAGGAGCAAGAGGTTAACTGGGGAAAGGGTAGGTCCACTCAAGGACAAAGGAGGGAATTGATACGTGGAGTTAGAGGTCGATGGTGAAGCGCTTAATGAATTCTTTGCATCAGTATTCACTAAGGCCTAAGACATGGATGACGGTAAGTTTAGTGAGGGGTTTGTTGGTACTGTAAGGCATGCTGATATTAAGGTGGTGGTGGTGTTTGGCGTCATGTAAAACATTAAGGTAGATAAATCCCCAGGGCCTAATGGGATCTATCCCAGGTTACTGAAGGAGGCAAGGGAAGAGATTGCTGAGGCCTCACTGGAGATTTTTGTATCCTGTTGAGGTACAGGTGAAGTCCTAGAAGGTTGGAGAATAGATAACATTTTTTCTTTGTTAAAGGTAATACACATAATCCAGGAAATTGTACTTCAATGAACCTTACATCAGTTGTAGGGAAATTATTGCAGATGATTCATTGAGAAAGGTTTTACTCACATTTAGAAAAGAATGGACTTATTAGGGACAGTCAGCATGACTCTATAGACCCGTTGGAAAGTCAGGGACAGAAATAGCACATGGAGTTAAATCTAGACAAGTGTGAGGTGATGCATTTTGGAAGGTCAAACGCAAGAGGAAGGTATACAGTAAACAACAGGACCCTTAGGAGCACTGATATACAGAGGGATCATGGGTTGAAAATCCATTGCTCCCTGGAAGTGACAAGGTGGTAAAGGTGCATGAGGTGGTAAAGGCAGATGGCATGCTTGCCTTCATCAACCAGGGCATTGATAAGAAGATCTGGCAAGTGAAGTTGCAACTGTGTAAAGTTCAGCGAGGCCACAATTGGAGCACTATGTGCAGTCACCACACTGTGGAGACATTGGAGAGAGTGCAAAAACAAGTTACCAGGATGTATTAGCTATTGGACAAACTAGGATTGTTTTCGCTCAAAGGCTGAGGAGCAACCTGATAGACATACAGTTATATAAAATTATAAGTAGCACAGAGTAGATAGTCAAGAGTCTTTTTTCCAATTGGAAATATCAAATGCTATGTGGCCGATGTTTAAAGTGAAAGGGGAGAAGTTTAAAAGAGATGTGCAAAGATATATTACTGTACATAATACAGCAGAGAAGCACAGGAGGGTATGAATGAAGATCTTTGTGTCCTATTGTAGGAGTGTGTCATGGGTGCCCCTTTTCCCTATGGCGTTAGCGAACATAAAATGACAAACTGCAAGGTGATAACTAAACTCAAGTCCCGAGAACATTCGACCAGATCTACTCACTTTTCATCAGCAAGCTGTCCAAACCAATCGATCAGAAATTACGCAAAAAAAAACAATGTCAGGGCAGGTACATTTCCAGAAATATCTTTCATTCACTGACCACCCAAATACGTCTCAGTCTCAATCTCCAGTGACTGACCACTCATACCTCTCAGTCCCAATCTCCAGTCACTGACCACCCAAATATCTCTCAGTCCCAATCTCCAGTCACTGACCACCCAAATATCTCTCAGTCCCAATCTCCAGTCACTGACCACTCATATCTCTCAGTCCCAATCTCCAGTCACTGACCACTCATACCTCTCAGTCCCAATCTCCAGTCACTGACCATCCAAATATCACTCAGTCCCAACCACTAACCTCCCTGATATCTTTAGTCATGAGGCTTTCGTTTTGAAAAACAGAAATCGAGCTGAGCATTTATTTATCAGATGGTGGGGATTGACGTCCCCAGTCTGCTTTCTACAATGCGATCCCAGAAACTGGAAGCGATGCTGGACGAAGAATTTCGTCACTGGACTCTGACTCACTGGCTTCTTGTTACCTGGTTGATGCACCAGGCTCAGCTCCCCATTGTAATCCTGCGCTGGCTGCAGTGCGTTCCTGACACCAGGATCAAGACCGAACTTGCACAAACATTGCATGACGTGCCTGTAATCCGACTGGGTTGCTATGGTGACGGAAACCAATCTGCTATGTGCATATAGCAATCTGCTGGTGCTATTTATAGTGCATCTCCACCAGCTAAACAGAAACCCAGAGATTACAGCCACGTGGACTGAGTGGGAGAGGGACATGCTCCAAGTGGACTCTGAGGACAGACTATGCAATCCAGAATTGGGTTATACATCATAATCACTGCACCAACTACACTTCCCCACTCAAACAACCTTCAGAGAACTGAAGATGAAAGGAGGAGGCCATTCAGCCCACTATGTTATGCCTCATTACAGGAGTTAATCAATTAGTTCCACTGCCCCACTCTCCCACCATTGACCCAACAACGATCTTCCTGTTGAACAATATACTTACCTGAAAGTTAGGACTGCTTGTTTCAGACAATGCATTTCTGATCATAATCAGTCATTCTATTTAAAAATCCCATTTCCCCACACAATTAATCTATTTGACAAACAAGCCAGTGCCCTTTGATAACTAAACCTTCTGCCAATGAAAGGTGCACACCTTGTTTATCACTCAGACACCTGCAACAATTTTTGCAAAGTTGTCCTCAAACTTCCCTGTTCCAAGAAGAATAATCCCAACCTGTCCTACCTCAGGATCCCTGCAGACCCTCATCCCTGCCTCCACTGTAGGAAATCTCCTTTGAACTCTAAGGCCTGGACATCCTTCACAGGCTACAAGTTGCAATATGCCCAATTTGGGTATAACCAACTGTTAGAAAAAAAAGTAAAATTTATCAGTTAGTACCACTATGCTGTACAACACAATACCGAGCTCATAATACTACCTTGTAACAGATAACAGCAGTCAGCACTATCCTTTGTACAAACTGATATACTCACAACACCTGATGTCAGCATCTGATATTGGGGATATCACAGGCTCAATACATGCACATTTAACCAATTGTAATAAACTTCAGTCAATTTCTTTGATGCGTCAGAACTAATTATGACAGCCAAGCTAAATAAGAGCACATGGGCCCAGTCACCAGCACAGCTTAGCAGGAATTATACAAATTGTCACCAGCCCGGCATCATTAACACCAATAATACATTGCACCATCAACAGTCAGCTGAACACATTCAATTATTAAAAACTGTTTAATTATTGATTTGACTCGCACACATTAAATATTAATCCTTGTTAATAATCAGGGTAAAGATTCAGCAATGCAGCTTCTAACACCCCATTCCTTGAACAGGGTTCCAGATTCAGCAGAGTTTCCAGTATTCTGCTTGTCCTTCAGAATTTCAGTATCTGCAGTGTTTTTTGTATTTTTTCTTCCTCTCTTTGTTCCAGCTTCCCCTCTCTCCTCCACTCCTCCCTCTCTCTGTCCAGACTTGTATACTTCCACCCAGTCAGGCGACATCTCCTTCTTTAGACCAATTATGTCTCCCGTCCTTCTCCCTCCCCGAGATCAATCTCAGCACAGTGTGCCTGCTGTTGCAGAGTCCTCCTTTACACAACAGAGTTGGTCCCTCCCATCTGTCAGCCCACACGTGGAGGTGCACAGCACCCTGCCCAGTACCACGCTGGGCCCCCTGCAGAGAATTTATCTCTGCCATTGCACAACTCCTCCAGTTGCCACGTCAGTCAGAGAATCTGGTCTGCCCTGTTCCTACGAGTGCCTCGAGGGACTGTGCTCAGGCTTTGCTGTGCGAAGGAAAGCGAGCACAGGGTTCCAAAGCTCTGGGGAGTTCAACGGGAGGGTGGAAGAGCCAGCAGATGTGGAGCCCTAATTTCATACAGCAACCAACTCAACTGGAGACAACATGCAGTGCTGCTGGTGCACTGACGGAAAGACCCATTATTTATAGGAGACCAACAGCAATAAAGGGGCTAACTCTTCTCGTGCAGCTAGCTCACCCTACTTATGGATTCCCATTCAGGGATGGGGGGGGGGGGAAAGTTCCATACTCCGACACACAACCCAGCCCTGTCTAAGTACGCACAGTGGGAGAGTTTAAACTAAGGGTCAGCCAACCACCCACCTTGTGTACAGAGATAGGCTGCAGTGGAAAATGCCCTCAGGAAAAAATTCCCACCGTACGCTCGTGGTGAATGGAGAGAATATTAAATCCACAACATTGCGCTGTCAAAACCCAACAGCAGTACAGGGAGGTGTTAACAGTCACTTATCAGAACATCATTGACAGACCCAGATCACAGTCACCAGGAATCCCAGTTGCTCGGGTGACTGCTATCCTTTCTTTTAATCAACTAACTCCTTCTATTCACTTTCAGCCGACATTCACTTTTATGTAAGTTGCTCTGATTCTCTAGCTACAATCCACCCTGTGACTCTTATCCAGCAGCAGATCAAATCCACCCCCCAACCCCAAACACCTCAATTAAAACACTACCTGCAAATCGAGCCAGCTGACCGTGACTATTCTGCAGCTCTGCCTTTGAAATCCAAGGAACTCAGGGAACGAGGAACAGATCTCCATCCATATTGCAGGTCATAATCTTGGCTTGTCATGCTGGAAGTTGTTAATTTAAGCACAGTCATTTAGGCATGGCGGGTGGGTTACAGCGTGCACAGTATTATCAAGTGTCCCTTTTGCAGCCCAGCAACACACAAAATAATAGAGACACAGTTCCTCATCACCGGCTGTGTGCACACGTGATATTGCGACCCGGAAAGATGCAAACAAAGGCCGAGTTGGATTTCAGTCAAAAGGTATTGCAGAAATGCTGCTGGGTGCAAAAACCAACATGAAGAGACAAGCTAAAAGCCAGCCACAAGGTCAATGGCAACACATCCCAAGGAGATGTGAAGCAGGGGAGAAAAAGCAAAACAGATGTGATGCAACCACAGAAGTTTGAGTCAGGATAAGCAGGCCCAGCAGCTGTGCTGAAAGATGCAGAGAGGTGATAAATAAGGTGCATGAAAACACTGCAGCAATCCACACGAGTAGCAGCAAGTCGGGGGGGGAAGAGCAAGGCCTAGAGCTCGACTGATTGGTCAGAGGATGCTGTCAGTTATCGGAAGGTGTTGCCTGCTGCACTGATAATGACAGAGAAGACAGTCTGCAGAAATCATGCTGAGGCCTGTTACCAGGTTCTCTGAACCAAATGACAATATCAATTCATTGCCACGTCTGACAATTCGGAAAACCAGCCGATAACAAACATACAAAACAGGTTTCATCACTTTGTCATCGATGCGCTGCTCCAATGACATGCCAAACCCACAAGGGAGCCTGACTCCCACTGAGTATATCCAATCTCAGGCCTGAAACACCCTCACTCCCAAATACCAGGCATTGTGGAGTAAAACGCCCTCACTCCCAAATACTGAACACCCCCACAGTGTGAGAGGCTCTGCACTTTGGGAGATCAAACGTTAACAAAAAGTATACAATTAATGGCAGGATGCTTAACAGCATTAAGGTACAGATGGATCTTGGAGTCCTAGTCCACAGCTCCCTGAAAGTGGCCACACAAGCATGTAGGATGATTAAAAAAAAGGCACACAACATGCTTGCCTTTATTGGTCAGGGCACTGAATACAAAAGTCAGGAAGCGATGTTGCAAGTTAAGGCCACATTTAAGAGTATTGCATTCAATGCTAGTCACCACATTACAGGAAGGATGTTGAAGCTTTGGAGAAGGTGCAGAAGAGGTTTACAAAGATGCTGCCTGGATTGGTGGGTATGAGCTATAAGGAGAGGCTAAGGTTGTTTTCTCTGGAGTGAGGGAGGCTGAGGGGAGACTTGATGGACGTCTATATAATTATGAGAGGCATAGATAGGGATGACAGTCTGAATCACGTGCCCAGAGCTGAAATGTCGAATGCTAGAGGGCATGCATTGAAGGCGAGAGCACAAATGTCCAAAGGAGGTCTGAGGGGTACCTTTTTTTAATAAACAGAGAGTGATAGGTGTCAGGTACGCACTGCTATGGGTAGCAGTGGAGGCAGATACGACAGGCGTATTTAAGGTGCTATTAGACAGGCAGAGGAATAAGGAAAGACTGGAGGGAGATGTACCACTGGGCAGGTTGAAGGGATTGGTTTATTTTGGTGACATATTCGTCACAACGTGGGCCAAAAGGCCTGTTCCTGTCCAGTGAAACTCCCTCGCTCCCAAATACCAGGCACTGTGGAGTGAAACACCCTCATTCCCAAACACCAGGCACTGTGGAGTGAAACACCCTCATTCCCAAATACCAGGCACTGTGGAGTGAAACACCCTCACTCCCAAATACCAGGCACTGTGGAGTGAAACACTGTCACTCCCAAATACCAGACACTGTGGAGTGAAACACTGTCACTCCCAAATACCAGACACTGTGGAGTGAAACACTGTCACTCCCAAATACCAGACACTGTGGAGTGAAACACCCTCACTCCCAAATACCAGGCACTGTGGAGTGAAACTCCCTCATTCCCAAACACCAGGCACTGTGGAGTGAAACACTGTCACTCCCAAATATCAGACACTGTGGAGTGAAACACTGTCACTCCCAAATACCAGACACTGTGGAGTGAAACACTGTCACTCCCAAATACCAGACACTGTGGAGTGAAACACTGTCACTCCCAAATACCAGGCACTGTGGAGTGAAACACCCTCACTCCCAAATACCAGGCACTGTGGAGTGAAACACCCTCACTCCCAAATACCAGGCACTGTGGAGTGAAACACTGTCACTCCCAAATACCAGGCACTGTGGAGTGAAACACTGTCACTCCCAAATACCAGGCACTGTGGAGTGAAACTCCCTCATTCCCAAACACCAGACACTGTGGAGTGAAACACCCTCACTCACAAATACCAGGCACTGTGGAGTGAAACACTATCACTCCCAAATACCAGGCACTGTGGAGTGAAACACTGTCACTCACAAATACCAGACACTGTGGAGTGAAACACCCTCATTCCCAAATACCAGGCACTGTGGAGTGAAACATCCTCATTCCCAAATACCAGACACTGTGGAGTGAAACACTGTCACTCCCAAATACCAGACACTGTGGAGTGAAACTCCCTCACTCACAAATACCAGGCACTGTGGAGTGAAACACTGTCACTCCCAAATACCAGGCACTGTGGAGTGAAACTCCCTCACTCCCAAATACCAGGCACTGTGGAGTGAAACGCCCTCATTCCCAAATACCAGGCACTGTGGAGTGAAACTCCCTCACTCCCAAATATCAGGCACTGTGGAGTGAAACACCCTCACTCCCAAATACCAGGGACTGTGGAGTGAAACGCTCTCATTCCCAAATACCAGACACTGTGGAGTGAAACACTGTCACTCCCAAATACCAGGCACTGTGGAGTGAAACTCCCTCACTCCCAAATTCCAGGCACTGTGGAGTGAAACTCCCTCATTCCCAAATACCAGGCACTGTGGAGTGAAACTCCCTCACTCACAAATATCAGGCACTGTGGAGTGAAACACTGTCACTCCCAAATACCAGACACTGTGGAGTGAAACACCCTCACTCCCAAATACCAGGCACTGTGGAGTGAAACTCCCTCATTCCCAAACACCAGGCACTGTGGAGTGAAACTCCCTCACTCCCAAATATCAGGCACTGTGGAGTGAAACTCCCTCACTCCCAAATATCAGGCACTGTGGAGTAAAACTCCCTCATTCCCAAATACCAGGCACTGTGGAGTGAAACACTGTCACTCCCAAATACCAGGCACTGTGGAGTGAAACTCCCTCATTCCCAAACACCAGGCACTGTGGAGTGAAACACCCTCACTCCCAAATTCCAGGCACTGTGGAGTGAAACTCCCTCACTCCCAAATACCAGGCACTGTGGAGTGAAACACTGTCACTCCCAAACACCAGGCACTGTGGAGTGAAACTCCCTCATTCCCAAATATCAGGCACTGTGGAGTGGAACTCCCTCACTCCCAAATACCAGGCACTGTGGAGTGAAACTCCCTCACTCCCAAATATCAGGCACTGTGGAGTGAAACACTGTCACTCCCAAATACCAGGCACTGTGGAGTGAAACTCCCTCATTCCCAAACACCAGGCACTGTGGAGTGAAACACTGTCACTCCCAAATACCAGGCACTTTGGAGTGAAACTCCCTCACTCCCAAATACCAGGCACTGTGGAGTGAAACTCCCTCATTCCCAAACACCAGGCACTGTGGAGTGAAACTCCCTCATTCCCAAATACCAGACACTGTGGAGTAAACACTGTCACTCCCAAATACCAGGCACTGTGGAGTGAAACTCCCTCATTCCCAAATTCCAGGCACTGTGGAGTGAAACTCCCTCATTCCCAAATACCAGGCACTGTGCAGTGAAACTCCCTCACTCCCAAATACCAGGCACTGTGGAGTGAAACACCCTCGCTCCCAAATACCAGGGACTGTGGAGTGAAACTCCCTCATTCCCAAACACCAGGCACTGTGGAGTGAAACACCCTCGCTCCCAAATACCAGGGACTGTGGAGTGAAACGCTCTCATTCCCAAATACCAGACACTGTGGAGTGAAACATCCTCATTCCCAAATACCAGACACTGTGGAGTGAAACTCCCTCATTCCCAAATACAAGGGACTGTGGAGTGAAACACACTCATTCCCAAATACAAGGGACTGTGGAGTGAAACACACTCATTCCCAAATACAAGGGACTGTGGAGTGAAACACACTCATTCCCAAATACAAGGGACTGTGGAGTGAACCACCGTCACTCCCAAATACCAGGGACTGTGGAATGAAACTCCCTCACTCCCAAATACCAGGGACTGTGAAATGAAACACCCTCATTCCCAAATACCAGGGACTGTGGATTGAACCACCGTCACTCCCAAATACCAGGCACTGTGGATTGCAATGCGCTCTTTCCCAAATACCAGGCACTGTGGCGTGAAACGCCCTCGCTCCCAAATACCAGGCACTGTGGAGTGAAACGTCCTCATTCCCAAATACCAGGCACTGTGGAGTGAAACGTCCTCATTCCCAAATACCAGACACTGTGAGTGAAACACTCTCACTCCCAAATACCAGGCACTGTGGAGTGCAACGCGCTCTTTCCCAAATACTAGGCACTGTGGAGTGAAACGCCCTCGCTCCCAAATACCAGGCATTGCGGAGTGAAACGTCCTCATTCCCAAATACCAGACACTGTGAGTGAAACACTCTCACTCCCAAATACCAGGCACCGTGGAGTGCAACGTGCTCTTTCCCAAATACTAGGCACTGTGGCGTGAAACGCCCTCACTCCCAAATACCAGGGACTGTGGAGTGAAACGCCCTCATTCCCAAACACCAGGGACTGTGGAGTGAAACTCCCTCACTCCCAAATACCAGGCACTGCGGAGTGAAACTCCCTCACTCCCAAATATCAGGGACTGTGGAGTGAAACACCGTCACTCCCAAATACCAGGGACTGTGGAGTGAAACGCCCTCATTCCCAAACACCAGGGACTGTGGAGTGAAATGCCCTCATTCCCAAACACCAGGGACTGTGGAGTGAAATGCCCTCATTCCCAAACACCAGGGACTGTGGAGTGAAACATCATCGCTCCCAAATACCAGGCACTGTGGAGTGAAACTCCCTCGCTCCCAAATACCAGACACTGTGGAGTGAAACTCCCTCATTCCCAAACACCAGGGACTGTGGAGTGAAATGCCCTCATTCCCAAATACCAGGCACTGTGGAGTGAAACTCCCTCGCTCCCAAATACCAGGCACTGTGGAGTGTAACACTCTCACTCCCAAATTCCATGCACTGTGTAGTGAAACTCCCTCACTCCCAAATACCAGGGACTGTGGAGTGAAACATCCTCATTCCCAAATACCAGGCACCTTGGAGTGAAACATCGTCGCTTCCAAATTCCAGGCACTGTGGAGTGAAGCGTCATCACTCCCAAATACCAGGGACTGTGGAGTGAAACACTGTCACTCCCAAATACCAGGCAATGTGGAATGGAATACCCTCACTCCCAAATACCAGGCACTGAGGAGTGGAACGCCCTCACTCCCAAATACCAGGGACTGCGGAGTGAAACACCCTTGCTCCCAAATACCAGGAGAAAGTGAGGACTGCAGATGCTGGAGATCAGAGCTGAAAATGTGTTGCTGGAAAAGCACAGGTCAGGCAGCATCCAAGCAACAGGAGAATCGACGTTTCGGGCATGAGCCCTTCAATCGATGTTTCGGGCATGAGCCCTTCAATCGATGTTTCGGGCATGAGCCCTTCAATCGACGCGGGCTCATGCCCTCAACATCAATTCCCAATTACCAGGCACTGTGGAGCAAAACATCCTCACTCCCAAATACCTGGCACTGTGGAGTGAAACGCCCTAATCCCCAAATACCAGGTGGTGCTCCCTCAGTGCTGACCCTGTGACAGTGTGGTGCTCCCTCAGTGCTGACCCTCCGGCAGTGTGGTGCTCCCTCAGTGCTGACCCTGTGACAGTGTGGTGCTCCCTCAGTGCTGACCCTGTGACAGTGTGGTGCTCCCTCAGTGCTGACCCTGTGTCAGTGTGGTGCTCCCTCAGTGCTGACCCTGTGACAGTGTGGTGCTCCCTCAGTGCTGACCCTGTGACAGTGTGGTACTCCCTCAGTGCTGACCTTGTGATAGTGTGGTGCTCCCTCAGTGCTGACCCTGTGACAGTGTGGTACTCCCTCAGTGCTGACCCTGTGACAGTGTGGTGCTCCCTCAGTGCTGACCCTCTGACAGTGTGGCACTCCGCCAACTTCATATTGTTAGGCTGTGTCTCTTGGTTCTGGACACACCGGTCATTGGAACATCCTTCCCATGTTTACCCTATCTAATCCTTTTAGAACTTGAGTATATCACTGAACCGGCAGAGGATGAAACAAAGTGGAAGGACTGTTGTAGAGAGTAGGCATCCATCCTGCAAACCGAGAGCTCCTTCAAAAACACTAACATGCCCCCCTTTCCAAAGGGGAATAACATCCATGTACTTGCAAAACACAGAAGACTAGTAACAGCAGCAGGGGCATGGCCACCCAGCCCCTAGACCTCCTTCGTTTCCTCTTGGACTGTGTGGATGTCTCTAGTGTTGGACAAACATTTAGTAAGTTGCACAATGCTGACTAATGAGCTTCACCACCTTCAAGCTGTTCTGAAAGCTGAAGGTCATACACAAGCAGTCCCCTGTGCACAACTCTGCATCAGAAGGCTCCACAATGACCCAAAACTACATCTGCTTACAGCTCCCTTTTGTTTTGATGCAATAGTGCTCCCCAGTTCAATTCTTACATCTATATCCAGCTCTAACCCAGGATGAAAAGCTTTCAGCTTTGCTTTTTTTTTAAAATGTCACCTACACAAAAACCTATCCAGAGGGTACATCACACACAGTAGTGCATGGCTCCAATAACTGAGGGCATTGTAATATTCAAAGGACAGTGCAGTATTCTCCCCAATGACTGAGGCGGTAGTAATATTGAAAGGACAGTGCACATCCTGTTACAGGAATGCCCCTTAATGCAGCTGCAGTGTTCTTAGTTGAATTTCTGCAGACAGACGACAGGTAAACAGGACTGAGCCCAGCGATTGTGGAGTTGACCACCAGCAAATGTAGTGCCCTGGGCAGTAAAGAGAAAAGTGAGAAATCTTGGTAATGCTACATCATCTACACCCAGAGCAAACACTCTGAAGGGTATGACATATTTTCTTAATGTAAACCTCAGATCTTGTCTGGATCTGAACAGCGACATGCTGAAGTGGGAGGTCAGGCCGATCCACTGGCAGAGCCTCACTGGGCAGGTCCCTCTCACACCCTATCCACGAGAATCCACAACAATCAAACTGTCAGTCTTCTCTGCATAATTTAAACATAGCCCTACCTCTCGCAGAGAAATTGCCACCCTGAGTCTGTGCATCACTGTACACACGAGCTTCCCAAATAACTTCCCTCTCCAACAGTGCTGTCCTCCCCAGACCCAGAAAACCCCTTGATATGCACTCAGTCATCCTGCACTCCCCAACAATCCCTTTCAGTATGGTGTGAAATACATCCGTCAGGGTTCTGCCAGCCCAGAACATGCTTGCACACTACCACCCAGCAGAAACTAAATGCCCTCGAGTGTCAGTGGTCTGGACAGTGTCAGTCACTTCTCCTTCTCCCTCCTGTGTACTTCCAATTATCCAACTGTATAGTCCTTGTGTTACAGGCTCAAAAGGATGCTCAACTCTTAACTTGGAGATGCCGGTGTTGGACTGGGGTGTACAAAGTTAAAAATCACACAACACCAGGTTATAGTCCAACAGGTTTATTTGGAAGCACTAGCTTTTGAAGCACCGTTCCTTCATCAGCTGGTTGTGATGAAGGAGCGGCACTCCAAAAGCTAGTGCTTCCAAATAAACCTGGTGTTGTGTGATTTTCAACTCTTGATGAGATGTGTGGTTGACACAGATCTATTGGAGGCAGTCCAGAAAAGGTTCACTCCCCTGATCCCAGGTATAAAAGCAACTGTCTTCCAAAGAGAGGTTGGTAACGTACTCATTGGAATTTAGAAGAGAGAGAGAGATGACGTTATTGAAACATATACTAAGATTGTTGGGGGACTTTGCAGGGCTTCACAGAATCCCTACACCGTAGAAAGAGGCCATTTAGTCCATCGAGTCCACGCCTATCTTCTCAAGGACATTCAACCCAGACCCAAAATGGCTCCCTATCCCTATAATGCTGCATTTCCCATTGCTAATCCACATAGGGTAGCCATCCCTGGACGCTATGGACAATTTAGCCTGGCCAATCCACATAACATGCACATCTTCGGATTCTGGGAGGAAATCAGAGAACCCTGAGGAAACCCATGCAGAAACAGGGGGAATGTGCAAACTGCACACAGAGAGTCGCCCGAGGCTGGAATCAAACCCAGGTCGCTGGTGCAGTGAGGCAGCAGTGCTCGCCACTGAGCCAGCGTACCACCCAAGATGGATGCAGAGAGGTCCTCTCCACATGTGGGAAAATTTAGCATGTGAGGGCACAATCACAGAAAAAGGAATCGCACATTGAAGTCAGACATGAGAAGGAATTTCTCATCTCTGAAGGTTCAGACAAACAGATTTTCTTTCTTAATCAGTGAGCGAATCATAGGTTATGATGCAAAGTGGCAGAGCATTCTCAACAGGCTGAATGGCATAATTCTGCTCCTATGTCTTATATCTATCGGAAAGATGTTGTGAAACTTGAAAGGGTTCAGAAAATAGTTACAAGGATGTTGCCAGGGTTGGAGGATTTGAGCTATAGGGAGAGGCTGAACAGGCTGGGGCTGTTTACCCTGGAGCATTGGAGGCTGAGGGGTGACCTTATAGAGGTTTATAAAATCATGAGGGGCATGGAGAAGGTAAATAGACACAGTCTTTTCCCCGGGGTGGGGGAGTCCAGAACTAGAGGGCATAATTTTGGCATGAGGGGAAAAATTTAAAAGGGACCTAAGGGGTAACTTTTTCACACAGAAGGTGATACATGCATGGAATGAGGTGCTTGAGGGAGTGGTGGAGGCTGGTACAATTACAACATTTAAAAGGCATCTGGATGGGTATATGAATAGGAAGGTTTTGGAGGAATATGTACAAAACTCTGGTGTGGCCGCACTTGGAGTACTGTGTACAGATCTGGTTACAGGAAGGACGTAGAAGCATTAGAAAGTGTGCAGAGAAGATTCACCAGGATATTGTCTGGTATGGAGGGAAGGTCTTATGAGCAGAGGCTGAGGGATGTGAGGCTGATTTCGTTGGAGAGAAGAAAGTTAAGAGGTGACTTAATAGAGACATGCAAGATGATCAGTGGATTAGATAGGGTAGTCAGTGAGAGCCTTTTTCCTCGGATGGTGATAGCTAGCATGAGGGGACATAGCTTTAAACTGAGGGGTGATAGATGTAGGACAGATGTCAGAGGTAGTTTCTTTAGAGAGTAGTAGGGACGTGGAATGCCCTGCCTGCATCAGTAGTAGTAGTACAGGTAAAAGATCCTTTATCCAAACATCAAAAAACCAAAAAGCTCCAAAATCCGAAGGTTTTGTTGTGAAGTTTTTTTTCTCATTAACCCAAGTCAACACCCACTCGAGGGGTCAGTCAGATGTGACATGGGGGGAGTGTGGCCAAGCACCGACAGGCCTGGAGTTTCTCTGTGAACGACTCCAAGTCGACACCCATTTGATCCGTGTCACTTAGATGCAACATGCGGGGCGTGGCCAAGCACATTCTTAGTTAGAAGTCTACTTCGCCGATAAGATTTTTAAAAATCTTACCATTCAACTGTCACTATTCTGAAAGCCGAAAAATTCCGAATTCCGACATACAGCTGGGCCTGAGCATTTCAGATAAAGGATCTTCAACCTGTAGCAGGTTTCCATGTTACTTCAAGGGCATTGGATAAATATATGGATGATAATAGAATGAGGTTAAAAATCACACAACACCAGGTTATAGTCCAACAGGTTTAATTGGAAGCACTAGCTTTCGGAGCGTCGCTCCTTCATCAGGTGGTTGTGGAGTGAACAATTGTAAAATTGTAAGGTATTAAAATACCTTAATTGTCTGTTGTTGACAATCAAGGTATTGTTCAATGAATAATTTCAGTTACATCACACTGTAAACTTTTGCTATAAATTCTGTGTCTTACAATTGTGTACTCCACTACCACCTGATGAAGGAGTGACACTCCGAAAGCTAGTGCTTCCAATTAAACCTGTTGGACTATAACCTGGTGTTGTGTGATTATTAACTTTGTACACCCCAGTCTAACACTGGCATCTCTAGGTAATGGAATAGTGTAGGTTAGATGGGTTTCGGATTGGTTTCACAGGTCGGTGCAACATCAAGGGCCAAAGGGCCTGTACTGCATTTTATTGGGCTATGTTCTAAGTGCTGGCAAATGGGACTAGATTAGGTTAGGATATCTGGTCAGCATGGAAGGGTTGGACCAAAGGGTCTGTTTCTGTGCTGTACATCTCTATAGCTCTATAAGGTCTGAAGGCCCTGACACAGCCCTGAAGGCCTTGGCCAGTAACTCGGAAACCTGGTTGATATGAAAAATCATAGACCACAGTCTCCTACCCATTCGCAGTTCCATCTGCCCATCAAATCTACTCTGCCATTTGACCATGGCTGATATGTCCCTTGCTTCTTCCCCTAACCCTTGATCCCCTTACTAATCTCTGTCTTAAATACTCTGGGCCTCCACAGCCCTCTCCAGCAATGAGTTCGACAGATTAACCACTCTTTGAATGAAGAAACTCCTCCTCCCCATCTCAGTTCCAAAGGATCATCTTTTCACTCTGAGTCTGTGCCCTCAGGTCTAGTTTCTCCTTCAAATGGAAACATCTTTTCTACGACCACTCTATCAATGGCTCTCAGTAAGTTTCAGTCAGATTCTCCTCATCCTTCTGAACTCCAAGTAATCAACTGAGAATACAATCCTCATCAGGATACAAAATCCTGTAACCTGCCATTTAGCAGACACGTTTGCTGAGTCATCTTCCAATCAAACCCCAGTGTATCATCAGTGTCTGACTCAGTGACAAATACCATCACCTTCAGTCTTCGCCTTCAAGCTAAACATTTGGGAGCTGCTCTACAGAATGCCTACAGAAAGAGGCCATTTGCCCCATCCACATCAATCCTCTAAAGGGCATTCAACCCAGACCCAAACCTCCCGCTATCCTTGTCACCCAACATTTTCAATGGCTAACCCACCTAACCTACACATTCCTGCTAGAATGGGCAATTTAACATAGCTAACTCACCGAACCTGCACATCTTGGGATTGTGGGAGGAAACTCATGCAGACGCAGGGAGAATGTGCCAACTCCACACAGATTGTCACCCGAGGCTGGAATTGAACAGAGGCCCCTGGTGCTATGGGGCAGCAGTGCTAACCACTGAGCCACTATGCCACCCCAATAGCTGGAAGATGACCTGGTGATATGTGGAAGCTGTTCACAGCTCTCATGTCAAGGCTCTAACTAATGATGCAGCTGCAATATCTGACAAATTTAGGGCTCAATGTTAAAAATGACAGCTCATGATTAGAGCACAGCTCCTCACTGCCAGGCCTGTAATTCTGAGCAATGGTTACATCCTTCCTCCTACATCCAGAGCTCATCAAAAACAAAGGGTAAAGGCCGGCCTACTGCAAAGCCTGCAAGACCGCAGCACCTAGATCTCCCTGGTCGAATACTCTCCCTCCTTCGCTTGAATGGCGAGGGGCCTGATTCTACATGTTGTAGAGTGAATTCAGGCCACTGTCACCAAACACTGATGCAGGGGAGGACAGAAAGCAAAGTCCAACCGAGGGCAACTATCCAGATTATTGTTTGGGTGGGGGGTGATCAGAAACGTAGTGATCATTGCCTCCATCCCAAAGTTACACTATCAAAAATATATATTTGTTTTTAAAGGTCAAATTTAAGTGAGACACTCATTGTACTTAATCTACATCAATATATCTTATACTGTACTCACTGATATGAGATCCCCATAATTTATCCAAGGTACAATTTCAAATTGAAGCCAGTGAACAGCAATCAACACAAGGTCAAGTGAATTGTATTTATGCAGCCTCTTTACTGTTCTTTGAAAATCTCTACTTAGCCTCCAGAGTACAGACAGACTCCTTAGTGCAAGCATCTGCTGACAAAGCTGTTAATCTATTCTACAACAAAAACAGCTTAGCTTGCACAGAGGGAGTAAGAAGAAAATTGTCATCAGAACAGCAATTTACAGACTCCAACTACACCAGGAGGCAGAGACAAACTGGGTCAGCTATTGTTCATGTTCACGATACGACAGGCCCAGGCTTTATGTAAACAAAATCATTGTAATAAAGTAGATGTTCCATTTTCAATAGTTCTCAGTCAGCACATCCAAAGAGACACTGCCTGGAACCAGAGATACAGGGGTCAGGGGCCCATGGGACTCGTACAGAGGAAGTAAAGGTATCCTTACAGATATTTCCCTAATCAATCTGTTATTGCACACCTCTGAATTTGAAACCAGGCCAGCAGGCCCAGAGGCAGGGACATTACAACTGCCCCAGAACAGCATAACTCCATAATCAGGCATGGGACTCGGTTGAAGAGAAAATTAGTCATCCAGGATTTGGAGCAATGATGAGGGAAGAGTTTGTGGGTCATGATTTCAGCATCACAACTTCCCAGACCAGAACAGCTGGTCTCTCCCATTTCACCCCTCAAACTCACTCACAACTTGCCCACTTCTCACTCCATTTTCTCAAATACCCTCACTCTTTTGCTATCTCCTCTATATCACATTCACTTCCCTCATTTAATCACTCACTCCCACATTCAGTGCCCCACTGCCTCCCTCCCACACCAACCCATCCCTCGCTGTCTTCCCCATTTCCCTGCTAACTCTCATAAACCGTCTCTCATCCCCTACTACATTCCACCCTCTTCCCCCAACCGTGCCTGTCTCATCCACTCCCTCATTATACCACTCTCTATCTCAGAACTCACCCACTTATCTATCTCCTCCTTCCCTCTCTCAATTTCGCTACCCTGACCCTCCCCGACCCCCCTCCTCCCCCACCCTCCCTAATCCAGCCCCTCCTCCCCCATCCAGCCCGATCCCCCTCCTCCCCAATCCACCCCGACCCCCCTCCTCCCCCGCTCTCCCCAATCCACCCCGACCCCCCCTCCTCCCCAATCCACCCCGACTCCCCCACCCTCCCCAATCCACCCCGACTCCCCCACCCTCCCCAATCCACCCCGACTCCCCCACCCTCCCCAATCCACCCCGACCCCCTCCCCAATCCACCCCGACCCCCTCCCCCACCATCCCCCCTCCCTCACCGTCCCCCTCCTTCACCGTCCCCCCTCACCGTCCCCCTCCTTCACCGTCCCCCCTCACCGTCCCCCTCCTTCACCGTCCCCCCTCACCGTCCCCCTCCTTCACCGTCCCCCCTCCTCCTCCCCCTCCTTCACCGTCCCCCCTCCTCCTCCCCCTCCTTCACCGTCCCCCCTCCTCCTCCCCCTCCTTCACCGTCCCCCCTCCTCCTCCCCCTCCTTCACCGTCCCCCCTCCTCCTCCCCCTCCTTCACCGTCCCCCCTCCTCCTCCCCCTCCTTCACCGTCCCCCCTCCTCCTCCCCCTCCTTCACCGTCCCCCCTCCTCCTCCCCCTCCTTCACCGTCTCCCTCCTCCTCCCTACTCGCCATTCCCCCTCCTCTCCCTCCCTCACCGTCCCCCCCTCCTCTCCCTCCCTCACCGTCCCTCCCCTGCTCCCCCTCCTTCACCGTCCCCCCTCCTCCTCCCCCTCCTTCACCGTCCCCCCTCCTCCTCCCCCTCCTTCACCGTCCCCCCTCCTCCTCCCCCTCCTTCACCGTCCCCCCTCCTCCTCCCCCTCCTTCACCGTCTCCCTCCTCCTCCCTACTCGCCATTCCCCCTCCTCTCCCTCCCTCACCGTCCCCCCCCTCCTCTCCCTCCCTTACCGTCCCCCCCCTCCTCTCCCTCCCTCCCTCACCGTCCCCCCCCTCCTCTCCCTCCCTTACCGTCCCCCCCCTCCTCTCCCTCCCTCACCGTTCCCCCCCTCCTCTCCCTCCCTCACCGTCCCCCCCCTCCTCTACCTCCCTCCCTCACCGTTCCCCCCCTCCTCTCCCTCCCTCACCGTCCCCCCCCATCCACTCCCTCCCTCACCGTCCCCCCACCTCTCCCTCCCTCACCGTCCCCCCCCATCCACTCCCTCCCTCACCGTCCCCCCACCTCTCCCGCCCTCACCGTCCCCCCCACCTCTCCCTCACCGTCCCCTCTCCCCCTCCCCTCCCTCACCGTCCCCCCCCTCCCCCTCCCCCCCCTCACCGTCCCCCGTCCCCCCTCCCCCTCCCTCACCGTTCCCCCCTCCCCCTCCTCCACCGTCTCCCCCTCCCCCTCCCCCTCCCTCACCGTCTCCCCCTCCCCCTCCCCCTCCCTCACCATTCCCCCTCCCTCCCCCTCCCCCTCCCTCACCGTCTCCCCCTCCCTCACCGTCCCCCCTCCCCCTCCCCCTCCCCCTCCCCCTCCGTCCCCCCTCCCCCACCGTCCCCCCTCCCCCTCCGTCCCCCGTCCCCCCTCCCCCACCGTCCCCCCTCCCCCACCCCCTCCCCCACCGTCCCCCGTCCCCCCTCCCCCACCCCCACCCCCTCCCCCGTCCCCCCTCCCCCACCCCCACCCCCTCCCCCGTCCCCCCTCCCCCTCACCGTCCCCCACCCCCTCCCCCTCCCCCTCCCCCACCGTCCCCCCTCCCCCTCCCCCACCGTCCCCCCTCCCCCTCCCCCACCGTCCCCCCTCCCCCTCCCCCACCGTCCCCCCTCCCCCTCCCCCTCCCCCACCCCCTCCCCCTCCCCCACCGTTCCCCCTCCCCCACCGTCCCCCCTCCCCCACCCCCTCCACCTCCCCCACCGTCCCCCCACCCCCCCCTCCCCCACCGTCCCCCCTCCCCCTCCCCCACCGTCCCCCCTCCCCCCCTCCCCCACCGTCCCCCCTCCCCCTCCCCCACCGTCCCCCCTCCCCCCCTCCCCCTCCCCCACCGTCCCCCCACCGTCCCCCCTCCCCCTCCCCCACCGTCCCCCCTCCCCCCCCTCCCCCTCCCCCACCGTCCCCCCTCCCCCACCGTCCCCCCTCCCCTTCCCCCTCCCCCTCCCCCACCCTCCCCCACCGTCCCCCCTCCCCACCCTCCCCCACCCTCCACCCTCCCCCACCCTCCCCCACCCTCCACCCTCCCCCACCCCCCCCCACCCTCCCCCCTCCCCCACCCCCCCCACCCTCCCCCCTCCCCCACCCCCCCCTCCCCCACCCCCTCCCCCCTCCTCACCGTCCCCCCTCCCTCACCGTCCCCCCTCCCCCACCGTTCCCCCTCCCCCACCGTCCCCCCACCCCCTCCCCCACCGTTCCCCCACCGTCGCCCCCTCCCCCACCCTCCCCCCTCCCCCACCGTCCCCCCTCCCCCCCCTCCCCCACCGTCCCCCCCCTCCCCCACCGTCCCCCCTCCCCCACCCTCCCCCCCCCTCCCCCACCGTCCCCCCTCCCCCTCCCCCACCGTCCCCCCACCCCCTCCCCCACCGTCCCCCCACCCCCTCCCCCACCGTCCCCCCTCCCCCTCCCCCACCGTCCCCCCTCCCCCTCCCCCACCGTCCCCCCTCCCCCTCCCCCACCGTCCCCCCTCCCCCCCCTCCCCCACCGTCCCCCCTCCCCCCCCTCCCCCTCCCCCACCGTCCCCCCTCCCCCCCCCTCACCGTCCCCCCTCCCCCTCCCCCACCGTCCCCCCTCCCCCCTCCCCCACCCCCTCCCCTTCCCCCTCCCCCACCGTCGACCCTCCCCCACCCTCCCCCCTCACCGTCCCCCCCCCTCCCCCACCCCCTCCCCCACCCTCCCCCCTCCCCCACCCCCCTCCCCCACCCTCACCGTCCCCCCTCCCTCACCGTCCCCCCACCCCCTCACCCACCGTCCCCCCTCCCCCACCCTCCCCCCTCCCCCCCCCTCACCGTCCCCCCCTCCCCTCCCCCACCGTCCCCCCTCCCCCACCCTCCCCCCTCACCGTCCCCCCCCCTCCCCCTCCCCCACCCTTCCCCCTCACCGTCCCCCCCCTCCCCTCCCCCACCGTCCCCCCTCACCGTCCCCCCCTCCCCCTCACCCACCGTCCCCCCTCCCCCACCCTCCCCCCACCCCCTCCCCCACCGTCCCCCCTCACCGTCCCCCCCTCCCCCTCCCCCTCTCCCCCTCCCCCTCACCCTCCCCCTCTCCCCCTCCCCCTCACCGTCCCCCCCTCCCCCTCCCTCACCGTCCCCCCCTCCCCCTCCCCCACCGTCCCCCCTCACCGTCCCCCCCTCCCCCTCCCCCACCGTCCCCCCTCACCGTCCCCCCCTCCCCCACCGTCCCCCCTCACCGTCCCCCCCTCCCCCTCCCCCACCGTCCCCCCTCCCCGTCCCCCCCTCCCCCTCCCCCACCGTCCCCCCCTCCCCCTCCCCCACCGTCCCCCCTCACCGTCCCCCCCTCCCCCTCCCCCACCGTCCCCCCCTCACCGTCTCCCCCTCCCCCACCGTCCCCATCCTCCCTCACCGCCCGCCCCATCTCTCCTCCTCTTCTCCCCCTTTTTTCCCTTCCCTTCTGTGTGTCTGTGTGTGTATGTATATGTATATATGTGTGTGTCTCGGTCTGTGTCGGTGTGTGTCTCCCTGTTACTCACCGACATGTCCTCTTCACTCCAGTCCGGTTTGCGCAGCCGCAGTACAACTTCCGCACACACCCACAGTGCGCACGCGCGCCTCTGTTCACTGGTACGCATGCGTCAGTTTTCCAGCCCTTTCCCCCAGCCCTCCCTGTTCAGTGTATGTGCTCTCTCTCAGTGATGTTGGTGAGTGCATCACCATGACCTGTCAGGGAGATTGAGCACTTGGGTATAATTTGAACAGGGTTTCAGAAAATCAGGAATGAGGAGTGGGGGGCATGAATGAGTTGCAGGATTTTGATCCAGTGAAAGAAAAGAACTCATATATTTCCAAGTGTGTATTGAATGGCTTGGAAGGGAAGTGTTTCCATGTTTCTGCTGCTCCTGTCCTTCAAGATGGAAGTGGTCACAGGTTTGGAAGGTGCGAAGATTCTTTGGTGCATTTCTGCAGTGCATCATGTGGATGGTACACACAGCTGCCACTGAATGTCACTGAAGGGGCACCCATCCAGGCAAGTGTATAATATTCCAGCACACTCCTGACTTGTGCCTTGCACATACCAAAAAGGAAATTGCTGGGAAAACTCAGCAGATCTGACAGCATCTGTGGAGAGAAAGCAGAGTTAACGTTTTAGGTCCAGAGAGTAGTGAATCCATGGAATTCTCTGCTCAAGGAAGTAAGAGAGGCAGCTTCATTAAATATATTCAAGACACAGTTGGATGGATTTTTGCGTGGAAGGGCAATTAAGGGTTATGGGGATAATGCAGGGAGAAGGAGATGAGACAATGGATAGATCAGCGGTGATCTTAATGAATGGTGGAGCAGGCTCGACAGGCCAGATGGCCACATCAGTTTCTATTATTATAATACTATGGCCTCTCTTCTGCATTCTGCTTTCTCTCCACATTTGCTGCAGAGTTTTCCCAGCAATTTCTGTTTTTGTTTCTGATTTCCAGCATTCAGGTTCTTTGGTTTTTTTTTGTTTTATATCTTGAAGATGTTGGACAGGCTTTGGGGAATCAGTACCTGAATTAGACATTTCAGGATTCCTCTTCTCTGACCTGCTCTTGCATTCACTGTATTTGTCCGGCAAGTCCATATACAAAGAACAAAGAAAATTATAGCACAAAAACAGGTCCTTCGGCCCTCCAAGTCTACACCGATCCAAATCCTGTATCTAAACCTGTCACCTATATTATACGGATATGTACCCTCTGTTCCCTGCCCATTCATATATCGGACTAGATACTTCTTAAAAGATGCTATCATGCCCACCTCTACCACCTTCGCTGGCAACGTGTTCCAGGCACACATCACCCTCTTCATAAGGAACCTTCCATGCATATCTCCCTTAAATGTTTCCCCTCTCACCTTGAACTTGTGACCACTAATAATTGAGTCCCCCACTCTGGGAAAAAGCTTCTTTCTATCCACCCTGTCTATACCGCTTATGATTTTGTAGACCTCAATCGGGTCTTTCTAATGAAAATAATCCTAATCTACTCAACCTCTCTTCATAGCTCGTGCCCGCCATACCAGGCAACATCCTGGTAAACCTCCTCTGCACCCTCTCCAAAGCATCTGCATCCTTTTGGTAATGTGGTGGCCAGAACGGTGTGCAGTATTCCAAATGTGGCTGCACCAAAGTCCTGTACAACTGTAACACGACCTACCAACCCTTGCACTCAATACCCCGTCCGATGAAGGAAAGCATGCCATATACGTTTTTGACCACTCTATTGACCTACATTGCCACCGTCAGGGTACAATTGACCAAAACACCCAGATCTTTCTGTACATCAATTTTCCCCAGGGCTTTTCCATTTACTGTATAGTTTGCTCTTGAATTGGATCTTCCAAAATGCATCACCTTGCTTTTGCCCGGATTGAATTCCATCTGCCATTTCTCTATCTATATTCTGCTGCATTCTCTGACAGTCCCCGTCACTATGTTACTCCACCAATCTTAGTGTCATCTGCAAACTTGCTAATCAGACCACCTATACCTTCCTAAAGATCATTTATGTATATCACAAACAACAGTGGTCCTAACACAAATCCCTGAGGAACACCACTGGCCGCAGTTCTCCATTTTGAGAAACTCCCTTCCACTACTACTCTCTGTCTCTTGTTGCCCAGCCATTTTCTCTCGCCATCTAGCTCATACACCCAGACCCCATGCAACTTCACTTTCTCCATCAGCCTAGCATGGGAAACCTTATCAAATGCTTTACTGAAATCCATGTCACTTCCTCAACAAACTCTATTAAATTGGTAAGACATGATCTTCCCTGCACAAAACCACGCTGCTTTTCACTGATAAGCCCATTTTCTTTTAAATGTAAATAGATCCTATCCTTCAGTATCTTCTCCAGCAGCTTCCCTATCACCATCAGGCTCACCGGTCTGTAATTAGTTGGATTATCCCTGCTACCCTTTTTAAACAAGGGGACAACATTAGCAATTCTCCAGTCCTCCAGGACCTCACCCGTGTTCAAGGATGCTGCAAAGATATCTGTTAAAGCCCCAGTTATTTCCTCCCACCCTTCCCTCATTAACCTGGGATAAATCCCATTCGGACCTGGGGACTTGTCCACCTTAATGCCTTTCAGCATACCCAACATTTTCTCCCTCCTTATGCTGACTTGACCGATAGTAATCAAACATCTATCCCTAACCTCAAAGAATCAGCTCAGACACATTGTACTGAATGGCCAGTGTGATGTAATCAAGGGTTTGTGTGGGATATACTTACAGTTACAGCACCTGGAAGTGAACACAGTGAACCTCAGGAGATGGGAGAGATATTAACTGAATATTTTGCATTAGTTTATACTGTGGGAAAAGAAATAGAGGCTGGAGAACTCAGAAATAAATATTGGATGTTTTTAAAACAATTCACATTACAGAAGAGGAAATGCTGGAGGTCTTAGAAAATATAAAGGTCGAGAGGTCATGCTTTCGAAGTGAGAGGTGGAAAGTTTAAGGTGGATACACGTGGTATTTCACACAGAGGGTGGTGAGCGTTTGGAAAGCGTTGCCAGCAGTGGTGGCAGTGGCAGGCACGGTAGATTCATTTAAGATGCGTCTGGACAGATGCATGAGTAGATGGGGAGCAGAGGGATACAGATGCTTAGGAATTGACCGACAGGTTTACACAATACATTTGAATTGGCTCAGGCTTGGAGGGCCGAAGGGCCTGTTTCTGGGCTGTAAATTTTCTTTGTTCTTTGTTCTATAAATCTCTTGGACCTGAGGTAGTGTATCCCAAGACTTTGTGAGAATTTAGGAAGGAAATTGTGGGACCTTTTGCAGAAATATTTCTATCATCTATCAGTACGGTCCAGGTGCAGAATGAATGAAGAGTGGCAAATGTTGTGCGTTTGCTCAAGAAGGGATATAAGGAGAAACGTGGGAACTATAGACCTGTGAGTGCAACTTCGGTGGTGGGCAAGGTGTTGGAAGTGATTCTGATAGATAGGATTTATATGCATTTGGAGAGGCAAGGAATGATTAAGGATAGTCAGCATGGTTTTATGCGAGATAAATTGTGTCTCAAAAACTTGATTGGATTTTTTGACGAAGTAACCAAGAAGATTGATGAGGGCAGAGACATTGTTTACTTGGACTTTAGTAAAGCCTCTCACAAGATTCCACTTGGTAGACTAATTAGTAAAGTTAGATCACATTAGAATCAGGCTAAGCTTGCCAAGTGGTTACAAAATTGGCTTAACAGCAGAAGATAGAGAGTGATGGTGAAGTGTTATTTTTCAGACTGGACAACTGTGATCAGCAGTGTTCCACAATGATCGGTGCTGGGTCCAGTTTTGTTTGTCATTTTTATAAATAATTTGGATGAGCTTATAGAAGACATGGTTAGTAAGCTTGCAGATGATACCAAGATTGGTGATATAGTGAACAGTGAAGAAGGTTATCTAAGATTAGAAAGAGATCTTGATCAATTGAGTCAATGGGCTGAAGAATGGCAAATGGAGTTTAATTTGGATAAATGCAAGGTTTTGCATTTTGGTAAAACAAACAGAAACAAGACTTCTACAATTAAAAGTAAGGCATTAGGCAGTGTTGTAGAACAGAGAGGTCTAGGGGTCCAGGTCCATAATTCTTTTAAGTTTGCATTACATATAGATAGGGTAGTTTAAAAGGCTTTTAGCATGTTTGCTTTCATTGTTCAGACCTTTGAGTATAGGAATTGGGATATTATGTTGAGGTTGTAAAGGACATTGATGAAGACCTCTTTTGCAGGATTATGTCTAGTTCTGGTCATCCTGTTATAGAAGGATATTATTAAGCTGGAGAGTGTTCAGAAGAGACTTACCAGGATGCTACTGGGAATGGAGTATTTGAGTCATCGGGAGAGGCTGGATCGGGTGGGACGTTTCTCACTGGAGTACGAGGTTGAAGGGTGATCTCATAAAGTCCTGCAGCATGGAGACAGGCCCTTTGGCCCAAACAGATCCATGCTGACCAGAGTGTTCCTCCATGCTAACCCCATTTCCCTGCACTTGCTCATACCCTTCTAAACCTTTCCTCCCCATATCTTTGTCCAAATGCTTTTTGAATGATGTCAATATACCTGCCTCAACTGTTTCCTCTGGCAGCTCATTCCATATGTGCACCACCCTTTGTGTAAAAAAGTTGCTCCTCAGGTTCCTTTTTATTCTTTCCCCTCTAACCTTAAACTGATGCCCACTAGTCCTCGATTCCCCAACCCTGAGAAAAAGACTGAGTGCTTTCACCCTATCCATGCCTCTCAGGATCTTCTACACTCCTATAAGATCCCCCCTCAGTCTCCTACACTCGAAAGAAAGAAGTCCTAGCTTGTCCGACTTCTCCCAATAACTCAGTCCTTTGAGTCCTGGCAACATCCCTGTAAATTTCTTCTGCACTTTTTCCAGTTTAATAACATCCTTCCCATAGCAAGGTGACCAAAGCTGAACACAATATCCCAGTGTAGCCTCACCAACGTCCTGTACAACTGCAACATAACTTCCCAACTTGTATACTCAACACCCTGACTAATGAAGGGCAGTGTGTCAAAAGCCTTCTTCACAAACCCTGTCTACCTGTGACTCTCCTTTCAGAGAATGGTGCACTTGAACTCTAAGGGTCTCTCTGTTCCTTAAGGCCTTACCATTCACCATGACACTCCTGTTTTGATTTGATTTTCCAAAATGCAAGACCTCACACTTACCTACATTAAACTCTACTTGCCATTGCTCGGCCCAGCTGATCAAGGTCCTGCTGCAATTTCTGATAACCTTGCTCACTGCCCACGATACTGCCTATTTTAGTATCATCTGCAAACTTACTAACCATGCCTTGTACTTTCTCATCCAAATCATTGATATAGATTACTATCAGCAATGGGCCCAGCACCAACCCCTGAGGTACACCAGTAGCCACAGGCCTCCAGTCTGACAAGTATCCTTCCACTATTCCCCTCTGCTTCCTGCCATCAAACCAATCGTGTATCCAGTTTGCCAGCTCCCCCGGATTCCATGCAATCTAACCTTCTAGAACAGCCAATCATGTGGAACCTTATCAAGGAACTTACTGAAATCCATATAGACTACATTTACCTCCCTGCCCTTATCAAACCTCCTCATCACTTCATCAAAGAGCTCTAACAAATTTGTAAGGCATGATCTCCCATGCTGACTACTCCTAATCAAACCCTGCCTTTCAAAATGCAACCAAATCTTATGCATCAGAATCTTCTCAAGTAACTTACCCACCACAGATGTTGGGCTTACTGGTCTACAGTTGCCAGGTTTTTCTTTGCAGCCCTTTTTAAATAATGGCACAACATTCGCTACCCTCCAGTCCTCTGGGACCTCACCGTGGCTAATGATGCACATATATCAGCCAGGGACTCCACAATTTCTTCTCTAGCTTCTTGCAAGGCTCTTGGATATATCTGGTCATGACCAGGAGATTTACCCACCTTCATACATTCTAATACACCCAACACCTCCTCCACTGTGATATGGACTGCTCCCAAAATATCACCACTGACTCCCAAGTTCACATCTATCTCCACGATAAACACAGAAGAGAAATTTTCATTGAGGACCTTGCCCAACTCCTCCGGTTCCACACATACATGTCCGCTTTGGTCTTTGAGGGGTCCTATTCTCTCTCTCTCGTTATACTTTTGCCTTTAATATACATGAAGAATCCCTTCATAAAATAATGATGGGTATGGGTAAGGTGAATGGCAGTGTCTTTTTCCTAGAGTGGAGGATATGAAGACTGGGGCGTATTTTTAAGGTGAGAGGAGAAAGAATTTAAAAAGATATGAGAGGATTTTTTTTTTTACAGAGTGGTTCATGTGTGGGATGAACTTCCAAAGCAAGTGGTGGACTCAGCTAGTTACAACATTTAAAAGACATTTAGATAAGCAGATGAATAAGAAAGGTTTGGAGGGAGATGGGCCAAGTGCAGGCAGTTGGGACTAGTTTTGAGATTATGGTCAACAAGGACTCATTGGACTGAAGGGTATGTTTCCACACTGTGTGACTCTATGACATGATTCAAATGGAATAGTGGCTCTCATAGTTAATATAGAGAGCATACAGCTGGGAAACAACCACAGACTGATATATGATGCCAAGTGTCCTGCACCTTTATAGAACATAGAACATAGAAGAATACAGCGCAGTACAGGCCCTTTGGCCCTCGATGTTGCGCCGATCCAAGCCCACCTAACCTATACGAACCCACTATCCTCCATATACCTATCCAATGCCCGCTTAAATGCCCATAAAGAGGGAGAGTCCACCACTGCTGCTGGCAGGGCATTCCATGAACTTACGACTCGCTGAGTGAAGAACCTACCCCTAACTTCAGTCCTATATCTACCCCCCCCTTAATTTAAAGCTATGCCCCCTTGTAATACCCGACTCCATACGCGGGAAAAGGTTCACACTGTCAACCCTATCTAACCCCCTAATTATCTTGTACACCTCAATCAAGTCACCCCTAAACCTTCTTTTCTCTAATGAAAACAGCCCCAAGTGTCTCAGTCTATCCTCATACGATCTTCCTTCCATACCAGGCAACATCCTGGTAAACCTCCTCTGCACCCGTTCCAGTGCCTCCACATCCTTCCTATAGTATGGCGACCAAAACTGCACACAATATTCCAGATGCGGCCGCACCAGAGTTTTATACAACTGCATCATGACCTCAGGACTCCGGAACTCAATTCCTCTACCAATAAAAGCCAGTACGCCATATGCCTTCCTCACCGCACTATTTACCTGGGTGGCAACTTTCAGAGATCTGTGTACATGGACACCAAGATCCCTCTGCTCATCCACACTACCAAGTATCCGACCATTAGCCCAGTACCCCATCTTTTTGTTATTCTTCCCAAAGTGAATCACCTCACATTTAGCTACATTGAATTCCATTTGCCACCTTTCTGCCCAGCTCTGCAGCTTCTCTATATCCTGCTGTAACCTGCCACATCCTTCCTCACTGTCAACAACTCCTCCGACTTTCGTATCATCCGCAAACTTGCTCACCCAACCTTCTAACCCCTCTTCCAGGTCATTTATAAAAATGACAAACAGCAATGGTCCCAAAACAGATCCTTGCGGAACACCGCTAGTGACGGCACTCCATGAAGAAACTTTGCCATCAACTACTACCCTCTGTCTTCTTCCATCCAGCCAATTCCTAATCCAAACCTCCAACTCACCCTCAATGCCATATCTCCGTATTTTCTGCAGTAGCCTACCATGGGGAACCTTATCAAACGCCTTACTAAAATCCATATATACCACATCTACCGCTTTCCCCTCATCAACCTCCTTCGTCACCTTTTCAAAGAACTCAATAAGGTTTGTGAGGCACGACCTGCCCTTCACAAAACCATGCTGACTATCCTTGATCACATTATTCCTATCCAGATGTGCATAAATTCTATCCCTTACAATTCTCTCTAAGACTTTGCCCACAACAGAAGTGAGACTCACCGGCCTATAGTTACTAGGGTTATCCCTACTCCCCTTTTTGAACAAGGGAACCACATTTGCTATCCTCCAGTCTTCTGGCACTACTCCTGTAGACAAAGAGGACATAAAAATCAAGGCCAATGGCTCTGCAATCTTCTCCCTTGCTTCCCAGAGAATCCTAGGATAAATGCCATCAGGCCCAGGGGACTTATCTATTTTCACCTTTTCCAGGATTTCCAACACCTCTTCTCTCCATACCTCAAAGCCATCCATTCTACTTATTTGTGACTCAGTATTCACATCGACGACAATGCCCTGTTCCTGAGTAAATACTGAAGAAAAGTATTCATTCAGTGTCTCCCCAATCTCTTCCGCCTCCACACGCAACTTCCCACTACTATCCTTGACTGGACCTATTCCTACCCTAGTCATTCTTTTATTCCTAACATACCTATAGAAAGCCTTAGGGTTTTCCCTAATCCTACCAACTAAGGACCTTTCATGTCCCCTCCTTGCTGCTCTTAACTCTCTCTTCAGGTCCTTCCTGGCTACCCTATAACTCTCAATCGCCCCAATTGAACCTTCACGTCTCATCTTGAGATAGGCCGCCCTCTTCCATTTAACAAGGGATTCCAATTCCTTATTAAACCACGGCTCCCTCGCACGACCCTTTCCTCCCTGCCTGACAGGTACATAATTATCAAGGACACTCAATAGTTGCTCCTTGAACAAGCTCCACATATCATTTACACTCTTGCCTTGGAGTCTACTTTTCCAGGCCACACATCCTAAGTCATGCCTCACCGCATCATAATTTCCCTGACCCCAGCTATAACTCTTGCCCTGTAGTACACACTTATCCCTCTCCATCACGAGAGTAAAAATCACCGAATTATGGTCACTATCCCCAAAGTGCTCACCTACCTCTAATTCTAACACCTGGCCTGGTTCGTTACCCAGAACCAAATCCAGTATGGCCTCACCTCTTGTTGGCCTGTCTACATATTGTGTCAGGAAACTCTCCTGCACACATTGAACAAACACTGACCCATCTAACGAACTTGAGCTATAGCTTTCCCAATCAATATCAGGAAAGTTAAAGTCCCCCATAACCACCACCCTATTACTGTCACTCATCTCCTGAATCACCTTCCCTATCCTTTCTTCTACGTTTCTAGGACTATTGGGAGGCCTGTAAAAGACTCCTAACAGGGTGACCTCACCTTTCCTATTCCGAACCTCAGCCCAAACTACCTCAGATGGCAAGTCCTCATCCATCGTCCTTTCCACCACTGTAATACTATCTTTGACAAGCAATGCCACACCTCCCCCTCTTTTACCCCCACCTCTGACCCTACTAAAACATTTAAATCCTGGAACCTGCAACAGCCAATCCTGTCCCTGTTCTAGCCATGTCTCCGTAATAGCCACAACATCGAAGTCCCAGGTACCAACCCACGCTGCAAGTTCACCTACCTTATTTCGTATACTTCTTGCATTGAAGTATACACACTTCAAGCCACTTTCCTGTTTACAGACACCCTCCTTGGAAATTGATGCCATGTTCCTAACCTCCCTACACTCCAGGCCCTGCACCCTGAAGCTACCATCTGGGTTCCCATGCCCCTGCAGAGTTTCTGAGTTCTTTCTGAGCTTGGGTTGGTGAATGTTGGGGTGCCCATTCAGGATCAATCTGAAAATATTTTTAATGTGACACATAGACAGGATATGCCGTTCAGAATGCTGAATCCTCACGTCTGAAAGCAAGGGTCCCTCTGTAGTACACGGGCTGTCTTGGCATGAAGCCTCCAACTCTCCCAGTCCCACACACTGCTGGATAGCTGCCTTCTCAGTGTCTCTGCCAATCTTCCCATTTGGCAGTGAGGGATTGCTTAGACTCTGGTAAAAATCTGACTGCGTGGTAAAATAGCTATTTCGTCTTTCAAAATATTGTGGCCATAGGCTGAGAAATGATTGAATTGGTGTTTTCAATATCAAAAGGTACATGGGATGAAATTAAATCAATACATTATGGTTGTCATGTCTTATATGGAGGGTGGCAGCATTCTGCTGTGGGTGGTCAAATACCAACTTGCATCAATTGACCAATTAACAAAAGCGTTGCAGGGAAACCCCATGATCAGTGTCAAACATCATCAGACCCTTAACCACCATCCACAGCCCACGCTGGCATCATTTTGATAAAGCAGCCATCCCTGTTCTCCATATAAAAGCCTGTTTCAATTGCCAGCTCCCATCAGAAAAGTCTGAGGGAGGTACTCTTTCCAACATCTGAAATGGCCAAGAAGCCAAAGGATCCAGCAGCAAAATTGAATCCAGCATCTTAAAAGGATGGATCACTTTCCTTGAACCAAACTGGAGAGCTTGTATGAAATTAATGCAAATAGTGGTTGTAAGTGAGTGTGGATAGTGGGGTCACTCTGTGAGGTAGGTCTGTGTCTCCCTAGTTGATGTTTTGTAACCACTGGATGTGTGTGTATGTTCCACGTATGCCCATCCTCCTCTAAGTTTAGTTCATGTGAGAACACAAGCACAGCCATACAGATGTATGTTCTTATCCAAACATCACTGGAGGTCCACATTGAGAGCACTACAGCAGCATTTTGTACAGTTCAACCCACTGTCCAGTTAATGTTTGTAGAACATAAAATTAGCGATTTTTGAAAAGATTTGTAGTTCAGGTTGGGGTTCTCAATGTAAATTTGCTCGCTGAGCTGGAAGGTTTGTTCTCAGACGTTTCATCACCATACTAGGTAACATCTTCAGTGAGCCTCCAGTGAGGCACTGATGGTATGTCCCACTTTCCATTTATGTGTTTAGGTTTCTTTGGGTTGGTCATGTCATTTCCGGTTCCTTTTCTCAGAGGATGGTAAATGGGGTCCAAATCAAGTTCCGGTTGGAATGCCATGCTTCTAGGAATTCTCGTGTGTGACTCTGTTTGGCTTGTCCTAGGATGGATGTGCTGTCCTAGTCAAAGTCGTATCCTTCTCCATCTGAAATAAGGATACTAATGAGAGTGGGTCAGGTCTTTTTGTGACTAGTTTATGTTCATGTATCCTGGTGGCTAGTTTTCTGCCTGTTTGTCCAAAGCAATCATCCCAACACCCACAAATGAAGCTGCATTAGGACATTATTTGAACGAGCCACCACACACTGCAGCACTGAGGTACATGAATAGAAGAAGAGAAATACCTATACAGCATATTCAAGAAGAATGGGCACGGTGGCACAGTGGTTAGCACTGCTGCCACACAGCGCCTGAGACCCGGGTTCAATTCCCGCCTCAGGCGACTGACTGTGTGGAGTTTGCACGTTCTCCCCGTGTCTGCGTGGGTTTCCTCCGGGTGCTCCGGTTTCCTCCACAGTCCAAAGATGTGCAGGTCAGGTGAATTGGCCATGCTAAATTGCCCATAGTGTTAGGTAAGGGGTAAATGTAGGGATATGGGTGGGTTGGTGTGGACTTGTTGAGCCGAAGGGCCTGTTTCCACACTGTAATGTAATCTAAACACAGTCCGTCGATTCCTCAGCAACAAACCCAAACAAGCAGACAACGTGCCCAGAAACCCTAGCCACTTCACCCTGCATCAAAGACATCTCTGAAATGACTTCCAGACTACTCAGACCTCTTGGCATCATGATAGCCCACAAACCCATCGACACACTAAAACAGCGGCTAATGAACTTTAAAGACCCTATACAATCAACAAGCAAAATGAATGTCATTTACAAAATACCTTGCAAGGACCGTAACAAACACTACATCGGACAAACAGGCAGAAAACTAGCCACCAGGATAAATGAACATCAACTAGCCACAAGAAGACATGACCCACTACCACTAGTACTTAAAAATGTGTTGCTGGAAAAGCGTAGCAGGTCAGGCAGCATCAAAGGAACAGGAGAATCGACGTTTCGGGCACAAGCCCTTCTTCAGGAATGAGGAGGGTGTGCCAAGCAGGCTAAGATAAAAGGTAGGGAGGAGGGACTTGGGGGAGGGGCGTTGGGAATACAATAGGTGGGAGGAGGTTAAGGTGAGGGTAATAGGCCGGAGAGGGGGTGGGGGCAGAGAGGTCGGGAAGAAGATTGCAGGTCAAGAAGGCGGTGCTGAGTTCGAGGGTTGGGACTGAGAAAAGGTGGGGGGAGGGGAAATGAGGAAGCTGGAGAAATCTGCATTCATCCCTTGTGGTTGGAGGGTTCCTATGCGGAAGATGAGGCGCTCTTCCTCCAGGTGTCGTGTTGCCATGGTCTGGCGATGGAGGAGTCCAAGGACCTGCATGTCCTTGGTGGAGTGGGAGGGGGAGTTAAAGTGTTCAGCCACGGGGCGGTTGGGTTGGTTGGTGCGGGTGTCCCAGAGGTGTTCTCCACCCACACCAACCACGTTTCAGAGAACACCTCTGGAACACCTTGCAATCGATTCTCCTGTTCCTTTGATGCTGCCTGACCTGCTGCACTTTTCCAGCAATACGTTTTTAAGCTCTGATCTCCAGCATCTGCAGTCCTCACTTTCCACTACCACTAGTATCCTTACATACAAAAGAAAAAGGATACCACTGAGACTGGGACAACACACCCATCCCAGGACAAGCCAAACAGAGACATTAAGGAGAATTCCTTGAAGCATCGCATTCCAACCGGAACTCTATCAGTAAACACATCAACTTGGATCACGTTTACCACCCCCTGAGAAAAATAGCAGGAAATGACATCACTCACCCAAAGAAACTTAAACACATGATTAGAAATCGGAACACACCACCAGTGCTTTACCAGAGGCTCACAGATGATGTCACCTAGTATGGTGATGAAACGTCTGAAAATAAACCCTCCAGCTCAGCGAGCAAATTTTCATCCTGAACATAAGGCCTCAATACAGGCCAGAGTGTGCTAAGAGTGAAGGGGGTTCCAGCAATCCAAACAATCTCAATTCAGAGGTAGAAGTCCTGGAGTTGTCTGGAAAACAAGCTGATCACTCAATCTCAGAACATTGCAGTTAGCTTGGGACAGCACTGCACTAAGGACTGGTCAGTCATTATGATCTAAAACGAGAGCTTAATCATGTTGTAGTTTCCTTGCCAGGAACGATGCCAGTTGATGTGGCAAGAGAAGAGCTGGGAGATCCAAATGTATTCCATTAATAAATGACACCTGCCACCTCATTCCCCAGCATATGATTAGACACATAATGGCTTTGGCTTATGACCTGGTCAGTACCTCACTGATGAACAAAGATGACAAGGCTGTGAGAACGGAGACCTCTGACAATGCTGGAATAATCGCCTCAGGGTCATGAAGGCCACATCCAGACTCCTGGAAATCCAGAGACAAACTGAGATTGTGGCAGAGCTGCCTGAGGTATGGAGTAAGCATGGAGGCAATTAAGGCAACCATCCAAGCTTTGACTGTTACCTTGTCTCAGGTGAGTAAACACATCTTTCCTCCAATAGACCACCACAGAGAGGCAGGCTTGGAGACCAAACAGTGCAGGCCGGATGTTAGCATCAACCTTTGTATTTTTACTGGCACCAAGCCCATAATGTGGCAGTTGGCAGGGGAAAAAGTGGATTATACTCTTTGGACAACCCTCCAGTCCTGTTCCAGCCTTTGACCAGCAATCGGTCTGTTCATTAAAACAGTCGGCGTGACATTGGTCTGCTCAATTCCCCCCACCCCTCACCCAATCTAACCCGCCTCCCTCTGAACTAACTGCACCGTGTGCTTCGATCGAAGCCTGACTTTGTTATTAAGCCTGACAGTAAGGGTGGTGCTGCTGTAGTCTGGTGGACTGACCTCTACATTGCAAAGGCTGAGCGCCAGCTCTCAGATACCTCTTCTCTCCCCCCCTGGACCATCACTCCACCATGGCACATCCAGCCATTGGATCAACAATGGTAACTGATCTCATTTCATCTGGTGACCTCCCACCTACTGCCTCCAAGGTGATAGTCCCCCAGCCTTGCACAGCTCGCTTCTACCTCCTTTCGAAATCCACAAGCAGGACTGCCTGGGCAAACCCATTGTTTCAGCCTGCTATTGCCTTGACTTGGTCTTTTCTCCCCTGGTCCAGACCCTGCCCACTTAACATCCACGAGTCCTCTGACGCTTTATGTCAGTTTCGGAATTTCCAGTTTGTAGGCTCCAGCTGCCGCCTCTTTACCATAGACGTGCAATCCCTTTACATGTTCCATCCCCAACATGATGGTCTCAGGGTTCTCCTGAGAAAACAAAGGCAAGTCAAACAGTCAGGGCAGGCAGGATCAAAGCAGAGAACAAGGTAGGACCGATAAATTAAACTGCATTTATTTCAATGCAAGGGGCCTAACAGGGAAGGCAGATGAGCTCAGGGCATGGTTAGGAACATGGGACTGGGATATAGCAATTACAGAGTTGTGGCTCAGGGAATGGACAGGACTGGCAGCTTAATGTTCCAGGATACAAATGCTACAGGAAGGACAGAAAGGGAGGCAAGAGAGGAGGGGGAGTGGCATTTTTGATAAGGGACAGCATTACAGCTGTACTGAGGGAGGATATTCCTGGAAATACATCCAGGGAAGTTATTTGGATGGAACTGAGAGCTAAGAAGGGGATGATCACCTTATTGGGATTGTATTATAGACCCCCTAATAGTCAGAGGGAAATTAAGAAACAAATTTGTGAGGACATTTCGGTTATCTCTAAGAATAATAGAGTGGTTATGGTCAAGGATTTTAACTTTCCAAAAATAGACTGGGACTGCCATAGTGCTAAGGGGAATTTAAGTGTGTACAAGAAAATGTTCTGATTCAGTATGTGGATGGAACTATAAGAGAAGGTGCAAAACATGACCTACTCTTGGGAAATAAGGCAGGGTAGGTGACTGAGGTGTCAGTGGGGGAACACTTTGGGGCTAGCGACCATAATTCTATCAATTTTACAATAGTGATGGAAAAGGATAGACCAGATCTAAAAGTTGAAGGTCAAAATTGATGGAAGGCCAATTTTGACAGTACTTTATCTGTGAACATCTGACCATTAGGGGCAGATGTTCACAGATAAAGGGATGGCTGAAAAATGGAAAGCCTGCAGAAGTGAGATAATGAAAGTCCAGAGGCAGTATATTCCTGTCAGGGTGAAAGGAAAGGCTGGTAAATAGAGGGAAGACTGGTTGACTAGAGAAATTGAGGTTTTGAGAAATTGAGAAAAAGAAGGAAACATATGTCAGGTATAGACAGGAGAGATCGAGTAAATCCTTCCAAGTGTGTAAAGGCAGTAAAAGTATACTTAAGAGAGAAATCAGGAGGGCAAAAAGGGGACTTGAGATATCTTTGGCAAATAGGGTTAAGGAGAATCCAAAGGGGATTTATAAATACATTAAGGACAAAAGGGTAACTAGGGAGAGAATAGAGCCCCTCAAAGATCAGCAAGGCAGCCTACATGTGGAGCTGCAGGAGATGAGGTAGATACTAAATGAGTATTTTGCATCAATGTTTATTGTAGAGAAGGACATGGAAGATACAGAATGTGGGGAAATAGATGATGACATTTTGAAAAATGTCCATATCGCAGAGGAGGAAGTGCTAGATGTCTTGAAAGGCATAAAAGTGGATAAATCCCCCAGACCTGATCAGGTGTGCCCTTGAACTCTATGGGAAGCTAGAGAAGTGATTGCGGGGCCCCTTGCTGAGATATTTGTATCATCGATAGTCACAGGTGAGGTATCAGAAGACTGAAGGTTGGCTAACGTGGTACCACTGTTTAAGAAAGGTGGTAAGGACAAACCAGGGAACTATAGACCAGTGAGCCTGACGTCGGTGGTGGGTAAGTTGTTAGAGAGAATCCTGAGGGACAGGATTTGTATGTATTTGGAAAGGTAAAGACTGATTAGGGATAGTCAGCATGGCTTTGTGCGTGGGAAATTATGTCTCATGAACTTGATTGAGTTTTTTGAAGAAGTAACAAAGAGGATTGATGAGGGCAGATCCGTGGATATCATTTGTATGGACCTCATAAGCTGTTCGACAAGGTTCCCCATGGGAGACTGGTTTGTAAGGTGAGATCTCATTGAATACAGGGCAAACTAGCCATTTGGATACAGAACAGGCTCAAAGGTAGAAGACAGAGGGTGGTGGTGGAGGGTTGCTTTTCAGACTGGAGGCCTGTGACCAGTGGAGTGCCACAAGGATCGGTGCTGGGTCCTCTACTTTTCATCATTTATATAAATGATTTGGATGTGAACGTGGGAGGTATAGTTAGTAAGTTTGCAGATGACATCAAAATTGGAAGTGTAGTGGACCACGAAGAAGGTTACCTCAGAGTACAATGGGATCTTGGATTATTGGGCCAATGGGCCGAGGAGTGGCAGATGGAGTTTAATTTTGATAAAGCCGAGGTTCTACATTTTGGAAAAGCAAATCTTGGCAGGACTTATACACTTATTGGCAAAGGCCCTGGGGAGTGTTGCTGAACAAAGAGATCTTGGAGTGCAGGTTCATAGCTCCTTGAAAGTGGAGTCGCAGATAGATAGGATAGTGAAGAAGGCGTTTGGTATGCTTTCCTTTATTGTCAGAGTGTTGAGTACAGGAGTTGGAAGGTCATGTTGCGGCTATGCAGGACATTGGTTAGGCCACTTTTGGAATATTGTGTGCAATTCTAGTGTCCTTCCTATCAGAAAGATGTTGTGAAACTTGAAGGGGTTCAGAAAAGATTTACAAGGATGTTGCCAGAGTTGCAGGATTGGAACTATAGGGAGAGGCTGAACAGGCTGGAGCATTGGAGGCTGAGGGGTGACCTTATAGAGGTCATGACGGACATGGGAAGATTAATAGACAAAGTCTTTTCCCTGGGGTAGGGGAGTCCAGAACTAGAGGGCATAGGTTTCGGTTGAGAAGGGAAAGATATAAAAGGGAACTAAAGGAGAACTTTTTCATGCAGAAGGTGGTGCGTATATGGAATGAGCTGCCAGAGGAAATGGTGGAGGCTGGTACAATTGCAGCATTTAAAGGAATCTTGATGAATATATTAATAGGAAGGATTTAGAGGGATATGGACCAAGTGCTGGCAAATGGGTCTAGGTTAGGTTAGGATATCTGTTCAGTATGGATGAGTTGGACCGAAGGATTTGTTTCCACGCTGTGTAGCTCTATGACTCCTCCCTTCCCTTCCTCAGCTCTCTGTTTCCAGTTCTGGGAATAGGCTGGCCACTAATATCAATTAAAACCCACTGGCTCCTACAGCTTGCACCCTGTTTCCTGTAAAGAGGAGGTAACGTTGTACAGGACATTGGAATATTGTTTGCAATTTTGCTCTCCCTCCTCTTGGAAGGATGTTGTGAAAGTTGAAAGGGGTCAGAAAAGATTTACAAGGATGTTGCCAGAGTTGGAGGATTTGAGCTATAGGATGAGACTGAATAGGCTGGGGCTGTTTTCCCTGGAGCGACAGAGGCTGAGGAATGACCTTATAGAGGTTTAGAAAATCATGAGGGACATGGATAGGGTAAATAGACAAGGTCTTTTCTCTCAGGTGGGGGACTCCAGAATTAGAGGGCTTAGGTTTAGGGTGAGAGGGGAAGATATAAGAGAGACCTAAGGGGCAACTTCTTCACACAGAGGATGGTACGTGTATGGAATGAGCTGCCAGAGGAAGTGGTGGAGGCTGGTACAATTACAGCATTTAAAAGGCATCCAGATGGGTATATGAATAGGAAGGGTTTAGAGGGATATGGGCCAAGTGCTGGCTAATGGGACTAGATTAGGTTAGGATATCTGGTCGGCATGGACGAGTTGGACCGAAGGGTCTGTTTCTGTGCTGTACATCTCTATGACCCCTTTGCATTATCCCAATTCCTCTGTCTCCTTGACATCTATTCTGATGAAGCAACTTCAACAAGGGAGCCTCTGAAATGTTTACCTTCTTCCTCAACCAAGGATTCCACAGCACTATTGTTGACAGTGCTCTCAACGGGGTCCGACCCATCTCCCGCGCTTCCGCCCTCACCCCCTCTTTCCTCCTTCAACAGCAATAGGGTCTTCTATTATCCTTGCAGCTTCCACATCCAGAAGCTAATCAGCTCCCATTTTCATCACCTCCAGCAGGATGCCACCATCACACACATTTTTCCCTCCCTTCCCTTGTCTGCCTTCCCCAGGGACCGTTCCCTCCAGGAGACAATGGTCCACACTTCCTTCACTTCCAACACCCCTGCACAGCACCCTCCCCTGCAATTGCCCAAGGTGTAATACCTGCCCATTTACCTCCTCCCTCCTCAGTATCCAAGGGCCCAAACATACCTTTCAGGTGAAGCATCACTTTACCTGCACTTTACACAATCTCGACTACTGCATTCGCTGCTCACAATGTGGTTTCGTCTACATTGGGGAAATGAAGCGTAGACTGCGTTCTGCTCGCAACAAGTCCCTGAGCTTCCAGTTGCCTGCTACTTCAACATGAAGAAGGGCTCATGCCCGAAACGTCGATTCTCCTGTTCCCTGGATGCTGCCTGACCTGCTGCGCTTTTCCAGCAACACATTTCCAGCTCTGATCTCCAGCATCTGCAGACCTCACTTTCTCCTGCTACTTCAACACCTCCACATTGGTCAACATGTCTGTCTCAGGCCTGCTGCAGTGTTTCAGCAAACCTCAGCACATCTGAGTCATTTAGATGTACAGCACGGAAACAGACCCTTCGGCCCAACCTGTCCATGCTGACCAGATATCCCAACCCAATGTAGTCCCACCAGCCAGCACCCAGCCCATATCCCTCCAAACCCTTCCTATTCATACAATACCTCATTTTCTTTTTGGGGACCCTGCAGCCCTCCAGACTCAATATCGAGTTCAATAATTTTAGGGCCTGAACTCTCCCATGTTCTAGCCCCCAACCCCACACACCAGACTTTGTTATCATAAACTGAAAATGTGTTGCTGGAAACGCGCAGCAGGTCAGGCAGCATCCAGGGAACAGGAGAATCGACGTTTCGGGCATAAGCAATTCCTGAAGAAGGGCTTATGCCCGAAACGTCGATTCTCCTGTTCCCTGGATGCTGCCTGACCTGCTGCGTGTTTCCAGCAACACATTTTCAGCTCTGATCTCCAGCATCTGCAGACCTCACTTTCTCCTTTGTTATCATAAAGTCTGCCATTATACACGACCTATTGTTAGCCACTGATGGTCTCCATTAACAGCTATTCACCCTCCTAGACAGATCATTAACCACTCCTTTGTCTGTCTAACTGTTCTTCTCTCTCTTTGGACTCTCCACCTATCATTTATTCCTTACCCTCTCCCCTCAACCTATCTTCTGCATGTAAACCAACATTTTCCCAGCTACCGTCAGTCCTGGTGAACAATCACCCAACCAGAACATTCACTCTGATGTCTTTTCACAGGTGCTGCCAGATATGCTGATCTTTTCCAGAACATTCTGATTTTGTTTCTGATTCCCAGCATCTGCAGTTCTTTCAGTTTTTACCAGTCAAGGAGAATTCCTTTTAAAAAAAAAATTATTTCATGGGATGTGCACATTGCTGATTAAGCACACATTTGTTAGCTGTCCCTGACTGCCCTTGAACTGAGTGGCTCTGAGGCGACTTCCCCAGCTACAGGACATTACAGGATCAGAGTTTTGTATCAGCCATGAAACTAGCTTTCAAATCCACCATTGTGTAAACTCCATTGTTTAACTTCTTAAATTCATTTATGGAATGTGGGTATCACTGACATTGCCCATCCATAGTTGCCCTTGAGAAGGTGGCGGTGAGTTGCCGTCTTGAACTACTGCAGTCCAATTGGCCTGAGTTTACCCAGAATGCCATTCGGGAATTCCAGGCTTTTCACCCAACTGTGGAAAATGGTGTGGTGCCACTCCAAACTGACAGGCTAAAGGAGCATCCAGCAAGACAAGGGAACCAGTTAGCGACAGAGCCATTGTAAAATTTCCCCTACCCTGGGGAAAAAGACTGTGGCAATTCACATTATCTATGCCCCTCATGATTTTATAAACCTCTATAAGGTCACCTCTCAGTCTCCAGAGAACAAAGTCTCACTCGATCCAGCCTCTCCTTGTAACTCAAAGCTTCCGGTCTTGATAACATCTTTGTAAATCGATTTTGCGTCTTTCCAATTTAATAACATACTTCTTAGAGCATAATTGTACACATTACTGCAAATGTGACCCCATCAATGTTTTCTACAGCCGTAACATGACCCCTGTACTCAATGCTTGGACCGATGATGACACGGCACGGTGGCACAGTGGTTAGCACTGCTGCCTCACAGCGCCAGAGACCCGGGTTCAATTCCCGCCTCAGGTGACTGACTGTGTGGAGTTTGTACATTCTCCCCGTGTCTGCGTGGGTTTCCTCCGGGTGCTCCGGTTTCCTCCCACAATCCAAAAAGATGTGCAGGTCAGGTGAATTGGCCATGCTAAATTGCCCGTAGTGTTAGGTAGGGGGTAAATGTAGGGGTATGGGTGGGTTGTGCTTCGGCGGGGCGGTGTGGACTTGTTGGGCCGAAGGGCCTGTTTCCACACTGTAAGTAATCTAATATAATCTAATCTAAACTGTGCCAAATACCTTCTTCACCATCCTGTCTACTTGTGACAGCACTTTCAAGAAACGATGTACCTACACCACTAGGTCTTTCTGTTCGACAACACTCCTCGGAGCCCTACCATTAACTGTATCAGTCTTGCCCTTGTTTGTCTCACCAAAATGTAAAACCTCACAGTTGTCTGCATTAAACTCCACCTACCATTCCTTAACCTACTTGATAGGAACAACATGTATAGACATCTACTCCATCCACCACTGATATTCAGGAGTAGCAGCATGTACTATAAGTTGCACTGCAGAAAGTTATGTAAGTTCCTTAGGCAACTTTGACGCTGCCATGCAGAAGGACAAGTGTAGCAGATACATGGGAACACCACCACCTTCAGGTTCACCTTCAAGCCACTCACCATTGTGACTTGGAAATATATCGCTGTTTCTTCATTGTCACAGTGTCAAAATCCTGGAACTTCTCCCCTGAGAGCATTGTGGATATACCAACAGCACATGGACTTCAACAGTTCAAAAAGGCAGCTCACCACTATCTTTTCAAAGGCCCAGCCAACAATGTGAATACAAAATGTCAGAGACAGAGACACTGCAAAGCAGATAACCAATCAGAGATATTGTGAAACAGATACCAGTCAAAGATAGATTTTGTAAAACAGATACCAGTCAGACACAGTAAAGCACATACCAGTCAGAAACAGGGACACTGTGAAATAGATAACAAAGACAGAGGCACTATAAAAAGATACTAGGCAGAAACACTGTACTGGACAGCTGATTTGCAATGGGAAATGATTCCAACAACATGGTTTCAATTCCCCCACCTGATGAAGTTTCTGTGAAGGTCTCTCCCTCCAACATTATCTGAGGCATAGTGACCCACAAATTAAACCACCATCTCTTTATGTAATGAGACAGCAGCCCAATGATCCGGTTGGACTTTGGAAACTTTTAAACAGGTTTCAGTCAGAAACACTGTAAAACAGATAATCAGTCTGAGTGAGCTTTCCAGTTGGTTTTAGTGCATTATTATAAATCAATAGCTCCATATAAAGCTGGATTGTGGCACATTCTGACCTTGGTTAGTTGGTAGTATATCTCTTGGTAACACTGGCCCGCGCAACAGTCTCTCTGCTCCCTCACTGTCCTGCTGCTCACTGGCAAACATGAGCCTGGCTCTCAGTTTGGGGACTGTAGTTTTTGACAGGGAAATGGAGAGCCAGTTCCCCTATTCCTTTCACAAATTCTGGCCATCACTACATTCAAACAAGACTGTGCCTTAGAGATCTGTTCTGTGAACATGGACAGAGACAGTCAGCTACCATATGGTTAACACGTTAAAACAACAAAGCAATCGTAAAATGGAATCCTCCTAGATTTAACACAGGAAATCCCCTTAAAATGTCTCTAAACATGGGGTATTGCATTGACAATTGCAGTTGAAACTCTTAATAACTCTGTCCTTGTCTGCTCTCATTCCCACCAAAAGAAGTTCTCTCCAATTTGACAGTCTATCTGTTTCCGTGAGCTGGACTCTGCACGGAAAACTCCGGGGTCATTCATGCATGTCCCAGATTTCTGACAGGAGAGGAGGCAATTTTTTATCCTGAAGTCGTAATGCAAAGACTTGCTCGGAATGGACACTGCTCAGAGTCCGCAAAGAGACGAGCTTCATCAGCATGCGGGGGAACATCAACTGATCCTATAGAGAGAGAGACAGGAGGAAGAGGATATGTCAGTGCACCATTTAATTTGATTTGAACTCACTGGACAAAAGGCCTCATATTCGGGTAGACCTTATCTTAAAGATTTGGATATCATCATGAAATCAATATAGAAAATGCTGAAATTACCCAGGAGGCCAGGTAGTATCTGTGGAGAGAGAAATAGAGTCAACATTCCAGATTGTGACCTTTGAACAGTTCCCACAGGTCACAGGACTGAAACATGTACTCTTGTTACTCATTCCACAATTACCAGGCCTGATAATTTCCAAACTTTTCTGTTTTGATTTCAAACTTCCAGACTCCATAGGGTTTAGTGTTTGTTTTGTTATTGAAACACTGCACCAGGGTCAAAGGGAAAGTTATAGTGTCCCAGTAAATTTTAACAGGATCTTGATGCAAATTTGCTATCATTCGGGGAGAAATAGCAAAGTCAAGACAAAGCAGGGCACATGCAGTGGAGATTTGGGAACTCGTGAGGGGGTTAGAAGGGAAGGGTGAGCACCTTGCATAGAAACTGCAGTAGTCCCTTTGGGAAGTAAAATACTGTTGGGGAGCATTTTTCACTTTGCAATGCATCTTTAACAGCACTGATCAGATCTGACTGATTGTTGGCAAATGTTTCAGACCTTGTAAAGATAATCTGTTTCACTGTGTAGAACGTGAGAAAGGGTGGATTAAATTATGGAACTAGGAGATCAAACTCACAAATATTAGAAGTATGGGGCAGCATGGTGGCTCAGTGGTTAGCACTGCTGCCTCACAGCGCCAGGGACCGGACTGTGTGTGGAGTTTGCACATTCTCCCCGTGTCTGCGTGGGTTTCCTCCGGGTGCTCTGGTCTCCTCTCACAATCCAAAGATGTGCCGGTCAAGTGAATTGGCCATGCTTGATTGCCCATAGTGTTCAGGAGATGAGTAGGTTAGGTGCATTAGTGAGGGGTAATTAGTAGGGGAATGAGTCTGGGTGGGTTACTCTTTGGAGGGTCAATGTGGACTTGTTGGGCCAAATGGCCTGTTTCTACACTAAGAATTCATCCACAGGGATTCTAAGAATAAGGATGGGGAAAGTAAGTAAGCAAGCCATGATGTGGAGGTGCTGGTGTTGGACTGGTGTGGTCAAAGTTAAAAATCACACAACACCAGGTTATAGTCCAAAAGTTTATTTGGAAATACAAGCTTTTGGAAAGTAAGTGTAGGAATTAAATTTTCAGCAATGTGAAGGTCAGTTAAGAGTTTAAGAAAAGTGATGAGCACGAAATGAAGACTGGGAGTCCCCAGCAGGGAGTACATATTAGGTCCACATAATTCTACAAAATCTCCATTCTTACTTATTTGTACATGCTCATAAATACCAAGAGTGAAGATGGCGGCATCCCAGGGTGGGCGGGCACTTTATAAAGCCAAACAAAATTTAAATGGTTCACAAAAACCAGAAGAATTGCAGATGCTGTAAATCAGAAACAAAAACAGAAAATGCCAGAAAAGCTCAGCAGGTTTGGCAACATCTGTGAAGACAAATCAGTGTTAATGTTCCAGCTCCAGTGACTCTTCCTCTGAAAGGGTCACTCAACCTGAAACATTAACTCTGATTTCTGTCCACAAGTGATCCAGACCTGCTGAGCTTTTCCAGCAATTCCTGTTTTTGTTTAAATAGTTAATGTTAGCCTTCACCACACCCAAGTTCATGTGCACTTTGAAATATGCAGGGTTAGGGATTCTCTCAGCATTATAAGAAACAAATTTATTCTTCTAATGAATGCTGAAGAGAGATGAAATGGAGAGAAGAAAGCTGAACCCGGTGGCCAGGTCACTCATTACTCACAGTTGGTCTCTTGATCCGAGTGTAGGAATGAAGAGCTTCCACGTAAGGCTGTTGCAGCCTTTCCACCAGCTCATGGTCTTCAACATTTGGGCGGTCTGGGGAAAAACAATTCGATATCAGATGACTTCAGAACAGTATCATTAACTTAATGATACTGTGGGCGGCACGGTGGCACAGTGGTTAGCACTGCTGCCTCACCGCGCCAGAGACCCGGGTTCAATTCCCGCCTCAGGCCACTGACTGTGTGGAGTTTGCCCATTCTCCCCGTGTCTGTGTGGGTTTCCTCCGGATGCTCCGGTTTCCTCCCACAGTCCAAAGATGTACAGGTCAGGTGAATTAGCCATGCTAAATTGCCCGTAGTGTTAGGTAAGGGGTACATGTATGGGTATGGGTGGGTTGCGCTTTGGCGGGTCGGTGTGGACTTGTTGGGCCGAAGGGCCTGTTTCCACACTGTAAGTAATCTAATCTAATTTAACTATCAGCAGAATGGACACTCAGCACAAACACTTGGAACTGCAGCTGTGTCGATAATGTGAGACATAGCCAAATACACCCAGTTTTAATGAACTCATAGTGTCAAGGATTCTGAACCTAAGGGTAATAATCGCTTCAGTATTCCATCTCTCCAACCTCCACCACCAAATGCAACAAGGGCAGCAGGTACGTGGGGACACCACAACCTGCAAGTTTCCCTCTAAGGTATTCACCTTTCTGACTTAGAAATATATTGCTTCACCTTCAGTGTCACCTTGTCAAAATACTGGAGCTCCCACCCGAACAGCATTGTGAGCCAACCTACACACCAAAGGCTGTGATGGTTCAAGAAGGCAGCTCACCACCACATTCTCAAGGGCATTCAGAGTTGGGCAATAAATGCTGGCACAGTCAGAGATGACCACATCCTGTGCACAAATGAAAGAAACAAAACCAGCCAAAACCTTAGAAATTGCTAAGGTTTCCAAAAAGCCAACATTAGAAAGGACACAAGAGGAGTAGTCTAACTACGAATTATCTCCTAGAGTTAAAAATCTGATTGAAATTTGACCATCTGTTAGAATTGAGTCAGTTACATATTTGATCTCTTTTGTTACTGGTTGAACTATAAAGATAGAAAATGCACATGTAACAACCTTGCTTGAGCTTTTCCTTCTGAAACCTCTGTTAACAGTCAGAATATACAAACATGGAGCAGTTGTAGGCCATTCAGTCCTCAAGCCTGCTGCACCATTCAGTAAGATCGTGTGGATATACAGATGCAGTCTGCGGGGGATTTTCAACTGACCATCCAGGAGTAAAACTAGACTCACATTGCAACCATTTTGAATGCTTAGAAACCCAAATGAATTTTATTGTGATCAATTTCATTCAATAAAATATGCTTGAGGTGTTGATTCAGGCTTGGTATTCTGACAAGGAGTTAGTGTAAGATTGTACTGTCTGCATTTTTAGATCACAATGACGTCTTCCAAAAGAATGTAATCTGCCACATTATTTCACGATTTTGTTTATCTGTCACTTTCCATAGATTGTAGCTTATTTCACACTCCACTGGTGTTCATTCAATCCCATTAGCAAGTGTCAGTGCCTTTCTTCCTTCAGAGAACATGCAGTGCTGATCACGGGGAAATCCTGGCTTCAGTGTTTAAACAGTAAGACATATCTGCTTATCATTGTTGTAGAAGGGCCATTGAGCAATCATGTAGAATTCAATGGGAGAGATGAGTTCATTTTAGAGTTGTAGCGACATTAAAGAGCAATATAGACAGCAGGCAGTCAATGTGATAAGATTCTTTAATTGATCAAACGCTCAAGACAGTTTACCTGCTGAGAAGAGACTGATAGCAATGAGGAGAGCGTATTCTGCATCATCCAACTGGAGATCATTCATGCCCTTTGAAAACTCAAAGATGGGATTGATAAACTCAAACTGTAATCCTAGACAAAGAAGACATGGAGAAAGGAAATCATACAGAGTATTGGAAAAGGATCCCAGTGCACTGTATATCTGATCATCACACTGAGATCATAATGAGAACCTATAAGACATAGGAGCAGAAATTAGGCCATTCAGCCCATTGACTCTGCTCCACCATTCAATCATGGCTGATAAGTTTCTCAACCCCATTCTGCTGCTTTCTCCCTGTAACCCTTGATCCCCTTGATACTCAAGGACATATCTACCCCAGTCATAAATATACTCAATGACCTGGCCTCCACAGCCTTCTGTGGCAATGAATTCCATAGATTCCCCACTCACTAGCTGAAGAAGTTTCTCCTTATCTCCGTTCTAAAAGGTCTTCCCTTTATTCTCAGGCTGTGTGCTCGGGTCCTAGTCTCTCCTGCCAATGGAAACATCTTCCCAACATCTACTCTGTCCAGGCCATTCAGTATTCTGTATGTTTCAATTAGATCCCCTCGCCCCCATCCTTCTAAACTCCATTGAGTATACACCCAGAGTCCTCAAACATTCCTCATATGTTAAGCTTTTTATTCCTGGCACCATTCTTGTGAACCTCCTCTGAACATGCTCCAGGGCCAGTACATCCTTCCTGAGATATGGGGCCCAGAACTGCTTACAATAATCCAAATGTGGTCTGACCAGAGCCTTAGAGAGGCTCAGAAGTACATCTCTGCTTTTATATTCAAGTTCTCTCAAAATAAATGCCATCATTGCATTTGCCTTCCTAACTACTGACTCAACCTGCAAGTTTACCTTGAGAAAATCCTGGACAGAATTCCCAAGTCTCTTTGCACTTCTGACTTCTGAATTTTCTCCCCATTTAGAAAACAGTCCTCTATTCTTCCTACCAAATTGCATGATCTCACAATTTGCCATCTACCACTTCTTTGCCCACCCTCCTAACCTGTCCAAAGCTTTCTGCAGTCTCCCCGCCTCTTCAATGCTACCTATCTTTGTATCATTTGCAAACTTAGCCAGAATGCCTTCACTTCCTTCATCTAGATCATTAATGTATAAAGTGAAAAGTTGTGGTCCCAACACTGAGCTTTGTGGAACACCACTTGTCATCCCAGTCCACTCTCTATCCAGGAGAAAGTGAGAATGACAGATGCTGAGGATCAGAATGGAAGAGTGTGGTGTTGGAAAAGGAATCCTGATGAAGAGCTTTAGATTAGATTAGATTAGATTACAGTGTGGAAACAGGCCCTTCGGCCCAACAAGTCCACACTGACCCGCCGAAGCGAAACCCACCCATACCCCTACATTTACCCCTTACCTAACACTACGGGCAATTTAGTATGGCCAATTCACCTAACCTGCACATCTTTGGACTGTGGGAGGAAACCGGAGCACCCGGAGGAAACCCACGCAGACACGGGGAGAACGTGCAAACTCCACACAGTCAGTCGCCTGAGTCGGGAATTGAACCCGGGTCTCTGGCGCTGCGAGGCAGCAGTGCTAACCACTGTGCCACCGTGCCGCCCACGATGCTCGAAACATTGACTCACCTACACCTTGGATGCTGCCTGACCGGCTGTGCTTTTTCAGCACAACACTCTTCCATTCTGCAACGAATCAGCATTCAAGGATCAGAATGGGATCTCAGTCCACTATATATCCAACCATAACAAAGGAATCCAGAATGGGATCCCAATCCACTCTATATCCAATCATCACACAGGGTTCAGAATGGGATCTCAATCCACTCTATATCCAATCATCACACAGGGCTTTTTAGATTAGATTCCCCACAGTGTGGAAGCAGCCCTTCGACCCAACAAGTCCACACCAACCCTCCAAAGGGTAACCCACCCAGTCCCATTTCCAATGGTTCAGAATTGGATCCCAATCCATTCTATATCCAAACATTATACAGGGATCAGAATGGAATCCCAGTCTACTGTATATCAAACTATAATACAGAGAGGTTTGACCATAGAGCTGGTTGGAAGACTTCCATCCACTATTACTCATAAAATCTGAGACAGCTCCTTTATATTCAGTGAGAGTCCCTTTGAACCGAGCACTAGGTCAAGCTGCCAAGAAGGGGATTGCTGAAAAGTTTCTTATCTCATGACAACTCTCATTAATATCATGTTGTTAATGACAGGCTCTGGAACCTCTTGCCAGGCTTCGAATGATGTGCCAAATTTCTTTAACCAAAAGATTCAGAGAGCACACGAAAGTGTTGTTTGATTAGTCTTGCTTCCTGCTTTACTCGAGATGACGCTGTTTATAAAATTTGTACAACTGATTTTTGCAAGTCACGATTGAATCTGCCACCACTGCACTTTGCAGGCAGTGTATAAGAGAAAGTCACTTGCTGACATGGCATTGGAGGTTTCTGCAGTCAATATGGCCCCTACAATGGTACAATATTGTAACAGCACAACCAGGGAAAATGATCAGACAAATGTCACCCACCCGCCCTGGCAAAGTCCTCTTTGTTGTAACTGAAATCTTTCAGAAAGGTGATGCCCTGGATCTCTGGATCATACCTTCGAGATGTTTCCAACAGCATGATCTTAATAAGAGCAGAAAAAATAAATCACAAAACAAGTTCTAAGCTCAGACACAGATTTACCACCTGACATTAGTGGTGACTGTCATAAACACAGTATTGGGACAAAATGGCAAAGCAGCATGAAAATGTCTCCACAATCAGTCAGAATCTCAGTGTTAAACACAGAACAGTACGATATAACGTTGTGGTAATCTCAACGTTAAACATAGGACAATATGTCAGAATTCAGTGAGAATCTAGGTGCTAAACACGGGGCATTATATCTGGATTTAGTGATAATACTAAATGTCAGTATTCAATAATAATCCCAATGTTAAATACAGGAGAGTGTGATATGATTCAGTGATAATCCCAATATTAAACACAGGACAGTGTGATATGATTCAGTGATAATATCAGTGTTCAACACAGGACAGTGTGATATGATTCAGTGATAATCCCAGTGTTAAACACAGGACAGTGTGATATGATTCAGTGATAATCCCAGTGTTAAACACAGGACAGTGTGATATGATTCAGTGATAATATCAGTGTTAAACACAGGACAGTGTGATATGATTCAGTAATAATCCCAGTGTTAAACACAGGACAGTGTGATATGATTCAGTAATAATCCCAATATTAAACACAGGACAATTTGATATGATTCAGTGATAATCCCAGTGTTAAACACAGGACAGTGTGATATGATTCAGTAATAATATCAGTGTTAAACACAGGACAGTGTGATATGATTCAGTGATAATATCAGTGTTCAACACAGGACAATGTGATACGATTCAGTAATAATCCCAGTGTTAAACACAGGACAGTGTGATATGATTCAGTGATAATCCCAGTGTTAAACACAGGACAGTGTGATATGATTCAGTGATAATATCAGTGTTAAACACAGGACAGTGTGATATGATTCAGTAATAATCCCAATATTAAACACAGGACAATTTGATATGATTCAGTGATAATCCCAGTGTTAAACACAGGACAGTGTGATATGATTCAGTGATAATATCAGTGTTAAACACAGGACAGTGTGATACGATTCAGTAATAATCCCAATGTTAAACACAGGACAGTGTGATATGATTCAGTGATAATCCCAGTGTTAAACACAGGACAGTGTGATATGATTCAGTGATAATATCAGTATTAAACACAGGACAGTGTGATATAATTCAGTGATAATCCCAGTGTTAAACTCAGGACAGTGTGATATGATTCAGTGATAATATCAGTGTTCAACACAGGACAATGTGATACGATTCAGTAATAATCCCAGTGTTAAACACAGGACAGTGTGATATGATTCAGTGATAATATCAGTGTTCAACACAGGACAATGTGATATGATTCAGTGATAATCCCAGTGTTAAACACAGGACAGTGTGATATGATTCAGTGATAATCCCAGTGTTAAACACAGGACAGTGTGATATGATTCAGTGATAATCCCAGTGTTAAACACAGGACAGTGTGATATGATTCAGTGATAATCCCAGTGTTAAACACAGGACAGTGTGATATGATTCAGTAATAATCCCAGTGTTAAACACAGGACAGTGTGATACGATTCAGAAATAATCCCAATATTAAACACAGGACAGTGTGATATGATTCAATAATAATCCCAGTGTTAAACACAGGACAGTGTGATATGATTCAATAATAATCCCAATATTAAACACAGGACAGTGTGATATGATTCAATAATAATCCCAGTGTTAAACACAGGACAGTGTGATATGATTCAATAATAATCCCAATATTAAACACAGGACAGTGTGATATGATTCAATAATAATCCCAGTGTTAAACACAGGACAGTGTGATATGATTCAATAATAATCCCAATATTAAACACAGGACAGTGTGATATGATTCAATAATAATCCCAGTGTTAAACACAGGACAGTGTGATATGATTCAATAATAATCCCAGTGTTAAACACAGGACAGTGTGATATGATTCAATAATAATCCCAATATTAAACACAGGACAGTGTGATATGATTCAATAATAATCCCAATATTAAACACAGGACAGTGTGATATGATTCAATAATAATCCCAATATTAAACACAGGACAGTGTGATATGATTCAGAAATAATCCCAGTGTTAAACACAGGACAGTGTGATATGATTCAATAATAATCCCAGTGTTAAACACAGGACAGTGTGATATGATTCAATAATAATCCCAGTGTTAAACACAGGACAGTGTGATATGATTCAGTGATAATCCCAATATTAAACACAGGACAGTGTGATATGATTCAATAATAATCCCAGTGTTAAACACAGGACAGTGTGATATGATTCAGTGATAATATCGATGTTAAACACAGGACAGTGTGATATGAGTCAGTGATAATCCGAGTGTTAAACACAGGATAATGTGATATGATTCGGTGATAATCCCAATATTAAACACAGGACAGTGTGATATGATTCAATAATAATCCCAATATTAAACACAGGACAGTGTGATATGATTCAATAATAATCCCAATATTAAACACAGGACAGTGTGATATGATTCAATAATAATCCCAGTGTTAAACACAGGACAGTGTGATATGATTCAATAATAATCCCAGTGTTAAACACAGGACAGTGTGATATGATTCAGTGATAATATCGATGTTAAACACAGGACAGTGTGATATGAGTCAGTGATAATCCGAGTGTTAAACACAGGATAATGTGATATGATTCGGTGATAATCCCAATATTAAACACAGGACAGTGTGATACGATTCAGTAATAATCCCAGTGTTAAACACAGGACAGTGTGATACGATTCAGTAATAATCCCAGTGTTAAACACAGGACAGTGTGATACGATTCAGTAATAATCCCAGTGTTAAACACAGAACAATGTGATACGATTCAGTAATAATCCCAATATTAAACACAGGACAGTGTGATATCATTCAGTGCTAAATAATCTCACTGTTAAACACAGGACCTTTTGCTATATCCTACGCCGATCAGAAAGTTTCTTGGTAAAGTATGAGCATGTTCAAGCAGCAGCTGCTGTAAAGCCACTGGAACTGGAAGCTTACCTCAATAGTAGAAGTCTTCAGCAGAGCAATCTGGTCTTCACGGGTGAGGTCCAGGAACCCTGGCAGCTGTTTTGCAAAGTCAACTATTTCCTGAACAGAGATGATTGCCAGCTCAGTGAAGTGTGCAAATCTCTGCTGCCTCATCTCTCGATTGTGCATATCAATGCTCTGTGGCCATGGCTATATGGGACAAAGGATGTAAAAAATTGCTGAACACTTCAGAAGGCCAAATAACATTAAACAACAAGCCGACCAATAAGGTTCAGCCTTAGACCAGTTCTAAACTAGGAAAAATGAAAATCAAATGCAAAACTGAATCCTGAACTGAATGGGGGCTATTTGTCAATGAGTTGAAATCGGATCTGGCCCAGCTGGACTTGAATCTAAAATTGACAGGTAAAACCGTAAGTAAGCAATAGGAGACTCTCAAGGAAAAGGTGATGCATGTCGAGACCAGAGAGGAAGGGACTCCACTCAGCAATGTCCTTTGGCTTCAAACATACATTGCCCCTTTGGTCCGTACTAGGCCCTCTTCTTTCCCTAGTTATCGTTTTCTTCTTAATAAAAGCAAATTACTGCGGATGCTGGAATCTGAAACCAAAAGAGAAAATGCTGGAAAATCTCGGCAGGTCTGGCAGCATCTGTAAGGAGAAAAAAGAGCTGACGTTTCGAGTCTAACTGACCCTTTGTCAAAGCTTGATATACTTGTAGACTGTTTTGGGATTTTCCATAATCTTGCCTGCCAGTGTTTTCTCATGCTCCCTCTTTGCTCTCCAAATTCCTTTCTTGCGTTGTCCCTGCATTTCCTATACTCCTCTAGGGTCACCATTGCTTTGCCCTTGTAACCATTATACGTCTCTCTTTTCCTTTTTATTCGGTCAAAGTATTCCTGGAAATCCAGGATTCTTTTGGCTTATTGCTCCTAATTTCACCCTAAAGGGAAGATGTTGAGCCTGTAACCCCCACCCCCAATACTGTTTTGAATGTATCCTATTGTTCTGCTGTAGCTATACCTTTAAGTAGCTGTTTCCAGTCTATTTTAGCCAGATCCTGCCTTATTTTATTAAATTCTGCCTTACCCCAATCCAAAACCCTCAGACTGTCTTTCTCCTTGTCCAAAACAAACTTAAACATACAGTGTTGCTGTTCCTATCACTAAAATGCTCCCCCAGTGCTAGCTCAAATGCCTGTCCAGCTTCAATCCCCAGAATAGGTCCAGCAATTCACCATCCCTTAAAGGAACCCCCAAGTGTTGACGTAAAAAGATCTGTACAGAACATAAATCTGTATATCAGGAGAACAGGCTCTTCGGCCTACCATTTCTGTGCCAACCACAGTGCCATTGTAAACAAATCCCATATAACTGCACAGTGTACCTCTGTTCCCTGTTTGTCTGTCTAAATGGCTCTTAAAAGTTGCTATTCTATCAGCTTGTACCAACTCCCATGGCAGAATTTTTCAGGCACTACCACCCTCTGTGTAACAAGCTTTCCCCTCTCACCTTAAACCTATGCCCCCTAGTGTTTGACATTTTCACCCTGGGAAGAAGACTCTGACTATCCACCCGATCAATACTTCTCATAATTTTACACACTACTATCAGGTCCCCCCTCAGCCTCCGACACTCTAGTGAAAACAATCCAAGTTTGTGTAAGCTCTGCTGATTGCTAATACACTCCAGTCAGGCAACACTCTAATAAACCTGTTTTGCACTCTCTCCAAAGCCCCCAAGTCCTTCCTGACTAAAGTTTTGTAGAGTTGCAGCATGATTTGTCAACTTTCATACTCAATGCTGCAACCAATGAAGATAAGCATGCCTTATGCCTTCTTTATCATCTTATCCAATTACATTGCCACTTTCAGGGAACTATGGACTTGCAACCAGAGTTTGCTTTACATATCAATGCTCCTGAGGGTCTTGTCATTTACTGTACACTTCCTCTTGCATGTGACCTTCCAAAATACATCACCTCACATTTATCTGGATTAAATTCCATCTGCCATTTCTTTAGCCAACTTTACAATTGATCTATATGCTGCTGTATCCTTTGACAACCTTCCTCATTATCCACAACTCCACCGACATTTGTGTCGTCTCGAACTTACCAATTAGATCTTATTTCCATTTTCATCCAAATCATTTATATCTATTCCAAACGGGCGGCACGGTGGCACAGTGGTTTCGGATTCAATTCCTGCCTCAGGCGACTGACTGTGTGGAGTTTGCACATTCTCCCCGTGTCTGCGTGGGTTTCCTCCGGGTGCTCCGGTTTCCTCCCACAGTCCAAAAATGTGCAGGTTAGGTGAATTGGCCATCTAAATTGCCCGTAGTATTATGTGCAGGGGTAAATGTAGGGGAATGGGTCTGGGTAGGTGCGCTTCGGTGGGTCGGTGTGGACTTGTTGGGCCAAAGGGCCTTTTTCCACGCTGTAAGTAATCTAATCTAATCAAACAACAGAGGTCTCAATACTGATCCTAACGGAACAAAACTGGTCACAGATCTCCAGTCAGAAAAGCACATTGTCACAACTACTATCTGTCTTCTGTGACCAAGTCAATTTTGTATCCAAATTACCAGTTCACTATGGATCCCACATGACCTTATCTTCCAGGATCAGCCTGCCATGAAGGACCTTGTCAACTACTTTTCTAAAGTCCATGTGGACAACATCCACTGCCCTACATGCATCAATCACCTTTGTCACTTGCTCAAAAAACTCAATAAAAATTGTGAGACAAGACTTTCTCCACACAAAGCCATGTTAACTACCCTTAATAAGTCCACTGTTTTCCAAATGTGCGTATACGTTTCAAAATGTCTGTCCTCTCTGTCACCTTTATGCTATCATTATGGCAACTTATATTGGAGGTGTTGAAATCCCCTAATACATTTACATTGTTAATTTTACATGCCTGAGTGAATTGATTACACATCTGCTCCTCAATTGCCTGCTGACTGTCTGGGAGCCAGGTAATTAAGAAGGTAAATGGAATATTGTCCTTCATTGCTCGAGGGATGGAGTTTAAAAACAAGGAGGTTATGCTGCAGCCATATAGGGTGCTGGTGAGGCTACACCTTAAGCACTTAGAGGGTGCCATAGTGGCTCAGTGGTTAGCACTCCTGCCTCACGGTGCAAGGGACCTGGGTTCAATTCCACCCTCGGGTGACTGCCTGTATGGAGTTTGCACATTCTCTCCATGTCTGCGTGGGTTTCAACTGGGTGCTCAGGTTTCCTCCCATGGTCCAAAGATGTGCAGGTTAGGCAGATTGGCCATGCTAAATTGCCCATAGTGTTCAGGGCTGAGTCGGTGAGGTGGTTTGGTCATGGGAAATACAGGGGTAGGGAGATGGGTCTGGGTGGGATGCTGTTCCGTGTGGACCTGTTGGGCCAAATGGCCTCTTTCCACACCGTAGTGATTCTATGGTTCTACTGTGTACTGCTTTGGTCTCCTTATTTGACTAAGGATGAATTGGCACTGAAGAGGGGGAGAGGAGATTTACTGGGTTGATTCCAGAATTGAGAGGGTTAGCTGATGAGGAAAGATTAACTAGATTGGGACTATACTCACTGGAATTTAGAAGAACGAGGGGGTATTTTACAGAAACATATAAAATTATGAAGAGAATAGATAAGATAGAAGCAGGGAGGTTGTTTCTATTGGTGGGTGAAACTAGACCTAGGGGACATAGCCTCAAAATAAATGGAGCAGATTTTGGACTGAGTTGAGGAGCAACTTCATCTCCCAAAGGATTGTGAATCTGTGGAATTCCTTACTCAGTGAAGCAGTTGAGGCAACCTTGGTGAATGTTTTTAAGACAAAGATAGATAGGTTTTTGAACAGTAAAGAAATAAAAGGTTATGGTGAGCGGGCAGGTGAGTGAAGCTGAACCCACGAAAAGATCAGCCATGACTTTAATGAATGGCAGAGCAGGCTCGTTGAATTAGATGGCCTACTCCTGCTGCTATTTCCTATATTCATACGTAGATCTCTATGATCCTATAACTACGATTTTTGTGAGAAAATCTAGAACTAGGGGTCAGAGTTTAAGAATAAGCGGTCAACATTTTTAAATAACTCTTCAGAGGCCAGCATCCCGTCACCAATCATTTTTTATTTACAAGTGCATCGCCTTTTGCCTCACTGGGTCACAAATTCAGTCTCTCAATATCTTTGACATTCACTATTTTATGTCAGCCAGCTCTCCCTGATTGGACCAGATTAACAGCCCCAATCAGGGAAATCATATTCTGTGAGGTCCAACTGATTGATGTCATTGCAATCACTACAGTTTAAGACAGACTGTTTTTCTCTGAGAGGTTCTGAGCCTTCCTGAAAAGGCACAGGACGCAGAAACTTTAAGAATGTTTAAGGCGGAGGTAGACAGATTCCTGATTCCCAAGTGAATGAAAGATTATTGGGGATATATAGGAATGTGGAGTTGAGGTTAAAATCAAATCAGCAATAATTTTATTGAATGGGAGAGTAGGCTTGAAGGGCCTACACTTGTTCCTTGTTAGTACATTCATAACATGTTTATTGACACCCAGTTTATGTTCGGCCAGCTCCTGACCTCATTACAGGCTCGGTTCAAACATGGACAAAAGAACCAAACTCAAGAGAGGTGGTGAGGGTGAGTGCCTTTGACTGACTGTCCTTGAGCAGTGAGATTAAAAGGAGCAGCAAGCAGTGGGGAGGTCCCAGAAACAAACAGGTGAATCTGTGATGGACCCAGGAGCAGCAGCAGTGAGACAAAAATGAGCAGCGAGGTTAGAAGAGTCCCAGAAGCGGAGAGGCTGATGGGGGAGGTTCTGAGGAAACATAAACTTTGATATCTCTTCACAGATGCTGCCAGATCTGCTGAATTTTTCCAGCAACTTCTGTTTTTAAGACTGACGCGGGTGGGGCGGGGAGCTGTTTGGGATTTGGAGGCAGTAAGGTTAAAAGGAGCAGCAAGTGTGGAGATGTCCCAGAAGCAGACAGGGAAACTATGGGACTCAGGTGTGAAGGCAGTGAGATCAAAGAGAAAGTATAAACAAAGTTCCACATTCTAATTAGTTAAGATATATCTGGGGTGCTCAGGTCCGTGATTTACACATCCCGCACTGTGGAGGAAATCCTGCCGTTCTGAAAGACCAATGTGCAGGAGGAACCTCCAACTAGAGCAACCCGAGCTCCAGGTTTTGGAAACTGAGCACCAGCTGGGGGGCGGGGGCGGGGGGGGGGTGCACAACATTGTATTCATGAGGCTGAGAAATGTTTAGATAGCACATTTCAGGACGTGGCCACCCTGCAGGTTAAGGAAGGTCAGGCAGAAAGGGATTGGGTGACTGCCAAACAGAGGGGTCAGGACTGGGCAGGTAGTGAAGGAATTCCTGAGCGCTGTTTGCTTACAAACTGTTTTTGCGACCTGGGAAAACAATGAGAGTGATGGTTCATCTGTGGATACCAACCAGAGCCAAGGCCACTGTGGGCAGTCAGATGCTCAGGAGGGGAGGAAGAAGTGTTAAAAGGTAATAATGGTAGGGGATTTACAATGGTTTCACAGAACATAGGACATAGAACAATACAGCACAGTTCAGGCCCTTCGGCCCATGATGTTATGCTGAGCATTTATCTTAATCTAAGATCAACCTAACCTACACACCCCTCAATTTAACTTTGATTTCTCTTCACAGATGCTGCCAGATCTGCTGAATTTTTCCAACTGCACTTGGTCCAACAGTCGTTTAAATGTCCCTAATGTATCTGACTCCATTACCCCTGCTGGCAGTGCATTCCATACAATCACCACTCTCTGTGTAAAGAATCTACCTCTGCCATCTCCCCTAAACCTTCCTCCAATCACCTTAAAATTCTGACCCCTCATGACAGCCATTTCTGTCCTGGAGAAAGGTCTCTGGCTATCTACTCTATCTATGCCTCTCATTACCTTGTACATCTCTATCAAGTCACCTCTCTTCCCCCTTCTCTCCAGTGTGAAAAGCCCAGCTCACTCAACCTTTCTTCACAAGATAAGCCCTCCAATCCAGGCAGCATCCTGGTAAATCTCCTCTGCACCCTCTCTAAAGCATCTACATCCTTCCTATAATGAGGCGACCACAACTGGACACAATATTCCAGGTGTGGTCTAACCAGGGTTTCATAGAGCTGCAGCAATACCTCACGGCTCTTAAACTCAATCCTCCCGTTAATGAAAGCCAAAACACTATATGCCTTCTTAACAATCCTATCAATTTGTGTGGGAACTTTGAGAGATCTTTGTATGTGGGCCCCAAGATCCCACTGTTCCTGCACACTGCCAAGAATCCTGCCTTTAACCCTGTATTCAGCATTCAAATTCAACCTTCCAAAACGAATCACTTCACGTTTATGCAGGTTGAACTCCATCTGTCACTTCTCAGCCCGGCTCTGCATCCTGTTAACGTCTTGATGTCGCCTGAAACAGCCCTCAACACTATCTACAACACCACTGACCTTTGTGTTAATGAGGCACCCTTCCACTTCTTCATCCAAGTCATTTATAAAAACCACAAAGAGCAGAGGCCCATGAACAGATCCCGGTGGGACACCACTGGTCACTGACCACCAGGCAAAATACTTTCCATCCACTACCACCCACTGTCTTCTTTCGGCCAGCCAATTCTGTTTCCAGACAGCCAAATTTTCCTATATCCCATACTTCCTAACTTTCTGAATGAGCCTACCATGGGGAACCTTCTCAAATGCCTTACTGAAATGCATATACATCACATCGACTGCTCGACCTTCATCAACTTGTCTCATCACATCCTCACAGAACTCAATAAGGCTGGTGAGGCATGACTTTAACTAAACTATGTTTTTACAAATAGTCATAAATCCTATCTTTCAGAATCCTTTCCAGTACCTTGCTTACCACAAACGTAAGACTGACTGGTCTGTAATTCCCAGGTATTTCCCTATTCCCTTTCTTGAACAGAGGAACCAACATTCGCCTCCCTTCAACCATCCGGTACAACTCCCGTGGAGAGTGAAGATGCAAACATCATCGCCAGAGGCACAGCAATTTCATTCCTCGCTTCCCGTAGTAACCTTGGATATATTGGGTCTGGCCCTGGGGTCTTATCTATCTTGATGCTTCCCAGAATATCCAACACATTGACTTTCTTAATATCAATCTGTGTTCAAGCCTATTAACCTGTTCCACAGCATTTTCACTATCAACAAGGTCCCACTCTCCAGTGAATACTGAAGCAAAACACTCATTTAGGGCTTCCCCTACCTCTTCAGACTCCAGACACAAGTTCCCTCCACTATCCCAGATCAGCCCTACCCTCTCTTTGATCATTCTCTTATTCCTCATGTAAGTGGAGAGTGCCTTTGGGTTTTCCCTAATCCTTCCTGCCAAGGCTTTCTCGTGACCCCTGCTAGCTCTCCTTAGTCTATTTTTGAGTTCTTTCCTAGCTCTCCTGTAATCCTCTAAAGCTGTGCCAGATCCTTGTTTCCTTAACCTTGAGTAAGCTTCCTTCTTCCTCTTGATGAGAAGCTCCTCTTCTCTCGGCATCCAAGGCTCCTTCACCTTACCATTCCTCGCCTGTCTCAGTGTTCCTTAAACAGCCTCCACATTTCTGTTGTGCATTTATTGTAGAACAATTGTTCCCATAAACATTAACAATTAAATGAACAATTAACAGTAACCTTCCCATACTGTCAGTTCTTATCTCTTTCCATGGCTATGGTAAAGGTGAGGCAGTTGTGGTCACTGTCACAGAAATGCTCTCCCACCGAAAGATCTGACACCTGGCCTGGTTCGTTGCCTAGCACCAAATCCAATATGGCCTCCCCCAGTTGGCCTATCTACATATCAAGTCAGGAACCATTCCTGGACACACCTGACAAAATTGTCTCCATCCAGACCATCTGCACTAAGGAGTATCCAATCCATATTGGGGAAGTTGAAGTCACCCACAACAATAACTCTGTTCATCTGCACCTTTCGAAGATCTGCTGCCCAGTCTGTTCTTCTATCACTCTGCTGCTATTGGGGGGGTCTGTAGAAAGCCCCCAATAAAGGGACTGCTCCTTTCCTGTTGCTGCCTTCCACCCATACTGACTCAGTAGACAAACCTTCCTCTCCTCTGACCTGTATGTCTGGTTCCCATCCCCCTGTCAAACTAGTTTAAACCCTCCCAAAGTGCTCTCGCAAATCTCCCACCCAGGACATTGGTGCCCCTCCAGTTTAAGTGCAGCCCGTCTTAAGGTACAGGTCCCACCTTCCCCAGAAGGTACCCCAATGGTCTACATATCTGAAGCCCTTCCCCCTGCACCAGCCCAGTAGCCACATGTTTAGCTACACTCACTCCCTGTTCCTCACCTCGCTAGCATGTGGCACCAGTGATAACCTTGAAATTACTACTCTGCTCCTCGTGCTTTTTAGCTTCCAACCTGACTCCCTGAAAGCACTTTTTAGATCCTCATCCCTTTTCCTAGCTATGTCATTGATGGCAATGTGCACCACAACTTCTGAATGCTCACCCTCCCCCTTCAGCATCCTGTAGACTCGATCAGAGACATCCCGAACCCTGGCACCTGGGAGGCAACATACCTTCCTGGAGTCCCATTCGTGACCACAGAATCTCCTGTCCATTCCTCTAAGTACAGAGTCTTCTACCACTAGCTCTTTTCTAATCTCCCCACTTCCCTTCTGAGCCCGGAGCTGAGCTCAGTGCCTGAGACCTGGCCACTATGGCTTTCCCAAATAGGTCATTCCCCCACAACAGTATCCAAAATGGTATACTTATTATTGAGGGGAACAGTCGCAGGGGATCCCTGCACTATCTGCCTGTTCCCTTTTCGTCCTCTGACTATAACCCATCTATCTTTTTCCTGTACCTGAGATGAGACTACCTCCCTATAACTCCTCTCTATTACCCCCTCTGCCTCTCGAATGATCCGAAGTTCATCCAGTTCCAGTTCCAGTTCCCTAACACAGTTCCGAGGAGCTGGAGTTGGGTGCACTTCCCACACAGTGTCAGTGGGGACACTAGTGGTGACCCTTACCTCCCACATCCTACAGGAGGCGCATGCAACTGCCCTAACTGTCCATTCCCACTGTTCTGAATTCCCAAAGAGACTATTGAAAAAAATGGTAATCTTACCAGATCGGCACAAGGAACCTTCTTTTTTGGTTAAAGAAGAAGGATGGGTGGGAGCCAGAACCTAAGTAGTGTTTTGGGTAAAGCAACCATCCAAATATATTACCTGACCTCCTCAGCAGTCCCGTGTCCTTTTCATGGTCATCATTAGACTCTTAATTCCAGATTTGTATTGCACTCAAATGCCATCATCTGCCTTGATGGGACTTGAACCCAGATCCCCAGAACATTACTTGGGTCTTTGGTTAATACTCTAGCACTAATATCACGAGGCCATTGCCTCCCCCAGTGTGCAGTGTTGCCTCAGCACTGTCCCTCCAATAGCACCGAGCATTCAGCGCTCCCTCTGACAGTGCACTGCTACTAGTATTCTGGTGACACACAGGACATCCAAAGATCAATTGGTCAGAGTGGGTGACAGTTTGGGAGGTTTAGTGAATCAAGGGACTATTGCAGAACAGGAGAAAGTGAGGTCTGCAGATGCTGGAGATCAGAGCTGAAAATGTGTTGCTGGAAAAGCGCAGTAGGTCAGGCAGCATCTAAGGAACGGGAGAATCGACGTTTCGGGCATGAGCCCTTTGATTCATTCCTGAAGAAGGGCTCATGCCCGAAACGTCGATTCTCCTGTTCCTTGGATGCTGCCTGACCTGCTGCGCTTTTCCAGCAACACATTTTCGACTATTGCAGAACATGCAGGAGAAGTCACTTGTATGTCTAACCATTGGTTGAATGTTCACAATGAAGTGAGTTAATAGGTTGCAGAGTAGGCTGGGGAGGAAGAAAGCACAGTGCAAGTTGGGATTGATGCCTGAATCTAAATGCAGTCAGAAAGAAGGGAAGACCTCCAATATGGCCCAATGGAGATCTCTCAGTCATAGTCTAATGGACATAAAAATGCACATGGAGGACGCGGTTTAGGTAATAAAGATAAGGAGCAGTCTTTGAACAGAACTGGGAACAGAAATCCTCATGATTGTAATGATGGTGGCTGACTGTCCCTAATACGTCCATTCTCCTTCAAATGTAAGGAAACTTTGTCCTTGAGAACCTCCTCCAATAATTTCCCAACCTGAGGTAAGGCTCACAGGCCTGTAATTTCCTGGCTTATCCCTGTTGCCCTTCTTGAACACAGGAACAACATTGGCTATTCTCCAGTCTTCTGGGATCTCACCTGGGGCTAAAAGGGATACAAAGATCTATGTCAAGGCCTCAGAAATCTCCACCCTTATCTCCTTCACTATCCTGGGATAGATCCTATCAGGCCGTAGGAATAATCTACCTTAATGTTTTTCAAGACACCGAACACCTCATCCTTCTTAATATTGCCCTGCTTTAGAGTATGAACAAACCCCTCTCTAAACTTAGTTAGCATCCATGTCTTTCTCCTTGGTGAATATCAATGCAAAGTACTCATTAAGGACCCACCCACTTCTTCTGGTTCCACACATAAATTACTTTCTTTATACTTGAGTTGATCTACCCTATCCATTGTTACCCTCTAGCTCCTAATATACCTATAAAATGCTGTGGGGTTCTCCTTAATCCTAATTTCGAAGGGCATTTTATAGTGTCTTTTTGTCCTCCTTGTTTCTTTTTAAGTTATTTTCTGCTTCCTTTATACTCCTCAATTATACAACCTTACTTACTACCCACCAAAATCAGATTTCTCATTCTTGTTCTATTCCTAACAAATGACAACAACAAGAGTAAGTACTCTATCTTCCTCCTGACACAACTTACTCAGACTCAGAATCTGGTTCCTGAGCAGCCAAGACTATGCTGCTTTTTGAGTCGTAGCGTCACCTCTGGAGTTCTGCCCCTAGATTCAGCTCTGCTCCCACTCTAACTGCCCTCAGTCCCACTTCTGACTGCCCTCAGTCCCACCCTGACTGCCCTCAGTCCCACCCTGACTGACCTCAGTCCCACCCTGACTGACTCCAGTCCCACTTCTGACTGACCTCAGTCCTGCTTTGACCAAACCCACTCTCCAAGTATTTGTCTGATGACTCCTGCCACTGTTCACTCCCAGGTTTGCTCTCCTGTGTTGTGTTCACACTGCCACCACCTCTTGATGGAGATGGTCATTGCCTGGCATGTACAATCATCGCTGAACATCCCCACCTCTGACCTTGTGATGGAGGAAACAGCTGAAGATGGTTGGGTTTAAGACACTATCCTGAAGAATTCCTGCAGAGATGTCCTGGACCTGAGATGACTGACGAACATAAATCATAACCACAATCCTACATGACAAGTATGACTAAAACTAGCAGAGAGTTTTCCCCCTAATTCCCATTGATTTCAAGTTTTAGAGTCACAGAGTCATACGGCTTGAAAACAGACCCTTTGGTCCAAGCTTTCCAATTCATAAACGTATCCAAACGTCATTACTTCTGGCAGTTCATTCCCCTGTGTAAAAAAGTTGGCCCATGTCCTTTTTAAAACTTTTTCCTCTGACCTTAAACATCTGCCCCTTTTCTCAGAGAAAGGACCTTTGCTATTCACCTTATGATTTTAAACTTCTATTCGGGTCCCCCTTATCCTCCTCTGCTCCAGTGAGAAAAGTCCCAGCTTATTTCATTCCCAGCAACATCCTGGTAAATCTTTTCTGAAACTTCTCCGGTTTAATAATACTCTTCCTATAACAGGGAGACCAGAACCGCACACAATACTCCAGAAGAGGCCTCACCAACATTGTGTACAACCTCAACATGTTGTCCCAACTGCTATACTTAAAGGTCTGAACAAAGAAGGCAAGCGTGCTAAATACCTACTTCACCACTCTGTCTACTCTAAATACCTACTCCACTACTCTGTCTACTCTAAATACCTACTCCACCACTCTGTCTACTCTAAATACCTACTTCACCACTCTGTCTACTCTAAATACCTACTCCACCACTCTGTCTATTCTAAATACCTACTTCACCACTCTGTCTACTCTAAATACCTACTCCACCACTCTGTCTACTCTAAATACCTACTTCACCACTCTGTCTACTCTAAATGCCTACTCCACCACTCTGTCTACTCTAAATACCTACTTCACCACTCTGTCTACTCTAAATACCTACTTCACCACTCTGTCTACTCTAAATACCTACTCCACCACTCTGTCTACTCTAAATACCTACTCCACCACTCTGTCTACTCTAAATACCTACTTCACCACTCTGTCTACTCTAAATACCTACTCCACCACTCTGTATACTCTAAATACCTACTCCACCACTCTGTCTACTCTAAATACCTACTTCACCACTCTGTCTACTCTAAATACCTACTTCACCTCTCTGCCTAATCTAAATACCTACTCCACCACTCTGTCTACTCTAAATACCTACTTCACCACTCTGTCTAATCTAAATACCTACTCCACCACTCTGTCTACTCTAAATACCTACTTCACCACTCTGTCTACTCTAAATACCTACTCCACCACTCTGTCTACTCTAAATACCTACTCCACCACTCTGTCTACTCTAAATACCTACTTCACCACTCTGTCTAATCTAAATACCTACTCCACCACTCTGTCTACTCTAAATACCTACTTCACCACTCTGTCTACTCTAAATACCTACTTCACCACTCTGTCTACTCTAAATGCCTACTCCACCACTCTGTCTACTCTAAATACCTACTTCACCACTCTGTCTAATCTAAATACTAACTCCACCACTCTGTCTACTCTAAATACCTACGTCACCACTCTGTTTACTCTAAATACCTACTCCACCACTCTGTCTACTCTAAATACCTACTTCACCACTCTGTCTACTCTAAATACCTACTTCACCACTCTGTCTACTCTAAATACCTACTTCACCACTCTGTCTACTCTAAATACCTACTCCACCACTCTGTCTACTCTAAATACCTACTTCACCACTCTGTCTACTCTAAATACCTACTCCACCACTCTGTCTACTCTAAATACCTACTCCACCACTCTGTCTACTCTAAATACCTACTTCACCACTCTGTCTACTCTAAATACCTACTCCACCACTCTGTCTACTCTAAATACCTACTTCACCACTCTGTCTACTCTAAATACCTACTCCACCACTCTGTCTACTCTAAATACCTACTCCACCACTCTGTCTACTCTAAATACCTACTTCACCACTCTGTCTACTCTAAATACCTACTTCACCACTCTGTCTACTCTAAATACCTACTCCACCACTCTGTCTACTCTAAATACCTACTTCACCACTCTGTCTATTCTAAATTCCTACTCCACCACTCTGTCTAATCTAAATACCTACTCCACCACTCTGTCTACTCTAAATACCTACTTCACCACTCTGTCTACTCTAAATACCTACTCCACCACTCTGTCTACTCTAAATACCTACTTCACCACTCTGTCTACTCTAAATACCTACTTCGCCACTCTGTCTACTCTAAATGCCTACTTTACCACTCTGTCAAATTTCAAAAACTTATGTCCCTGAAAACTTAGGTCTTTCTATCTACAACCTACCCAGGCCCGACCATTAATTGTATAAGTCCTGCCCTTGTTGGTTTTACCAAAATGTAATCCCGTGCATTTATCCAAATCTAAGCTGTTCCTATGATGGGACTGTTGAATGGGGTGGTGAACAGTGTCGCAGGAGCTACATTCTGTTTCTACCCCCCGTGTGTCCCTGTCCCGAGAGTGTTTGATGGAGGACAGTATAAAGTGCCACACTTGTTGAATGTAGCCTTGATGTCAAGGGCTGTCACTCTCACCTCAAATATCGAATTCAACTCTTTTGACCATGTTTGAACCAAGGCTGTAATGAAGTCAAGGAGCTGAGTGGCCCTGGTGGAACCCAAACTGGGCGTCACTGAGCAGGTTATTGCTGAGCAGTTGCTGCTTGACAGCACTGTTGATGACACCTTCCACACTTTACTGAGGGTTGAGAGTCGGCTGATGGGGCAGTTATTAGCCAGTTTGGATTTGGCCTGCTTCAATTTTCCACATTGTCAGATAGATGCCAAATTTGTAGATTAAGATGAATTAATTAATCAAGTTTAAAGGATGGAATGGGGTGAGATTAGTTGGTGTCAATGTACACTATCTGAAAAGTGAGAGGAAGCAAAAGGTTTCCTTGAACAAATGGTGGAGACAAAGAAAATTAAAAAAAAAATACATGGATTGATGCAACTCATCAGTTGTCTGACCGTTTTACCAAAACAAATGGCTGGAAGAATAGAATTGTTCCGAGCTCTATAGGAAGGAAGGTTGCCAGTGCAGTATTTTGTACAGCGTATGGAGATTTCAAATTCATTTATGGTTCTGGGTTTAAGGGATGTGTGCTTGTCATCATAGAACCCCTACAGTATGGAAACAGGCCATTTGGCCCAACAACAACACTAACCCTCTGAAGACTAACCCACCCAGACCCATTCCCCTCCCCTAAATTTACCCCTGACTAGTGCATCTAACCTACACATCCCTGAACACTCTGGGCAATTTAACGTGGCCAATTCACCTAACCTGCACAGCTTTGGACTGTGGAGAAAACCCACACAGACACAGGGAGAATATGCAACTCCACACAGACAGTTGCCCGAGGCTGGAATTGAACCTGGGTCCCTGGCACTTGAGGCGACAGTGCTAACCACTGAGCCACCATGCCGTAATATCTAACTTTACACATAAAGGCCAATAGAAAAAGTGTGAAAAATCGCTGCATTCTATTCTTGACCAATGAGTGCCCTGAACACTTACGGTCACTTTCAGTCGGTCACTGAATGAACGCTTGTTACACTGCTGTTGAGCAGCAACCAGCTTTCTGATCATCTCAATTTGGGCAATATCAAGTCTTGGTATTCCCCAGCCAGACAGTGGGCTTGAGGTCACCCTCACAGTTTTTGTCACCTCTTCTTCCAGCTTCTTCATTTTCTTCAGTCGGATTTGTTCTTCTGAGAGGACACCTGTAACACACAAGAGTCTTAGCTGAGAATCATACATTATTTTCAGTCAATTAATTCCAGCACAGTCACCCAATATTAAATACAGTGCTCCTGCCCCACTGAACTCATCTCTACCTACCTCGACACTGTCCTATCCCCCCCTAGTCCAGGAACTCTCCACATACGTTCGAGACACCACCCACACTCCCACTTCCTTCAGACCAAAGGGGTAGCCATGGGCACACGTATGGGCCCCAGCTATGCCTGTCTCTTTGTTGGCTACGTAGAACAGTTGATCTTCCGTAATTACACCGGCACCACTCCCCACCTCTTCCTCCGCTACATTGATGACTCCATTGGCGCCACCTCGTGCTCCCGCGAGGAGGTTGAGCAATTCATCAACTTCACCAACACATTCCACCCTGACCTTAAATTTACCTGGACCATCTCTGACACCTCCCTCCCCTTCCTGGACCTCTCCATCTCCATTAATGACGACCGACTTGACACTGACATTTTTTACAAACCCACCGACTCCCACAGCTACCTGGATTACACCTCTTCCCACCCTATCTCTTGCAAAAATGCCATCCCGTATTCCCAATTCCTCCACCTCTGCCGTATCTGCTCCCAGGAGGACCAGTTCCACCATAGGACACACCAGATGGCCTCCTTCTTTAGAGACCGCAATTTCCCTTCCCACGTGGTTAAAGATGCCCTCCAACGCATCTCGTCCACATCCCGCACCTCCGCCCTCAGACCCCACCCCTCCAACCGTAACAAGGACAGAACGCCCCTGGTGCTCACCTTCCACCCTACAAACCTCGGCATAAACCAAATCATCCACCGACATTTCTGCCACCTCCAAAAAGACCCCACCACCAGGGATATATTTCCCTCCCCACCCCTTTCCACCTTCCGCAAAGACCGTTCCCTCCGTGACTACCTGGTCTGGTCCACACCCCCCTACGACCCACCCTCCCATCCTGGCACTTTCCCCTGCCACCGCAGGAAGTGTAAAACCTGTGCCCACACCTCCTCCCTCACCTCTATCCAAGGCCCTAAAGGAGCCTTCCACATCTATCAAAGTTTTACCTGCACATCCACCAATATCATTTATTGTATCCGTTGCTCCCGATGCGGTCTCCTCTACATTGGGGAGACTGGACGCCCCCCAGCAGAGCGCTTTACGGAACATCTCCGAGACACCCACACCGATCAACCAAACCACCCCGTGGCCCAACATTTCAACTCCCCCTCCCACTCTGCCGAGGACATGGAGGTCCTGGGCCTCCTTCACCGCCGCTCCCTCACCACCAGACGCCTGGAGGAAGAACGCCTCATCTTCCGCCTCGGAACACTTCAACCCCAGGGCATCAATGTGGACTTCAACAGCTTCCTCATTTCCCCTTCCCCCACCTCATCCTAGTCTCAAACTTCCAGCCTGCACTGTCCCCTTGACCTGTCCGGACTTGTCCGACCTGCCTAGCTCCTTTTCCACCTATCCACTCCACCCTCTCCTTCCTGACCTATCACCTTCATCTCCTCCCCCACTCACCTATTGTACTCTATGCTACTTTCTCCCCACCCCCACCCTCCTCTAGCTCATCTCTCCATGCTTCAGGCTCACTGCCTTTATTCCTGATGAAGGGCTTTTGCCCGAAACGTCGATTTTGCCTGTCCTCGGATGCTGCCTGAACTGCTGTGCTCTTCCAGCACCACTGATCCAGAATCTGGTTTCCAGCATCTGCAGTCATTGTTTTTACCCAATATTAAATACAGTCAGCCACTAATCTCAGTTTAGTCACACAGTACAAAATGCAGTCTCTCATTAATCTCAGAACAGTCACACTCCCTCATGTTTCACAGACCCTCACCCTGAGAGAGGTATCTGTATGCTCACTGGTGTCTCCCAGTCTCCTCTCTCTCAGACAGATATCTGTACACTGACTGGTATCTGTCAGCCCCCACTTTCTCTCATGAAGTGGAGTCCTAGGTTGACCGGATAGTGAAGAAGGTGTTTGGTATGCTTGCCTTTATTGGTCAGTGCATTGAGTATAGGAGTTGGGAGGTCATGTTGCAGCTTTACAGGACATTGATTAGGCTAGTTTTGGAATATTGCGTGTAATTCTGGTCTCCCTGTCGTTGCAAGGATGGTGTGAAACTTGAAAGGGTTCAGAAAAGATTTACAAGGGTGATGCCAAGGTTGGAGGGTTTGAGCTATGGCTTGGAAAAGGTGGATGCTAGGAAATTGTTTCAGTTAAACGAGGAGACTAGGACCCGTGGACACAGCCTTAGAATTAGAGGGGGTCATTTCAGAACAGAAATGCGGAGACGTTTCTTCAGCCAGAGAGTGGTGGGCCTGTGGAATTCATTGCCACGGAGTGCAGTGGAAGCCGGGACGCTAAATGTCTTCAAGGCCGAGATTGATAGATTCTTGTTGTCTCGAGGAATTAAGGGCTACGGGGAGAACGCTGGTAAGTGGAGCTGAAATGCGCATCAGCCATGATTGAATGGCGGAGTGGACTCGATGGGCCGAATGGCCTTACTTCCACTCCTATGTCTTATGGTCTTATGGTCTATAGGGAGAGGCTGACTAGGCTGGGGCTGTTTTTCCTGTAGCATCGGAGGCTGAGGGGTGACCTTATAAAGATTGAGAAGATCGTGAGGGGATGGATAGGGTAAATAGGTTTTTTTTTATAATAGGTCTTCTCCCCAGGGTGGTGGAGTCAAAATCTAGATGGCATGGGTTTAAAGTGAGAGGGGAAAGATTTACAAGGGAACCAAGGGGAAACTTTTTCACGCAGAGGGTGATGTGTGTGTGGAATGAGCTGCCAGAGGAAGTGGTGGAGGCTGATACAGTTCCAACACATGAAAGGCATCTAGATGGGTACATGAATAGGAACAGTTGAGAGGGATATGGGTCAAATGGCACCAGATTTATTTAGGATATCTGGTTGGCATGGAAACTTGGACCGAAAGCTCTGTTTCCATGCTGTCCAGCTCTATGATTCTATGACTTGTGCCTCTCAGAACCCTCTCTCTCTCTCGGGGAGATATCTGTATACCGACTGCTGTCTCTCAGTCCCCTGTCTCTCAGTGAGATATCTGTGCACTGACTGGTATCTTTCAGACCCTCTCTCTCGAAGGGAAATATCTGTACACTGAGTGGTGTCTCTCAGTCCCCCGGTCTCTCAGTGATATTTGTGCACTGAGTGGCATCTTTCAGTCCCCTCTCTCGGTACAGTGACTGGTATCTTTAAGTGCCCCATCTCATAGTGAGGTATCTGTGCACTGACTGGTTAGATGCTCACTGATTGATGTCTGTGTTGTTTCTCCTAGGAGAAAGTGAGGACTGCAGATGCTGGAGATCAGAGCTGAAAAATGTGTTGCTGGAAAAGCGCAGCAGGTCAGGCAGCATCCAAGGAGCAGGAGAATCGACGTTTCCTGCTCCATAGATTGCTCCTGTTCATTTTTCACTGACTTACATTGCTCCAACATCCCTGCCTGTCGACACTTGCGTAGTCGGCACTGTTGGCATTTTCTGCGCATGTACATGTCCATCTGGCACTCTCCATTGTTCTTGCAGGAATACTGGGCACTCTTGATCACACTACGTCTGAAGAAACCCTTGCAGCCCTCACAGCTGAGCACATTGTAGTGGAAGCCAGACGCTTTGTCTCCGCACACACTACACACTTCGTTCCCCAGCATCTTCGGAGCCGGACCCTTCTTACGTTTTGCTCGATGTTGCTCACCTGAGAGAAAATACATTGAACAGGAGGGGCAGTAAGTGAGCAGGTTAGACACTAAGTAAGACAGGCAGTCGGTGAATAGGTTACACACCGAGTCAGAAATGCTGTCAAGGAACAGGTTCCACAACATGTAGGAAGGGCAGTCAGTGAACAGGTTATGCACTCAATAAGACAGGCAGTCAGTGAACAGGTTGTACACACAGAACAAATAGTAAGCATGCAGGTCTAGCAAATAACTGGAAAGCAAATAAAATGTTGGAAGGAGAATACAGTAGAAAGATAGGGATGCCTCGTTCCTACTGTACAATGCATTGCTGAGACTGCACGAAGAGTACAGAGTTCAGTTTTAGTCTTCTCACTGAAGAAGCGATATTCTAGCACTGGAGGTAATTCAAAGACGCTTCACTCAGTTGATTGCTAGGCTGAAGGGACTTTTGTGATGAGGAAAGGTTAAGTGGTTTTGCCTGCACTTATTGGAGGTTTGAAAAATGTGAAATACCGAATGAGAAATATTCTAACAGGGTTGGCAGCATGGATGCTGAAGGAATGCTTTTCTTTGTGGGAAATTGAGGAAGAAGGGTGCACAGTTTAAAAATAGAGGTTCTCCGCTTTAAGATGAGTAACAAAAAGATGGGGTACTGGGCTAATGGTCGGATACTTGGTAGTGTGGATGAGCAGAGGGATCTTGATGTCCATGTACACAGATCTTTGAAAGTTGCCACCCAGGTAAATAGTGCGGTGAAGAAGGCATATGGCGTACTGGCTTTTATTGGTAGAGGAATTGAGTTCCGGAGTCCTGAGGTCATGTTGCAGTTGTATAAGACTCTGGTGCGGCCACATCTGGAGTATTGTGTGCAGTTTTGGTGGCCATACTATAGGAAGGATGTGGAAGCACTGGAACCGGTGCAGAGGAGGTTTACCAGGATGTTGCCTGATATGGTAGGAAGATCGTATGAGGAAAGGCTGAGGCACTTGGGGTTGTTTTCATTGGAGAAAAGAAGGTTTGGGGTGACTTGATAGAGGTGTACAAGATGATTAGGGATTTAGATAAGGTCGACAGTGAGAATCTTTTTCCACGTATGGAGTCAGCTATTACAAGGGGGCATAGCTTTAAATTAAGGGGGGGTAGGTATAGGACAGATGTTAGGGGTAGGTTCTTTACTCAGCGAGTCGTGAGTTCATGGAATGCCCTGCCAGTAGCAGTGGTGGACTCTCCCTCATTATGGGCATTTAAGCGGGCATTGGATAGGCATATGGAGGATAGTGGGCTAGTGTAGGTTAGGTGGGCTTGGATCGGCGCAACATCGAGGGCCGAAGGGCCTGTACTGCGCTGTATTCTTCTATGTTCTATGTTCTATGAAGTTGTGAAATTTCCTTTCTCAGGGGGCCATTGGCCTTTGAAATTCCATTCCCCTGCAACCACTGAATCTGTCAATGCTGAGTTATCACAAGGGATTCGAGGATTAGGGAAGGACAGAAAGGAAAGCGAGTTATAGGTCACAAACAGAGCAGCCAGGATCAGATTGAATTTTCAATAAGGTTTAAGGGACTGAGTGGCCTACAGATGCTTGCAGTCTTCAGTTCTTCTCTAATACATGATAGTTTCTCTCTGACCAATGGGGAGTTTTCTTTCTCTCTCTCGCTCTCACTATAATCAATGGGGGGGCTCTCTCTCTCTCTTACTCTCTCACTATGATCAATGGGGGTGCTCTCTCTCTCTCACTATAATCAATGGGGGGGCTCTCTCTCACTATGATCAATGGGGGTGCTCTCTCTCTCTCACTATAATCAATGGGGGGGCTCTTTCTCTCTCTTACTCTCTCACTATGATCAATGGGGGTGCTCTCTCTCTCTCACTATAATCAATGGGGGCAATGGGGGGCTCTCTCTCTCTCTTACTCTCTCACTATGATCAATGGGGGTGCTCTCTCTCTCTCTCTCTCGTGCTCTCACTATGATCAATGGGGAGCTCTCTCTCTCTCTCGCTCTCACTATAATCAATGGGGGGGCTCTCTCTCTCTCTTACTCTCTCACTATGATCAATGGGGGTGCTCTCTCTCTCTCACTATAATCAATGGGGGGGGCTCTCTCTCTCTCTCTTACTCTCTCACTATGATCAATGGGGGTGCTCTCTCTCTCGCTCTCTCACTATGATCAATGGGGAGCTCTCTCTCTCTCGCTCTCACTATAATCAATGGGGGGCTCTCTCTCTCTCTTACTCTCTCACTATAATCAATGGGGGTGCTCTCTCTCTCTCGCTCTCTCACTATGATCAATGGGGGTGCTCTCTCTCTCTCTCGCTCTCTCACTATGATCAATGGGGAGCTTCTACCACCTCCTCTGGCAACGCGTTCCAGTCACTCACCACTCTGTGTGAAAAACCTGCCTCACACATCTCTTTTAAACATTCCCCACCTCGCATCTTGAACCTGTGCCCCTTAATAATTGATCTCTCCATCCTGGGAAAAAGCTTCATACTTCCCACTCTATCCATGCCATCCACAAACTTCTAAACTTCTATCAGGTCACACCCCTCAACTTCCTGCATTCCAGTGAAGACAGACCCACTCTATCTCACTTTTCTTCAGAGCTAAAATCCCCCACACTAAGCAATATCCTGGTAAACCTTTTCTGTACCCTCTACAAAGCATCCGCATCTTTCTGGTGGTGTGGTGACCAGAACTGTATGCAATATTCCAAATGTGGCCTAAATAAAGTTCTACAAAGTGTAACCTGTCTGTCCTTATATTCAATGCCCCTTCCAATGAATGCAAGTATGATATATACGCCTTTTCTATTACCTTAACTACCTGCACTGCCACTTTCAGTGATCAGTGGACCGACATACCCAAGACCCTCTCATATCAATACTCCGAAGGGTCCTGCCATTCTCTGAACTTGACCTTCCAAAGTGCATCACCTCACATTTGTCCAGATTAAACTCCATCTGCCGTGTTCTGCCCATGCCTCCAACTGATCTATATCCTGTAGTATCCTCTGACAATCATCCTGCTATACCACCAATCTTTGTATCATCTGCAAACGTACTAATTAGACCAATTACATTTTCTTCCAAAACACTTATGGAGACCACGGACAGCAGTACTGATCCTGTGGATCACCATGAGTCACAAGTTCCCATTCTGAAAAACATCTATCCTTTGTCTCCTATGATTAAGCTAATTCTGTACCCACCTTGCCAGCTCACCCCAATACTATGTGACTTCACCTTTTGTACCAATCTGCCATGAGGGACCTTGTCAAAGGCTTTACTGAAGTTCATGTCGACAACAACTGCTTTTCGGCTAGGCAGATGGAGATCAGAGTCAAGATTAGAGTGGTGCTGGAAAAGCATGGCAGGTCAGGCAGCCTCCAAGGAACAGGAAAATCGACATTTCGGGCAGAAGCCCCTCATCAGGAACGAGGAGCAGGAAAATCGAAATTTTGGGCAAAAGCCCTTCATCAGGAAATTTTTCCCTCATCAATCATCTTTGGCACCTCCTCAAAAAACTCTATCAAGCTAGTGAGGCACGACTTCCCCTGCGCAAAACCATACTGTCTATCACGAATGCCCTTTTGCTTCTAAATGCATAAAGATCTTGTCCCTGAGAACCTTTTCCAATAATTTCCCTGCCACCAACATGAGGCTCACAGGCCTGTAATTTCCAGAATTATTCCTGTTACCCTTTTTAACAATGGGACAACATTGGCAATTCTCCAGTTCTCTGGGACCTCACCTGTGGCCAAAGAGGATACAAAGATCTCCGTCAATGATCCAGTAATCTCTCGTCTTGCCACCCTCAATATTCTGGGATAAATCCGATCAGGAGAGTGGGGATTATCTACATTTATACTATTTAAGACATACAACACCTCTTCCTTTTTAATGGCAACATGGCTTAGAACCTTGACACTCCCTGCCATGAGATCATCCTCCACCAATTCCTTCTTTTCGGTGAATACTGACACAAAGTATTCATTTCAGACCTCACCTACCTCTTTATGGCTCCATAAATAGATTCCCTCCTTTGATCTTGAGTGGGCCTAACTTTTCCCTAGCTACTCTCTTGCTTTTTATATATGTGTAAAAAGCCTTAGGATTCTCCTTAATCCTGTTTGCTAATGACTTTTCATGACTCCTTTTAGCCCTTCTCATTCCTTGTTTAAGTTCTTTCCTACTCTTGTGATATACTTCAAGGGCTTCATCAATTCCCATCCTCCTAGACCCATGTACGCTTCCTTTTTATTTTTGACCAAGGTCATAACCTCCCTGGTCATCTAAGGTTCACGTAAGTTACCATACCTATCCTTCATTATCGTAGGAACATGTCACATCTGAACGCTTATCAACTGCCATTTGAAAAAAATACATGTCTGATGTAAATTTCCTTTCAAACAGCTGCCTCCGATCAATATTCTCCCATTCCTGTCTAATATTGTTGAAGTTCGCCTTTGACACCTTCACTTGAGGACTACTGTTATCCCTATCCATGTGCATCATAAAACTCATGGTATTATGGTCACTACTCCCGAAGTGGTCTCCTGCCGAAACTTCACTCACCTGGCCAGGCTCATTTCCCAACACCAGGTCCATTATGACCCCTTCCCTGGTTGGACTGTTTACACATTGCTGAAGAGGGTGGTGCTGGAAAAGCACAGCCGGTCAGGCAGCATCCAAGGAGCTGGAGAATCGACGTTTCAAGCATTAGCCCTTCATCAGGAATGAGGATGAAGGGCTTATGCCCAAAACGTCGATTCTCCTGCTCCTTGGATGCTGCCTGACCTGCTGTGTTTCTCCAGCACCACACTCTTCAGCTCTGATCTCCAGAATCTGTAGTCCTCACATTCTCCTAGTGTTTACAGAACCCTCCTGAATAGTCCTTACAATTTCTGCCCCTTCCTGAAGAAGGATTATACCCGAAATGTTGACTTCTGCACCTCCTGATGCTGTCTCGCTTGCTGTGTTCCTCCAGCCTCCTGCTTGTCTACTTTGGAATCCAGCATCTGCAGTTTTTTTTGTCTCCATCCAAGCCCCGAGCACAAATTGAGTCCCAGTCAATGCAGGGAAAGTTAAAATCTCCCACCAGAACAACCCTGCTGTATTTTACATCATCCCAAAATCTTTCGACATATTCTCTCCTCTCTCTCTCCTGCTGGCTGTTGGGAGGCCTGTAGTAGACCCTCAGCAGTGTGGTTTCACCTTTCCTATTCCTGAGTTCTATGTATATTGCCTTGCTGCACAAATCCTCTGATGTATCCTCCCCCAGTACAGCTATGAGATACTCCTTTACCAATAATGAAACTCCCCCCATTCCTTTTACGTCCCTTTCTATCACACCTGAAATATCTGAATCCTGGGGCATTCAGCTGCCAGTTCTGTCCCTCCTTCAGCCAAATCTCCGTAATCCCAATAATGTCGTAGTCCCAAGCACTAACCAAAACTCTGAGTTCATCTACCCTGGCTATTATACTTCTCGCATTGAAACACAAGTATTTCAGACCATCTCCCCTGCTCTGTTCAGCACGGTTTCCCTGCCTGTTCTTGTTTTTAGTCATTTTTGCCTTGGTTTTTACCTCTCCCTCAATTTCTGCATCTACTACCCTACTCCTCTGGTTCCCATCCCTCTGCCGCATTAGTTTAAACCCTCCCCGAACCACTCTACCAAGTCTCAGTTGGTACCCCAAGAACATCAGTCCCCGTCCTGCCCAGGTGTAAGCCATCCTGTTTGTACAGGTCCCACCTCCCCCAAGACCGATCCCAATGCCCCCAAAATCTGAAACCCTCCCCCCATACTATCCTTTCAGCCACGTGTTCATCCTATATATCCTGCTGTTTTTGCTCTGACTAGCTCGTAGCACTGGTAGTAATCCTGAGATAATTACTGTTGAGGTCCTACATTTCAACTTTCTTCCTGGTTCTCACTATTCTGCCTTTTGGATTTCATCCTTTTTTTTAACCGATGTCATTGGTACCAACATGTTCCACAACCAGTGGTTGTTTGCCTTTCCCCTCCAGAATGTCCTACAAGCGCTCCAAGATATCCAGGACCCTAGCACCAGGGAGGCAACACACTATACTGGACTGTTGTTTGTGTCATAGAAACACCTATCTATTCCCCTCACAACTGAATCTCCGGTACAAAGAACAAAGAAAATTTGCAGCCCAGGAACAGGCCCTTCAGCCCTCCAAGCCTGACCCGATCCAAATCCACTGTCTAAACCTATCGCCCAATTCCTAAGCATCTGTATCCCTCTGCTCCCCACCTACTCATGCATCTGTCCAGACGCACCTTAAATGAATCTATCGTGCCTGCCTCTACCATCTCTGCTGGCAACGTGTTCCAGGCACCTACCACCCTCTATGTAAAGTGTAAAGTACTTGCCGTGTATATCCCCCTTAAACTTTTCATCTCTCACCTTGAATGCGTGACCTCTCGTTATTGAATCCCTCACCCAGGGATTCAATAACGGGCTTATCTCTATCTACCCTGTCTATATCTTTCATGATTTTGTAGACCTCATTCGGGTCCTCCCTCAATCTCCTTGTTTCTAATGAAAACAATCCTAACCTACTCAACCTCTCTTCATAGCTAGCACTTTCCATACGCCAACATCCTCGTAAACCTTCTCTGCACCCTCTCCAAAGCGTCCACATCCTTTTGGTAATGTGGCGACCAGAACTGTACACAGTATTCTAAATGCGGCTGAACCAAAGCCTTGTACAATTTTAACTTGACCTGCCATCATTCATACTCAATACCCCGTCCAATGAAGGCTAGCATACCATATGCCTTCTTGACCATTCTATCCACCTGTGCAATGGACCTGAACTCTCAGATCTCTCTGCTTATCAACATTTCTCAAGGCTCTTCCTTTTATAGTATATTTCACTCTAGAATTAGACTTTCCAAAATGCATCACCTCACATTTGCCTGGATTGAACTCCATCTGCCACTTCTCTGCCCAACTCTACAGTCTATCTATATCCTCCTGTATTCTTTGACAGTCCCTCATGCTTTCCATCGCCAGACCACAACAACACGACGGTTGGAGGAAGAGCGCCTCATCTTCTGCCTGGGAACCCTCCAACCACAAGGGATGAACTCGGATTTCACCAGTTTCCTCATTTCCCCTCCCCCCACCTTGTCTCAGTCAAATCCATCGAACTCAGCACCGCCTTCCTAACCTGCAATCTTCTTCCTGACCTCTCCGCCCCCACCCCAGTCTGACCTATCACCCTCACCTTGACCTCTTTCCACCTATCGCATTTCCGACGCCCCTCCCCCAAGTCCCTCCTCCCTACCTTTTATCTTAGCCTGCTGGACACACTTTCCTCATTCCTGAAGAAGAGCTTATGCCCGAAACGTCGATTCTCCTGTTCCCTGGATGCTGCCTGACCTGCTGCGCTTTTCCAGCAACACATTTTCAGCTCTGATCGCCAGCATCTGCAGACCTCACTTTCTCCTTTCTGCTGCTCCACCAATCTTTGTGTCATCTGCAAACGTACTGATCAGACCAACAGTGCCCTCTTCCAGATCATTTATGTATATCACAAACAACAGTGGCCCCAATACTGATCCCTGTGGAACACTACTGGTCACCTTTTTCCATTTCGAGAAACTCCCTTCAATTACTACTCTCTGTTTCCTGTTGCTCAACCAGTTCTTTATCCACCTAGCTAGAACACCCTGCATACCATGAGACTTCACTTTCTCCATTAGTTTACCATGGGGAACCTTATTAAACACCTTACTAAAGGTAACTATAGCATTTCTATGCCTATCTTTCACACCCTTTGCAGCAGAGCCAACCATGGTGCCGTGAATGTGGCGGCTGCTGTTATCCTCTGAGAGGCCATTCCCCTCAACAGTATCCAAAACAGTGTATCTGTTTTTCAGGGGAGTAGCCACAGGAGATTCCTGCACTGCCTGCTTAGCGTTCCCTTCATGCCTGTGGAGTCTGTGTCTGCAGTGTGACCACCTCTCTATATATGCTATCAACGATAGTGTCCATCTCGCGAATGCTCCAAAGTATCCCCAGATGCTGCTCCAATGGAGAGCTCTCTCTCTCTCTGATCAATGGGGAGCTCTCTCTCTCTGATCAATGGAGAGCTTTCTCTCTCTGATCAATGGAGAGCTTTCTCTCTCTGATCAATGGAGAGCTTTCTCTCTCTGATCAATGGGGAGATCGCTCTCTCTCTCTCTGTCTCTGATCAATATGGAGCTCTTTCTCTCTCTCTGTCTGTTTGCTGAGCTCTATTTGATCTCGCCTGTAGGTGGCAGATGTTGCCTGCAACATCATGTTTAAGTTCCTGAAATTGTTATATGACTCAGTGGTGCTTAATCCCTGTTGCACTAATACAAATCAGTAAATCCTGTCAGGTTAACCCTTTCTCTACCTGAAAACATCCTCAGCTTGACTACCTGTACCAGTCCCACTTGTATATGTCAGTCAGCAGGCCATCTGAATTATGATGCATAGGGATACCAAAAATATGGATTCAATTCCCACATTGGCTGAAGTTCCCATAAATGACTCTTCATTTCAACCTCTGCCTCATCTGAGGTGTGGTGACCCTAAGTTATAGAGTCATAGAGATGTACAGCATGGACAGACCCTTCAGTCCAACCCATCCATGCCGACCAGATATCCCAACCCAATCTAGTCCCACCTGCCAGCACCCGGCCCATTTCCCTTCAAACCCTTCCAATTCATATACCCATCCAAATACCTCTTAAATGTTGCAATTGTACCAGCCTCCACCACTTCCTCTGGCAGCTCATTCCATACACGTACCACCCTCTGCGTGAAAAAGTTGCCCCTTACGTCTATTTTTATATCTTTCCCCTCTCACCCTAAACCTATGCCCTCCAGTTCTGCACTCCCCGACCCCAGGGAAAAGACTTTGCCTATTTACCCTATCCATGCCCCATCTGTCTTTGAGGGCTATGGTGTCTTAACTTTATATCACCTCTCCCTTGGAAATACATCCCTAATCTTTCCCTCTCACAAATCCACTAGACTCCTCTTGACCTATCTACTAACCACCACATCCCTACAAGAACTATCCCCTAACCCCTTCCTTCCTAACCATCTGCAAGTTCCTCTCCAAGCCACTCACCATCCTGACCTGGAAACATAATACCATTCCTTTCGTGTTGCTAGGTCAAAATAGGCAAAAGTGAGGATTGGAGATGTCAGAGATTAGAATCAAAAGTGTGGTGCTCGAAAAGCACAGCAGGTCAGGTAGCATCCGAGGAGCAGGAAAATCGACGTTGGCTTCCTGGCTTACCCTATGCACATGTTCCTCTCGCACACCCACTAACTTTTACTGACTGTCATTATCTTTCCCCTTGAAATGAGGACGGTGTGAAAGTGTAACTGACCCTCTTTTTTTTATCTCCCTTCCCTTGCTCTCACCAACCATTCCCCATACAATCCCTTGCTGCAAACTCAGAATCACAGAATTATTATGGTGCCTCTTGCTTCCTCCTCCGAGTCCGCAGTATTCTGAGCTTCTCCATCTCCAGTGCCTTTTGCTTTGCCACCTGTTTGCTCTGTTAGCCACTGTGTGAAGACCGACTCATTCACGCTTCATTCTAGTCAAGCAAAGGTTTCCTCACCCAGGCTCTGGTTGGCATGAGAGAAGAGCGCAGACTCTATTTTCACATCGTCAGCCCAGTAGCTGTGAGTTGCTTTGTCCTGATATCCAGCAGGATTGAGTTGAACTCTTGCTCTCACTGCAGGGTCTCTGGCAGACTGAAGACTGCTGTCAGGATGATCCCTGTTTGACCCGGACACTTGTCCTCGATATGTGCAGAAACAGTCTACTTTCTCCTGCAAGGCATGTTTAGGAGGGTATTGGCACATGTTATTTTTACGAAGAAATAGAGCAGGAAATGAGTAGCAAAACTGTTTCACATAGTAAGATGTGCAGATCTGAAAGACGGTGAAAGCAGCTTCAAAAACTTCAAAGGGAATTTGATAAATGCTGTTATAAGAGGAATTTGCATAGTTATAGGGAGATATCCAAGGCGGAAATTAACTGAATGATTCTACCAAAATGCCTGCACAGTGCCAAGTATACTGTATTATCCCAAGATTCCAACATAGTTTCATGTGCTCCCTTGCATTGTTAATGAGTTAATCCTAATTATTTAATATGCTACTCATATCCATGCATATCATCACAGGAAGTGATGCTTCATCACATGATTTGGTCAGACAGAACAGGAAGATGTGTGCTAACAAAGCTCCTGTTTCATGTAACACTGCAAAAGACTCATTTAATTCAGTCGAATAATGAGTGAATCAATCACATTCATATTTCACCTGCCTCTAAAGAATTTCACAAACATTCGCAGCCAGTGTAGTCTCTATTATTGTGATGGCCTTTGTAGAATAGAGTTACTGTAGCTGTCTTTGACCTGGTCAATTACTACCAGGCTATGTTTACATCTTTTGAAAGTGAAGTCACTGCTCCATTTCAGATAAAGTTAAAAATAGATTTATTTGAAAGCTTTCATAGTGTCATACAACTGATGCGATATATTGAACAAACCTAGATTGCTGTTAAGGCTTTCATCTTTTAGAATTAGTTGCAAGTTTTGAGTCATTAATATGTAAATCCCAGAACTTCTCTCAAGACTTTAGATTAGATTAGATTACATTACAGTGTGGAAACAGGCCCTTCGGCCCAACAAGTCCACACCGGCCCGCCGAAGCGCAACCCACCCATACCCCTACATTTACCCCTTACCTAACACTACGGGCAATTTAGCATGGCCAATTCACCTGACCTGCACATCTTTGGACTGTGGGAGGAAACCGGAGCACCCGGAGGAAACCCACGCAGACACGGGGAGAATGTGCAAACTCCACACAGTCAGTCGCCTGAGTCGGGAATTGAACCCGGGTCTCTGGCGCTGTGAGGCAGCAGTGCTAACCACTGTGCCACCGTGCCGCCCATAGGTTTGTTCAATATATAACATCAATTGTATGACTCTATGATCTTTTGGTATAAATTCTGTGTCCTATGATCCTACTCCACTAGCTACCTGAGGAAGGAGCAGTGCTCCGAAAGCTAGTGCTTCCAAATAAACCTGTTGGACTATAACCTGGTGTTGTGTGATTTTTAACTTTGTTTCCCCAGTCCAACACCGGCACCTCCACAACATTTTTAGATGTATACTGCAGTTCTTTTTGCATGGGAACATCCCACAAACAATAATGTGTTGGAAGATGACATGGTTCACTACATTCACTCTCTCGGACATTGATGACACTGACTGTCCAGAAGTCGATCATACTTGCTGTCCCCGACACTGGTCACACTCACTCTCTCCTAATTCCACGCCACTCCCAAACACTGTCCAGGTCACACTCTCCCAGATGCCATGCTTGTCTGAAGTTTTCCTTTGGCATAAACGAGGGATTTAAAACCATTGAGCTGAACAGTTTAGTGCATTGGATTCACATAAAGTAGTGAAGAGGACCTGTATTTGCCAACAATGTCCCAGCATGATAGAAAAGTCAGAACTACCAAGAAGGTAAGGCAATGTATGCAGATTCATTCTGAGCAAAATGTTGCTATTATTTTAACATTGACCAAAAATTTATGTTTGGGGAAACGATTCTTTGGCACTTCGTAGAAATCTCTAGAAAGAAGTTCTCAGTTCTGCTAACCCATGCATTTGTTCCCAAGTGCAAACAGGGTGACCGTTCACTGAGGTTTGAGTACTTGTCAGTTTGTTGTTGGCGGTCCAAGTCTACTTCTGAAATTTGAAATAGGACCACCACCGTAAACAAATAGCAGAGAAAGAAAACCTAAGGTTTATAAAACCAGGTCTCTCTCTGGGATCTGACTTGTCTGGTATTACCAACAGCTTGGATTAGAGTGAGTCTCAACATTCTATATTCTCAGCAGAATAAGTGTCTTGGTATTATCGCCCTAAAAAAAATGAGCTGCGGGGTTTAAGTGGAGGGCCGTTTGTCTTACCATAATCAACATCAGTGATAGACACCGTGGACATTGTTCTCACAGCACCACCTTGTCATAACGGAACGACCCCCCCTGCCTGCAACAAAAAGCAACCAAGAGTTAAACACAAAGAGCTCAGACACCAATGAAGGGAAACAGAGGGGAAGGGAGAGATTAAAAATTGCCAATGTCAAATATTCGTTCTTCATTGCTTAGTTCTCGTGGCCTCAATGGCTTTTGTCCCAAGCGTTTTCACTACAAAAATGGACCATTTGACACATTGTGTTCTCGGTGGCTCCTTTGATTAATAATCCAAAATTAACTTTACTGCAGCACACTCACCAGACATCTGTGTATCAATCTCAACCTAATCTGAATGTCACACTCTCTTCCTACAGCCCTGTGTCAATCTCAAACTAATCTGACACCCCTCCCCCTCCCCTTTCCTCACAACGTGAACTAATCCAAATGGCCTGCTCTCTTCCTGTATCCATGTCTCGATCCCCAAACCAACCCCACTGCCATGCACTCACCCATGGCCCTACGTCAATCTTCAAACTAATCCCACTGCCCAACACCCCTCCCCCCTCATTCTCCCCATAACCCTGTATCATTCACAGACTAATGCGAACTCTCCCTCTACATAACCCAGTATCAATGCCTAAACTAATCCCCCTGCCCCTCTCTCCCCATAGCCCTTGATCAATCCCAAACTAATCTCACTGCCCTGCTCCTCCCCATAGACATTTTTCAATCCCCAAACCAATCCCACTACCCCCACTGCCTCCCTCTACCTCTTTTCAATCCCAATCCCAGGCTAACTCCACTGTGCCACTCTTTCTCATAGCCCTGTATCAAACTAATCCCACAGACCTTTGACAAGGTTCTGCATGGTGAACTGGTTAGTAAAGTTAGTTCACATGGGATTCAGGGAGAGCTTGCCAATTGGATACAAAAGTGGCTTGATGATAGGAGACAGAAGGTGGTGGTGAAGGGCTGTTTTTCGGACTGGAGGCCTGTGACCAGCGATGTTTTGCAGGGATCACTGTTGAGTCCACCGTTGTTTGTCATTTATATAATGGTTTTGAATGAGAATATAGGAAGTATGGTTAGTACGTTTGTGGATGACACTAAAATTGGTGGTATGATATTGCAGCTGTACAGGACATTGGTGTGGCCACTTTTGGAGTACAGTGTCCAGATCTGGTCGCCCTGCGATAGGAAGGATATTATTAAATTGGAGAGGGTGTAGCAAAGATTTACCAGGATGTTAGTCGGACTGGATGGTTTGAGTTATAAGGTGAGGCTAGATAAGCTCAGTGGGACAGCCTAGTGGCTCAGTGGTTAGCACTGCTCTCTCACAACACCAGGGACCTGGGTTTGATTCCACCCTTGGGCGACTGTCAATGTGGAGTTTGCACATTCTCTCCATGTCTGCGCGGGTTTCCTTCAAGTTTTCCGCTTTCCGTTTTCCTCCCACATTCCAAAGATGTGCAGGTTAGGTGGATTGGCCATGATAAATTGTCCATAGTGTTGAGGGATGCGTAGGTGAGGTGGGTTACTCATGGTAAATGTAGGGTTACAGGTTACAGGGATAAGGTCGGTGGGGGGGGTGGTCTGGTTGGAATGCTCTTTGGAGGGCAGTGCAGAGTTAATCTGGACTGTAGTGATTGTATAATTTAAACTGGGGACATTTTTCCACTGGAGCGTACGAAAGTGACCTTGTAGAGACTTATAAAAACGTGAGGGGCGTAGATAAGGTGATAGCAAAGAACATAATTTTAAGGTGAGAGGAGAAAGATTTAAAAGGGACCTGAGGGGCAACTTTATCACACATAGTGTAGTTTGTATATGGAATGAATTGCCAGAGGAAGTAGTAGATGCAGATACAGTTATAACATTTAAAAGACATTTGGACAGGTAGATGAATAGGAAAGATTTAGAAGGATATGGGCCAAATGCATGCAAATGGGACGAGTTTAGTTTGGGAAACCTGGTCAGCATGGATGAGTTGGATTGAATGTCTGTTTCCATGCTTGACGACTGTATGATAATGGCTCTACCCAGAGTCTAAACATTACCAGGAAGAGACATGAAGTCAAATCGTTTCATCTTGCACTCATTAGGACTAGGTGCGAGAAACCAAACTGAGAAAGGAACAATTTCTGTAGCATGAAAAGAGGGTGCTGACTGGTGTACCAAAGCAGCAACTGTTAGCTGTTTATTTTAGCAGATTAAACTCACACCGGAAAGGTAGACTCCGACTGGTCCACACTTTGTTATGGGAATGCCGCAGAGATTGACAGTCTCCAAAACCCTTTCTTGAATGAACCCACCGATAAATTCCTTTTGCCTACCAAGAACAGGTGTGCATATATAGGAGCTGCAAGGATGCACAAGTGACTCTGTGAGCCTGGCTGATAATCTAAATCATATCTAACGGCAGGGATGACTGAGACAGGAAAATGGAGGAGTGGCACGGTGGCTGAATGGTTAGCACTGCTGCCTCACAGAGCCAGGGACAGGGATTCGATTCCAGCCTCGGGCGACTGGCTGTGTGGAGTTTGCACGTTCTCCCCGTGTCTGCGTGGGTTTCCTCCGGGTGCTCCGGTTTCCTCCCACAGTCCAAAGATGTGCAGGTCAGGTGAATTGGCCATGCTAAATTGCCCACAGTGTTCAGGAATGCGTAGGTTAGGTGCATTAGTCAGGGGTAGATGTACAGTAATGGACAATGCATTTGGGTGGGATACTCTTCGGAGGGTCGGTGTGGACTTGATGGGCCAAAGGGCCTGTTTCCACACTGTAGGGATTCTAATTCTAATGTATATTAATAAATTCACAGAGGAAATGCAAGGAGCTGGAGTAACTGGACATATTTAGAATAATAGAGTGGCAGGAGAATTGAGAACTCAGCTAACAGCAAGGCAAAAATAGAATTCATACAGTGAAAGATAAAAGATAATAAAGGGTCAAACACATGAAGCAGTCATATCTCCAGTGTGGCTGACAGTGGAAGGGAGTTGAAGGGACAAAGATGCAGATAAATTATGGAATTGAACCGAATAATAATTGCAGAGATATTATTTAATATTAATTGAACAGTAAAGGGGATAAAGAAATGGAGTTCCAACAAATTATACAGAATTCCTCTCCAACCCAGTGTGTAGAAAGCACAACAAGGGAGTATTCATTATCGGAGTTAGTAAGGGGGAATAACAAGAACAGATACAACTACCTCCCTAATAGTATTGTCGGTCTATCTTCAGCACATAGACTACAGTGGTTCAGGAAGGCAGGGCAACTAGGGATGGGTAACACATGCTGGCCCAGCCAGTGATGCCCACATCCCATGATCATGATCATTACAAGATAATCAGAGGGGCTAGATAGGCTGGACAGTGAGAGCCTTTTTGCTCGGATGGTGATGGCTTGCACAAGGGGATATAGATTTAAATTGAGGTGGGATAGATATAGGACAGGTATCAGAGGTGGTTTCTATACTCAGAGAGTAGTAAGGCTGTGGAATGCACTGTCTGCAACAGTAGGAGACTCACCAACTTTAAGGGCATTTAAATGGTCATTAGATAAATATGTGGGTGAGAATGGAAGAGTGTAGGTTAGTTGAGCTTCAGATTGGTTTCACAGGTCAGCACAGCACCGAGAACTGAAGGGCCCATACTGCGCTGTAATGTTCTATGTTCTATGAGTGAATTAAAAGAAAAGTAAAAATAGGGATGATACAGAATGTAATATTATATCATATTGTAGATATAATGTAGAAGGACATAAGTATGGTGAATTGATTCAGTCAAAGCTGATTTTGAAGGGCTGAAAATCAAACTTGAGTAGGTGGGTACTGATGTCCCACAGACACCAACACTGGGAACACTGCTATTCAGGATTTCCAAACATGATTTAGACTTTGGAAACAAAAATAATTTTTAAATTTGTGAATAGGATCTGGGGGTCAATACCGAGGAGGACTGCAACAAATTACAGCATTATAATAATTTGTGGGCGGCACGGTGGCACAGTGGTTAGCACTGCTGCCTCACAGCGCCAGAGACACGGGTTCAATTCCCGCTTCAGGCGACTGACTGTGTGGAGTTTGCACGTTCTCCCCGTGTCTGCGTGGGTTTCCTCCGGGTGCTCCGGTTTCCTCCCACTGTCCAAAGATGTGCAGGTCAGGTGAATTGGCCATGCTAAATTGCCCATAGTGTTAGGTAAGGGGTAAATGTAGGGGTATGGGGTGGGTTTCGCTTCGGCGGGTTGGTGTGGACCTGTTGGGTCGAAGGGCCTGTTTCCACACTGTAAGTAATCTAATCTAATCTAATCTAATAAATTATAGTAAATTTACAGAATGAGCAAATAATAAGCAAGTGAAGTTCAAAACTGATGAATTCGAGGTTGTATATTTCACAAAGAAGAGCAGAGGAGTCACTTATTTCTTGGAGAGTGTGAATCTAACTGGGGTAAGGAACAAAGGGATCCCGGAGTATAGACACACCAATCACTATGTCTGGTTCCACAAGTTAGAAAGATCATTAAGAAATGAACCAAACATTTGGCTTTATTTACTGGGGGGATAGAATTCTCCACGGCAACTAGGGATGGGTAACACATGCTTGTAAAGGTTGCAAGTTATTCAAAGCCTGCATTAAATCTTGCTTAGATCACACTTAGTACACTGCATGCTATCGATGTCACCATGTTATGAAGAGGATATTGAAGCACTGGAGTTGGCGAAGTGAAGATCTTAGGATGATCCCAGATATCAGGAAAGGTTCAACATTGACAACAGAAGCTGAGGAGTGAACTAATAGAATTCTTGGAAGCAACTAGAGCTTTTGTTGGAGTTGATACAGTGAGAGCACCTCCTTTGTGAGGATGAGCAGAACGTAGAGACCATCAATGTAAGGTAGTCACCAAGAAATCAAATCAGGAATTCAATAGAAACCTCTTCACACAGAGAGTGGTGAGGATGTGCAACTCATCCCACAGGATTTAAAGTTTGATTCACTTTGAAGTGAATCGTGTGGACGTATTTAAGGGTAAGTGTCACATAGCGTCTGAAAGAGATGGAGGAGCAGAGGGCTACAATAGCGGATTTAGATAAGAGTGGGTGGGAATTGTGAACACTGCCACCAACTCAGTAGGCTGAATGGCAAATTTCTGTGCTCTACATCCTATATCATTTCACTTTGAGTTCAGTGTGGAGACAAGATATTATCTCTACAGGTGGAAACAGGTCCTTTGGCCCAACAAGTCCACACTGACCCTCTGAGAGTAACCCCACCCAGACCCATTCCCCCAGCCTATTATCCTATATTTACCCCCGTTTAATGCATCCAACCAACACATGCCTGAACACTATGGGCAATTTAGCATGACCAATTCACCTACGCTGCACATCTTTGGTTTGTGGACGGAAACCAGAACAGCCGTAGGAAACCCACGCAGACACGGGGAGAATGTGCACAGACGATCACCTGAGGCTGGAATCGAACCAGAGTCCCTGGCGCTGTGAGGCAGCAGCGCTAAACATTGAGCCACCGTGCCGCCCCATATTATGAGGTACAGTATCATGTTTCATGAACAAAGCCCTGGAATGGAAGTGCATTTCTAAGCAAATTCTTCTGTATCGCAGTGGCACTGTATTCTATACTCTGTTCTGCCACCTGATGCACGTTGTATGGTACAATCTGCCTGTACAGCATAAAGAACAATACTTTTCACTGCACTCAGTATGTGACAACAATAAATCAAATTAATCACGAGGCGATTTTAAAAAATTCATTCACAGAATGTGCTTGTCACTGACTACATCAGCATTTATTGCCCATCTCTAATTGCCCGGAGAGAAATTAAGAGTCAATCATATTGCTGTGGGTCTGGAGTTGCATGCAGGCCTGACCAAGTAATGATGGCAGTTTCTTTCTCTAAAGGATATTAGTAAACCAGATGGGTTTTTCCTGACAATCAATTCATGGTCATCATCAGACTCTTAATGCCAGATTCTAGATTAGAGTGGTGCTGGAAAAGCACAGTAGTTCAGGCAGCATCCGAGGAGCAGTAAAATCGACGTTTTGGGCAAAAGCCCTTCATCAGGAATACAGGCAGAGAGCCTGAAGGGTGGAGAGATAAGTGAGAGGAGGGTGGGGGTGGGGAAAAAGTAGCATAGAAAGTAAGTGAGTGGGGGAGGGGATGAAGGTGATAGGTCGGGGGGAGGGGAGGGTGGAGTGGATAGGTGGAAAAGCAGATAGGCCGGTAGGACAGGTCATGGGGACAGTGGAAGTTTGGAACTGGGATGAGGTGGGGGAAGGGGAAATGAGGAGTTGCAGTGGGAGAGGGACTCCCTGAAATTCTTGTAGAGAGAGGAGGAAAACTTCTTCAAGGCTTCTGAGTGCCAGATGTTTATTGAGTTCAAATTCCACCATCTGCTACGACAGGACTCAAACCCAAATCCCCAGAACATTACCTAGGTCTCTGGACTAACAGTCCACCGATAAGACCACAAGGGCATCTCCTCCCCTCAATTTGCTGGCAAGGCCAGCATTTATTTCCTTCTGGATTCAACATGATTTTGTACAGTCAGAGTTGTTAAAACAAAGAAATCCCAGATCAAGGACTGTCATCTATGTCCTGCATCACATCAGTACTAAGGGAACAGCACACTGACAGAGGGTCAGTACTGAGGGAATGCTGCACTTTCAGAGGGTCAGTACTGAGGGGAGTGCCGAATTATCACAGGGTCAGTACTGAGGGAGTGCCGAATTATCACAGGGTCAGTACTGAGGGAGTGCCGAATTATCACAGGGTCATTACTGAGGGAGTGCCGGACTGCTGGTGGGTGTGCCCTTCTGGATGAGGGTAAATGATTCTATGATTCTATTGGAAGATGAATGAAAAGTTCACCTGTTGTCTGAGACAATATTTATCTTTGAACTAACCTTGATTAAATAGAACGTTTGTTTACCAGCAGGTTGCTGTTCGTATTAACATGCAGTGTATGAATTAGATGCTGCAGCAGTGACTACATTTCTAACAGGAACTCATTGGTTGTGCTTCACTTTAGGCTATCCTGAGGTCTGGGAAGATGCTAAGCAAATCAAAGTTTTATCTTCCCTTTCACCAGCATTGCATTTTGTCAGTAATGACTGGTGCTCAGCTCCTTCAGAGCTACATCAATCTAGCATTCTCAACTGAAATTGTCATTAGACGATAAACTTTAATGGCAGATCTTCCACATAAAGTAGCTCTGCCTTTCTAACTCTACATGTGGGTGTATTCCTGTCAGTCACAAAAATGTATTTACAAGACTGACCTGGGTACAGGGCAATATGCAAAGGAAGAGAAATATTCAATAGGAACACCAAAAAACGCTGAGTCAAAAAGCTTCAGTCAGCTTTTCAAAGATCAGGGCGTTTGCTAAAGTCACTCATTAAACTTCTCCTTTCTGAATTTTACACATCGATCTGAGTCTCCAGCCTGTCTATCACACTGTAAGAATGTCCTGACTCGTATGTTTGTGAGAGTCAGTACAGGCAGACTCAGCAGCCAGCAGCAGAAATGAAACCGTACATCTGAGTGTTTGTTTCATATCCACCCATCACCTGACCCCTGACCTGCTGGCCCCCTTGTTCTGAGGGTCCCAAGTTCACTTTCTCACTAACTTTTATTTCACTTTCCATAATTTTGCCAGAATACAAGAGACTCAAACATTCAGTATTTTCCGGGAATGAAAGTATGGTGCTCTGATCAGTGCTATTTGGTCCTGCCGTGTTCGGGATTGCACTTTCAGTCTGGGCTCAGGAACCCTGAAGCACTTCCAGCTCCTGTTCCCATGCTGAGCCATACTATCTGTGACATTGCACCATTCACAAATGCAAAAGCATTGATTGCTCCATAGGCAATTTCACGACTACAGAGGATGATTTCAGAAGATAAAGTTCATGACTGGACTTGCCACAGCCTGGAGGAATGGAGCCACATGGAGCTCAAATGGCCAGCGCTGAGCTGGGCGGGCGTTCAGGGGTGACCCCGGCTTTCTCCAAAGCCTCCTTTGAGGATGCTGTCTCTGAGAGGACAGATACACTCTTCCATTCATCCAGATGCACAAATGCTTCCAGGGTCTTGCTGTTACCTGCTGCACTGGCTCGCCAGAAATTAAGCCCTGTTATTCCAAAGAGCCATCACAAAAAGTTAAACGTTTCTAAAATTTCCCAATTTTTCCTCTCTCTTAGAAACAGCTTGACAGAAAGCTTGGAATGGGTTTCTATACTTAACAAGCATGACCATTTATTACAAGTAAATAGACTCTAGCTACAGGTAAACAATTGTGATATCACAGAACAGGAGTAGGCCATCTGACCCCTCAAGCCTGCCCCCACCATTCAATAACATTACGGCTCATTATTTTTTGTGGATTCACCTCCACCTATCGCCCATTCAACATAATGCTGAATTTCTTTCCTGTTGAAAAACCTTTCTATCTTTGCCTTAAAAACATTCAACGAGATTGCCTTAACTGCTTTACTGGGCAGGCAATTTCAGAGAACAGGTTTGTCCTCAACTTGGTCCTAAATCTGCTCCCCCTTATTTTGAGGCTACGCCCCCTAGTTCTAGTTTCACCCGCCAGTGGAAACAACCTCCTTGCTTCTATCTTATCTATTCCCTTCATAACTTTATATGAGTCTATAAGATTCACCATCATTCTTCTAAATTCCAATTAAATAGTCCCAGTATACTCAGTCTCTCCACATAAGCCAACCCTTTTAACATAGTGAATCAACATAGCAAATCTCCTCTGCACCCCTTCAATGCCAGTACATCCTTATTCAAGGAAGGAGACCAAAACTGTACACATTACTACTCTCTCCCCACCCCCACCCTCCCCTAGCTTATCTTTCCACGCTTCAGGCTCTCTGCCTTTATTCCTGATGAAGGGCTTTTGCCCGAAACGTTGATTTTGCCTGTCCTCGGATGCTGCCTGAATTGCTGTGCTCTTCCAGCACCACTGATCCAGAATCCAGGTGTGGCCTCACCAGCGCCCTGTACAGATGCAACGTAGCCTCCCTGTTTTTGAACGCCACCCCTCCAGCAATGAAGGACAATATTCCATTTCCCTTCTTAATTACCTGCTGCACTTGCAAACCAGCTTTTTCTAATTTAACTCCATAAATTATAAGCTCCCCCTTTATACAGAACAAACAGACAGAGGGAAAGGCTGGGAAGGCAGTTCAATCATTCCTGAGATGATTCTTGACTGGGCAGAATGTTGCTTTTTGGTTTTCCTTATCTAGAATTTCTATTGATTGTGAGACACACAGGGTGGCTGGCTCACTTATCAGTTAAAAATCACAGCTTATACAAACTGCTGGGGGCCTAATGTGGCACTATGGTAAGATCCTAACCTCTAAGCCAGGACGCCTGGGTTCAAGACTGACCTGCTCCAGAGTCATGTCGTAAGATCTCTGAACATGTTGGTTGCTACTTAAAATGAAGATTGTTTACACCTATGATTTAGTGGGGGATCTTGTAGTACAATAATAGTGTCCCTACCTCTGAGCCAGGATGCCTGATTTAAGTTCCAACTGATTCAGAGTTGTATGATAGCATCTCTGAACAGGTTGATTAGAAAACGAATACATAAACTGTTGAATAAAAGATAAACTGGTTTTCTTCAGGCAGAGAACAGAGAGAGCTCCTGAGCTGGTGGAAGTCTGTATCTTGTTGGCAGTTCCAAGCTGTTCATCCATCTCTGACTGATCACATAATTGTTAATAAGCAGAAAGCCTATGCTATGGATAATAGGTGGGTTGTCCACAGACCAATCTATATGTATCTGTACATAACCCACTCAGCTCCAGTTCATCTGCAACCACAATTTAACCAATACTTGAACAAGCAGCTGTGTAAACACTGCTTACAATGAGTAATCGGTCACTTGCTTTCAAAACATCCAACAGCCTTCGGTTTTTCTACTTTTTTGCCCACAATTAGAAATACAGGAAAATAAAAACACAAGGTCTTTACACCAACCAAACCCAGAAAACATATGTAAAGGCAGCCACAGTGGACGTCATTTGAAAGATGGCAGGGGCCAGGTGAGGAACAATAGTGTAGAATGTGCTTCAATAATCTGTGGAGGTCTGGAAAGGTGAGTGATACTCATGTGACAGGCATCTGGGTGCCCACAAACTGAACAAACTCAAAACTCTTTTGTCCTTAATAGCATGAGGTCAAACAGCCAATGAAACATCAGTAACTCTCACTCAATGAATAGGAAGGGTTTGGAGGGATATGGGCCGGGTGCTGGCAGGTGGGACTAGATTGGGTTAGGATATCTGGTCGGCATGGACGGGTTGGACCGAAGGGTCTGTTTCCGTGCTGTACATCTCTATGACTCTATGTCTGTATGAATAGTGGAGCAGACTCAAAAGGCGGAATGGCCTACTCCTGCTCCTATTGTCTATGTTTTCTTTGTTACCTAAGATACTCATGGTCAGTTTAATACAGGAATGTGTTAGCAGATGGTTTTAGTTGAAGCACCTCACTGTATCAATGCCCAGATACTGGATGGGCCAAGTGTTCCCTCCTCAAAAAGTAAACAATATCTCATAGCAGCCCCTCACAGAGGCTGGATGTGGATCTGAAGAGATGCAGTACCTGAGACTCTTTGAAAGAATCATGACAGACCTCACGTGGCCAGCTGGACATTCAGTGAGTGGGAGTCTTTTCTGTTGAGGAATTCCATTGGCTGCTGTTTTGCTGCCTTCATGCATGTGTGAGTACAATCAATGGTTTCCGGGTTCTGTGGGAATCCAATGATGGCAGCAAAACCCTCTGTGCTTGTGCTCAGGACATTCATTTCTGAGATAGGAACACTACATGACGGTAGGGTGTGTTGTTGACTGAGGAGTGAGGACAGCATGGATTCATATAAAATCAGTGCCACTGTGACCTTGATAGCTACAACTATAGGGCTGCCATGGTGGGGGGCGCGGGGTGGGGGTGGGGTTGCTGCCCGGCATCAGCTCATTGCCGTTTTCTTCCGGATTGGGAAGGTTAATCTACTGAAACTCCCCTTGTTACTCTTTCCATTGTCAGAGTCACACAGACGTACACCACGGAAACAGACGCTTCCGTTCAACTTGTCCATGACAACCAGCTATCCTAAATTCATCTAGTCCCATTTGCCAGCATTTGGCCGATATCCGTACAATCCATTCTATTCATGTATCTATCCAGATTCCTTTTAAATGTTGTAATTGTACCAACTCGCACCAATTCCTCTGGCAACTCTTTTCAATCATGCACCACCCTCAACGTGAAAAAGTTGTCCCTTGGCATCTTTCCCCTCTCACCTTAAACCTATGCCCTCTCGTTTTAGACTCACGGTGGGGAAAATACCTTGGCTATTCACCCTATCCATGGGCCTCATTATTTTATAAACCTCGACAAGGTCACCCCAAGGCTCCAGGGAAAATAGCCCCAACATATTCAGCCTCCTCCCTGAGCTCAAACGCTCCAAACCTAGCAATAATCTGCTAGACCTTTTCTGCAACCTTTCAGGTTGAGCAACATCTTTCCTATAGCAGGGAGACCAGAATTAAACACAGTATTCCAAAAGTGGCCTCACCAATGTCCTGTGCAGCCACAACATGATTCACAAATCTCATCTCAACTCCTCTGCCAACTGCCAATCATTCATCAGGGTTTCCTCTATCTGCATTCTACTACCTAAATTATGCCAACAGCTTCACATCATCCTTGAACTGCTCATTCACAAGGACAGAATTCCGAACACCAGTTAGTACTGGTTGGATAACTTGGGTCTTTCTCCCATTTCCTGCAGCAACTGAACCAATGCCATCATTGGCATGCATGATTTACCCTCGTGCTCCCAGCAACTGCTCCATCTGGACATGTCCTGGAATCTCCATTTACCCCCACCTCTCAATTGAAAATTTCAATTCCCACTCATTGTTCATGAGCCCCACCAGGAACTTGCCACTGTGTGATGTGGAAGCGTGTGGGCCATCAGCACAACCACTCCCATGCCATCCCATTAAAGATGATGTTGCATTCTAAAGATTTCAGAATTCAATCTTGCCATCCCATATTTTCAATGTGTGCCTGTCCTTTGGTAAAAGACCAGGCCAAAATTGATTCGCTGCAATATTGCATTAGAGCAGAATCACAAAAGTTTTCCAATGCAGAGGGAGTCTATGCCTGCAATGGCTCTATTATCTAGTGCCAATCTCCTGCCTTATCTTCATATACCATTACTATCCAAAAAACAACCAATACCCTCTCGAGTTCCTGAAATGAACCTGTTTCACCACATTTCCCGGTAGTATATTCCATAACCTAACTTCTCATTGTGTGCAAATGTTTTTTTTCTCACATCAACCAGTTTCTTTTCCCCATCACTTTAAATGTACGCCCTCTCATTTTTGTTTATTCTACAAGTGGGAACAGTTTCTCCTCATCTACCCTATGCTGCCCACTCATGATTTTGGCAACCTCAATCAGCTCCCCTCTTCTGTCCAGGCAGAACAGTCCCAACTTCTTCAATCTAACCTTCTAACAGATATTCCTCATACCTGCAATATTCTTATAAAGCACTTCTGCACTTTCTCCACTGCATTTGCATCTTTTCCAGCATGTGGCGCCCACACACACAATACTGAAGCTGAGGTCTAACAAGTTATATTGCAATTTGTAAGATTCTGAGCGGATCTGACAGGGTGGATACTGAGAGGATGGTGCCGCCTGTTGGAGAACATAGAACATTACAGCACAGGAACAAGCCCTTTGTCCCATCAACTCTGTGCTGACCATGATGCTATTATAAACTAGACACATCTCTGCACATGTTCCAATCCTTCTTTGCCTGTTCATGTATTTGTCTAAATGCCCCTTATACATTGCTACTGTATCTGCTTCTATCTCCTTACCCGGCAGTGCATTCCAGGTAGCAACATTCCAAGTCTCTCCTAATCTTATATACTTCCATCAGGTTTTCCCTCAGCCTCTGACACTTCAGTGAAAAACAATCCAAGTTTGCCCAAAAGACAAACAGAAATTGCTGGAAAAACTAAGTAGACCTGGCAACATTTGAGGAGAAAAAGCAGAGTTAATATTTCGGGTCCAGTGACCCTTCTTCACAAGTTTGTATTATAGCTAATTCAATCCTATACAGGCAATATTGTGGTAAACCTCTTCTGCAACCTCTCCAAAGCCTCCACATCCTTCCTATAATGTCATGACCAGAACTGCACACAATACTTCAAACATGGCCAAGTTAAAGTTTTACACAGCTGCAACATCACTTGCCAAGCTTTTCACTGAATGTCCCGACCAATGAAGACAAGTATACCATACACCTTCTTTACCACCTTATACACTTGTGTTGCTACTTTCAGGGAGCTATAGACTTAGACCCCCAAGATCCCTCTGTATACCAATGCTCCTAATGGTCTGGCCAATTACAGAATGCTTTCCTTTTGTATTTGACCTGCCAAAATGCATTACCTCACACTTGTGTGGATTAAATACTGTCATTTCTCTGCCCAACTTTCCACCTGGTCTGTAAGCTGCTGTATCTTTTGAAATCCTTCCTCACTATCTACAGCTCCACCAATTTCCATGTCATCTGCAAACTTACAAATTGGACCACCTACATTTTCATCCAAATTATTTATATATATTACAAACTACAGAGGTCCCAGCCCTGATTCTTGCACAATACCACTGGTCACAGGTTTCCAGTCAGAAAAACTGTCCTCTGTCCTCCACAACTGTCCTCCACAACTGTCCTCTGTCTTGCACAACCAAGCTAATTTTGTATAAAATTTACCAACTCACCATGGATCCCAGATGACTTAGTCTTCTGGACCTGCCTACCATGATAGACGTCAAAAATTTTAATAAAGCCCATGTAGACAACATCCACTGCCCCCCCACCCCATCAATCATCTTTGATACTTCCTCAAAAAACTCAATCAATTTTGTGAGACAAGACCTCCTCCGTATCAAGCCCATGCTGACTGTTCCGAGTAAGTCAATTCTACTCCAAATGTGAGTAAATCCTGTACCTAAGAATCTTCTCCAATAATTTCCCTACCCTGATGCCAGGGGCTTAGATGAGGCATAATTTATTATGTGCATCGAGGAGGGTTTCTTGAAACAAATATGTAAATCGTCCAACCAGGGAAGGGACTATATTGGGGAATGAGCCTGTTCAGATAATCAAAGTTTCAGTGGGGAAACATTTTATGAACAGTGATGATAATTCAGTAAGTTTTAAGGTAGTAAGGGAAAAATATAAGACTGGTCTTGGGTGAAAGTGTAAATTGGGGCAAGACTGAATACAACAGCATTCAGCAGGAACTGGAAAATTTGGATTGCAGCTGTTTGTAGACAAATCCACATCTGATATGTAAGAGTCCTAAAAGCTAGTTGACCAGAGCTCAGGACCAGCATGTTCCTGTGAGAATGAAACATGAGGATGGCAAGATTCGGGAACCTTGGATGATGAGGCATGTGGAAAGGTTAATCAAAAAGAAAAAGGAAGCAGATAGAAGGCTTCGGAAACAGAAATCTGTAATTCCTCGATTATCCCTGTTGCCTTTCTTAAATAAAGTAACAACATCCTGTCTTCTGGGATCTTGCCTGTGGCCAAAGAAGATACAAAGACCTCTGTCAAGATCCCAGCAATCTTTTCCCTTGCCTCCTTTAATACCCTGGGGTAAATCCCATCAAGCCTTGGGGACATATCTATCAAAATGTTTTTCAAGAAATCCAACATCATCACCTCTTAATATCAACATGCCCCAGATGATCAACAAACCCCTCTCTAAGATTACCGTCATCCATATCTTTCTCCTTAGTGAAGACTGATGTGAAGTATTCATTAAGGACCTCACTCACTTCCTCTGACTCCACATATAAATTCTTCACTTTGTCCTTGAGTGGACCTATCTTTTCCTAGTTACCCTCTTGCTCCTAATACACATATAAAATGCCTTGGGACTTTACGCAATCCTACTTGCCAGTTCATGGCACCCAAAACAGAAATTGCTAGAAAAGCTCAGCAGGTCTGGCAGCATCTGTGGAAAAAACTCAAGAGTTAACATTTCAGGTCCAGTGACCTTTCTTCAGAACTGATGGTAGCTCAGAAAAAGTTGATTTTCATTGAGAAGATAGGGTGGGGTAATGGGTTAAGAATAAATGATAGGTGGAGATGAAACCCATATAGAGGAGAACAAACTGGTTGGACAAAGGAGTGGATAATATCATTTTCATGGCCCATTTTAGCCCTCCTAATTTCTCTTTAAGTTCTTTTCTGCTTCTTTTATACTTCGCAATGGCCTTCTTTGATTTCTGTTTCCAAAGCCTTACATCTGCTTTCTTTTTCTTTTTGATTAACCTTTCACATGCCTCATCATCCAAGGTTCCCGAATCTTGCCATCCTCATGTTTCATTCTCACAAGAACGTGTTGGTCCTGAGCTCTGGTCAACTGGCTTTTAAGACTCTTACATGTCAGATATGGATTTATCTTCAAACAGCTGCAATCCAAGTTTTCCCAGTTCCTGTTTAATACTGTTGTATTCAGTCTTGCCCCAATTTACACTTTCACTCAAGACCCACCTTATATTTTTCCATAACTACCTTAGAACTTATTGAATTATGATCACCGTTCCTAAAATGTTTCCCCACTGAAACTTTGATTATCTGAACAGGTTCATTCCCCAATACAGTCCCTTCCCTGGTTGGACTATTTACATATTTGTTTCAAGAGACCCTCCTCGATGCACATAATAAATTCTGCCTCATTTAAGCTGCTGGCACTAAGGGAGTCCCAGTCAGTATTGGGGAAATTAGAAGTACCCACTAGTGGGTGGCACGGTGGCACAGTGGTTAGCACTGCTGCCTCACAGCGCCTGAGACCCGGGTTCAATTCCCGCCTCAGGCGACTGACTGTGTGGAGTTTGCACGTTCTCCCCGTGTCTGCGTGGGTTTCCTCCGGGTGCTCCGGTTTCCTCCCACAGTCCAAAGATGTGCAGGGTCAGGTGAATTGGCCATGCTAAATTGCCCGTAGTGTTAGGTAAGGGGTAAATGTAGGGGTATGGGTGGATTTCGCTTCGGCGGGTCGGTGTGGACTTGTTGGGCCGAAGGGCCTGTTTCCACACTGTAGTGTAATCTAATCTAATGTAATCTAATCAATAACCTTGTGGTTATTACATCTTTCCATGATCTGCCTACATATCTGTTCCTCTATCTCCTGCTGGCTATTGGGAGGCCTACAGTCCAACCTCACCATAGTGATTGCACCTTTCTTATTCCTGAGTGCTACCCACATTGCCTCACTGAGAGCCCCCCAAGATGCCCCCTGTTTGTACAGCTGTGACATTCTCTTTAATCAGCTATGCAACTTCCCCATCCATTTTACTTTCTTCTCTATCATATCTGAAACATTTCAACCCTGGAACATTGAGCTGCCAGTTCTGTCTTTCTCTCAATCAAGTTTCTGTAATGGCTACAACATAGTTCCATGTACTAATCCAGGCTCTTAGCTCACCTGTCTTATCTGGTATGTTCCTACGAGTTTTGAACTAGTGGGCACTGTGAGACAAAATGAGAGGTAGAATTTTCTGGAGAATTTACAAAATCTTGTGGGGAACTATATTGGTGGGAAGCAAAAATTCAGCTTCCCAACGGCAGGTCAAAGTTTTGGTGTTGAGTTATACAGTCATAGAGTCATAGAGATGTACAGCATGGAAACAGACCCTTCAGTCCAACCCATCCATATCGACCAGATATCCCAACCCAATCTAGTCCCACCTGCCAGCGCCCGGCCCATATCCCTCCAAACCCTTCCTATTCATATACCCATCCAGATGCCTTTTAAATGTTGCAAGTGTACCAGCCTCCACCACTTCCTCTGGCAGCTCACTCCATACACGTGCCACCCTCTGCATGAAAATGGTGCCTAGATGGGTTGGGTTTCTCCACCTTGGAATCTGTTTTACATTCATTAGCATGTCATGAATGCTGAGTAATATCCCAGACCATTAAAGTTAGGCACGAGCTGGTTCACTAATAATAGGAAACGTGTTCACAAAGTGAGTGAAGCTTGACCAGGCCAAGAAACCTGCCCAAGTGAAGTAGTCACACTGGCTGATGTACACAAACCTGGCTGTGGCAGGCAAGAAGGGTTCAGCTTAAAAGGGGGACTTTGTGGTCGTGTCCTTGTCCCATGCAAACCTTTGGTGCAAACTGATTGTAATGTGTATTCTTCAAATTGTGATAAAAGGTCAGTCATCTGATGGTGTGTGTATGCACAGTGAAAATGTGAGCTCTGATGGTTGTGTGAGTAGCAGTGCTAGTGTGGTACCAGTAAACTTACATCAGCAGCTGTAATGAACTGAGAGATATTGATTGTACCTGAAGCATATCATGGAGATGCCTAACACCATGTCGTAGCTCTCCACAGTGGTAACCTTACAGTGCTAAATAACACTTGTAGGAGCATGAGGCATCAAGTGGATAATGATACACACCCTGGCAGAGATAGCAGTTCATTCATCATCATGGGGCAATATAGCCAGGCTCGATTGAGCCAACCATAGCTGCTGACCTCCCCTCTGCCTTTATCAGCTGGGATGATCTCCTGTTAGCACCCACAGAAAAGAGAATTTCCCTTCTCTCTAGGATAGCCTTCAGTAGATCCTCTAGGGACACCTCGTTAAAACATGATGCCACTTATTAATCTGGAATCTGACATCTCCTGGGGTGAGCAGTGATGATGATCAGCGATACGTGGGCGGCCACGGTGGCACAGTGGTTAGCACTGCTGCCTCACAGCGCCAGAGACCCAGGTTCAATTCCCGCCTCAGGCGACTGACTGTGTGGAGTTTGCACGTTCTCCCCGTGTCTGCGTGGGTTTCCTCCGGGTGCTCCGGTTTCCTCCCACAGTCCAAAGATGTGCCGGTCAGGTGAATTGGCCACGCTAAATTGCCCGTAGTGTTAGGTAAGGGGTAAATGTAGGGGTATGGGTGGGTTGCGCTTCGGCGGGGCGGTGTGGACTTGTTGGGCCGAAGGGCCTGTTCCCACACTGTAAGTAATCGAATCCTGGGTTGCAGAGAGTGAACTACTGTTCCTATAAAAGATGGCGCACAAATGTTGCAGCCCAAAATGTGTTGGTCTTCCTCAGAAATTCCTGCCAAAAATACCTGGCAATTGCCTGCACGTGAATGTCCAGTAAACTGAAAAGAACATAACGCTGTGGGAAAAGTCACACCAACCCCCCCAGCATAAGTCTCTCCTGCAGTTATACCCTGCTCAACACTGAGTCTCAAAAAAGTGAAGATTCCACCAAGGAGTCTCCTGTTTGAAACAGAGATGAGCACAAACAGTTTTACTCTTAGAGGGTTATTAATCTTTGAAAAATTTTCACCCAAACTGTATTAAGAGGTTGGCTCATCAATCATACTCTAAGGCTGGGTTAAATAGATTTTTGATCAAACCAGAAATCAAGACTTGAACGGAACGATCAGCCGTTGAATAATCGAGCAGCATCAATGGGCCGAATGATCTACTCCTGCTCTGATTACATGTGAACCGATGAGAACAGAAATGAGTGAAGAGCCTTTGTTTGTAGCTTTCAGTAGGATGGCAGTACACATTCCCAGTAACTGGGCTTGCTAGCCAACATTGCAGCCTTCTGTCATGTTTGAGTCAGCATCATGATGTAGCACTGGAAAAACAACTGTATCCTCTGTGTGTGGAAATAAAACTTAATTGTAAATGTAAAGTTACATGTGGACTCTATTATTGAATGTTCTGAATGCACTGTAGCCGAAACACTAAGGATTGTGCCTGTCAGCTCTGTCACAATTTAACAACTTAAAAATTGTCTGCATTTTTTTCAACAGACTGTCCTCAAAAGAAGCCAAGGGATCTGCTCAGTTCAAGAACCAAGCAACATTGTGCTGCTGGGTCATTTCGGAGTGAAATATCGCACATTCCCAATTTGAAGTCACAGGTTGCAAGTCAAGTTCAAATTAGTCCAGCTGAATTGTGATCCAGGTCCCAGGGCTAACTGGTGTATGGGAGTGGGCGTGTTCAACAACAGCGTTTGGTGTACATGGTATTACCGTGAACGATTTGGTAAATGCAGATTCGCGAATGGATCTGTCGAATTTTAGCAATGGGTGCAAATGACTTTGGGAGATTTCCTAAAGTTTGAGAGTTGGTGTTGGTGTTGGTGGATAGAGATTTGGGAATGGACATGTAACATGTTAATCAGAAGCTTATCTTTCACTCATGTTGAAAGATTAACATTTAGAAAGGGCACCACCTCAACTTCATGCCAGTATAACTAACATTAAGCTGGGGGGGGGGGGTTAACAATTAAGTAACTTAAATATAAAGGGAGAACAGACATAATCGGCGTGAAATGTGTTGTGTGTCAGAGAAGTCGATAAACTTGAATGTAAGGAATAAATGTCTTGAATTGGATTCTGCCAACAAGATTGATCCAAACTGACACGTCACTTTGATATTTCCTTCTCAGCCCACCTGCCCAAAGTATGATGTACCTTCTTTGCTTTGCTCAGTTCGAGCTGTGCAGGAAAGTGACTCCCCATCTCAATGATGAATTTTATCTGGGCAATGAGAGAAAAGGAAGCAAATCTCAAACGCTCTACATTTCAGATTTCTTTGAGAGAGAGAAAAAAAAAGGCAGTCCCTGAAAGGGTTAATGCTTGCAGCTTTAAGTCACCACTACATACGCAACCCCGTCACCACCATCCCCCGCCCCGACCCCCCCCCCCCACCCCCCCCACCACCACCGCCAAAATCCCCACTACCCTCTGCTCCATATATTCACCTCATGAGAATGTTTGAGTAAAACCTGCTTCAATGGTAGCTCTGGAAATGTCAATGACCTGGTGTGAGCCTTTCAGCTTCAATTCTATGGTTGTCCTGCAATAACAGAATTTAACTTCCTTTCAAGTCAAGCAGCAAGACTCCAAAATCAACAGAAAATACAACAGCAATGCAGATCACTTCATGAAAGACTTGTCTTGTTAGCTATATGAAGCTGCCCACTTTCCCTCTCCCTTCTCTCTATGGGGCTCCTTCCTTCTCATTCCCAGGGAATTCCGATTACTGCTTTACTTACCGTGTTGAGGTTTCCTGCCTCGCTGATGTCCTGGCTGAATTCGATGGGTCTCTGGATGAATTGCGGTGTAACCCTTTGCAGGCTCTTGCCTGTCCTTCCCCTCTTGCCCTCTCTCTGGTTTCTGTTGGGCAGTTGACAGTGAGCAGGGCTGCTGACTCCTGGGTGACTTGTGGTCAGACTGTGACACCGAGCTCATTCTCTGTTGGAGGGCGGAGTGTACACCAATTAGATGTTTACAGCAGATAACCAGCATCCAACTCACGTTCAAGGCTGTAGCCTAGCCTTGGTCCAATCAGCAGTGGGTTACCACAGGTCAAATCTCAGCACGCAGAAGTTCAGCCAATGCTTAGCTTGCATCTGACTTACTTTCTCTCTTTCTCTCTCTCTCTCCCCTCCCCCCCCCCCACTTTTCTTCTCCTGCCCCTCACTTTTTGTTTTTTTTTAATGTATCTCATTTACTTTCTCTCTATCTACATTTTTTCTATACTGCCACTCTCTCCCTCGCCTACCTTCTTGCCCCCTCCCTCCCTCCCTCTATCTGTATCTGTTTCACTGCATGCCTGTTTGTCTCTCCCTCAAAAAGACTTGCATTTATATAACAACTTCACAACTACTAGACATGTCAAAATGCAATAGAGACAAAAAAAAATTGAGATTTACTCACAGTTATAATGTAAGAGAAACCATGCGACAGGGAGCAAACTCCCACAAGGTGGAATGTGATATTGAGCAGATAATCTGTTCTTTGTGATGGTGATTGAAGGATAAATGTATTGGCCAGGGCACCAGCTTCTTCAAAATAGTGCTGGTGGACATTTTCGGCTCACCCAAGCGGGCAGATTGGGACTCAATATCACATCCCATTCAAGAGCTAACTCCTCTGACAGTGAACACCTTGATTTTTGAGCTTAAGTCTCTGGGTCAGTGCTTTCCAATCATTGTTCCACTGTGACCTTCTATCAAGGCTTGACAAGTATCACAGTGCCTCAGTGAACCTTTGAGAGCAACGTGCAGGCAACTGGGGCAGCAGGAGCCTGTTAGAGAGGATCGCAGCTGCTATAGCTTGGGCCCTGTCACAGCCATCGCTGCCTCAGAACACATGAGCCCAAAATATCAGCCCCCCCCACCCCAAACTGGTGGGACTTAAATCAAAATCTTCAGGCTCAAAGACAAAAGTATTTCCAACTGAGGGATGATGGCCCTCAGTGAACAAAGAGTCCTGAATCTTTTGTTGGTTGTCTGAGGCACAGCCGAACCGGTCCAAAACTACACATAACAAGTACTGAAATATCATTCTATATCACCCATTACGTCTGTAGATATCCCTCTCTTTCTGTCTTCCTCTCTCTTTCTCACTCCCTGTCCCTCTCTCTGTTATTCTACCTCTGTTAGCTCTGCCTTCCTGTGAACGAAATACTGATTAATTCTGCTGAATTATTAGTTTGTGAATGGACTCAGTATTACACAGAGCGCGACAGGAAGCTGGGGGCCAGAAGAACAGCCACAGAACTGAAACTATCTGACACAGTAAGACTGCAGCAGAAATGGTTAGGGACCACTGGCACTGACCCTGCCCCACCCAGCCCTTACTAAATAGGGTGGTGTGGAGGGGAAGTGATAACTGATAGAGTTGAACTCTTTCCAAACATCACTTTATAACAAACTAGTCTGAATTTGAGGAGCAATGGGTTAGTGTCTTTTTTTGTGGTGTAGATCTCGATGACTCTCAACACCCCACTAACCTGCCTCTCCCCAAAAACCCCTCTCTGAGACACTCTACCATGAATGCTTACCAAACAAATTCCATGATTCTGCCTGAGGACTTCCTCTGAGGAAGTGAGATGTTCAGCACCACCCCAAACCCCCCACTCATCTCTCCAACATAGCCCACACTTAGACCTTGCTGCAAGACATTGCTATGACCCACCCTTTCTATATTCGCATAGCATGGAAAGAGACACTTCTGTCCAACTAGTCCATGCCAACCATGTTCCCAAACTAAACTAGTCCCATCTGCTGTGCTTGACCCATATCCCTCCAAATCTTTCCAATTCATGAACTTATCCAAATGGCTTTTAAATGTTGTTACTGTACCTGCATTCATCACTTTTTCAGACAGTTTATTCCATACATTGAACACTTTCTGCTTAAAACTGTTACCCCTCTTTAAATCTCACCTTAAAAATATGCCCCCTAGTTTTGAACTCCACCAGCCGAGGGAAAAGATCCTTGTTATTAATCTTATCTATGCGTCTCATGATTTTATAAACCTCAATAAGGTCACTGCTCAACCTCATGGGCTCCAGTGAAAAACGTTCCAGTCTATTTTTATATCTTAAACCTTCCATTCCTGACAACATCCTGGTAAATGTTTTCTGAACCTTCTCCAGTTTAATAATATCCTTCCTATAACAGGGTGAACAGAACTGCACATGAATCTCAACATGATATTCCAACTCCTATACTCAAACTTCTGAGGAATAAAGACAAGCATGCTAAACACCTTCTTAACCATCCTGTCTACCAATAATTCAGAGAATTATAGAGGTGAACCCCTTGGTCTCTCTGCTCTACAACACCACCCAAGGCTATACCATTACTTGTATAAGTCCTGTCCTTCTTTGTTTTACCAAAGTGCAATACCTCACATTTATCCAAATTAAATTCCATCGGCCACTCCTCAGACCATTGACCCAATTGATCAAGATCTATTTGTAGGGGAAAGTGTCCATGGAAGACCAGGAGGAACAACTTGAAGACGAGTAGGACAATTGGAAGACCAGGAGGACAGGCAGAAGATCAGAAGGCACAGCCAGATGGTGGGATCGGGGAGCAGCTAGACAAACAGGAGGTCAATCAGTGGTGAGCTGGCAAAACGTCAAAGGTGGAAATGTGTTGCTGGAAAAGCGCAGCAGGTCAGGCAGCATCCAGGGAACAGGAGAATCGAGGTTTCGGGCATGAGCCCTTCTTCAGGAAGTCAAAGGGACCAGTGAGACGTTGCAGATAGTCAAGCTGCCAAGGATGCAGCCAGGTAGGAAGAGGCAGAAACAACAGATGCACTATTTCCAGTTCCGTCCCAGTGCAGTGTGCGCACTCAATAATAATGTCAATGGGACTCATTTACTTTTCATGCATGTTGGTGGAGATTCTCTGATGCACAACACGTAAAGGGAAAATAATTAAAGAATTCTGAGAAAGAGCAAGTGGAGCAAAGAGCTAAGTTTAATTCGATTTTCATACCGAAAGACGCAACGGAGCAAGTGACTAATTCCAAACTGTATCCTACAATGAGGAGGAAGTCAGGACTGCAGATGCTGAAGATCAGAGTCGAGAGTGTGGTACTGGAAAAGCACAGCAGGTCAGGCAGCATCCGAGGAGCAGGAGAATCGATGTTTTGGGGATAAGCCCTTCCTCAGGAATTCTGATGAAGGGCTTTTGCCCGAACCATTGGTTTTTCTGCTCCTCGGATGCTACCTGACCTGCTGTGCTTTTTCAGCACCATACTCTCGACTCTGTATCCTACAATGATTATTTCTTGGTTATGTTTGTTGGTGTTTGTGTTTCTTGATTGTGTTTGTTGGTGAGAGATCTTTGGGTGGTTTAGCAGGGCAAAGAGCAACTGTGAATGGCTATGCTCCTCTGAACATGTGACTTCAGCTTTACCAATAAGAATTGTGATTTCTTGAACCCAACACCTTCCCTTCTCCTAAACAAGAGGGCAAAGCAAAATATAATTGTTGAATTGGACAGTCAAGGAGAACTGCTTTGATGTCAGAAGCGGTGAGGACATGCTCCTTTCTCACATCAGATTCACTGGAGCCTTGGTTCGTACTTGACCAGGTGTAGCATGGGTCTGTGACATCAATAGGAATCCTACATATAGTAATACTTACTTTTAGTTGTAAGAATTGATTAATATCACTACTTGCTCATGCACCCACCATGAAGCAAGACTCTAATCTATTGAACTGAAACTAAGGCTCCCTTTGACTGTGCCCATCAAACACTTCCAGAACATGGACAGCACGGAGTTAGATATGGAGTAAAGTGCCCTCTACAATGTCCCTTTCAAACACTGTCAGGATAGCTACAAGACAGGTTTAGATCAGAAAGAATTTCTTCACTCAGAGTTGTGAACATGTTGCTGTTGGGGGCCAGTTTGTTACATATATTCAAGAGGGAGCTGGGTATGGCCCTTGCAGCTAAAGGGATCAAGGGGTAAGGAGAGAAAGTGGGAATGGGATACTGAAATTGCATGCTCAGCCATGATCATATTGAATGGTAGTGGAGGCTCAAAGAGACGAATGGCGTACCCCTGCACCGATTTTCTGTGTTGCTACATTTCTATGTACAGCATGGGGTTAGATACATAGTAAACGGGACCCACAGCTTCCCGACCCACAGACCACAATCAGTGAACAGCGCCTCCTCTACAATAACCCTCAACACTGGCGCCCCTCAGGGACGTGTTCTCAGCCTCCCACTGTACTCCCTGTCCACCCACCACTGGGTAGCCAGATTCCGAACAAACGCCATCTCCAAGTTTGCTAATATCATCACCATGGTAGGATGGATATCAAACAATGATGAGTCAGAATACAGGAAGGATATAGAATGCTTGGTGTCTTGATGCAACTTCTCTCTCAAGCAAAACAAATCAAGTGAACATTGACTTCAGGAAGAAAGGAGGAGGATACACTCCTCTCTACATCAATGGAGCTGAGGTGGAGAGGGTCAACAGTGTGAAGTTTCTTGGAGTGATGATAACCGACAATCTGTCCTGGACCTCCCACGGTCATGCAACAGTCAAGAAGGCACAGCAATGCCTCTTCTTACTCAGGTGGTTTAGGAAACTCGGCACATCCATCAGGATCCTGACCAACTTTTACAGATGCACCATAAATAACGCACTATCCCAATCACAGGACCTGGTAACTGCTCTGCCCAAGACTGTAAAAAACTACAGAAGGTTGTGTGCACAGCTCAGACCATCATGGAAGCTAATCCTCCATCCCTGGACTCCATTTACACTTCTTGAGGTGGCAGAAAAGCTGTCAACATCATCAAGGAACCTTCCCACCTTGGTAATGCTCTCTTCAGGCAGAAGATACAGAAGCTGGAACACACCCACTAACGGGTTCAAGAACAGCTTCTTCCTTGCTGTTCTTAGACGGACGAATGGACCTCTCTAACTTCGAATAATGTCGCATGTTGGTCTTGCTTTGCATACCTCCTGTGCAGCTGTAATTTTCTATACCTCACTCTGTCTAAGCACCCTATGATCTGAACGTGCTTGTTTGCTATGATCTGCCTGTACTGCTTGCAAAACAAAGGTTTTCACTGTACTTAGGTACACATGACTACAATAAATCAAATTAAATCAAATAAAGCTCCCTCTACTTTTTTTTAAACTGTCCCACTAAACACTCTCAAGACAGGGACAGCGCTGGGTTAGATCCAGAGTAAAGCTCCCTCTACTCTTTTTTACTTAAAGTTTACTCTTACTTTTAAAATGAAAGTAAAGCTTCCTTGACAGGGTCCCCACCAAAGACTTCCAGGACAGTTTCAGCACAGGGTTAGATACAGGGTAAAGCATCTTTTATACCGTTCCCAACGAACACCCCGAGAACAGCGTGAAGACCTTGTCTTTTATATTTTTCCTGTATTTCTAGTTGCGAGCAGAAATGATAAAAGAACAGCTGGCATTCGTTGTAACATTTGTACAAGCAGTGGTGAAATGGTGGTTGCAGATGAACTGGAACTGAAGAGGTTGTGTACAAATGTAACTTTGAAGTTATTCTGTACTGTTTCCATACTGAAGGGAATCTAATCTAATCCCATTTTTTTCTTTTTCTGTGTATATAAGGATAAGTTTATAGGGCCATGAGAATTTTAATTAGAACAGTTATGTGGCGATGGTTCTCAATTGTTCACCCGTACCTGGAGTCTAATTCCTTGAAATAGTAATTTTTGTTAAGCACAGAAATCTGCTCTGCAGTACGGCTGGGGATGAGATACACCTAAAAGCTGTCTCTATTGTTTTAAACTGAAAGTAAAACTCCCTTTACATTATTTCCATCAAACTCTCCTCAACATGGTTACTGCGATGATTTAAATACAGAGTCAAGCTCACTGTCCCCATCAAATATATTCACATCAAATAATATACAAAGTAAAGGAGCTCTATGCTCTCCAAATCAAACTCTTCCAGAGCAGGTATACAACAGAGCTAGATACACAATAAAGTACCATCTGTACTGTCTATATCCGCCACTCCCATGGCAGGTAGAGCATAAAATTAGATACTGTGTAAATCCGCCTCTACTGTACTCATCAAACAAACCCAACTCTAGGGTACAGCACAGGGTTAGGTACAGAATAAAGCTTCATCTACACTTTCTGTATTGAATACTCACAGGACAGGAAGAGCAAAGAGTTAGAATCAGAGAAGAATCCCCTCTATAGTTTTTGTCCCTGCGGCTAAGGAAAAGTACACTGCCTTGGGAGACAATCCATTGACTAATTCAGGTATGGATGGTGTTTCTTAGAGAAGAGTTTCAATAGGTTGTGTGAGTACTTATTAGAGGGCTGAAGAACAAGAAAAGACCTTGCTGAAACAGATAAGATATTTGGGGGTTTAACAGGGTAAATGCTGAGAAGATGTTTCGACATTGGGAGAGTCTAGGACCAGAGAGCATAGACTCAGGTTAGCAGTCACTCATTTAAGATGGAAGTAAGGAGGAATTTCTTCTCTCAGAGGGTAGTGAATCTATGGAATTCATTACCATCAAAAGTGGACTGTGTCATTAAGTATATTCAGAGCTGAAAACATTAGATTTTTAATCAGTAAGGGGCTCTTGAGTTATGGAAGAAGCACTGGCAGCAGCAAGGGTACAGAATGTATTCTGGCAGGGGGATTTCAATATTCAGAACCAGGGGTGGCTCAGTAACAGCTCCAATAATTGAGCTGGTCATTTCCTAAAGCACATTGCTGCTACACTGGGTCTGTCATCGAGAGGGAAAACCATACTTGACCTAATCGACACTATGAAGAATATCCTCCATCATGTAGTGTAGCAAGATCACCATGCCAGTGGGACAGATTGCGAACATGTTTAACAACTCAAGACTGGGCATCCATGAGGAAATGTGCGCGATCAATAGCAGCAGAATCCAACACAGTCTGCAAACTCATAGCCTGGCATATTCCCCAATCTACCATTACCATGAAGCCAGCGGGTCAACCCTGCTTCAATGAAGAGTGCTGGGGGCGCATGCCAGGAGCAACATCAGGCATACCTAAAACTGAGGTGTCAACTTGAAGTTACAAGACAGAACTACTTCTGTGCCAAACAACATAATCGACGATTCCACAATAAATGGATCAGATCTAAGCTCTACTATCCTGTAGCATCTGGTTGGTGGTGGACAATTAAACAATACACTGGAGGAGGAGGCTTAACAAACTCCCTGTTTTCAATTGTAGGAGAGTCCAGCACAACAGTGCAAATGTTAAGGCAAAAGCATTTGCAACAATCTTCAACCAGAACTGCCAAGTGGATGATCCATCTTGGCTTCCTCCAGTAGTCTCCAGGATTACAGTTGCCACTCTTCAGTCAATTCAATTCACTCTATGTGATGTCAAGAAATGAATGGAAGCACTGGATAATGCAAAGACTCTGGGGCCTGACAGCATTCAATCAATTATACAGAAGATATGCCGCAGAACGTTTGCTCCCCGATGGAAACAGTTCCAGTGCAGCAACAATACCCAGCACCCACCCAACAATGTGGAAAATTGCCCATGTATGTCCTGTACATAATGGGGATCAAGGGAAACTCTCTGTTGGTTGAAGTCATATCTGGCACAAAAAAGGATGGTCATGGTTATTGGTAATTAGTCATCTCAGCTCCAGGACATCTCTGCAGGAGTTTCTCAGGGGAGTGTGCTAGGCCCAACTATCTTCAGCTGCTTCATCATGGACCTTCCCTCCATCACAAGGTCAGAAATGGAGATGTTTGCCAATGATTGCACAATGTTCAGGACCATTAGTGACTTCTCAGATATTGAGACAGCCAATGTCCAAATGCAGCATGACCTAGACAATATCCAGACTGGGGCTGAAAAGTGGTAAACTTTTATGTCACACAGATGCCAGGCAATAACCGTCTCCAATAGGAGTTAATATAACCATTACCCATAACATTCAATAGTGTTATGATCACTGAATCCACCATTACCAACATCCTGGGTGTTAACATTGACCAAAAACTCACCTGGACTAGCTATATATACATACCATAGCTTCAACAGCAAATCAGAATCTAGGACTCTTTTAGTGCATAACTCATCTTCTGACTCACAAAACATGTCCACGAGTTACAACGCATAAGTCAGGAGTGTGATGGGATATCACTTGCCTGGATGGGTGCAGCTCCAACAAGACCCAAGAAGCTTGAGACCATCTAGAATGAAACAGCTCACTTAACTGGCACCACATTCACACACTCCATCATTGATGCTCAGTAGCAGTAGAGTGTACCTTCAATAAATGCACAAAGGAAAATGACCAAAGCTCCAGCGACATCACCTTCAAAACTTGTGACCACTTCCATCTAGAAGGCCAACAGCAGCAGATATATGGGACACCAACATCTGCAGGTTTCCCTCTGTGCCAGTCACCACAGTGATATATTTCCAAGTCAGGATGGTGCATGTCTCAGAGGGGAACTTGCAGTTGGTGGTATTCCCATGTATCTACTGCCCATGTACCTCTGGATAGGGGATGTCATGGGTTTGGAACGTGCTTGCTAAGGAGCCTTTGGGAATTCCTTTGGCTTTCATATACTGCTGCTACTGAGTGTCGGTGGTTGACGGAGTAGTTGTTTGTGGAGGGAGTGCCAATCAAGCATTGTCCCAGATGGTGCCATGCTCGAGTGTTGTTGGAACTGCACTCGTCCAGCCAAATGGAGAGTATTCCATTATACCCCTGACTTGTGCCTTGTGAACAGGCTTTGTACACACTGTAGGATTCCTAGGATCTGATCTGCTTCAAAGCATTTATACAAATGACAAAAAGCAGTGGACCCAGCACTGATCCTTGTGGCATACTGTTGGTCACAGACCTCCAGTCTGAAAAGCAACCCTTCACCACCACCCTGTGACTCTTACCTTTAAGCCAGTACTGTATCTAAATGGTTAGTTCTGTCCATATTCCATGCAAACTAAGCTTGCTAACTAGACTGCCATGTGGGATATTGTCGAATGCCTTACTTAGGTCCAAATAGATCATGTCCACCACTCTGCCTTCATCAATCCTCTTTGTTATGTCTTCAATAAACTCAATTTAGTTAGTAAGACACAATTTCCCACCCACAAAGTCATGTTGACTACCCCTAATCACTCCTTGACTCTCCACATACATGCGAATCCTGTCCCTCAGAATCCCCTCCAACAACTTGCCCACCACTGAGGCTCACTGGTCTATAGTTCCCTGGCTTTTCCTTACCACCTTTCTTAAATAATGGCACTGATATGCTGGGCTTTCCCATCAATGAGCATGGGGATCATTGTGGAATTTTCTCCTCCAGTGGGTTGTTTAATTGTCCACTAGCATTCATGATTGGATGTGGTAATATTGCAGAACTTAGCTCTGACCCATCGGTTGTAGGTTGTTTGCTCTGTCAACCACTTGCTGCTTGGTAGCTTCACCTGCTTGACACCTCATTTTTAGGTATACCTGGTGTTGCTCCTGACATGACCTCCCGCAATCTTCATTGAATCAGAATTGGGGGTGACCATATAGAGTGTATAAAATCATGAGGGGCATGGATACGGTAAATAGAAAAGGTCTTTTCCCTGGGTTGGGGGAGTCCAGCACTAGAGGGCAGAGGTTTATGGTGAGAGGGTAAAAACTTTAAAAGGGACTGATGGGGCAACTTTTTCACACAGAGGGTGGTGCATGTAAGGAATGAGCTGCCAGAGGAAGTGGTGGAGGCTTGTACAATTGCAGCATTTAAAAGGCATCTGGTGGGTATATAAATAGAAAGGATTTAGAGGGATATGGACCAAGTTCTGGCAAATGGGACTAGATTAGGTTAGGATACCTGGTCGGCATGGATGAGATGGACCAAAGGGTCTGTTTCAGTACTGTACATCTCGATGACTTCTATGACCCTCTGGCTTGATGATCATGGCAGAGTGTAGAATATGCCTGGCCATAAGTTTGTTAATTGCATTTCCATACCATTCTGCTGCTACCAACGTGCACCTTATAGACATCGTCTTAAGTTGCTAGATGTATTCAAAATCTATTGTAGTTATCGCAATGAAAATGTCACACAACATCTCAGTTCATCTCCCAAGGTCTGCACATTGGTCTTGCTTATTGGTATTGTAATGGACAGGTACATCCACTGCTGTTCAACGTGCAAAAGCACTGATTCCTCAGCTCATGAGTAATGGTAATTGCCGGGAGTTATCCTTGCCCTTGAAACCTTACGGGGTACTGAGTCAATGTTGAGACCTCCCAGGGTAATTCCCTCTTGACAGCCTAGCACTGCGGTGCCAACTCTGCTGGGTCTGTCCTGCCAATGTGATAGCTGTGGATTGTCTTATAAGGTCTAATTCTGTGAGTGTGACTACGTCAGGCAGTTGCTTGATCAGTCTGTGGGACAGCTCTCCCAATTTTGGCACTATCTCCAGCTGTTGATAAGAAGGACTTTGCAGGGTCAACAGAGCAGTGTTTGCTGTAGTTTTTGCTGCAATTTGTCCCATTTTATTCTCTTAAGACTGTCGTGGTTTGGTACCACTGAATGGCTTGCTAGGCTGTTGTCAAGGGCTGTAGGTCTGGAGTTACATGTAGATTGGCAATTTTAATTCCCTAAGGGACATTAGTGAACTGGATAGATATTTATGACAATCAACAACTGTATTAGCCTCTTTATTTCACATATTTATTGAGTTTAAATTCTACCATCGATTCAAATCATTGTCAACAGAATACTAGCTGTCCAGCATCAATGCCAGTATTAGGCCATAGGTTGTATCTTTACTGTTCTTAATCCAGCTCCCTCACGCTCTCACTCAGCACCCCTCTCTCCCAGCTCACTGTGTCACTGACTGTATCATGACTGAAGTTAATCCAATTTCCACACAGTGTCACTCAGTTAGCCCTTTTCTCCTCAGCGTCCTGTTGCCACTCCCCCCAACACCCTGTGTTACTGACTGTATCTCTTCTAATGTTAATTCAGTTTCCTCACACTGTCACTCATTAACCAACCTCTCCTTAATGACCTATTATTGACTGTAACCTCTCCGCCCCTCCAGTGCCATGTCTGACTGACTGTATCTCCGCTGATGCCAAATTGAACTTCCTCACAGTGTCACTCAATAACCCCTCTTCTGCCTCAGCATCCTATGTCACTGACTGCAGTTCCGCAATGTTCATCCAGGTCCCTCATACTGTTACTTGATAGCGCCACTTCATCCAATTCCTTCTGATACTGACTGTGTCTCGACTGTTGTTAATCCAGCTCCCTCTCCCTGTCACTCAGTAACCTCTCTGTCCTAACATCCTGTGTTACTGACTGGTTCTCCATTGTTAATTCAGTTTCCACACACTCCCATTCAGTGACCGCTCTCCCAACAATGCCGTGTATCTCTACTGATGTTAACCCAACTCCCTCACACTATCAGTCAGCAACTCTTCTCCCCCAGCCTCTGTATTATTGATTGTATCTCTACTAATGTTAATCAAATATCCTTACACTGTCATTCCATAATCCCTCACCCTCTAATATTAACTGTAACCTCTCTTCCACTAGCATCCTTTGTTATTAATTGTATCTCCACTGGTGCTAATCCAACTCCCTTACAATGTCACTCAATAACTCCTCTCCTTCCATAGCATCTTGCATCAGGTACTATCCAGGTATTCTGTCAGCTCCATTCAGGTATCCCCACCTCCCCTCACCCCACTCCCTCCCACAACCATCCTTCTAAACTCCACTGAGTACAGACCAAGACTCCTCAACCACTCCTCATACAGCAAGCCTTCATCCCTGAGATCGTTCTTGTAAACCTCTTCTGGATTCCCTCTAATGCCAGCACGTATTTCCTTAGATAAGGGGCCCAAAACTGCTCACAATATTCCAAATATAGTCTGACCAGAGCATCATACAGCCAGAGCAGTGCATCCCTACTCTCGTAGACTAGCGCTCTTGAAACAAATGCTAACATGCCTTCGTAACTACCAAGTGAACCTGCATGTTAACTTTAAGAAAATCCTGAACTAGGACTTCCAGTTCCCTTTGTGCTTCAGATTTCCAAAGCCTTCCCCATTTAGAAAATAGTCTACACCTGTAGTCTTCCTTCCTTCCTAATCTCATGCTTTCCCAAATTGTATTCCATCTGCCACTTCTTTGCCAACCCTCCTAGTCTGGCCAGAACTTCTGCAGGCTCCGTGCTTCCTCAGCACTACGTGCCCCTCCACCTACCTTTGTATCATCGGCAAATGTAGCAGAAATGGCCTTTGTCCAGATCGTTAATGTTTAATGTGAATAGTTGTGGTCCTAACATTAACCTCTGCAGAACTCCATGAATCACCAGCTGCTATTCTGTTAAAGACCCCTTTATTCCTACTCTCTGCCTTCTGACAGTCAGCCAATCCTCTGTCCGTGTAGTACCTTGTCCCTAACACCAAGTGCTCTTATCTTATTTAGTAGCATCCTGTGCTTCACTTTGTCAAACATTCATTGTTACTAATTGTATTTCCCCTTAATCCAACTTCATCATCCTGTAGCTCAGAAGCCCCTTTGACAGCAGCACTCTGTTTTACTTACTGTAACTCTACGGATATTAAACAAGCTCCCTAACCTTGTCACTCAGTAGCCCATCTCCCCCCAGCAACCTGTGTTACCGACTATATCCCTCCTGATGTTAAGTCAGCTCCCTCACACTATCAGTCTGTAAGCCCTCTCTCCCCAGCAGTGTTGCCAGTGTTAACCCAGCACTCTCATACTGTGTGACAGTAATTCCTCCCTCCCAGCAATCTGTATGACTAACTGTATCTTTACTGATGTTAATCCAGCTCTTTCACACTCCTCTCAGTAATCCCTCCCTCTCAGTGCTCTGTATAACTAACTGTATCACAAATGATGTTAATCCAACTTCCTCATACTATAACTCAGTAAACTCTTTTCCCCAGTTCCCCCTGTTACTGACATTATTGTTATTGACATTAATCAATCTCCCTCACATTGTCATGCAGTAATCTATCAGATGGCCAGTGGCAAACTGCTTTGTCCTGGTCATTTGTGTTAATTTGAGACTTGCGAGTGGGTGAGGTTGGCCTCTAAGGGCTGGTGGCCACACTGCATCCCACTTTTACATAAACAGAGAGTAGATACACCAGAGGCAGTGCTGTATGATGCAGCATGGGGCCTCAGAACTTAGAGCTTCACTATATCAGGAAGTTTAATCTTCACTTGTGGGCACAGCACTAAATTCATGTACTGACCCTCACTTCAGATAACTGACCTGTCAGTGTACACTGATGCCTCTTGCGCTGTCAGATGTCTGACCAACCAACTTCAACTGCCATCATGTGACCAGAAGGATGTTTGCAGGCTACTAGACGACAATTCTGAGCAGATGAGAAAGGGCCCAAGTTTTCCAGTGACTATCTGCCTGACACTGATGTAATGTAACGCTGCTCTCACTGAGTCCCTGTCACATGCCACAGCTCTCTCTACCAGTGCCAAGCTCCACCCCGAGCCTTTGTCCTTGGTACCAATTCACATACACACACAGTCCACTCTGCCTCTGTATTTGGCCAGCCGCCAGTGAAACAGCAGGCAGGGGGCAAGGCAAAGCTCAGCAGCAGGAGAAGGGTGCAGAGGCAAGAACTGAATTCCTTCCACTGAACAGGAAACGGTGAATGCCTCATGGACCTGGAACTCAACTTTTTGTTTTAACAGCTGACAGTAAATACTTTCAGCAAATCTTGGATCTCTGTGAGATAACACAGAACAGAATTAATTATTAATCACACTTCATGACACAACACTTCTGTGCAATACACTATGCGTCCGGACACCCACCTTCATATAAAGCAATTGAACATACTTCAGATACCATGTCTTTGAAAATTTCTGTGATTTTGATTGTCAACTGAATTGAGAAAATAACTTTTTTTATAGTGTATCATAGGGAGATACTATCAAGGCACATCAATATGTGAATGTTCCAGACAAAAAAATATTGTATGAACACACATCCCCCTGGAACAGAGACTTAAACCCACAAACAGATCCTTCATGCACACACTTTCACACTCAGCCATTCTATTGCTCTGATTGTCAAACTTGGCACACGCACACACTCACCTTCATACAAAGTGACTCAATATACTTTAAATACTATGTCTTTTAATATTTCTGTGATTTTGATTATAGACTAAAATGGGAAAATAACTTTTAAAACCAAGGATTGCTGGAAGATTGCTGCATGATTTGAAAGCAAACAGCCTGGCACTTATTATAAGCACTGTTTACACAGCAGCTTGTTCAAGCAGGAACTGAAGTGCAGTTCACAGAGAAGCTAGGGCTGAGTGGGTGTGTACAAGTGGGGCTTTCAATGGCAACTAGAAGCTCTATGGACCAGTGACCAGTTATCAATAACGTAGGCCTTCCACCTGCTAAAATCTATCAGATTGATTCTCGGGTAAATGAACAGCTTGGGGCTGTGAACAAGAAACTGAGAAGCCTTCAGAAGCTCAGGAGCTCTCTCTGTCTTCTGCAGTAAAAGCCAATTCAATCCTGAAATATACCAGTTTATCTTTAGGTCAGCAGTTGCAATAAACTGTGACTTTTAAGTGATAAGTCAGAGACATTTTTACAAGTGAACCAGCCACCCTGGGCCTCTTTGAAACCAGTGGATGCATCCAGAGTAGGAAGATGAATAAGTAGTGCTCTGATCAGCACAAGAATCTCAGCAACTCCATAAACAGGTACACTGAATAGCCTTCTCAGTGTTTCCCTCTGTTCGTAATACTCATGTATTTCTTCTTGTCCGTGTATGTGAATAAGGGGGAGCGCCCACAATGAACTGCCTAACATTGACACAATTCTGGTGTGAGGAGTGCACTGGAAATCAAGATTCTTCTTGTGCACTTCCTCAGTGGATCTCACCCTGCTGCTTCCCCTGTGGAGGCTGTGCAGCCATTGCTGAAAGTTGATGAACTTGCTAAAGCTCTAGTTTCTGTCGTCTCCTTCTCCCAGTCATTCTCAGCAGGAACAAGGCTACATGAACGGCAGGCGTGGCTTCTGACATTTTAGCTTCATGAGAAAATAATCAGTGGGAAGCTCAGAGAGATGACATAGTATTATTGAGGGGATGCCTGAGGCCTCACATCCTGAACAATCAAGCTGCATGTTATGTTCTGCCTTCGCACAGGATAACAAAGGGGCTTCCCAAGGAGATCATACTCATGCCTTATTCAGGAGCTCTGAGCAAATGTATGTTAGATAACCAGTGGACTCCTCCCCATCAAACCTCCTTTCTATATCACTGCACATCTTTCCAGACTTCATTTTCTGTGTAAGAGAAGATGCTGATCATTGTCTTCCAGTACTTGTTCTTGACTGTCATTACCAATTGGGAAAATCAGGATGAACTGTTAGACTCCTTGTTATAATAAGACTAGTTGGACTTACATGAGAAGAGGCATTTCATTGGCACAGTGAAATGCTCATTATTGCTTCAGGTCATACCTTGTTAGCTACATTCTTTGACAATTATTGATCTCCACATGAAGTATGGCTTGAAAGCAGATGGACAACATTACTTATTCAGTAAAGGCACAATTCTTGCAATTGCCCCTTGAATTGCCTTAAAGTGAATGTGGCAAATAGTGTTCCCATAAAAGAAAACAGTAATTTCCTCTCCTGCTTGGCATTTTGTCAGCTTACTGCACTGTTGGCTTTTGGTCTGCGATGGTGAGATGCAGTTCCAGTTTAATGTTTATGGGAGTGATTTACAAAACCCACCTATAACACACAAATATCCCCCCATTCTTCTTGTTTCCTTTTATGTTGCTGTTCCTCTGACCCCAATGACCCTTCAGCCTCCCTCAGTTTTGATTAAGCCCCACACAAAGATTTTTGTGCATTTTACCCCCACAGCTCAAGGTTTAAAGATCTGTATCCCTTCCCATGTAGAGGCCAGACATGGCTTGTTTGAACTGAATCCCCTTACCCTCTCCCCTCCAACCTTTGAGATCTCCCAGACCCCTCCAAATCAGTATGAGGTCCCACCTACTCTCTCCAACTGCATTCTAACACTATCAGGCTTCCAGCATCCCCAGAATTGAGTCGCCTGTTTTTCTCAAGATTCCATGAACTGCCTTCAGATAAGCGCCCGGACCAGCATTGACCAATCTCTACGACCGAACTTGGCCAATTCCAGCTATAAAATAGCTGGAATGATTCCTTACTGACCACACTCAATCCTGGGACTGACAATCTCCACAGCTGACTGATATGCTTGTAATCCCCAGACCTAGTGCATTTTGACCCACAGGACCGAGTGTGTCACTATCCCTGTCCATAAGGAACCCTTGTAGAACCAAGTGCATGACTGATTGTGGCCATCCTTGCTGGATTAAGTGAGATCAGACCAGATAAAAACAATGACTGCAGATGCTGGAAACCAGATTCTGGATCAGTGGTGCTGGAAGAGCACAGCAGTTCAGGCAGCATCCGAGGACAGGCAAAATCGACGTTTCGGGCAAAAGCCCTTCATCAGGAACAAAGGCAGAGAGCCTGAAGCGTGGAGAGATAAGCTAGAGGAGGGTGGGGGTGGGGAGAGAGTGGCATAGAGTACAATAGATCAGTGGGGAAGGAGATGAAGGTGATAGGTCAGGGAGGAGAGGGTGGAGTGGATAGGTGGAAAAGGAGCTGGGCAGGTCGGACAAGTCCGGACAGGTCAGGGGATCGAGTTGCTGGAGGTTAGAAGCTAGGATGAGGTGGGGGAAGGGGAAATGAGGAAACTGTTGAAATCCACATTGATGCCCTGGGGTTGAAGTGTTCCGAGGCGGAAGATGAGGCGTTCTTCCTCCAGGCGTCTGGTGGTGAGGGAGCGGCGGTGGAGGAGGCCCAGCACCTCCATATCCTCGGCAGAGTGGGAGGGGAGTTGAAATGTTGAGCCACTGGGTGATTTGGTTGATTGGTGCGGGTGTCTCGGAGATGTTCCCTAAAGCGCTCTGCTAGGAGGCGCCCAGTCTCCCCAATGTAGAGGAGACTGCATCGGGAGCAACGGATACAATAGATGATATTAGTGGATGTGCAGGTAAAACTTTGATGGATGTGGAAAGCTCCTTTGGGGCCTTGGATAGAGGTGAGGGAGGAGATGTGGGCGCAGGTTTTACAGTTCCTGCGGTGGCAGGGGAAAGTGCCAGGATGGGAGGGTGGGTCGTAGGGGGGCGTGGACCTGACCAGGTAGTCACGGAGGGAGCGGATTTTGCGGAAGGCGGAGAGGGGTGGGGAGGGAAATATATCCCTGGTGGTGGGGTCTGTTTGGAGGTGGCGGAAATGTCGGCGGATGATTTGGTTTATGCGAAGGTTGGTAGGGTGGAAGGTGAGCACTAGGGGCGTTCTGTCCTTGTTGCGGTTGGAGGGGTTGGGTCTGAGGGCGGGGGTGCGGGATGTGGATGAGATGCGTTGGAGGGCATCTTTAACCACGTGGGAAGGGAAATTGCGGTCTCTAAAGAAGGAGGCCATCTGGTGTGTTCTGTGGTGGAACCACTCCTCCTGGGAGCAGATACGGCGGAGGCGGAGGAATTGGGAATACGGGATGGCATTTTTGCAAGAGGTAGGGTGGGAAGAGGTGTAATCCAGGTAGCTGTGGGAGTCGGTGGGTTTGTAGAAGATGTCAGTGTCAAGTTGGTCGTCACTGATGGAGATGGAGAGGTCCAGGAAGGGGAGGGAGGTGTCAGAGATGGTCCAGGTAAATTTAAGGTCAGGGTGGAATGTGTTGGTGAAGTTGATGAATTGCTCAACCTCCTCGCGGGAGCACGAGGTGGCGCCAATGCAGTCATCAATGTAGCGGAGGAAGAGGTGGGGAGTGGTGCCGGTGTAATTACGGAAGATCAACTGCTCTACGTCGCCAACAAAGAGACAGGCATAGCTGGGGCCCATACGTGTGCCCATGGCTACCCCTTTGGTCTGGAGGAAGTGGGAGGATTCAAAGGAGAAATTGTTAAGGGTGAGGACCAGTTCGGCCAAACGAATGAGAGTGTCGGTGGAGGGGTACTGTTGGGAACGTCTGGAGAGGAAAAAACGGAGGGCTTGGAGGCCCTGGTCATGGCGGATGGAGGTGTAGAGGGATTGGATATCCATGGTGAAGATGAGGCGTTGGGGGCCGGGGAAACGGAAGTCTTCTTCAGGAAGGGCTTATGCCCGAAACGTCGATTCTCCTGCTCCTTGGATGCTGCCTGACCTGCTGCGCTTTTCCAGCAACACGTTTTCAGCTCTGATCTCCAGCATCTGCAGTCCTCACTTTCTCCTCGAAGAACTTGATGAGAGCAAGGACATGTGCAGGAGAGCTTGGATGACAAAGGTTAGAATGTGGGAAACTAGCCTGAAGAGTGTTGAACAGATAAATGTTGGCATGAACAAGGTTTTCAGCAGCTGAATAGTTGAGCTGCGGCAAAATCAGGTGAGAATAGAAGTAGAAATCAGTGGATTCAGTGGAGGCAGGAATAAGAGATGAGAAGCTCATCTTGTGGTCAAATATCATAGAACCCTTACAGTGTGAAAACAGGCACTTCAGCCCAACAAGTCCACACTGATCCTCCAAAGAGTAACTTACCCAGACCTATTCCCCAACATTGTTGGCCTTGTTGGTAAGGGAGGATATTCAGTCCCTTGCGCGGGGGGACCTAGAGTCAGGGGATGTAGTATCAGTGTGGATAGAGCTACGAAATACTAAGGGTAAAAAGACCCTCTTGGGAGTCATCGACAGGCCCCCAAACAGTAGTCTGGATGTCGGATGTAAGTTGAATCAGGAGCTGAAATTGGCCTGTCGCAAAGATGTTACTCCAGTTGTTATGGGGGATTTTAACATGAGGTAGACTGGGAGAATCAGGATGGTATTGGACCTCAAGAAAGAGACTTTGTGGAGTGCCTCAGGAGATGGATTCTTAGAGCAGCTGGTGCTGGAGCCGACCAGGGAGAAGGCAATTCTGGATCTGGTATTGTGTAACGAACCAGAATTGGTCAGAGACCTCGAAGTGAAGGAGCCATTGAGAAGTAGTGACCATAATACATTAAGCTTCAATCTGCAATTTGAGAGGGAGAGGGTACAGTCGGAAGTGACAGTACTTCTGTTGAATAAAGGGAACTATGGAGCTATGAGGGAGGAGCTGGCTAAAGTTCAATGGTGCAATACCTTAGCAGGGATGACCGTGGAGGAACAATGGCGGATATTTCCGTGTATAATGCAGAAGATGCAGGATCAGTTCATTCCTAAAAGGAAGAAAGATCCCAGGAGGAGGCATGGGCGGCCGTGGCTGACGAGGGAAGTTAAGAAACATATAAAGTTAAAAGAGAAAAAGTATAACATAGCAAAGATAAGTGGGAAAACTGAGGACTGGGAAGCTTTTAAAGAACAACAGAGGATTACTAAGAAGGAAATACGCAAAGGAAAAATGAGGTACGAAGGTAAACTGGTCAATAATATAAAGGAGGATAGTAAAAGCTTTTTTAGGTATGTGGAAGGCAAAAAAATGGTTAGGACTAAAATTGGGCCCTTGAAGACAGAAACAGGGGAATATATTACAGAGAACAAAGAAATGGCAGAAGAATTAAATGGGTACTTCAGATCTGTGTTCACTGGGGAAGACACAAGCAATCTCCCTGAGGTAACAGTGGCTGAAGGACCTGAACTTAAGGGAATTTATATTTGCCAGGATTTGGTGTTGGAGAGACTGTTAGGTCTGAAGGTTGATAAGTCTCCGGGGCCTGATGGTCTACATCCCAGGGTACTGAAGGAGGTGGCTCGGGAAATCGTGGATGCGTTGGTGATTATTTTCCAGAGTTCGATAGATTCGGGGTTGGTTCCTGAGGATTGGAGGGTGGCTAATGTTATACCACTTTTTAAGAAAGGTGGGAGAGAGAAAGCAGGAAATTATAGACCAGTTAGTCTGACCTCAGTGGTGGGAAAGATGCTGGAGTCTATTATAAAGGATGAAATTACGGCACATCTGGATAGTAGTAACAGGATAGGACAGAGTCAGCATGGATTTATGAAGGGGAAATCATGCTTGACTAATCTTCTTGAATTTTTTGAGGATGTAACTCTGAAGATGGACGAGGGAGATCCAGTAGATGTAGTGTACCTGGACTTTCAGAAAGCTTTTGATAAAGTCCCACACAGGAGGTTAGTGAGTAAAATTAGGGCGCATGGTATTGGGGGCAAACTACTAGATTGGATTGAAAATTGGTTGGCTGATAGGAAACAAAGGGTAGTGATAAACGGCTCCATTTCGGAATGGCAGGCAGTGACCAGTGGGGTACCGCAGGGATCCGTGCCGGGACCGCAGCTTTTTACAATATATGTTAATGATATAGAAGATGTCTTGAAGCTAAAAATGGGAGAACGCTTGCCAATAATGAAAGGTTAAACGGTAAATGGAACAGCATCTGAAGAAAGTAAATGGTTCATTTTATCAGCTGACATGGCACTGGGAGAGGAAATCAATGTTCATCAATTGAATGTGATTAGGATTGAGCAAGCTAGGGGTGGGTCATTAAGAAGATGTGGCCACAAAAGCCAGAGAAAGATATCAAGTTCAGGGAAGATTAGGGCTTTCAAATTAACGTCTGGTTCTTTTTTAAGTATTATAATTGAATCTTGATCCACCATCCTTTCATTTCGTGAATTTCACATGTAAAATCTTGTGGATTGTTTTGCCAAATAACTTAAATCTTTATCCTTTGGTTACCTAGTATATCGAGGAGAAAGTGAGGTCTGCAGATGCTGGAGATCAAAGTTGAAACTTTATTGCTGGAACAGCACAGCAGGTCAGGCAGCATCCAGGGAACAGGAGATTCGACGTTTCGGGCACAGGCCCTTCTTCAGGAATGAGCAGAGAGTGTTCAGCAGGAGAAGATAAAAGGTAGGGAGGAGGGACTTGGAGGAGGGGCGTTGGAAATGTGATAGGTGGAAAGAGGTCAAGGTGAGGGTGATAGGTCGGAGTAGGATGGAGGCGGAGAGGTCAAGAAGAAGACTGCAGGTCAGGAAGGCGGTGCCGGGCTGGAGGGATTCGGCTGAGACAAGGTGGGGGGAGGGGGGATGAAGAAACTGGTGAAGTCCAAGTTCATCCCCTGTGGTTGGAGGGTTCCCAGTCGGAAGATAAGACGCTCCTCCTCCGACCGTCGGGTTGTTGTGGTTTGGCGGTGGATGAGTCCAATGACCTGCATATCCTCGGTGGAGTGGGAGGGGGAGTTGAAATGCTGTGCTACAGGGTGGTTGGGTTGGTTCGTCCGGGTGGCCCAGAGGTGCTCTCTGAATCGCTCCGCAAGTAGGCGGCCTGTCTCCCCAATATAGAGGAGGCCACACCGGCTGCAGCGGATGCAGTAGATGATGTGGGTGGAGGTGCAGGTGAATCTGTGGCGGATATGGAAGTTTCCTTTGGGGCCTTGGAGAGAAGTGAGGGGGGAGGTGTGGGCGCAAGTGTTGCACCTCCTGCGGTTGCAAGGGAAGGTGCCGGGAGTGGAGGTTGGGTCGGTGGGGGGTGTGGATCTGATAAGGGAGTCGCGGAGGGAGTGGTCTCTACGGAAAGCTGATAGGGGAGGGGAGGGAAATATATCCTTGGTGCTGGGGTCTGTTTGGAGGTGGCGGAAGTGACGGCGGATGATGCGCTGTACATGGAGATTGGTGGGGTGGTAGGTGAGGACCAGTGGGGTTCTGTCCTGGTGGCGGTTGGAGGGGCGGGGCTCAAGGGCGGAGGAGCGGGAAGTGGAGGAGATGCGGTGGAGGGCACCGTCGACCACGTCGGGGGGGAAATTGCGGTCCTTGAAGGAGGAGGCCATCTGTGTTGTACGGATTTTGAACTGGTCCTCCTGGGAGCAGATATATCAGCATTCTATTAAAATCTTTCATGATTTTGAACAGTTCAATTAAATCTCAACTTAACCTTCTCTATTCAAATAACAATCTCATCTTCTCCAACTAATCAGAGTTCCACAACCTGATTTTTATTAATGTATGTCATATCCAGGCGCGATATCCCTATACATACATTAAGCTTTACAACTGTGCAGTAGTCACACTGACATTACATCTGTTTGCCACATCTCTGAATGGCAGTGTGGCTGACAGTGCAGGTAAATGGCCTTTAAGAACACACCTAAAACCTTTTTGTTAAAGTGACAGAGAGCCTTTACAAAGACATGTTATGATGGAAAATGTTGACAACAAAGTTTTTCTTCCATTCAGGGGATGGTGGTAAACTACATTCTTGAACTACTTGTAGTTCTTATAGAGTCATAGAGATGTACAGCATGAAACAGCCCCTTTGGTCCAACTCCTCCATGCCAACTAAATATCCTAAATTAAATTACCCATTTGCCAGCATTTGGCCCATCTCCCTCTAAATCCTTCCTATTTATTAACACAGTATTCCAAAAGTAGCCGAACCAATGTCCTGTACAGCTGTAACATGACCTCCCAACTCCTGTACTCAATGCACAGACCAATAAAGGCAAGCATGCCAAATGCCTTCTTCACTGTCCTATCCACCTGCGACTCCACTTTCAAGGAACTCTGAAGCTAGGCTCCAAGGGCTCTTTATTTGGCAACTGTCCCCAGGACCTTAACATTATAAGTTCTGCCCTGATTTGCCCTACCAAGATCCAGCACTTCACATTTATCTAGATTAAACTCCATCTGCCACTCCTCAGCCCATCTCATCTGAGATAATCTTCTTCACTGTCCAGTACACCACCAATTTTGGTGTCATCTGCAAATTTACTAACCATACTTCCTATAGTCACGTTATATAAGTGACAAAAAATAGTGGCCCTAGCACTGATCCCCTTTGTGGTGTTCAGATACCTACATTGCTAATAGAGAGGGAGTTCTGTAGTCTTGATTCAGAAACAGTGAAGGAACGGCGATATATTTCCAAGTAAAGACAATGCATCGTTTGGAGCGGAATGTACATGTGCTGGTGTTGCTATTTATCTGCTGCCTTTTTCCTTGAGAGAAAAACCACACATGTATCATTTTTATCTGCAAGTGTGCATGTAGCCGTCATGTTATAAGCAGCATCCATGTATGTGGCCCTGGTTAAAATTCATAATTATGCAAATGAGAGCAGTATTGTGCACGTAGCATCTTACAACAATGCTGTTTTCAAACATGGTCAAAATAATTCTTTTGGTGTCATGTCTAATGTGCAAAGGGTGTCTCCTGGATTTATTACTGTATCTTCTTAGTCATGAAGCAATACTCTGAGTTGCCTTCTGCCCAGAAAAGGGTGGGTACAAACTGATGACTTTGGCAATTCAGACATAACGATGCAGGCAATATTCATGTCCAATCCCAGGTCAAGGGATGAGACTGTAATGGATACTGGACATTGCCAGGAGACTCCACCTCTTCAACCTTCCGAACCTGCCAAATAGAAATTCTAGTTGAAGTACTCATCCCTCAATCTTCAATTTGCAATCTTTCAAGGAATCTCATAGACTCTTGATCACTGTGCTTCTTTCAATTGTTGTGCAGCATCTATATAAGGCGATGTAGGCCAACAGGATTTACTCATTGCTCAAAGGAGCACTCACTGAGAATTTCATTATATGCTCACAAAGCTTCCAAATATTCATCAATGGATGGAAGGGGTGGTGGTGTGACCATTTGGGGAATCATAGGATAATTTCAGGATAGAATGAGTCTGTTTGGCTGATAGGATCTGTGCCAACTTTCTGCAACAGACATTCAGCTAATTCCACATCCCACAACAATTCCCCCAGAGTTTTGTCTCTTCAGATAATGATCCAATTCAATTTTGAAAACCTAGACTGACGTTGCCTCCTCCAGTGAGGTCCAGATCCTAACCATTTGCTGTGTGAAATAGTTTTTCATCATATTATCTCAGCTCCCTGTACCCTCTTAATTCTGTGTTCTCTGGTTGTCAATCCTTTCATTAACAGGAGTGGCTTCTATCAACTCTGACCAGACCCCTCTTGACTTTGTGATTTGGAGGTGCCGGTGTTGGACTGGGGTGTACAAAGTTAAAAATCACACAACACCAGGTTATTATCCAACAGGTTTAATTGGAAGCACACTAGCTTTCGGAGCACCGCTCCATCATCAGGTGGTTGTCAACCACTTGAAGGAGTCACGCTCCAAAGGTTAGTGCTTCCAATTAAACCTGTTGGACTATAACCTCTTGACTTTGGAAGCCTTGACCAGTTCTCCCCCTAATCTCTCAAAGAGCTGTCTAGTTTTACTAATTTGTCTTTGTAACAGAAATCTTTCATCCCTGGAAACTTTTCCAGTCATTTGCTTTTGCACCGTAACCATTGTTTTGTATCTTTTACTTTATATTACCTCTCCGTGTTCTTCTATTTTTCACTTCTCTGCATCCTCAATCCGCAGATCTATGATGTGAATTGTATTAATTTTAAGCAAGGTTACAGCTGGAGGATAATGATCAGATGAGGAGGCAGTTTTTTTTTCTTTTAAGAGAGTCACGCGTCCTTGGAAATCTCTTCCTGAAAATGTGGTGGCAGCAAGTCATGATTTTTAAATCAGAGTCATTCAGCATGGAAAAGGACCCTTCAGTCCAACCACTCCATGCTGAATGTAACCCCAAACTAAACTAGTCCCACCTACCTACTCCTGACACCTTTCCTATTCATGTACTTATCCAAATGTCTTTTAAATGTTGTCATTGTACCCACATCCTCAGGAGGTTCATTCCACACACAAACTTCCCACTATGTCTTTTTTTAAATCTCTCTCCTTTCACCTTAAAATGTGCCCCTTTGTCTTTACGACATTTAATCCTCAGGAAAAGACCCCTACCATTAACCCTCTCTACTATACCCCTCTGATTTTATAAACTTCTTTACCCCTCAATCTCTTACGCTTGAGTGTAAAAAGTACCAACCTATCCTTATAACACAAACCGTCCAGTCCCAGCAACATCCTTGTGAATGTTTTCCGAACCCTCTCCAGTTTAATAATATCTTTCCTATAACAGAGTGAGAGACAGCTATTAATCCAACAAATGATGGATTAAAAGGTTATTGGGACTGGGGGGAGTGCATAGCAACCTTATTGATTGTTGGAGCATACATTCGAGCCCGGGTGTCCCTGGAGAAGGGGCACGTGGTGACTACAAACATCCTTGAGCTATTCAGGGAGAGGTGAACACCGCAGGGAGTGGACTGTATTATTGCCCCTTCCAACTCTATTTTGATTTAATCCCCATCCTCCCCTTCACTGTTTGATCATGCAGCATTGCCCTTAGCGATGACATCACCGCAGGAAATGACATCACAAACCCAAAGAAACCCAAATATCTCAATATAAGCAGGAATCATCAGCAGGGCTTTGCCCTGAGGCCCACCGAAGATGTTACCTAGTAGGGTGACGAAACGTCTGGAAATGAACCTTCCAGCTCAGCGAGCAAACCTACATCCAGAGGGCACTGCTTGTCACTGGCCACTCTGGTGTTTCCTTTCTCCCTGGTGGTGGAATATATCAATAAAGACTTAAACGCATGTAAAAAATTGAATACTGGAGCAGGTTTGAGAAGCCCCAGTGCAGCACTCCTCATTCAAAAGTGATGAAAATTATTTCACCATAAATAATACTGATATTTTGTGAGAGTTAGGAGATTTGCTGCAGTGGCTGATAGCATTATCAAATGCTTCAAACGGAAAAAACAAATATCCCACACCCAAACAGCCTGCAAGGGGCGAGGCGTCAGCATCACCTTCCCGCCAACGGTTGCTAGGGGCGGGGTTTCGCCTCGGCCATCCGGTTGCTAGGGGCGGGGTTTCGCCTCGGCCATCCGGTTGCTAGGGACCGGTGTCCGGCTCGGCCATCCTGTTGCTAGGGGCGGGGTTTCGGCCGGGCCCTCCGGTTGCTAGGGGCGGGGTTTCGGCCGGGCCCTCCGGTTGCTAGGGGCGGGGTTTCGGCCGGGCCCTCCGGTTGCTAGGGGCGGGGTTTCGGCCGGGCCCTCCGGTTGCTAGGGGCGGGGTTTCGGCCGGGCCCTCCGGTTGCTAGGGGCGGGGTGTCCGGTCTCACGGCCCCGCCTCCTCCGTGCCCAGCTGATGGTTTGACGCTCCCGCCGTCAGGGCTCCATGGCGCCGATCCTCTGCTCCCGGGTTGTGCTGCTGCTTGTCCTGGTGTCGCTGGGCCTGGTGAGGGCGGCGGAGGGAAGGAGGCTGCACTTTGTCAACCTGGTGAGTGAGTGAGTGAGTGTGGGAGGGAGTGAGTATGTATAGAATGATGTGGACCCACTGGGGTTGGCTGGGAGGCATGAGGGATAAGAGGGTCCAGGGAGACGGATGAAGGTGAGGGAGGGTGACCAAAGACGGAGAGGAGGGAGGCATTGGGGGATAAAGGAGGATAGGGAGAGAGGTAGAGGAGAGTGGAACAGGAGGAGGGGGGAGTAAGATAAAATAGGAGGGAGAGGGAGGAACAGGGAGATAGGTGACGGAGGGATGGGGTGGGGTGGAGAAAGGGTGGCAGAATAGTAGGAGAGGGGGTGTGGTGGGAAGAGTGAAAATGGGAGGAAAGGAGGGGTGGATTTGGGGGGGGAGGGGGTGCACCCTGGGGGAGGGGGATCGGGATCCCAGCGTTGGGTGGACTCATTTAGCCAACTGTCCAGTTTCTGCACAGTATGGATCCTATGATTTGAGGAGCCCTAACTAAACTGGAATCAATGGGTATTGGGGGCAAACTGCCTGGTGCTTGGAATCCAACCTTATATATATATATATATATATAGAAACACGATTATTTGATGGTCGATCATCTCAGCTCCAGCACATCACTGCCAGAGATCCCCAGGGTAGTGTCCAAGGCCCAATAACCTTCAGGTGCTTCATCATTGACCTTCCCTCTACTGTCAGATCAGAAGTGGAGATGTTTGTGCAATAATCAGCAATGTTCAGCAACATTCGCCAGTCCTCAAACGCTGAAGCAATTCATGTTTAAATGCAACAGGACCTGGACGATAGCCAGGCTTGGGCTGACAAGTGCCAAGTAACATTCACACCACGCAATTGCCTGGCTATGACCATTACCAATAAGAGGAGAAAGTGAGGACTGCAGATGCTGGAGATCAGAGCTGAAAATGTGTTGCTGGAAAAGCGCAGCAGGTCAGGCAGCATCCAAGGAACAGGAGAATCGACGTTTCGGGCATAAGCCTGAAGAAGGGCTTATGCCTGAAACGTCGATTCTCCTGTTCCTTGGATGCTGCCTGACCTGCTGCGCCTTTCCAGCAACACATCACCAATAAGAGACAATCTAACCACCACTGCCCCTTGAAATTCAATGGAATCCCCAACTATCAACGTCCTAGGGGTTATCATTGACCAGGAACTTAAATGAACTCACCAAATAAACAGCGGCTACAAGAGCAGGTCAGAGGCTAGGTATACTGTGGCAGCTAACTCGTGTCCTTACTCCCCAAAGCCAGTCTACCATTTACAACAAGTAAGTCAGGAGTATTCCTCAACTTGCCTGAATGGGTGCAGCCCCAATGGGTGCAGCCCCAATAACACTCAAGAAGTTTGACACCATCAGGGATAAAGCAGTCTGCTTGTTTAGCATGACATCCATTCCCTTCACTACCAACGCTCAGTAGAAGCAGAGTATACTGTCTTAACAGAAATTTACAGAAGATCCTCAGACAACCCTTCCAAATCCATGACCACTTCCATCCAGAAGGACAAGGACTACAGATATATGGGAACACCACCACCTGCAAGTTCTCTTCCAAGCCACTCGCCATCCTGACTTGGAAATATATTACCAGTCCTTCACTGACATTGGGTCAAAATCCTGGAATTCCGTCCCTGATGGCATTGTGAGTCAACCCATAGCACCTCGATTGCAAAACTAGGAGCTGGCATAAAATACTGGCCAGCCAGTGATGCCCACATCCCACAAATGAATAAATTTTAAAAAGGGAGATAGAGAAGGAGATGCAGAGGGAGGCTGGGAGGACAGGAGAGGTAGATGGGTGGGAGGAGGAATGGAGAGATAGACATGAGGAGGAGAGGAGAGATGCGAGGATGGAGGAAGAGGGAATGAGAAGGAGGTGAGGATGGACAGAAGGAGGTAAAGACGGAGGAGGGAGGAAGGAGAGGATGGTTAGGATGGAGGAGGAGGAGGGCGGTGGGGACAGGAGAAGAGGGGGGCGAAGATGGGGAGAGGAGAGGGAGGTGTGGGTTGAGGAGGAGGGGAGGAGAGAAGAGGATGATTTCAACAATTCAATTTAGAACAAGTTCAGCCATGTCCAACAGTAGCAAGGGCAAGGTTGGGCACTAATATGATCATTGAGTGAAGAGAGAACACAAGGTGGGGAAATCTCATTAAGAGGAGTGGCAGAATGTGAAACTCTCAAATGTGTTTCAACAAATAATTATGGATGAATGTAACATATTGTGAAATATTCAGAAGTTAAATTTAAATGTTAGAAATGTTAGAAACAGCTAGTCAGCTCTTGTGTCAGTGCGGTACAATGATGTTGGCTGGTAACTTCTGGCAGTGAGAGTCAATAAAACGTGGCACTGGAAATGGCACAGCAGGTCAGGCAGCATCCGAGGAGCAAGAGAGTTGACGTTTCGGGAAGAACCCTTCTTCAGGACTCCATGTTTTAACTGTACCAGAAAAGCTTGACTGGGGAGCAGCAAGTTACGAAGCACAAATCTTCAGTGCTGTTGCTGGAAGGTTGTCAGTGCCCATTGTCTTTGTAGCTTCCAGTGCCTGCAGTTGTTCTTTAATATCTCATGGAGTGATTCGAATTAATTGAAGACTGCAGGGGGCCAAGGTGGATCATGGTAGTCATGGCTGAAGATTGTCACAAATGCTTCAGGCTTGTCTTTTGCTCTGATGTGTCGGGCTGTCCCATCACGGAGGATGGGGACATTCATGGAGCCACCTCGTCCAATCATGTTGTTTAGTTGTCCACCAACATTCACAACTAAATGTGGCAGGATTGCAGCACTCAGTCATTGGGTCATACAGCACAATCTGATCCATCGGCCGTGGGATTGCTTAGCTCTGTCCATTGCTTGCTGTTTGGATGTTTGTTTGGTAAGTTGGTTCACCAGGTTGGTGCTTAATTTTTTGGCATGCCCTTCTGCAATTTTCATTGAGCCAGGGTTGATCCCCTGGCTTGATGATAATGGTAGAGTGGAGCCAAAAGGTTGTAGATTGTGTTGGATTATGATTCTGCTGCTGTTGATGATCCACATCACCTCACGAATATCCAATCTTGAGTTTCTAGCTCTATTTGAAGCCTGTTTCGTTTAACACAGTAATAATGCCACACCGCATGCTAGAGGTTATTCTCAGTGTGAAGGAGGGACTTTGACTCTGATCCCCTGCATTTGCAATCCTCACTTTCTCCTTGTGGAGACAGAGTGTGGTGCTGGAAAAGCACAGCCAGTCAGGCAGCATCTGAAGGACAGGAAAATAGACGTTTCTGGCATAAGCCCTTCATCGGGACACGTCAGAGTTACTGATGAAGGGCTTATGCCCGAAACATCAATTCCCCTGCTCCTCAAGTGCTGCCTGACTGCTGGGCACTTCCACCATCACACTCTTCGTCTTTGTCTCCATAAGGACTGTACAATAGAGACACTGTCGTATGGAAGGAGCAAGAGGGTAACTAGAGAAAGGGTTGGCCTACTCAAAGACAAAGGAGGAAAGTTTTGCGTGGAGTCAGGGACAATGGGTGAGATTCTTAATGAGTACTTTGTATCAGTATTCACTGAGGAGAGGGACATGACAGATGTTGGGGTTAGGGATAGATGTTTGATTACTCCAGGTCAAGTCAGCATAAAGAGGGAGGAAATGTTGGGTATTCTAAAAGGCATTAAGATGGACAAGTCACCAGGTCTGGATGGGATCTAGAGTTTAGGTCAGAGTGGTGCTGGAAAAGCACAACAGGTGGTAGAGCATCCAAGGAGCAGGAAAATCGATGTTTCGGGCAAAAGCCCTTGATCAGGAATGCTGTGCTTTTCCAGCACTACTCTAATCTAAATTCTGGTTTCCAGCATCTGCAGTCCTCACTTTTGCCTGGATGGGACCTATCCCAAGTTACTGAGGGAAACGAGAGAGGAAATAGCTGGGGGCTTAACAGAATCTTTGCAGCATCCTTAAACACTGGTGAGATCCCAGAGGACTGGAGAATTGCTAATGTTGTCCCCTTGTTTAAGAAGGGTAGCAGGGATAATCCAGATAATTACAGACCTGTGAGCCTGACGTCAGTGGCAGGAAAGCTGCTGGAGAAGATACTGAGGGATAGGATCTAATCCCATTTGGAAGAAAATGGGTTTATCAGTGATAAGCAACGTGGTTTTGTGCGGGGAAGGTCATGTCTTACCAACTTAATAGAATTCTTTGAGGAAGTGACCAAGTTGATTGATGAGGGAAGGGCTGTAGATGTGATATACATGGAATTCAGTAAGGCGTTTGATAAGGTTCCCCATAGTAGGCTGATGGAGAAAGTGAAGTTACATGGAATCCAGGGTGTACTAGCTAGATGGATAAAGAACTGGCTGGACAACAAGAGACAGAGAGTAGTAATGGAAGGGAGTTTCTCAAAATGGAGAACTGTGACCAGTGGTATTCCTCAGGGATCCGTGTTGGGACCGCTATTGTTTGTGATATACATAAAAGATCTGGAGAAAGGTTTAGGTGGTCTGATTAGCAAGTTTGCAGATGACACTAAGATTAGTGGAGTAGCAGATAGTGAAGGGAACTATCAGAGAATACAGCAGAATATAGATAGATTGGAGAGTTGGGCGGAGAAATGGCAGATGGAGTTCAATCCGGGCAATTGCTTGGTGATGCATTTTGGAACATCCAATTCAAGAGTGAACTATATGGTAACTGGAAAAGTCCTGGGGAGAATTAGTGTACCGAGAGATCTGGGTGTTCAGGTCCATTGTTCCCTGAAGGTGGCAACGCAGGTCAGTAGAGTGGTCAAGAAGGCATATGGTATGCTTTCCTTCATCCGACAGGGTAGTAAGTACAAGAGTTGGTAGGTCATGTTATAGTTGTATAGGACATTGGTTTGGCCCCATTTGGAATACTGCATAGAGTTCTGGTCATCACATTACCAAAAGGATGTGGATGCTTTGGAGAGGGTGCAGAGGAGGTTCACCAGGATGTTGCTGGTATGGAGGGTGCTACTATGAAGAGAGGTTGAGTAGATTAAGATTATTTTCATCAGAAAGACATGGGGGGGGGGGGGGGGGGGGAACTGATTGAGTCCACAAAACCATGAGGGGTATAGACAGGTGGATAGCTCGAAGCTTTTACCCAGAGTGGGGGACTCAATTACTAGGCGTTAGGAGTTCAAGATGAGAGGAGAAAGGTTGAAGGGAGCTATGCATGGAAGGTTCTCTACGCAGATGGTGGTAGGGGCCTGGAACGCGTTGCCAGCGGAGGTGGTAGAGGCAGGAACGATAGCATCATTTAAGATGTATCTAGACAGATACATGAATGGGCAGGGAGCAGAGGGATACAGATCCTTAGAGAATAGGTGACAGGTTTAGATAGAGGATCTAGATCGACACAGGCTTGGAGGGCCGGAGAGCCTGTGTTCTTGTGCTGTAATGTTCTTTGTTCTTGACTGTACTGTCCCTCTTGTGATTCCCTCATCACCTGTCACAGATCCAGTCTAGTATCAATTTTAGGAGCTGACTGGTTCAATGAGTAATGCAACTGCTGAGCCGCTCTTGGTGGTGGACATTGAAATCCCCATCCAAAATACATTTGATGCCCTTGCCACCCTCTGCTTCCTCCAAGTGTTGTTCAGCATCAAGGGGCGCTGACTCATCAGCCAAAGGGAGACGGAATGTGGCAATTCAGAGGCACTTTCCTTGCCCATGTTTGACTTGTGTCCAGTCTGAAGGGTCCAGAGTCAATGTTGAAGGCTCCCAGCCTCTTCCTGGCTGTAGACCACTGACACTATCTCTGCTGTAAGGTCTGATTCCATGAGTATGACAGTGTCAGGCTGTGGCTCGGCTAGTCTCGATGTGACACTAACTCCTCGATGTAAGTAAGGAGGACTTTGCAGGGTCAACAGGGCTGTGTTTACTACTATCACTCTGATGCCTTGTTCAATGTTACTGTCCATCTCACTTAATTTCTTTATTTACATTTGTTGGAATGATACCTGGCTTTTTGCAAGGCAGGTAAGAGTCAAGCACATTGCAATGGATTTGGAGTCATTTGTCGACAAGATGAGGGAAGGACACGTGATGGATCAGATGCGTTTTTACCACTATCTATATTTGACTTGCTTTAATTCAGATTTTATTGAATTTAAAATTCACCATGTGTTGTGGTGAGATTTGAAACAATGCTGCACAGCATTTGTCTAGGCATCTAGTTCGCTTTTCCAATGACAATTCCACTACATTGCTGCCTAACCCCTCCCTTCTACAAGTGGAAACAGCTTCTGTCTGTATTCTTTCAAAACCAGCCATGATTGTGAATAGTCCTACCCTATCTCCTCAGAACCTGCTTCACTCCAGGGAGAACATTCTCCATTTTAGTTTTTCTGACCTAACTAAAAGATCTGCTCTTTGCTTTCACATTGTGACTCTTCTCTGTGTCCCTCCTCAGATTTCGCCATCCTAAAGAGCAGTGGTCAGAATTGGGATCAATATTCCAACTGAGGTCTTTGATAGTGTTTTGTAATGTCTCCTTATGTCTTAAATCAGAAGCAAAGACTATAAAATAAATTATGAGGATGGGTATTTGAAGTGGAAATGAGTTGAGATGATGCTGATCAGGAGAGAAGGCTAAATTGAAAAACCAGAATACTGAGGTAGAAAATGTTACAACTACTCAGGGTAAAATCTGTAAAAAGCAGTCAAATGACCTTTCAGCAGAACACAGCCCAATTCAAATAAATGGGCTGTTATTGCAATGGTTGTGAGATCGCAATTTGTCTGTATACTAGGGAGAACCTTCCTGCTCTTTGTTTCAAATGGTGTGCAGAATGATTTCAGACTGGGCCTTGGTTTAACATTCGTGACTTCTCAATTTCCAATTTTTCTTGTCATTTTACTGAATGGCCTGGACTGTTTCCCAGCTGTATAATCAGAATTTCACTGTGCTTGGAGGAAGCCCAAAACTCTGACTGCAGCCAGATGCAGGGAACGTTTAACTCTACGTCGTGCTTTGTTACCATTATTTCTCTGAAGATCATATTACCTTTCCCCTAAAATTGATCTCACACTTAGGCTGCATATTATATATGTTCACGTGTCACTGTTTCTTCCTTGGAATCATTAAGGATGTGTCATAGGATATGCAGTTGATCATGTTTGGGATTGACTCCTTTCTGTAGAAAAGGATTGAGTTCTTTCTATTTGCCTACAGAGTAAAACTGGCCAAATCTCTGTTCCCCTGCTGAGCCTACATCAGGGCAGAGGGTTGGTAACTCTCGTCTTGAAAAGACGTTTTCTACCTGTAAGATGGTCAGATCATATATTCTGATACATTTCATTCAAGATCAGCACTGTGAAAGCTCTCCTTTGAGGCAAACCATTCTGAAAACTGTAAAGCTTTAATCTATTAAATACTTCACCACTCACCGTAAGCAATAGAATATGTCACTGGTAGACTGCGTGTCATCAGTCTGTTTTGTGTGAACGAAGTTTGTTTTTACCTATTCTAGGCATATTCTAAATCATTAAGTTATCAACAAAATCCTGAGTTGAAAACTAAGTGTTATTTAATTTTGGCTAAGTTTGACAAAATAATGCACTCCATCTATCTGAGGCCAGGCTAATATACAGAAAGCTTGGTTGCAAATAGTGCTTTTACAGATTTTACTTTTACTCTATCTCTAATTTGCCATCCCTGGACTCCCTTGTGCCATGTTTATAGTTTCTGGAATGGATTTGATACTTTAAACTTGAAGTGAAGGATTCAAGAAGTGTGGTTGTGTTTTGTTGTAGTTGAATATTTCAGAGGTTGGCTTCCAGATGAACCTTTGAAATGTTAAGTACTGTGACTTGGAGCTAATTGAGTCTTGTCCAATGACAGTTCTTCTGGCTCCTGATTAATAAGGATACAGTTGCACCTTGTGTCTTTCATTGTGTCTCACACCTGCACACACACAACATGGGTGTTGGGGAAAAGTAAGCACCACCGCAGTAGGGGAAAAAAAAATATAAAAAAATAATAAAGAAGAACAGGAAAAAAAATAAGGATACAGTCTTTGAAACAGGTTTGACCGCACGACTAAAGGATGGGCGGAAGGGTAAACAATATCACCAGGGAAAATGTGCTCATAAACTAATAGGTCTAAAGACCAATAAGTCACTTGGACCTGATGGATTGTATTCTAGGATATCTCAAATTGTAGCTGCAGAGATAATGGATGCACTGGTAGTAATCTTCCAAAATCCTTAGATCCTGGAAAAAGTCCCAAAGATTTGGAAAACTGCAAATGAACAGAAAGGAGAGGGGGGAAAAAGAAGCTAACAAGAGACCTGTTGGCTGAACAGCTTAGAAACTGCTAAAGTATTGTCAAGGGTATGATCGAACATTTAGAAATAGAACATATATTAAGCAGAGTCAGCGTGGCTTCGTGAAGCAAAACATCACGTCTGACAAATGTATTAGAATTTTTTCAGGAGGTAACAAGCAGATAAAGGGGAACTGTAGATGTAAAAGGTGTTCGGTAATGTACTAAACATAATGCTACTTAATGAGACAAGAGCCCATGCTATTGGGGATAGAAGATTGGCTAAGTAATAAGGAGACAGAATTGAGATTTCAGAATGGCAACTTGTAAGTAGCGCTATATGGATTAGTGAGGGAGCCACAGTTGTCTATTAATATGTATATGGATGAAAAAAGTGAATTTGCTATCAGCATGTTTATAGATCTCACAAATCTACATAGAAGGCAAGTGGTGCGAATGACAAAATATCTACAGAAGGATGTAGAAAGGTTAAATGAATGGACAAAAACTTGGCAATTGAAATAGACACCTGAAAATGTGAGATTATTGACTTTGGCAGGAAGCAGACTGTAGAAATCCACGGCAAAGAAACATTTTGGAGTCACTGTGCATAAAAATGCTCGCATCCCAGTTCAGCAGCTAATGGGGAAGGCAAGTGGAATGTTGACCTTTATTTCAAAGGCAATAGAGAATTAAAATAAAGAGGTTTTCCTAAAACTATACACAGAACTAGTTAGACCAAAGCTCCGTACCTAATAAGAGATGTACTGGCAAAGGAGACAGTCCAGAAAGGTTCACTAGGTTGATCTCAGTAATGAATGGATTGTCTTCTGAGGAGACAACAAGTAAGTTGAGCTGATGCTCATTGGAGTTTAGAAGAATGAGAAAAGACCTTAGTGAGACTATAAGATTCTTCGGGGGCTTGATGTGGTAGAGGCACAAAGGTTGTTTATCTTGGAGGAAGGGTCTAGGACCAGAGGGCATAATCTCAGAGAAACACGTTGCCCACAAAACGTGGATGGATTTCTTCTCTGAGAGGAGAGTGCACCTTCCTATGGAGGGGTGTTGAGGCTTGATTGTTAAGTATGCTCAAGGTTGAGATAGACTCAGACTCAGATTTTGAATCATGGAGGGAATTGAATGGTGGAGCAGACTTGATGGACCTACTTCTGTTCCTACATCTTATGGTCTTACCGCAATATGTGTAGCATTCATAGCAAAGTAAACAAAAGGATAGAGCTCATTGAAATAAATAGATTCATTCTGATAGCAATTATGGAGCCATGACTTAAGTATAATAAAGTTGGAGGTGGGGATGAATGTGGTTCTGAATATTGAACAGACTATAATATTCAAGGAAACTAGGAAACCAGGTAAGGGTGGAGGGGTAACACTCCTAATCGAGCCAGGTATTTGTGCAGTAGTGGAGTACGATTTTAGTTCGGGACATTAGGATATAGTATAGGTTTGGATGGAGATGAGTAATAATGAAAAGCTGTCTCAAATGCGAGTGATCAATGGATCTTTTAAATGTCTCACCTTGACATTACTGTGTATACAAGAAGAAATAATGAGTGCTCGTGATTATAGGGAGGCAGTATTCATGGAAGACTTTAATCCAGATATCAACTAGAAAAGAAAATCAGGTTGCGGTAGTATCTTGGATAAGGAGATCAGAGTGTGGGTTTGGAGAGAGTTTGTAAGAGCAGCACATTTTGGAACCAACCAGAGAGCAGGTTATACCATACTAGGTATCCTGTATTGTGACAGGGTCGAATAATGACCTCAAAATTCCAGCAGCCCTAAGTAACAAGCACCAAAAAAGGGTTGAATTTTAGGCCCAGTTGAAATGGTGACCATAGGAGCATAAGAGTAGAAGTAGGCCATTTGGCCCCCTAAGCCTGCCTACCATTCAACAAAATCATGGCTGATCTGGCCCAGCTCTGCTCTTGTGTCAGCTCAGCATTGCCATCAATTCTCGGATATTTGAAAACCTTTCTGCCATTTCTTTACATGCTTTCAATGATCCAGCCTCCACCGCTGCCTGGGTAGAGAATTCCAGACATGCACTACCCTCCAGGATAAGGAATTCTTTCTCAACTCTGTTTTAAATCTGCTTAAATACCCTTATTTTATAGCTATGTCTCCTTGTTCGAGATTTTCCCATCAGTGGAAATATCTTCTTAACATTTATTCTGTCATGGTCCCTCAGATTCCTGTGCGCTTCAATGAAATCACTTCTCAATCTTGTACATAGAACAGAGAAAAGTACAGTACAGAACAGGCCCACGATATTGTGCCGAGACTTAATCCGAATGTCAAATATAGTAACTTAACCTACTCACCCCTCAACTCACTGCTATCCATGTGCATGTCCAGCAGTGGCTTAAATGTCCCCAATGACTTCGCTTCCACCACCACAGCTGGCAATGCATTCACAACTCTCTGCGTGAAGAACCTACCTCTGATTTCTCCTTTATAACTTCCTCCTAATATCTTCAAACTATGACTTCTCATACCAGTCAATCCTGTCCTGGGAAAAAGTCTCTGGCTACTTACTCTATCTATTCCTCTCATTATTTTGTACACCTCGATCAGGTCTCTTCTCTTCTTCCTCTCCAGAGCTCATTCAACCTTTCTTCATAAGGCAAGCCCACCAGTCCAGGCAGCATCCTGGTAAACCTTCTTTGCACCCTCTCAAAATGCTCTGTATCTTTCCTATAGTAGGGCAACCAGAACTGGACACAATATTCCAAGTCTGGTCTCACCAGGGACTTGTAGAGCTGCAGCAAAACCTCGCGGCTCTTAAACTCGATCCCCCTGTTAATGAAAGCCAAAACACTATATGCTTTCTTAACAACCCTATCCACTTGGGTGGCAACTTTCAGGGATCTATGTACTTGCTCACCCAGATCCCTCTGTTCCTCCACACTGCCAAGAATCCTGTCTTTAATCCTATATTCAGCATTCGAGTTCAACCTTCCAAAATGCATCACTTTGCATTTATCCAGGTTGAACTCCATCTGTCATTTCTTAGTTCAGCTCTGCATCCTGCCTATGTCGCGCTACAGCCTGCAGTAGCCCTCTATACTATCGACAACATCTGCAAGTTTACTAACCCACCCCTCAACCTCCTCATCCAAGTCATTTATAAAAACTACCAAGAGCAGAGGCCCAAGAACAGTGCCCTGCGGGACCCCACTCAACACTGTCTTCCAGGCAGAATACTTTCCATCTACAACCACTCTCTGCCTTCTGTCAGCCAGCTAATTCTGAATCCAGATAGCCAAATCTCCCTGTATCCCGTACTTCCTGACTTTATGAATGAGCCTACCGTGGGGAACCCTATCAAATGCCTTGCTGAAATCCATATACACCACATCCACTGCTCGACCGTCGTCAACCCTGTCTTAACACCTCCTCAAAGAACTATACACTTTAATGAATAATGACCTAAGCGGTTTGTTGAGACTTGATAAGTCAACACCTTTATCCCAGGAATCAGCCTAGTGAATCACTTTTGAACTGCGTTCAATATCAGTATATCCTTTATTTAAAAACAACAGGTACCGAATCTATATACAGTACTCCAGGTGTAGTCTCAATAATACCTTGTACCCTTTGAACAAGACTTTTCAACTCCAACTAATGAAGGCCAAATTGCCATTGCCATCTTAATTGCTGAGCATGCAGGAGCAGCAACCTTTTGTGCATGAGACACAAAAACATCCAGATCACTACGATAGGCCTCCCAATAGCCAGCTGGCGATAGAGGAACAGATACGTAAGCAGATCATAGGAAGATGTAAAAAAACCAGGATTGTTGAAGTGGGTGATTTTTAACTTGTACAATATTAACTGGGACTCCTTTTAGTTCCACTGGCTTAGTTGAGGCAGAATTTGTGTGGTATGCCTCGAAGGGTTTGTTGAAACAATATGTAGCTACTCCAATTAGGGAAGGAGGTGTACTGGACCTTGTATTGGGGAATGAGCCTGGCCAAGTGATTGAAGTGTGATTGAAGCTTCAGTGCCGGTGTGTTTTGGGAACAGTAATCATAATTCTGTAAGTTTTTAAGATAGCTGTGATAGAATTAGACTGGTTCTTGGTTGCAAGTGCTATATTAGCGGAAGGCTAATTACAACAGTCTTCAAAAGGAACTGAACAAATTAGATACTGAGGAGGAGCAGGAAATGATGGATGTCTTGGAAAAACATGAAGATAGATAAATTCCCAGGGTCTGATGCGATTTATTCTAAGATACTGAGGGAGGCAAGTGAGGAGATTGTTGGGGCCTTGACAGAGATCTTTAGCCACAGGCAAGGTCCCAGAAGTCTGGAGAATATTCCATGTTGTTCCTTCCTTCCTTTAAGAAGGAAAGGCATAATCCAGGAAATTATAAGCCGGTGTTACGGACCAGACCAAACCCCCCTCAAAATATTTAAATAAAATGGCCTAGACCCTAACCTATGTTCAAGGTAAGCATAAGGTGTTGCATTCCACATGCAATTCAATTGGTCAAACTACTTAACGTTAAGCAAAACATAACTTTATTCATAGAACAAAAGAAAAAAAATGAAAAGATTGGCTTAGCTACAGCTTTATCAAAGTGCTTAACAAAATCATAGAGACAGAGACAGTAACTAATACTAATTTACTGTTCAAATGTAACATTCCAGAAACACATCCTTGGCAAAGGCAAATTCAGAAAAACAGATCGTCTCACATGTAGTAGTAGGAAAATGCCAAGAGAAAACTGAGTGTGTAGCAGGGAGAGATGTACAGCAGCTTCCAAACCTTGCTGAGACCTCAGCAACAACTGCTGAAAGCTAAAACTAGACATCCTCGTTCAGTGGGGGCTTGAGACTGCTATTCAGACTGCTTCAATGGTTCCAAATTTAAAAAAAAAACAAGATCTCACAAGTGGTTTACACCGAATTTTCAATAGACATCTCTGTACCTCTGCATTAAGACCTGCTTCAAACAGAACCAGGCCAAAATACACATCTTTAAGCCATAGTATCATCATAGCCGATGAGCCTTACATCAGTGATAGAGAAAGTATTGGAGAAGATTCTTAGGGACAGAATCTATTAGTATTTAGAGAATTTACTAGCATTTAGAGCTTATTTAGGATAGTCAGCATGGGTTTATGCAGAAGAGATCTTGTCTGTCAAACGTGATGAAGTTTTTGAGGAAGTGATGAACATGATTGATGAGGAAAGGGCAGTGGATGTTGTCAACATGGACTTCACTAAAGCCTTTGACAAGGCCCCTCCTGGTAGGCTGACCCAGAAAATTAGTGAGTTGGTCAGTTGGTTACAAACTTGGTTTGGTTGTCGAGGTCAGAAGATGGTTGTTAAGGGGTGTTTTTGTGACTGGAGTCTGTGACCAGTGGTGTTTCACAGTGATCAGTGCTGCGACCTCCTGTTGTTTGAAATACAGTAAACCCTCTGTATTTGCTAAATCACATCGCGAATTCGCCTAGTCACGCCAAAAATAAGTAACAACAAAACTCAGCGTTCATGGTTAAAAAATGTATATCTGTGATATTTTTAACCATTTAAATCTTTTTTAATAAACTTAATTTTCGTGAGTTTCATCGTTCAGAGTGTTTCTCAGGAACGAAATCTGTGGATATGGAGAAATGATCCATATAAACTATTGAAAACAAAAAGTGCTGGAAATCACAGCGGGCCAGGTGGCATTCATGGAGAGAGAGCAAACTAATGTTTTGAGTCTAGATGACTCTTCATCAGAGCTGTCTTCATCATCTGCTCTGATGAAGAGTCATATGGACTCAAAACATTACTTTGCTATCTCTCCATGGATGCTGCCTGTAATTTCCAGCATTTTTTGTTTTCAGTACAGCTTCTAGCATCGGTTCTGGTAATTTGTTCCTACATTTGTATATTTAATGATTTGGTTGAAAATGCAGTTGGTCCGATTAGTAAGTTTGCAGACAACATGAAATTGGTGGAGTTGTGGACAGTGAGAAAGGTTGTCAGAGGATACAGCTTATACATACATAAAGGGTATAGATCAGTTGGCAAGTTGGGTGGAGAAATGGTCGATAGCATTTAATCTGGATAACAAAATCTTTCCTATAGCAGGAAGACCAGAATTGAACACAGTATTCTAAAAGTGGTCTCACCAACGTCCTGTACAGCTGCAACATGACATCCCAGCTCCTCTACTCAATGCATTGATCAATGAATGCAAGCTTTCTGAAAATCCCAATACATTGCAATCACCAATTCTCCTTCATCTACTCTGCTTGTTATATTGTCAAACAATGCCGGGGAGTTTGTCAAACATAATTTCTCCTTCACAAAACCATGTTGACTCTTTGATTTTATTAAGCTTTCCTAAATCCATTGCTATTTCTTCCTTAATAATGAACTCTAGCATCTTCCCAACTGTATGTATTAAGGCCAATTGGCTTATTGTGTTCTGCTATTGTCCCTCCTTTCTTGAACAGTGGCATCACGTTATCAGTTTTCCAATCCAGTGGAATCATCTCCAGTTTAACAATGCCCTTCTTATAAAAGGAGGGCCAGAACTGCACACTGTACGTTGGTGAGGATCTTCTGGTGCACAATGTCAACATGATGTCCCAACGCATATGCTGAAAGGTATGAGCAATATAGGCAAGTGTGCTAAATGCCTTCATTACTGTCCAGTCTACCTGTGATGCAAATTTGAAATATGTACCAGAACCTCTCGGTCTCTCTGTTTTACAAAATTACCCATGGGGAAAGCGAGGACTGCAGATGCTGGAGATCAGAGCTGGAACATGTGTTGTTGGAAAAGCGCAGCAGGTCAGGCAGCATCCAAGGAGCAGGAGAATCGACGTTTCGGGCATAAACCCTTCTTCAGGAATGAGGAGAATGTGGCAAGCAGGCTAAGGTAAAAGGTAGGGAGGAGGGACTTGGGGGAGGAGCGTTGGAAATGCGATAGGTGGAAGGAGGTTAAGGTGAGGGTGATAGGCCGGAGTGGGGGTGGGCGCGGAGAGGTCAGGAAGAAGATTGCAGGTTAGGAAGGTGGTGCTGAGTCCGAGGGTTGGGACTGAGACAAGGTGGGGGAGGGGAGAATGAGGAAGCTGGAGAAATCTGCATTCATCCCTTGTGGTTGGAGGGTTCCTAGGCGGAAGGTAAGGCGCTCTTCCTCCAGGTGTCGTGTTGCCATGGTCTGGCGATGGAGGCGACCAAGGACCTGCATGTCCTTGGCGGAGTGGGAGGGGGAGTTAAAGTGTTCAGCCATGGAGCGGTTGAGTTGGTTGGTGCGGGTGTCCAGAGGTGTTCTCTGAAACGTTCTGCAAGTAAGCGGCCTGTCTCCCCAATGTATAGGAGGCCACATCGGGTGCAGCGGATGCAGTAAATGATGTGTGTGGAGGTGCAGGTGAATTTGTGACGGATATGGAAGGATCCCTTGGGGCCTTGGAGGGAAGTGAGGGGGGAGGTGTGGGCGCACGTTTTGCATTTCTTGCGGTTACAGAGAAAGGTGCCGGGAGTGGAGGTTGGGTTGGTGGGGGTGGGGTGTGTGACCTGACGAGGGAGTCGTGGAGGGAGTGGTCTTTCCGGAATGCTGATAGGGGAGGGGAGGGAAATATATCCTTGGTGGTGGGGTCTGTTTGGAGGTGGTGGAAATGACGAAGGATGGTTGGTGGGGTGGTAGGTGAGGACCAGTGGGTTCTGTCCTGTTGGCGATTGGAGGGGCGGGGTTCAAGGGCGGAGGAGCGGGAAGTGGAGGAGATGCGGTGGAGAGGATCGTCAACCACGTCTGAGGGGAAATTGCGGTCTTTGAAGAAGGAGGCCATCTGGATTGTTCGGTATTGGAATTGGTCCTCCTGGGAGCAGATGCGGCGGAGGTGAAGGAATTGGGAATATGGGATGGCATTTTTTACAGGGGGCAGGGACATGCAGGTACTTGGTCTTGGTACTTGGCCTCCTCCATCGCCAGACCATGGCAGCACGACACCTGGAGGAAGAGCGCCTTACCTCCCGCCTAGGAACCCTCCAACCACAAGGGATGAATGCAGATTTTTCCAGCTTCCTCATCCCCCCCCCCCCCCCCCCCAACCAATCTTATCTCAGTCCCAACCCTCGGACTCAGCACCACCTTCTTGACCTGCAATCTTCTTCCTGACCTCTCCGCCCCCACCCCATCTCCGACCTATCACCCTCGCCTTCACCTCCTTCCATCTACCACGTTCCCAACGCCCCTTCCCCAAGTCCCTCCTCCCTACCTTTTATCTTGGCCTGCTTGGCACACTCTCCTCAATACTGAAGAAGGGCTTATGCCCGAAACGTCGATTCTCCTGCTCCTTGGATGCTGCCTGACCTGCTGCGCTTTTCCAGCAACACATGTTCCAGCTCAAAATTACCCATGGTCCTACCATCAATTGTCTAAGACGTGTCCTTGTTTGTATTACCAAAATGCAATACCTCACATTTATCCAACTAGACTTCATCTGCCACTTTTCAGCCCATTGGCCTGATTGATAAAGATCTCTTTGTAATCTTAGATAACAGTCTTCACTGTCCATTATACCAGCAATTTTGGTGTCACCCGCTGCAAACTTAGTAACTATGCCTCGTATAGTGGACCCAATACAGATCCCTGTAGAGCACCACTGATCACAGGTCTTCAGTCCAAAAAACAACCTGAAATGTGACAATCTTCAATAAATGCAATTGAGTGACATGGAATATTGCAGAACAAAAGGAGTTCATTCAATTCATTGTACCTAGACCTTGAACTTTGGGGAAGGAGCTTTAATTTCAGTTTAGAAGAGAGAGCTTTACTTTATGTCTCGCCCCCATTGTGTCCCTGTCCTAAGAGAGTTCTGACACTGGGGAGGGAACTTTCCTGTCAGTTTTGAAAGAATAGAGGTTACTTTGTACTTAACCCTTGGCTGTACTTATACTGGGAATGTTTGATTGGGATGGTATGGAAGCTGTACTCAAAACTGACATGTTTGTTGTGTCACTTGTGCAAAAGCAATTTAAAATGTGTTTTATTGGGACAAGAAGTGAAATTGTTGAAACTAATGGCAATCAAAGGTGGGATGAAAAAGCATTTGAACAGAATCAGAAGGCTCGCAAGAGGACAGAAGCTCTGAGCTAAATCACTGCAGTAATTTGAAAGCTTGCTTTGGCAAAACATGGGTGGCCAAGAGATCTAACAATAGAAAGAAGCACTAACGAATGAAAGCACATGGAATCTCTTTCTGTGTGAACTACTGTGGTACTGAAAGGCATTTTGAAGAAAAGATGGGAGTTGCTAAGTATGACAGCTGAGAATTTCAGATGCTTGTGGCATTGAATGAGTCAATTGTCTGTTGTTCCTTTGTTATCTGTTTGAAAGATCCAATTGATCCCACACTGTGATCTCTCTCTAGAGCTCTGTATATTTTTTATTTTCAAGTCTGTCACCAATTGCCTTTTGAAAGTTGCACTTTTCAGACCGTGCATTTTGAAGCCGAACCAGTTGCAAAAATGTTTCCTCATCTGGCTTCCCCTAGCACTGTCTGGTTGCCAGTTGTCTGGATCTTATTGCCTCTTCAAATCGTTTGAAGATTTTGAACACCTCCAAGTGTTTACTAAGTTTCTCTGCTGTACTATCATGTTAATTGTTCATGTTTCTCAATCTGTCTGTGTGTATGTGTGTATCTTCCCCTTTCCCTACCTTGTGCACACTTTGTGTACCCCGCATCTCAATTTCTTCTCTCACTCTGTTTCTGATGGGCCGTGTTTTGTGCGATCACTTACTATTGTACTCTAGACAAAATTTTGTATTTGGTGGGGCTGCCATTGCAATTGTTCAGGTGACCAGTGCTTCAGAAGGGTCTGAAAGAAGGTCACTGGGCCTGAAGTATTAACTCTGCTTTCTGTCCACAGATGTTATCAGACTAGTTGAGTTTCTCCAGCAGTTTCTGTTTTTGATCTCCCTGCAGTTGAGGTTGTCAATTGGTAAATTGTCATTGCCATGTGAATGTTTACTTCCTGCTGTAAACTTACGGCAGAGGGCATGAGACACCCACATAGGGTTTGCCCCAGTGTATTCCATCCTATCCTGGTCCCTTCTCCAAACCGGTCATATCCCTTCTCTGCCAGGAGACCACCTATTCTTCCCTGATCCTGATCTCAGTATTTGGAATTTGGGAGTGTTTGTAATCCCACTGCTGAGAACTGCTGACAGTGCAGAGTGACTTACAAATCTAATTGTTTGGTGGCTCCTTGAGATGGGAGTTATATTCTTAGTCACACTGGGTTCCTGGCCATTTGATTAATATTGTGAAAATTGTTCATTGGCTATGGGTTCGTTGTGATTAGTGTGGATGCATTCCTCAGCAACCATTCAAAAGTCACCTGTTATCTAACAAATCCAGTGTACACGCATGTCTTATTTTCTTCTTTCTGTCGCATTCGTGCACGCACTCATGCATCATGTGGATCTAGAAAATATGCTTGGAGTTGGATGTAGATCAGCTTTGGTCTTCAGAAACACTTGTTGAGCTACAGTAATGAAGAGAGGGAGAGATCACTCTGTTTCAAGTCCTGCTGCACACGTTGTCATATGATCTGACACCACTTCATGCTTTTATCTGACATGCTATTGATTGGTGTTGCCTTACACTACATCTACCCCAAGTCATCTTCATGCTTTGAATGCTTACCTTTTCCCATCGTTGATATATTTGCATTTCTCCTTCATTGACATGTTTGAATTTTTATGTATTTAGCATGTAATTATGTAATTTTTCAATGTAATTATATAATGTCTCCATACTTGTATTATCATCAACAGATACAGATCTCATTTCCCTCCATGCCATGTCTTTTGTGGCGAGGCTTTGATGATCACCACACTTTCTCCTACTTGAGTGCTCCTGGGTGTGTGTTTCCTTCTTAGGAACAAAGATCAATATTTTTCTTTGCGTGATGAAACACTGCCTAATGTCAAGGTGCTGCTTCTGGTGGATGAACCGTTTGTCATATTTTGTTCATTTCTGTCTGGTTGGGCTTCTTCTGGTCTGACATGAGTATGGCATTGCTATGGCATCAGTTGTCTGGAAGGAAATGGTTGACTACCATCCTACAGCACCCCTAGTGGTTTGTTAGTCTGTGGATGGCCTGCTGCTATGGGATCCATCTGGGCTATTTCTCCTAGGAAGAGCTCTTCAAGTTTAAGGAAGACACCACTGAAGCTGCAAGCAAGTCTCCAGGAATCCTGTTTCTTAATTGAAATTCCTGGGAACCTAAGAGTTTCCAAATGTCGACCTGGTAAAACCTGGAAAGTGGGATTGTGATCATGTTCCCAAGACTTGAATCCAAGTTCGTTGGAATCAAAGCTGGCCATCTTTTGACTTCATCAACAGAAATGTCAGTGTACCTATGAAGTCATCACATTTTATCCTTTGTTTACAGACCCTTGGCCCACAGAGGAACACATCATCTCAGCAGAGACTTGAATTTTTGAATTGAGTCTGTGTTTGTGTTTGATACAGATTAATTCTGGAGTATAGCATAAATGTTAATTAGTAGCTTCCACTTGCTTTTCGATACTTTTTGTTTATAGTAAGTGGGGGTATTTTGAGTTAATTAAAGAAGCATGATCAATGTTTCTTTTGTTCTGGGTGGAAGTACAAAAAAGAAGCGTTTGGTTATTTCGGTGATTGATTGACCACACTTACATTGTGACTGTCAGGATCATGGAGTCTGATTATCAATAGATTCCTCCTGTCACTGTCATGACAATGGGAAACAATTTCTTATGAAACTTAGGCACTGGATTTCTCTTGCTTTCCCCAGGAGAGGAAACACTTGGTCAACGTGTGTCAAGGCTGCTCAGAATCTTGCACGTTTCAATAAGATCACTTCTCAGTCTTCTAAACTCCAGTGAGCCTAGGCCCAGGCATATGTTTGCAGGTCTCTCGCTCACATTCTGTGCATGTACAAGTGTCTTCCTCTTTCTCACAGCCCAGGAGATGACTGCAGTTGAATGTGGCCTTTACTTACTGTATGTATATTGGTAAGAATTAAACTATTATTGAATTCAGCCATAATCTTCATTTTATATTCCCAGATTTATCGCCATGGGGACCGCTCACCGATCAATAAATACCCTTCAGATCCATATACAGAGGAGGACTGGCCGCAAGGTTTCGGGCAGCTTACTCAGGTCAGTGCTGCTTGCCCCTCCCTCATTTGTCTCTCTGTCTCACACCCGCCCCTCCAACCTTCTCGAAGTGTTGACTTCCCCATATTCTGATCTGAGAACTACTCTCTAAGGGAGGTCTGTTGCTGTGTGTGTAGTCATTGTTAAGAATGTGGCACCTCAGACTCTGCTCATTCTTGGCACACCTCCTTTTGGTACAGGATCCATGTACCTGGTTTGCTGTCACCATCCTCTTTCCTACAGGAATGTACAGTCCCTCCTTGTTCTGGTGTGCAGAGGAAAATCATTTGATTTTCCAATGACAAGATGTCTGATCTTCAACAACACAGTGAGATAGCCATTTGACCCTAGTGACACTGATATGGTAGTCATTAGTACAGAGACTTTAAGGGAGAACCCCTTGTTGGATATCACTCATTGGGCACCCAAAGCTGTTATCACTGCTGCCCAAGTCCAATTGACCTCATCATGGTTGGGTTGCCCAATTATTATAGATTGGGCGAAAGTTTAAGCAGCGATTTAATTCTTTGTATTTCTTTTCCATTTTCATAGAATCATAGAACCACTACAGTGCAGGAAAAGGCCTATCGGCCCATTGAGTCTGTCCAAAGACCATCCCACTCAGACCCAGCCCCTACCCTACCCTGTTACCCCACATTAACCATGGCTAAACCATCTAATCTGCACATCTTTGGATTGTGGGAGGAAACCGGAGTATCCAGAGGGAACCTACACAGACACAGTACAGACACTATACAGACAGTCAACCAAAATTGAACCTCGGCCCACAGTGCTGTGGGGCAGTAGTGCCACACACTGAGCCATCATGCCGCACACTTTTGAAATTGATCGTGGTGCGTTGCTCTGTTTCATCCCCCACCCCAAGATCCTTAATGTGAAGTCCAGTTTATATTTCATGCATCAAACTGTCTTCAGAGTTTAAAACATAGGGCAGGCAATGGCTTCGTAGTAGCCCAGCGATAATAATCAAGAAACTCAGTTGATGTTGTGGGGACCTCAGTTCAAATCCTGCCGCAGCAGATGGTGGAATTTGAATTCAACAAAAATTTGGAAGTAAGAATCTAATAAAGAATTAATCGTTGATTTTAGGAAAAACCCATATGGTTCCCTCATGTCCTATTGAGAAATAAACTACCTTCTTTACCTGGTCTGACCACATGTGTCTCAGACCCACAACAATGCAGTTGACTCTTAATAGCCCTGAGGTCAATTAGTGATGGATAATAAATTCTGACTTAACCAGCAGTATCCACATCTTGTGTACAAATTTAAACAAAGATGCTTCATTCATGCTCAAGTCTTAGGTTAATGAACAAAAGAATGCATGCTTGGAAATACAAAACTTAAGAACACAGACATTAATTTGGCATTCATTCATATAATTTGAGACGGAGTCCTGAAACCCAGAGGGTGGCTGGGTGAGTGGGTGGATGGAGTTGGTTGACTTCCTCCTTAAAGTTGATGAAAACACGCTGGCGTCAGTTATATACTCACTTTTCCAGCTGATATAAAGTTTCTGCCAGAACTAGATTTTGAAGATGATTTGGGCAAGATGCAGACTTGGGCTCTGGTGTCACCAGTTAGATTCATATGGGCTCCATGTTAACAGTTAAAATTGCTTTCCACCAAACTGAAACAAGGGTTCACAAGCTGTGCAATGAAACCTGTAATCAAAGAAGAGAGGTTTTGGTCATCTGACAGGGTTCCTGGATTTCAACCAAACAAGGTTGTGTAACAACTGGTTTCTGTCTGTCTAGTCAGCACTGGCAATAAGCTACTGGGCCTCTTTGAGCGTACTGAGTTTTAGTATCTGCCCTTTGTTCTGTGCTGAGAACCCCAATAGCTCATGTCACCACCTGTCTACCTCTTCAGAGGATGCTGTCACCTGTCAGGATTGTGGATCCCACCCTTGTGATTGTTCTAATTTCTGCTGCTCTCTCCTGTGTGTATTTTCTGGCCCCTTCCTGACATGTGGTGCTGACTGGTCTCCTCCAGTAATGACCAGGGATTTCTGCTGCTCTTTTCTAGGTTGGGATGAGGCAGCATTATGAGCTGGGCCAGTTTTTGCGAAAACGTTATGAAGCTTTCCTCAACTCCTCGTACGACCGACAAGAGGTGAGGAGCTCAATGGTCTGTAGGACCTGGATAATGCAAATTGGGACAAGGGGAATAAGAGGAAAGAGGAGGAGGGTTACTGGCAGGTGGGAGGTGAAGGAGTGGGGTGGGCAGGGAGAACTGGACTATACTCAATGGGATTAGGAGAAGGGAAGTTTGCAGCTATGTTTTGACTGAGGCGAAGAAGAGACTTTGGTGTATAATGGAGTCAGAAGGGGAACATAATTGAGGGAGGATGGACAGCTTGGAACTAGATAATGAGGAGTAGATGGGGCTGACAAAGGATGGTATCAAGTTAGGAAGTAGAAATGGGAATTACTAGGATGTCAGGAGAGCGTTTGGAGAGGGAGAGGGGTTCTGGAGAGCAGATGGAGAGGGGATCTGGAGAGTGTATGGAGAGGGATTGGGGATCAAGAGAGCAAGTGAGGATGGGAAGGAGGCCTGAAGAGGCTATGGGGAGGAAGTGGGATCTTCCAAACAGATTCCACATCATGATCTGCTGTACCTATACCACTGTTCGCCACAGCATTAATATTATGCTTTATTAACAAAGTTGTCCCACCTGCTTTACTTTTTATCTATTCTTCTAGAAAGCTGAATATTGAAATCCTAGTTTTGGACACTGTACAACCACATAACCAGACTAGCTAATAGGTCGTATGCAGTTATTTCAATTTGTGCTGTCAACTCGTCTATCTTTTTACGAATGTTGTGTGAATTCAGATAGTGAGTCTTAAGCATTGACATTTGTACTTGATGTTCTAATTTCTGCTGCTGCTCTCTCATGTGTGTATTTTCTGACCCCTTCCTATCACAATTTTTTTATTGTTCACTTCTTCACAACCTTGCACATTGACTCTCTCATTACTTTTTGATGTTTTAAACTTGCTCTCAGTTGAAACTCCAGGAGAAAGTGAGGACTACGGATGCTGGACATCAGAGTTGAGAGGTGTGTTGCTGGAAAACCCTCCACTTCTGCTGTATCTTTCTTAGAATGACCACTTCCACCTCAGAAAGTCCCAGATGGCCTCCTCCTTCCTCGATCGCACCTTCCCTTCCCACGAGGTTAGATTAGATTACTTACAGATTAGATTAGATTACTTACAGTGTGGAAACAGGCCCTTCGGCCCAACAAGTCCACACCAACCCACCAAAGCGCAACCCACCCAGACCCATTCCCCTACGTTTACCCCTTCACCTAACACTACGGGCAATTTAGCTCGGCCAATTCACCTAACCCGCACATTTTTGGACTGTAGGAGGAAACCGGAGCATCCGGAGGAAACCCACGCAGGCACAGGGAGAACATGCAAACTCCACACAGTCAGTCGCCTGAGGCGGGAATTGAACCCGGGTCTCTGGTGCTGTGAGGCAGCAGTGCTAACCACTGTGCCACCGTGCCGCCCACTGATGATGCCCTCCAGTGCATCTCCTCCACTTCACGCATCACCGCCCTTGAACCCCACCTCTCCCAATGCAACAAGGACAGAACCCCCCCCCCCCCCCCCCCCCCACCACGGTCCTCACCTTCCTCCAACATACACATACATCTTCCGCCACCTCCAAACGGACCCCACCACCAAAGGTATGTATTTCCCTCCCCACCCCCATCAGTGTTCCAGAGCAACCATTCCCTCCGCGATTCCCTCTTCAGGTCCACACCCCCTACAAGCCCACGCCCCACTCCTGGCACCTTTCCCTGCCACCGCAGAGAGTGCAAAACCTGTGCCCACACCACTTCCCTCACCTCAGTCCAAGCGCCCAATGGATCCTTCCACATCCATCAGAAAATTATCTATACCTCTACCAATCTCATCTACTGCATCCGTTGCACCTGGTGTGGTCTCCTCTACATCAGGGAGACAGGACACCTTGCAGATCTTTACAGAGAACATCTCTGGGACACCCGCACCAACGAAACCCACCATCCCGTGGCTGAAGACTTCAACTCCCCCTGCTACTCTGTCAAGGGCATGCAGGTCCTGGTCCTCCTCCACCACCAAAATTAGGTGGTCCTCCACCCAACACCTGGAGGAAGAACGTTTCATATTCCGCCTTGGGACCCTGCAACCACACGGGATAAATGTGGATTTCAACAGCTTCCTCACTTCCCCCCCTCGCCACATTATCCCAGTCCCAAGCCTCCAACTCAGCACCGCTTTCTGGACCTGTCCATCACTCCCCCCTCTGACCTATCACCATCTCCCTCACCTTCATCCACCTGTCACTTTCCCAGCTACCTTCCCCCAACCCCACTCCCCTCCTATTTATCTCTCAGCTCAGACCCACAAGCCTCATTCCTGATGAAGGGCCCATGCCCGGAACATCGATTCTTTTGCTCCTTGGATGCTGCCTGACCTGCTATGCTTTTCCAGCACCACACACTCAACCCAACCCCACTAACAGTTTATAGCTCCTACCTGCAACTACAGTTGTAAAGCTCACCAAGATATGAGTCACAGCACAATTCAAATGAAGCCCATCTCAACAGAGAAGCTCTCTCTTTGTCCAGTACTGACATAATTCCCCATGAATTTGAAGATATATCTCCCATAGTAGTTCCTCTACTCTCGAGCTATTGTTGTAAATCTATTTTGTCTTTACATTTCCTAAAGTCTAGTGTCTAGAATCAAACATATTTACCTTTTTCTATATAATAGGTTCATGATAAACTCCTGTCTGTTGGCCAGTCTATGTTGCCAATTTCCAGCCCTGAGTACATTAATGAATATGATGGGACACAATAGTTACTTTTAATTGTAGTGGCTGTTTATTCTGAATCCATAAATCCTTGCTTTTTGACAAATGACTTTTAATGGCTCTTCCTTAGAGCTCTAATTCGATTTGTTTCAACTGTACAAACAACTGTACCCTGGGTTTTCTATAGATATGGTGTTGACATATTGTTAATGTGTGGAAAATAATGCTTTTCAGCTGCAGTACCTTTCCTTCCACATTGGCTAATCCAAATATGGTCAAGGTGCCCGGGGAGATATTATAATTCAGAAGGTGGTTCTCATAGAGCACGTACGAGATGTGAACCTCCATCATCAGAAGATCCTGAGACCATTGCTGGATTGTGAAGAGAACTTAGAGGATCGTCTGTTGGGCTGAGATACATTTGATGGATCTTCATGCTGGCTTTGGCCAATTCAGTGGCCAGTCAACCAAAGCTACGACCTTTGTTCATGCCTGTATCTGAAACACAGTCAGGATGACTGTGAAGAAAGTAGGGGAAAATTTGTCGGTTGATTGGACCTTTTTAGTGAGGAAAGTTATTCTGGATTGCTGTGAGTTCCAAGCAGCAGGTGTTTTCTGTCTGCATGATCCCCTCAGTAGGGGTGGGGATGGTTTTGAGGCGACCCTCAGGAATGTGAAGCAAAGTGAGCGTCTCCTGAAGGTTTTTGCGGAGAAAGGAGCTGAGAGTCCTCTTCGTTCTGTCTGTGGCATTATTGTTCATTCTCCCTGCACCGAGCGACCGGTTTGTTACAATCCAGATGTACAACACCCCTGTCCTGGCAGCAAATGTCCTGACCTTCCAGAGAAGATATGTAAAGCTTGAAAGAGGTAGCATAGATGTGATGGACTCCCTCAGAATCTGGACCAGCAAGCAGCAGGTGAAGGTGCCCCTGAAGTGAATGCTAGTCAGACCATCCTCCACCTGCCCTCCAGCTTCATGATTAGAGAAGACTGAGGCCATCTGGCATAGGTGGGCCAGCCTGGAGTGTGCCAAACCTGCAGGAGGTCAGGGCACATGGCAGGAAACTGCAAAGTGACTTTCTGCAGGAAATGCAAACAAGAGGGACGCCTGACTAAGGATTGCAAGGAGTCCAAGGACAGTGGAGGCCTACAGATTAAAGCCTCCCTGTTCATGGATGATGTCGCCACTTTCTGCTTGGACCCGCTGTCAGTGCGCACAATCATGAGCCAGTACGAAGTGGCCTTTGGATCTGAGGTAAATTGAAGCAAAAGCGAGGCTATATTCTTTGGGAAATGGGTCAACCAATCCTTTATTCCTTTCACCGTCAGAACAATTACCTGAAGTTGCTGAGAATATGTGGTTCATAGAACATAAAACAGTGCAGCACAGGAACAGGCACTTGTTCTGATGTTGTGCTGACAGTGATTCCAAATTAAACTAATCCCGACTGCCTGCCCTTGGCCCATATCCTTCCATTCCTTGCATATTCGTCTAAAAGTCCCTATCATATCTCTCCATGACCACCCAGGCAGGAATTCCAGATACCTACTATCTGTGTAAAAAAACTTGCCCCACACATCTCCTTTGAACTTTTCCCTCTCTCACCTTAAATGCATGCCCCCTAGTATTAGACTTTTCATCTCCTGGGAAATCGATTCTGACCAGCAACCCTATCTATGCATCTCATAATCTTATAGACTCCTGTCAAGTCTCCCTGAAACTTTGCTGCTCCAGAGAAAACAACCCAAATTTTTCTAGCCTCACCTTTATAGCTCATGTCCTCTAATCCAGGTAGCATCCTGGTAAACCTTTTCTGCATCCTGTCCACAGCCTTCACATCTTTGCTGTAATCCGGCAATCAGCAATACTCTGTGTGTCCCAACTAAAGTCTTATAAATCTGCAACATGACTTCTTGTACTCCGTTCCCCAGCTAATAAAGACAAGCATGCCATTTCTCATCTTTACCATCCTATCTACTTGCGTGGCTGCTTTCAGGGAGCTATGAACCCGTCGATCAATCTGTACATCAATGCTGTTCATGGTCCTGCCATTAACTGCATACTTTTCCTAAGCATTTGATCTCCCAAAGTGCAGCACCTCACACTTACCGAGATTAAACTCTACCATTTCTTTGCCCATATCTGCAACTGTATCCCATTGTATCCTTTGACAACCTTCTACACTATCAACAACTCCACTGATCTTTGTGTCATCTGCAAACTTTCTAACCCACCCATCTGCATTTTCATCCAAGTCATTAATATAAATGGATGTAGGTTTGCTTGCTGAGCTGGAAGGTTCATTTCCAGATGTTTCGTCAGCCTACTAGATAACATCTTCAGTGGGCCGCCGGGTGAGGCACTGCTGCTGATTCCTGCTTTCTATTTATATGGTTGGTGTTCTTTGGGTTGGTGATGTCATCTCCTGTTCTTTTTCTCAGGGGAGTGGTAGATGGGATCTAATTTGATGTGTTTGTCGATAGAGTTCCGGTTGGAATGCCATGCTTCTAGGAATTCTCGTGCGTGTCTCTGTTTGGCTTGTCCTGGGATGGATGTGTTGTCCCAGTCGAAGTGGTGTCCTTCCTTGTCTGTATGTCACTTTGTGGCTAGTTGATGTTCATGTATCCTGGATGTATTAGGATACATGAACACCAACTAGCCACAAAACGACATGACCCTCTCTCTCACTAGTATCCTTCCATATAGATAAGGAAGGACACCACTTCGACTGGTAATGAGTCGAATACTACCTGTGAGATCCTTTATGTACACCCTTCTGTACCACTGAATGTTTTCCTCAAAGCAGCTGTGATGAAGTAGAGACTGTCACATGTGTCCTCCTGGAACGTGCCTTTGCAAAGGAAGTCTGGAGTGATATAGTGGTTTTTGTCCTAAGCAGTTCCATGATGCAGGATTTTGTGCTGAATGGACTATTCTCTGGGATGCACACCTAGACAACCATTGACTTGGTGAAAGACACTCTTTTGTCTGTCCTAAGCTTGTTGGCCTTCCAACACTAGGAGCTGACTTTGGCTGAGTATTGCAAACTGGCATATTCCAAGGTCCAGGGATGTACCAAAGCTTGGGGCAGCGACCACCAAGGCACAGTAGAGAAAGACCACCAACTAAGGTACTTCTACCGAAGTTAAATGGGGCTCCATTCAATTATCGGACCCTCCCGATATTTGTAAATATAATTTTATACAAATAAGAAATGCATTTTGATTTATTTGCGGGATAAAGTCAAAATCCAATTGTTTCTTCTTATGCTACTGTACAGAACAGAACTGCTTTAGTGAATACGTATGTTTGTAAAGATATTTTTCTGAACAAAGTATATTTTTGAAATAAAACAATCACAGGGGGAGTTGAATTTGAGAGTAAAATCTGCTTTGCCTCATGATTAATTCACAGTAAACCCAGGAAGAAATGGGCATGATGGTTCAGGTCCAGATAGAGGGTCATGCTTGAAACATCGACTCTCCTGCTCCTCTGCTGCCTGACCTCCTGTGCGTTTTCTAGCACCACACTTTGCTAGCTTTTTCATAGTCGATAAAGTCATTAGTGGGATCTTTCTGCACTGTCATGTACTCTATTGTTTCAGGAGGAGCGCTGCAACAGAGGAACAACACAATCTGTCCATGCACTGTGCTTGGTGGCTGGACACCTGGTGTTCCCTCTAATTTTTATTCTAGCTGGGCCTCTGAAATCCATGCACCGCAGCAACTTCAGGAACAGGAAGTCAATGCTGTAGACTGCAAGCTGGCCTTCCACACAGACTATCAGAACATTCTGGATACCACCATCAATGGACCTAGCTTGTCCACATCCCATCATCGAGGCACTTGGTATTTCACAGCTTCGGTGAAACACGCTTGTCTTCAGTTATGATCACTGTAATGCACAATGCCTGCAGGGAAGGTGACCTTTACATTCAACAGTGAAGGTGCTTTTTATTTCCAGGACTGGCCCTAGTTTCTGTAAAGAGGTGCCTCTCTATATTCTCTTTGAAAAACTGCAGTCTTTAAGTGCAGGTGCTGTAGGGAGCATGTTGGGTTGGCAGTTGACCTAGTGATTATGAGGAACAGCGGAAACGCTTGGTAGCCTTGTTGCCCCATACCAGGCAAGCCACTTGACCTTAAGAACTCACCTGGCGTGTCTTTGACCTGTACTTTCTCTCTGCTGTAGATTTACGTTCGGAGTACAGATATCGACCGAACTCTGATGAGTGCTCAAGCAGATCTTGCTGGTCTGTACCCTCCACATGGACATCAGATCTTCCAGCCTGATCTTAACTGGCAGCCCATCCCTGTGCATACAGTGCCTTTGAAAGATGAAAAGGTAAGTATCCCCAAGGCTGGAAATGTGGAGAAATCTTGAGGTCCTGATACCTGAATTACTTTCTGGAACAGGATGGGGACTCGCCACCCATTTACGCATAGTTTGACATTGATGCCTGGCATGATCCAGGCTCTCCTTCAACTTATTGTGGTGCAAGTTGAGCTGTCTTCACCTAAAGTCTGCTGAAAGTTCTGTGTGTTGTTCCAGCTCCTCAAGTTCCCATTATCAAACTGCCCTCGCTATGAGAAGCTGTTGAACGAGTCACTGAACAGCAAAATAATTGAAGAAACCATGAAGGAAAATCAGGCAAGTGTCATGAACTTGTTAGTAATGTGTGCCTTTTACATGCAACTGTGTGAAGTTCCAGCATTGATTTTGAAAATATTCTCTGGACCTGGGCATCACTGGCAAGACAAGAATTTCCTACCCTTCCTAAATTGCACTTGAACTGAGCACCTTGCTTTATTATTGAGAGTGAAGTTGAGTCCTCCACATTGAGCACTGGCACCAGTAGCGAGGTAAAAGTGCGCTGTACTAATGATTCAGTCTCAACCTGAGCGGTGCTAAAGCTGATGTATTTGCCAGCTTCAAATCGACATTGTTTTAAACTGTAAGGGGTCAAATTTGTCAAGATGTGGTAAATCAAAGAGTGGAGTCAAGGCCAAAGAGTTAGGCATTAATATGGGAAGTGTAAACAGACCATGACGGGAAGGATAAAGAGTATGGATCTAAGAGTTAACCAATCGATACAACAAGAATTTTCAAAGAAAGTGGAAGGATAAAACTATAGCTTGTGCCTGAGCACATATGACATTCGAAACAAAACAAATGAATAGAGATTGCAGATAAAAATGAAGAACTACAACCTAGCAGCCATTACAAAGACATAACTGCAGGATGACATTGACTGGGACCTGAATCTTGAAGGGTACAGAATATTTAGGATCGGTTGATAAATGGAAAGAGATGGATGGTTTATTTTGTGTTCACTCACGGGATGCGGGTGTCGCTGGCCACAGCTGCATTTATTGCCTATTCCTAATTACACAGAGGGCAGTTAAGGCTGAGAGAGAGAGAGATTTTCATTCAGTAAGGGAATCAAGGGTGCTGGGGAAAAGGCGGGAAAGTGGATTCGAGGACTCGGACTCCGATCCGTCATGACTTCACAAACAAGGAAATCTTGATGAGCCCAATGCCTCATTCTGCACCTGTGTCTTATGAAAAGTTGAACAGGCTTGGCTTGTATCTGCCCAACTTCAAAAGAGTAAGTGGCAACTTGACTAAAATATATAAAGCCTGGAGGGTCTTGACAGAGTAAATGGGGAATGGATACTATCTCTGAAAGAATCCAGGTCTTTCAATTACAATAGATGAGACAAAATCATTTCTCTCCAAAGTCATGAGATTTTGGAACTCTCCTCCTCAAAAAGGGGTGAAAGCAGAGTCTTCGAACATTTACAAGACAGATTTACAAGACAAAGGCTTGTGGATAATGATTTGGCAAATGGACGATAATGTGGGCGATATGAAGTTGTCCATTTTATTAGGAAAAATAGAAAGCAAAATATTACTTAAATGCAGGATGATGCAGTACAGAGTGACCTGATTCACAACAAATTAATATGCAGGTACATTAATTAATATGCAGGTACATTAATTAATTGGAAAATGAATCTTTGTCTTTATAAAAGGAGATTTGTTGTATAAAAATATGGAAATCTTGCCACCACTGTACAGAGAATTAGGGAGACTGTACTTAGAATATTATGTATAGTTTTGGTGGTGAGGAGGGATGCTCTTGCACTTAAGGCAGTTCAGAGAAGGCTGGGTTGAAGACTTTTACTTGAGAAAAGGATGAGTAAGTTTTTCCTGTACCCACCGGAGTTTAGAAAATGAGAGCTGATTTCATTAAAACATGAGATCCCCTCCTGAGGGACTCAACAGAGGACTGCTAAGTTTCTCGTTGTGAAAGAAACTGGAACTTAGTTTAAAATAAAGGGATCTTCCATTTAAGGTGTAGAGAGTAGGGCTATCTTCCCCAGAGAACAGTGGATGCTCAGTCAATGGATATGTCAAACTCTTGAGTTAGACAGATTTTTTACCTGAGGTTGCATGTTATGGGGGCGTGTTGTGACTGAGGAGTTGGAGCTTTACCATAGAATCCCTACAGTGTGGAAACAAGCTATTTGGCCCAATAAGTCCACACCAACCCTCTGAAGAGTAACCCACCCAGACCCATTACGCCATTCTCATACTTTACCCTTGACCTAATGCACCTAACCTACATATCCCTGAACACTATGCGCAATTTAACATAGCCAATTCACCTAACCTGCACAACTTTAGATTGTGGGAGGAAACCGGAGGACCTGGAGGAAACCCATGCAGACACAGTCGCCCGTGGCTGGAATCGAACCCAGGTCCCTGGCGCTGAGAGGCAGCAGTGCTAACCACTGAGCTACTGTGCCACCCCTATAGTTGTGCAGGCTCAAGACCTGCTCCTTTTCTAATTTCTTATTTTCATCCATCATATGTGTATAGAACCTTGGTGTGACTGCACCTTTTTGTACAGTTTTGGTTCCCATATCTGAGGAGTGTTGTACTCGCCATAGCAGTGGACAGCGAAGAAGGTTACCTCAGATTACAACGGGATCATGATCAGATGGGCCAATGGGCTGAGAAATGGCAGATGGAGTTTAATTTAGATAAATGTGAGGTGCTGCATTTTGGAAAAGCAAATCTTACGAGGATGTTGCCAGGTTGGAGGATTTGAGCTATAGGGAGAGGAATTGAACACCAGTCTCCTGCATGATAGGCGTGAGTCCTAACTGCTATACTAACCAGGAAGTGAGATATTCATAGGGGTCTAGATGACCTACAAAGGTAGGACCTAGTGTCTAGATAACCTACAAAGCCTCCAATCTGAAAAAAAAAACCCTCCACTACCACCCTCTGTCTTCTACCTTCAAGCCAGCTCTGTATCCAAATGACTAGTTCTCCCTGTTTACCTGGAGCTTTGGAGGCTGAGGGATGACTTTATAGAGGTTTATAAAATCATGAGGGGCATGAATAGGATAAATAGACAAAGTCTTTTCCCTGGGGTGGGAGAGTCTAGAACTAGAGGCATAGGTTTAGGGTGAGAGGGGAAAGATACAATAGAGACCTAAGGGGCAACTTTTTCACACAGAGGGTGGTACGTGTATGGAACGAGCTGCCAGAGGAAGTGGGGAGGCTGGTACAATTGCAACATTTAAGAGGCATTTGGATGGGTATATGAATAGGAAGGGTTTGGAGGGATATGGGCCAGTGGGACTAGATTGGGTTGGGAAATCTGGTCGGCATGGATGAGTTGGAGCGAAGGGTCTATTTCTGTGCTGTACATCTCTGACTGTCTGACTCTGAGTACAAAAGACAAAGAACTTTGAGATATAGGATTGCCAATACAAATATATCTGTTTTCTTTCTGTGTCTCTCTTCACTCTTTCTTCTTTGCTCTCCTTCCTGCCTTCCTTTCATTCTCTATCTTCTCTCATTCTTTCTCTTCAAAAGCGACTGTGTTCAAGTACGTTGCATTGTAGGGTGAGGGTACCTAGGGTGACAATAGCAGAAGTGACCTCAATCTTTCAAATCTCTTTCACTGTCGTTATGCCTCACTGAGATAGCACAGTAAACATTGAGCCCCGCTGCTCCTGGACTTGACACTGAAATTTAACATCTTATAAAGTATGCAATTTATCTGTCTTACACCCAGGTTGGCAGAAACCACAGTCCAGATTTGTGTGCTTAATGTTTGTTATTTAATACAAATTATTGGACACAAGTTACAGGTAAACAATCATAAACTGTTGGCATATAACTCTACTCGGTAAAATTTACCTGGACCATCTCTGACACCTCCCTCCCCTTCCTGGACCTCTCCAAGTCCATTAATGACGACCGACTTGACACTGACATTTTTTACAAACCCACCGACTCCCACAGCTACCTGAATTACACCTCTTCCCACCCTACCTCTTGCAAAAATGCCATCCCTTATTCCCAATTCCTCCGCCTCCGCCGTATCTGCTCCCAGGAGGACCAGTTCCACCATAGAACACACCAAATGGCCTCCTTCTTTAGAGACCGCAATTTCTCTTCCCATGTGTTTAAAGATGCCCTTCAATGCATCTCGTCCACATCCCGCACCTTCGTCCTCAGACCCCAACCCTCCAACTCTAACAAGGACAGAATGCCCTTGGTGCTCACCTTCCATCCTACCAACCTTCGCATAAACCAAATCATCCGCCAGCATTTCCGCCACCTCCAAAAAGACCCCACCACCAGGGATATATTTCCCTCCACACCCCTCTCCGCCTTCTGCAAACACTGTTCCCTCCGTGACTACCTGGTCAGGTCCACGTTCCACCCCCCCTTACAATCCACCCTCCCATCCTGGCACCTTCCCCTGCCACCGCAGGAATTGCGAAACCTGCGCCCACACCTCCTTCCTCATCTCCATCCAAGGCCCTAAAGGAGCCTTCCACATCCATCAAAGGTTTACCTGCACATCCACCAATATCATTTATTGCATCTGTTGCTCCCGATGCGGTCACCTCTGCGTTGGGGAGACTGGACGCCTCCTAGCAGAGCGCTTTAGAGAACATCTCCGGGACACCCGCACCAATCAACCATACCACCCAACATTTCAACTCCCCCTCCCACTCTGCCGAGGACATGGAGGTCCTGGGCCTCCTTCACCGCCACTCCCTCACCACCAGACGCCTGGAGGAAGAACGCCTCATCTTCCGCCTCAGAACACTTCAACCCCAGGGCATCAATGTGGACTTCAACAGTTTCTTCATTTCCCCTTCCCCCACCTCACCCTAGCTCTAAACTTCCAGCTCAGCACTGTCCCCATGACTTGTCCTACCTGCCTATCTTCCTTTCCACCTATCCACTCCACCCTCCTCTCTGACCTATCACCTTCATCCCCACCCCCATTCACCTATTGTACTCTATGCTACTTTCTCCCCACCCCCACCCTCCTCTAGCTTATCTCTCCACTCTTCAGGCTCTCTGCCTTTATTCCTGATGAAGGGCTTTTGCCCGAAATGTCGATTTTACTGCTCCTCGGATGCTGCCTGAACTGCTGTGCTCTTCCAGCACCACTAATCCAGAATATAACTACTCATTAAACTCCTAACCTCCTTAGAACTCCCTCTACACAAGATACCAATAGATCCAAAAACTTGTGGGTGTTATGGGTGGAGGTGGAGGTAAGGCAGTTCAATAGTTGTCATCCACAGATTTGTGGTTTGTTCGGACTTGCTCCTTGACTCTTTTTCTCCAGGTACTTTGACTTGTAACTTTTCTGACTTATTGGTTAATTTATTCCTGATTAAGAGCTTATGCCCGAAACGTCGACTTTCCTGCTCCTCAGATGTTGCCTGACCTGTGCTTTTCCAGCGCCACAGCTTTTGACTTAGTGGTTAAGAGACACAGCCAATTTATTCATCCTCCATCAGTTGTTGTTAGCTGTGTCTCTTAACCACTAAGTCAAAAACTGTGGCGCTGGCAAAGCACAGCAGGTCAGGCAGCATCTGAGGAGCAGGAGAGTCGACGTTTCGGGCATAAGCTCTTCATTAGAAATTAGGCTGGTGGCCTGAGGGGATGGAGAGATAAATGGGAGGGGGCGGTGGGGCTGGGGGATAGGTAGCTGGGAATGCAATAGGTAGATGACGGTGGGGGTGAAGGTGATAGGTCGGAGAGGAGGGTGGAGCAAATAGGTGGGAAGGAAGGTGGACAGGTTGGACAAATCAAGAGGGTGGTGCTGAATTGGAAGGTTGGATCTGGGATAAAGTGGATTTCACCAGTTTCCTCATTTCCCCTCCCCCCACCTTATCCCAGATCCAACCTTCCAACTCAGCACTACCCTCTTGAATTGTCCAACCAGGTAACTTCCTTCCCATCTATCTGCTCCACCCTCCCCTCTGACTTATCACCTTCACCCCATCTTTACTCACTCTGGCCATCCTCTTGTTCCTCACATAAGTGTAGAATGCCTTAGGATTTTCCGTAATTCTACCTGCTTAAGCTTTTTCATGCTCCCCTCCAGCTCTCCTAAGTCCATTCTTCAGTTCCTTCCTGGCTACCTTGTACCTCTCTAGAGCCCTGTCTGATCCTTGCCTTCTCAACCTTAAGTAAGCCTCCTTCTTCCCTTTGACTAGATGTTCCACATCTCTTGTCACCCAAGGTTCTTTCAACCTACCATCCCTTCCTTGCCTCAGTGGGACAAACCTATCCAGCATTATCAGCAAGTGCTTCCTAAACAACCTCCACATTTCTGTCATGCATTTCCCCGAGAAAGATCTGTTCCCAATTTAGGCATGCCTGTTCCTGCCTAATAACATTGTAATCCCTCCTCCACCAATTAAAACTTTCCCATACCATCAGGACAATTTTGACGGTATTAGGCAAGAACGTTCGAAAGCTGATTGGAGGCAGATGTTCGCAGGTAAAGGGACGGGTGGAAAATGGGAAGCCTTCAGAAACGAGATAACAAGAATCCAGAGAAAGTATATTCCTGTCAGGGTGAAAGGGAAGGCTGGTAGGTATAGGGAATACTGGATGACTAAAGAAATTGAGGGTTTGGTTAAGAAAAAGAAGGAAGTATATGTCAGGCATAGACAGGGTAGATCGAGTGAATCCTTAGTAGAATATAAAGAAAGCAGGAGTATCCTTCAGAGGGAAATCAGGAGGGCAAAACGGGGGCATGAGATAGCTTTGGCAAATAGAATTAAGGAGAATCCAAAGGGTTTTTACAAATATGTTAAGGGCAAAAGGGTAACTAGGAAGAGAATAGGGCCCCTCAAAGCGGCCTTTGTGTGGAGCCACAGAAAATGGGGGAGATACTAAATGAATATTTTGTATCAGTATTTACTGTGGATAATGATATGGAAGATATAGACAGTCGAGAAATAGACGGTGACATCTTGCAAAATGTCCAGATTACAGAGGAGGAAGTGCTGGATGTCTTGAAACGGTTAAAAGTGGATAAATCCTCAGGACCTGATCAGGTGTACTCGGAAAATCTGTGGGAAGCTAGAGAAGTGATTACTGGGCCTCTTGCTGAGATATTTCTATCATCGATAGTCATAGGTGAGGTGCCGGAAGACTGGAGGTTGGCAAACGTGGTGCCACTGTTTAAGAAGGGTGGTAAGGACAAGCCAGGGAACTATAGACCAATGAGCCTGACCTCGGTGGTGGGCAAGTTGTTGGAGGAAATCCTGAGGGACAGGATGTACGTATATTAGGAAAGGCAAGGACTGATTCGGGGGATAGTCAACATGGCTTTGTGCGTGGGAAATCATGTCTCACAAGCTTGACTGAGTTTTTTGAAGAAGTAACAAAGAAGATTGATGAGGGCAGAGTAGTAGATGTGATCTATATGGATTTCAGTAAGGCGTTCGACAAGGTTCCCATGGGAGACTGATTAGCTAGGTTAGATCTCATGGAATACAGGGAGAACTAGCCATTTGAATACAGAACTGGTTCAAAGGTAGAAGACAGAGGGTGGTGGTGGAGGGTTATTTTTCAGACTGGAGGCCTGTGACCAGTGAAGTGCCACAAGGATCGGTGCTGGACACACTACTTTTTGTCATTTACATAAATGATTTAGATGCGAGCATAAGAGCTACAGTTAGTAAGTTTGCAGATGACACCAAAATTGGAGGTGTAGTGGACAGCGAAGAGGGTTACCTCAGATTACAACAGGATCTGTACCAGTTGGGCCAATGGGCTGAAAAGTGGCAGATGGAGTTTAATTTAGATAAATGCGAGGTGCTGCATTTTGGGAAAACAAATCTTAGCAGGACTTATACACTTAATGGTAAGGTCCTAGGGAGTGTTGCTGAACAAAGAGACCTTGGAGTGCAGGTTCATAGCTCCTTAAAAGTGGAGTCGCAGATAGAAAGGATAGTGATGAAGGCGTTTGGTATGCTTTCCTTTATGGTCAGAGTATTGAGTACAGGAGTTGGGAGGTCATGTTGCGGCTGTACAGGACATTGGTTAGGCCACTGTTGGAATATTGCGTGCAATTCTGGTCTCCTTCCTATTGGAAAGATGTTGTGAAACTTGAAAGGGTTCAGAAAAGATTTACAAGGATGTTGCCAGGGTTGGAGGATCTGAGCTACAGGGAGAGGCTGAATAGGCTGGGGCTGTTTTCCCTGGAGCGTCGGAGGCTGAGGGGTGACATTATAGAGGTTTACAAAATTATGAGGGGCATGGATAGGATAAATTGACACAGTCTTTTCCCTGGGGTGGGGGAGTCCAGAACTAGAGGTCATAGGTTTAGGGTGAGAGGGGAAAGATATAAAAGAGACCTAAGGGGCAACTTTTTCACGCAGAGGGTGGTACGTGCATGGCATGAGCTGCCAGAGGATGTAGTGGAGGCTGGTACCGTTGCAACATTTAAGAGGCATTTGGATGGGTATATGAATAGGAAGGGTTTGGAGGGATATGCGCCGGGTGCTGGCAGGTGGGACTAGATTGGGTTGGGATATCTGGTCGGCATGGATGGGTTGGACCGAAGTGTCTGTTTCCATGCTGCACATCTCTGACTCCATATGCTCCTATCCCTCTCCATGACTATAGTAAAATTTAGGGAGTTGTGATCACTATCACCAAAATAGTCTCCCAAAGAGAACTCGGGCACCTGACATGGTTCATTGCCAAGCAGCAAATCCAATATTACCTTCCTTGTATTCAGCCTGTCTACATTGAGTCAGGAACCCTTTCTTGATGCACCTGACAAAAACTGCTCCATCCAAACTATTTGAACCAAGGAGGTTCCAATCAATATTAGTGAAGTTGAAGTCACCCATGACAACAATCCTGTTACTTCTGCACTTTTCCAAAATCCACCTCCCAATTTGATCCTCCAAGACTTTGTTTGGGGGTGTGGGGGGGGGGGGGGGTGGCATGGTGGTGGTTGGGGGTTGGGGGTGGGGGGGGGTTGTGGTGTGGTGGTGGTGATGGTTTGGGGATCTGTGGAAATCTGCCAGTAAAGTGACTGCTCCTTTTCTGTTTCCGACTTCCACCCATACTGACTGTGGAGACAAACCCTCCCCAATGACCTCCCTTTCTGCAGCAATGCCACTCTTTTACTCCCTCCCCCTCTCGCCAAAAATTCCTTTTGAAACATCTAAACCCTGGAACAGCTCAGCGAGCAAACTTACATCCAAGACCTCAACCTGAGCTACAAATCTTCTCAAAATTCTCTATCATTCCAAGTGTTAGAATATTATAGATTTCTGTGAGAAACGAACCTCATTCTTCTAATTCCAGTGAGTGTAGTCTGAACCAATCCAGTGAAAAGGAAGGACTGTAGGAAATGGTATAATCAGCCATGGATAACTAAGTAAATAAAGGAGGTATCAAATTGAAAGCTAATGCATGTATAGAGTGGCAAAGATTAATGATAAATGAGAGGATTGGGAAATCTTTAAAGGTCAACAGAAAGTCACAAAAGGTATCAAGAAAGGTAAGATAGATTGAGAGTAAACTAGCTCAATGGAAAAATAGGTAGCAAAAGATTCTATAAATATATAAAAGGTAAAAGACTGGATAAAGTAAACATTGTTACTTTAGAGAATGATAAGGAGATTTAATAAATGAAAATAAGGAAATGGCCAAGGCGTTGACACAAAATACCTGTTCAGTCTTCACAGTGGAAGACACAATATGCCAATAAATGATGTCAAGGATGCTATGATAGGTAAGGATCTAAAACTGATCATTATCACCAAAGAGATAGTGTTGGGCAAACTAATGGGGCTAAAAGTGGACAAGTCTCCTACCCCCTGATGGAATGTGTCCCACAGTACTAAAAGAGATGGTGGGGGAAATAGCAAATGCACTGGTGTCAATTTACCACAATTGGCTGGACTCTGGGGCGGTTCCGACGGATTGGAAATGTGATGCCACTGTTTAAAAAAGGAGACAGACAAAAGGTGGTAACTTTAGGCCTGCTAGTTTAATTTCTGTGGTGAGGAATATGCTTGAGTCTATCATTAAAGAAGAAATAGCTAGACATCTGTAGAGAAATTGTCCTTCTGGGGGAGATACAGCATGGGTTCGTGAAAGGCAGGTCATGTTTAATTAGTTTACTGGAATTCTTCGAGGACGTTATGAGCACAGTGGACACCGGGGAAGGGTGGATGTGGTGTATCTGGATTTCCAGAAGGCATTAGAGAAGGTGCTGCACAAAAGGCTGCTGCATGAGTTAAAGGTGCAAGGCTTGCGGGTAATGTATTAACATGGATAGAGGATTGGTTAACTAACAGAAAGCAAAGAGCAGGGATAAATGGATGTTTTATGGTTGGAGATCAGTGGCTAGTGGTGTGCCTCAGGGATCAGTGTTGGGACTGTAATTGTTTACCATTTACACTCAGGTTGTTCTCTTGCTTAAGAGAAAATCGCTTGATAGAGCTAATGGGGTCTATGGGAAAAGTGGTGTATTTGAGTATATAATTTTTGCCAGTTTATCAAGAGTGCCAGTTCGTAAAGCGCTGATTAAAACAAAGTTTGCTGTATGTTAAAAACACTCCACCCACCACCTTTTCACTTTTGCCACTTCTTCCAGAATGTTTAAAATCCTTGAATACTGACTTCCCAGTTTTGGTCACACTGCAAGTACATGGGTCTCCTCCAGTTATTCTAGTTTTCTCACACGCCCGAAAGATGTGCAGGTTAGGTGGATTGGCCACGCTAAATAGCCCATAGTGTCCAGGGTTGTGCAGGCTAAGTGAATTAATCATGGGATAGGGTTCGGGGATAGGTTTCATTGGGATGCTGTTCAGAAGGTTGGTGTGGACTTGATGAGCCAAATGGCCTGCTTCTACACTATGGGAATTCTGTGATTCTATGATTATTGCTTTTATGTTTTTATTAAATGAGCCTCAGGCAGCTTTTAATCCCTATGCATTGTCCTGGTCCGAGGTATGTCATTGGTTCTTTGATAGACCGCGACAAATTGATCCTTCCCTTACCGCTCCAGGTTTCTCTCCTGTGCAAAAGTGATGCCCTTCGGCCTGGTAACACACACTCTTTGGAACTCTATCTTCAGCGGCAGAGAACAGTATTTACTCTCCTAACTTTGCCATTTCCTATTATTACAGCATTGACTTTTTTTCTCCCTCTTCTCCACCCCTTCCCCCATCACACGCGCACACACTTGTATAATGCTCACTTTGCTTATTCACTCTTCAGTCTCTGCCTTCTGCACTGAGAGCAAGAACCTCCTACCTATTGGACCAAACTTAATGTAATTAAAGAGATGTGACAGTGACCACATAACTCTCCCTTTCTTGATATATTGTAGTGTCCATACGTCAGACTCCAGTTCACCAATTCTTAACCAAAGTTCCTCGGGCAACCAAAATTTGCTATAAATGGATAGCGCCAGGTTCCACATAACACAGTGACAATACTCACCCGTCTCTGGCTCCTCCTCTTCTCCCAGTCATTTGGAAAGTATAAACTGTTATCATCATCATCATCTTCTTCTGCAGAATAAACACTGACTCACCTGACAGATTTTCTAAAACATCCATTTAAATCTCATCAGTCACCATTTTCAGCGTGGAGAATACCTTTCAGATAGTTGTGCTCACCATTTTACAATTGATTGTCCCATTTCATTCACCCTTCCTTCACCTGTCGTCTTTATCCTTTGCCAATCTCAAACCTCTACTTGACTTGCCATCACTCTAAACAAATCCTTCATGGAGACCCTCTAGCCACATTAACTTTGTTTTTGGACTCTCCTGTCCTTCCACTATTTCTGTTCTCTACCAATTGCCACAGCCCACCAGCACCGTCAGTCACACCTATGTCACAATATGCCTGTGTCTCAGCATGTACCAGGCACCAGCTACCCAATAAACCCTTAAACAGAAGCTGATGAATGAACTGATCAATCAAAACCCTCTGGACAGGCAAACACCAATTATTGTTACAGTTTTGAAACATATTTACAATCACAAAAAATAAAAATTGCATAAGTGGTCAGGGCATGAGAGGAGATCCAGATGGCATTAAATCAAAAGAAGTTAATAATGTTCCTAACCAGAGCGAGAAGTCTGATAATTGGGAGATTTTAGAATTTTTTCAAAGAAGGACGAAGCAACTGAAGAGCAAAGAGGAATGTGAAAATGAGTACAGACAAACAAGAGACATAAAAATAGATCATAAACAATTTGCTTGGAAGCAATGAATAAAGTAAACATTCACCCATTTGAGAGGCACACAGATTAGTTGATAGTGGAGAGTAGGGAAATGGCTGAAACTTTAAATAAATAATTTATAACTCTCCTTGTGGTAGAAGCAAAGAAATCCAGAAACTTTTAAACTAAGAGTCGAGTGAAATTTCTTTTGGGTTCTCTGTTCTTTTGCTAAAAGGAAGAGTTTCTCGATCTGATTTATCAAAACCCTTGATGATTCTAAGCATCTTCATCAGACCTCCTTTCGACCTTCTATGGGGAGGTGTTGGCCCAGTGGTATTATCGCTGGACTGTTAGTACAGAGACTGAGACCTGGATTCAGGGGACCTGGATTTGAATCCCACCACGGCAGATGGTGGAATTTGAATTCAATAAAATATCTGGAATTAAGAATCTAATTTGACCGTAAATCCGTTGTCGATTGTCGTAAAAGGCCATCTGGCTCACTAAGAGAACAAAAATGCCATCCTTTCCAGGTTTTACCTATTTGTGACTCGAGATCCACAGCAGTATGATTAACTCTTGACTGCCCTCTGGACGTTTTGGAATGGGCAATAAATGCGGGCTAGCAATGCCCTCAATCCATAAATTAATAAATATAAAAGGAAAACAACCCCAGCTTTTTTGACCGCTCTAAATGACTTTGTCAGTCCTGGAACCATTCTGGTCAAGCTTTGCTGTACTCTGTTTCCATTTGTCTGTCTCTCAAGATTGTCTTTGCATCTTTCCTAAAGTGTGGCGGCACAGCAAGCTGGCTTCCAGAGCAGGCTGAGTATTGACTTTCTGTCAATGAACTGGCTATAATGTGATATAATGTTCTCTGGTTGCACACCTAGGATTTTCTTGACATGCTGTCTGAAAAGAGCAAGCTTAAGGTGATGTTCAACAATGTGTGGAAACTATATGATACCCTGCTTTGTGAAGTGAGTACCTTATGCATATATGGCTGGGTTTGTGGATCTAGCATATTTTACTTCCTTTCTGTCATAGATTACTAATCTGTAAGTAAATTGAGAATAAGGCAGGAAAGTGGAGCTGAGGATTATGAAATGACCCATGCGAGCACACTCGATGGGCTGAATGGCCTACTTGTAATCCTTTGTCTTGTGGTCCTACTGTGAATCCCATTTATCATTTTATTAATCTGGTCTTAGCAGCCTATGATGAGGAGCTGCACAAATATATGATCTGCTCATGTTGAGATAAATTTAAGTTTGAGGTGATTATTTCGTCAACACCACAATGTTCATGAAGAATTTGCAGGGCCCTGGAGAGAAGGTGAGGGAGTGACAGAGTGAATTTAACAGACTGAATGGCCTGTTTTTGTGCTGTTAGCATTTTGCAATTGCTTGCTGGTTACTGTCAAAATTGTACTTTGCTCATTGTTGCAAGGTTTGTTTAACTGAGGGTACTGGTCTCAACGACCTTGAACTCTGCATTCTGCCAGTGGTATTCCTGATTAGCCAACTGAAGCCGCACCTATAATAACTGTACATAATACTTTGTAACAAATCTCGCCCTGCAGCACACTCCTCCAGAGTGACACAATAATGTCAGCCAACTGGAACTTCTCCAACTCTGCACTTTAACTTAATGCGTATGTCCTCCTGTCTCTGATGATGATGTTCATGTCACACTCTAAGCCTTCAACCCACTCATGTATTCAATGCCTTCATCTCTTTTCTGAAGTGATGGGAGCTGCTGGGTAACCTGTCCATCACCATACTTCGCTGTCCACCCTGGCAATTGACAAAATGTGTATGAGCATGACTGTGTCGCGGAGTTACCCAGCTGTGGGCCAGTGCTTGTATTTTTACTTTTATCTTGGCAGAAAATCCATAATTTCACTCTGCCTTCCTGGGTGACACCAAAAGTGATTGCTCGTCTGGCACATCTGAACAACTTGGGCATGGAATTCCTCTTCCGCCTGCATGGAATGCAGGATAAATCGCGGCTGCAAGGTGGTGAGTGAAGGCCTCAGATTAAAGCCTCGGAAACATTATTGAAGCGAGCAAACAGAGATGGAAATAGTGAGCTGATTACTGACAGAGCTCCACTAACCCTGAAAAAGGTGAATCAGGAACCATCTCTGCACCTGCTCCAATGCCACTCTGAGCTCAGAAGTGCATGCCTGATCGACTGCCCTCCCTAATGGGCAGTTACTGAGTTTTACATCAGTCCTCATCCTACCATAAAGAGATGTCATATTTTACATCTTGCAACCTCCTACAACAGGACTGAAGAATTGGATTGGGATTCATACTTGTGGATAAACCAAAGACATTTACATACAGGCCTATACTGAGAAAGCCACACATTTCAGGCATAGAGAAGTCAATAGGGTGGATGAGTCTGATGTGGAGCAGAGAGACAACAGGTGACAATTCTGCGATGAGAATTCTGTGCATTAATGCCAGACGGGTCTATTTGTGAAACTAACAATTAGAGTTATTTATTTGACCCTGGGTCCATTAGCCAGATACTTACTTCTCCTCTTGTTCAACCCTCCCCTTCTTTCCACACCCTGTACTCCAAAACTTGCTGCCCCCAAAAAGTATCTTTGCACCTTGCTCTTCTCATCCTGAGTAGCTTCAAGTTTTCATCTCTCTGTTCCCCTCTGCTCTGATTGTCAGTGTTTCCCTCAGAATATATCTCTCTGGATGAACCTTCTGGTCACCCCACATCGTGATCACTGGGAAGAACCCGTGGATCCTCTCACAATTAAATTGCCCCTGAAACCACCCTGTCTTCACTTGTCCTTGAGTGAGGCAAGATCGAAGGCTTCTTAAAGCAAGGCACTTTCTAAAGCCCTATTATAGCCTTGCCTTTTGAAATCTAGGAACATACTTGCAGAAATAGGCCATTTATCCCCCTGTACCTGCTCCACAGTTCAAGCTCATGGCTAATTATCTATCTCATCACACTTTTCCACCATTTCCATTCCTTGATGTCAATAGTATCTAGAAATCTTTTGATCTTTATGTTGGACTCAATGACTGAGCAACCACAGACCTTGATGGTAGAGAATTCCAAAGATTCATCAACCTCTAAAGTCGTTTCTCCTCGTCTCAGTCTTAAATCGCTTGCCTTTTATTTTTATACTCTGCCACGTTGATCGAGAAGCCTGCATCCACTCCATCAAACTCAACCAGGCAATGGCCAAGTGGTATTAGACCATAGGAGCAGAAATCAGGCCATTCAGCCCAACGAGTCTGCTCCACCATTCAATCATGGCTGATCGGTTTATCAACCCCATTTTTCTAGTGTCCAGGGTGAGAAATAGTGCTAGAAATTTCTAGTAAGAATATTTACCGTCTAAAGATGATCTATTCGGTAGACCTTGGAGAAGAGATATCAGGTCTACTTTAACTTCAATCCTCTATACTCTCCCTATTTCTCCTGCCAATAAACATGGAGCCTGTGGCATGTCCAGAAGCAATGGGTAAGAGTACTTGCACCTAATTTACATTTGGGGTACCCTGGAGATGTCCCTTTTTTAAACTTCGCCAGACGGCCTGGTGCCAAATGAACCCTGTGCAGAACTTTTAACTGCGTAGCGCATGTTCTATTACAAATTGAGATCTTTTGCACATTCTTCCCATATGTCCTCCCATGTTTCAGAAGAGATCTCCACTCCTAGCTCCTGCTCCTAAACCTCACGTAACCGATAAAATCCTGCCGGGCCCTACACCCAGCAGGCGATAGAGGGCACTAACTGAAAGGGTGCTTGTGGAACGTAGCAACAACCTCTACGTATCGGGCTTAGTGAGAAGCGTAGTCGTCTTCTGGATGAAATCCCTAACCTGAAAAAAATGGAAAAGATCTCAGCGGGACAGGCCGTATTTGTGGCTCTGTTGCTCAAAAGACATCATAACCTCCCCCTCAAACAAGTCTCCCAAACTGGAAACTCCGCTCACTTCCCATAGTTTGAACCCGGAGTCCATTATCGCTGGTTGGAACCCCGACATTCCAACTATGGGAGTGAGTCTTGGATAAGCAACCCTCATTATGACACATTGCCCTCCATACTTTGACTATACTAGTAACAATGGTGTTCCGGAAGTGGTCCATAACTGTCCTCATCATATCCATGAACAACAGGTTAATAAGAGGGCACTTTCCCTGGGAAGTCTCTAAATCCAGTCATGTTGAGCCTGGATCGTTACCTGCCCAATTGCATACAAAGAACAGCAAGGAACTCAATTGATACCTCCTGATGTCTGGGGGAAATCAACTCCTCCCCATCCTTGAGGCAACTGCAATTTAGTAAATTTGATGAGGGGCTACCCACCACACCAGACGAAGGAACTAAACCAACTCATAAGTTCTGCAACGTTGCCCTGGGAAACACTATAGTGAGCGTACGCATGGAATATAGCAAACGAGGGAGGACATTCATCTTAATAAGGGCTATTTGGCCCAACCATGAAATTGGAAGATCCTCCCTTCTCTGAAGATCCGGCCTAACATTGTCGAGCAGGTGAGCAAAATTAGTCCGAGATAACCGATCAAACATGGGGGTAATAAAGATACCTAGGTATCGGAAACCCGCCTGTGACCACTTAAAGGGGAACCTAGGACCCCCTTCAACCTCTGGCACTTCCTTGAGGTCCCCCAAAGGCATACTTCTCACTTTGCAAAGTTGATCTTACATCCTGAAATAGCCCCAAATGAATTGATACATTGTATCAAATGCGGTACGCAGGTCATTGGATCTAATTAAAAACAGAAGGACACCATCCACATACAGTATAATCTTGTGTATCCTCGATCCCACTTCTGGAGTGGTTATGTGGACATTCTGACGGTCTGTGCCAGCGGCTCTATCACCAATGTAAACAACAACGGTGGGAGGGGGCAGCCTTGACGACTAGCCCTTACAATCCTAAAATTCCCAGACTTCACCCCGTTGGTGATGACCATGGCCAGAGGATGGCAATATAAAACCTCCATCCACCTAGCAAAGACTCCACCCAACCCAAATCGCTCTAAGACATAAGAGATACTGCCATTACCTGGTCAAATGCTTTCTCTGCATCTAAGGAAATCACCAGCCCCTGGATCGATCATTGCTGACGTACTTGGGTCATATTCAGCAACCTTCTAATATTATTAGAAGACCTACAGTCCTTTATAAAACCTATCTGGTCGTCTTTGACAATAAAGGGCAACACCTTCTCCAATCTTAGTGCCAAAATCTTAGACAGAATCTTAAAATCTGAATTTAAAAGATGGGCCTGTGTGAAGCACAATCCTCAGGAACCTTCCCCTTCTTAAGAATGAGGGCGATATTACTTTCTGTCGAAGATGGTGGTAGGCTTTAATGCATATCGGAGTGATTGTACGTCTCCAACATCGGCCCTGACAGAATCCCTATAAACTCCTTATAAAACTCACCCGGGAGACCATCAGGGCCAGGCGCTTTCCCACTCTGAAGATTGCCTGGCTGCCTCCTGTATTTCCCGAACCGTTAAGGGGGCATTAGGGAGAGAGGCCTGTTCCAGGGTTACACCTGGGAGATCCAGGCTCTTAAAACAGGTTACCATCTTGGCCCTCCTATCCTCGCAACCTTCAGACTGATACAATTCAAAGTAAAATCTCCGAAAAGCCTCATTAAACCTTTTGACATCCTATGTAAGGACCCCAGTGCTGTCTCGAACTGCAGAAATGGATTGGGGAGCACGCTTTTTCCTAGTCAGATACACTAAATACTTGCCTGGCCAATCCCCACTCGAACAGCCTTTATCCAGCAAAAGCAATTTCTTTCTTTGCAGTTTCTGTCAGTATTGAATTCAAGGCAGCCGAAGGGCCATGATCCGCTGTAGCTTGGTCACCAAAGGCCTCTCGAAATGTGCCGCCTCAGCCGCTTCTCAAGTAGACTCTGCTGTTCCTCCTTCTGTCATTTCCGGCTAGCCAAATAGGAAATAGCTAATCCCCTAGCAAAGGCCTTAGCAGTCTCCCATAGCATAGACGGACTACTAGCCGCACCTGAGTTGATAGTCAAGAACTCCTGAAACTCCCTCAAAAAGTATTCCACAAGTTTGGAATCCTTAAGGAGAAAAGGATCCAGACGCCAGTGCCGCAAACCTAGCCCCACACTCTTGGCCTTAACCTTCAAATATACCGCCGCATGATCTGCTATGTTCCCAATTTTACAACCCATAATCAAATCCAGAAGGGTTGGTGGAGCCAAAAAAATCAATCCTCGTATGACATTTTTGGTGGGTTTGAAGAAAAGGTGAAGCCACTGCTGGCAGGGCAAAAATATCACCAAATATCCACCAGTCCCAACTCCTCGCAAAAGTCAGCCACCTGCTTGGCCTGCGAAGGAATAGTTGGAGGCTCACTGGGCGTCCTGTCCACTGTTGGATCCGAAAGGCAATTGAAATCCCCCCCCCCCAATAATAATGTCCCTTGTTCCAAAGGCACTAATCAAAAATTTGAGGGGATGTGCCGGAGGACAGTAGACATTTTAAATGCCATATTTCTCCCCATGTATCGGGGCCACAAGTATCACAAACCACCCTTGCACATCTTTCACCTGATCTAATAATGTGAACGGAAGATTTTTCTGGATAAGTACAGCCACTCGCCTACTTTTAGTAATAAAGAATGAAAAGAATACTCAATCATAACCCCCGTGTTGTCACTTCAGGTGTTCCCCATTGTCAAGATGAGTTTCCTACAACTCTTTTTCCCTCTTGAGGCTAGAAAGCACTTTTTTTTCCTTTTTAGCAGGCGAATGACTTCCCTTGACATTCCAGGTGCACCATTTAACATTCATTTAACACTCACTTCACCGTATCCCCTTTCAGAGACACTTAAACTCCCGGGAGGGAGAACCCTACTTGCAATGTGCCGAGCACAAGTAAATGGAGACTCAGAGTCACAAAATTATGTATACAAAAACAACTGTTGCTAATCCCCCCCCCCCCCCCCCCCCCATAGGGGGCACTCACCCTTCCCGTCCCCTCCTGCACAGCTCCTTCAAGCCCTGACTGTGCCCCAGCCTTAGACAAACAAAAGTAAATAAACAAGGAAATGATCCTGAAGTCAACAAAAGAAGACAAAGTCAGGATAAGCACTCCGCCCATCCCCGGCTCCATGTCATCTCTACTTGTGACTAACAAAGAAAAAGAATTTAAAAAAGGTAAAACAACAAAGGGCACCCACAAAATTTCCCATTATAATGTCCAGTTATCAAAATACAATCGGAACAACATATTTCCAAGAATTTTGTACTTTAAAAAAAATTATTAGGGAAAGGGAAAAAAAAGGGGGAAAGTGAAAACAGGGAAAGAAGGAAATGAGGACAGGCATTAACCGTATTCTTCAGACCAAGTGTCTACCAAGTTCTTGGCTTTATCCGCCGAGTCAAATGTATAAACTGAGTCCTCGTGGCTGAAACAGACCACCGCGGGGTACTTCATGGAGTACTGGATGCCCAGGTTCCTCAGTCTCTTTTTAACTTAATCGAAGGACTTCCTCTTTTGAATTACAGCTGCTGAGAAATCCTGGAAAAACATGATTTTTGACCCCTTGTGCAGCAGTGCCTATGGACCTTTCCTCAGGGATCTGGAGGCTTCCTTATCTCTTTGCTTGTCCCTGTATGTGAGGAAGTGCTCTAGGACCAGGTAGGGGGCGCTGTACCAGCCCAGACCTGTGCACTGCCACCCGATAGGCCCTTTCAATATGCAGGATGGAAGTGAGGACTGGAGATTAGAGTGTGGTGCTGGAAAAGCACAGCAGGTCAGGCAGCATCCAAGGAGCAGGAAAATCGATGTTTCTGGTAAAAGCCCTTCATCAGGAATGAGGCTGGGAGCCTCGGGGGTGGAGGGATAAATGTGAGGGTGGGGGGGGGGGGGGGCTGGGGCTGGGGCTGGGGCTGGTGGGGGGGTAACTGAGAGTGCAATAGGTGGATGGAGATGGGGGGAAAGGTAATAGGTCAGAGGGGAGGGTGGAGCAGATAGGTGGAACGAAGATGGACAGATGGGACAGGTCATGAGGACGGTGCTGAACTGGAAGGTTGGAACTCTGGTAAGGTGGGGGGTGGGGAAATGAGGAAACTGGTGAAGTCCATATTGATGCCATGAATTTGAAGGATTCCGAGGCGGAAGATGAGGCGTTCTTTCTCCAGGCTTTGGGTGGTAAGGGAGTGGCGATGGAGGAGGGGGTGTTAAAGTGCTCGGTTGATTGGTGCGGGTGTCCCGGAGATGTTCAGCCACGCAGCTGCCCAGATTCAATTTGAAGTACCAGAAACTGCAGCAGCCAGTTTTCAAAGAAGCTGACTGGCTGCCCACCACCTTCACCTTTACCTTCACGATAAGTCTCGCTATCGCCGCCATCAATTCCGGTGAGTTCGTCAGGTCCCCAGGGGAGGGGGTTCAGGAGAGGCCGGTGCTGCAGGGGAGTGTCTTCCTTACTGCTGTTTGCTCACTCCTTTTCCTTTTGGCATTCTTCCACTCCAAATTGTCAAAGGATATGAGTTCTTTAAGTTTTTAAATTAACAATTCCTCCACATAAGTTGGCCAGGGATGGTAAAAAAAAAACACCAATATGCCTTGGCTGTTAGTCAGAACCATCCACAGCAGTTTGACTGAATCGCTGACAATTTGCTAAGTCCTTACTCCCTTCTTAAACAGGGGGGGTTACATTCGTGATTTTCCAGTCCTCTGTGACCCTGCCTGACTCGAGTCATTGCTGAAAAACCACAACTAAAGCCTCCACTGTCTCTTCAATATCCTTCCGAACTCTGGAGAGCAGCCCAGAAACTCCTCCCTCATGCCTCTGGAGTTGCCTTTATACATCTGATTCTACCTTCTCCCTCTCAAATTGCACAGTAAATTCTGTCATATTATGGTCACTTCCCTCATCTAAAACTCACTTATCAAGTCTGCCTCATTGCACGGCACTAAATCCAGAATTGCCTGTTCCCTTATGTGGTCCACCACAAGCCGCTCCAAAAAGCCATCTTGTAGACATTCCACAAATTTCTTGCAATCCACTACCAACTTGATATTTCAAGTCCACCTGCATTTGAAATCCCCCATGATCACTGTAACCTTGCCTTTCTTACACAGCTTTTCTATGCCTTGGTGTATCTTGGCCCCCAACTCCTGACTACTATTTAGAGGTGAAAATGTGTTGCTGGAAAAGCGCAGCAGGTCAGGCAGCATCCAAGGAACAGGAGAATTGACGTTTCGGGCATGAGCCCTTCTTCAGGAATGAGGAAAGTGTGCCCAGCAGGCTAAGATAAAAGGTAGGGAGGAGGGATTTGGGGGAGGGGCGTTGGAAATGCGATAGGTGGAAGGAGGTCAAGGTGAGGGTGATAGGCCGGAGTGGAGTGGGGTGGGGGCGGGGGCGGAGAGGTCAGGAAGAAGATTGCAGGTTAGGAAGGTGGTGCTGAGTTAGAGGGTTGGGACTGAGACAAGGTGGGGGGAGTGGAAATGAGGAAACTGGAGAAATCAAAGTTCATCCCTTGTGGTTGGAGGGTTCCTAGGCGGAAGATGAGGCGCTCTTCCTCCAGCCATCATGTTGCTATGGTCTGGCGATGGAGGAGTCCAAGGACCTGCATGTCCTTGGTGGAGTGGGAGGGGAAGTTGAAGTGTGGAGCCACGGGGCGGTTGGGTTGGTTGGTCCGGGTATCCCAGAGGTGTTCTCTGAAACGTTCCACAAGTAGGCGGCCTGTCTCCCCAATGTAGAGGAGACCACATCGGGTGCAACAGATACAGTAAATGATGTGTGTGGAGGTGCAGGTGAGTTTGCGACGGATATGGAAGGATCCCTTGGGGCCTTGGAGGGAAGTAAGGGGGGAGGTGTGGGCACAAGTTTTGCATTTCTTGTGGGGGGATTGGAAAGAGAAGTTGTTCAGAGTGAGGACCAGTGGCCTCCTTCTTCAAAGACCGCAATTTCCCCCCAGACGTGGTTGGCGATGCTCTCCTCCGCATCTCCTCCTCTTCCCGCTCCTCCGCCCTTGAGCCCCGCCCTTCCAATCACCACCAGGACAGAACCCCACTGGTCCTCACCTACCACCCCACCAACCTCCATATACATCGTGTCATCCGTTGTCATTTCCGCCACCTCCAAACGGACCCCACCACCAGGGATACATTTCCCTCCCCTCCCCTACCAGCGTTCCGAAAAGACCACTCCCTCCGTGACTCCCTCGTCAGGTCCACACCCCCCCCACCAACTGAACCTCCACTCCCGGCACCTTCCCCTGCAACCGCAAGAAATGCAAAACTTGCGCCCACACCTCCCCCCCCCTTACTTCCCTCCAAGGCCCCAAGGGATCCTTCCATATCCGCCACAAATTCACCTGCACCTCCCCACACATCATTTATTGCATCCGCTGCACCCGGTGTGGCCTCCTCAATATTGGGGAGACAGGCCGCCTACTTGCGGAACGTTTCAGAGAACACCTCTGGGACACCCGGACCAACCAACCCAACTACCCTGTGGCTCAACACTTCAACTCCCCCTCCCACTCCACCAAGTACATGCAGGTCCTTGGCCTCCTCCATCGCCAGACCATAGCAACACGACGGCTGGAGGAAGAGCGCCTCATCTTCCGCCTAGGAACCCTCCAACACAAGGGATGAACTCTGATTTCTCCAGTTTCCTAATTTCCCCTTCCCCCACCTTGTCTCAGTCCCAACCCTCGAACTCAGCACCGCCTTCCTAACCTACAATCTTCTTCCTGACCTTTCCGCCCCCACCCCCACTCCGGCTATCACCCTCACCTTATCACCCTCACCTTGACCTCCTTCCACCTATCGCATTTCCAACGCCCCTCCCCCAAGTCCCTCCTCCCTACCTTTTATCTTAGCCTGCTTGGCACACCCTCCTCATTCCTGAAGAAGGGCTCATGCCTGAAATGTCGATTCTCCTGTTCCCTGGATGCTGCCTGACCTGCTGCGCTTTTCCAGCAGCACATTTTCAGCTCTGATCTCCAGCATCTGCAGTCCTCATTTTCTCCTACTATTTAGAGGCCTCTACATCACTCCCATTATGGTTTTTCCACCTTTGCAGTTTCTCAACTCTACCCACACCGATTCTATATCATCTGACCCCATTTCATTTGTTGCTATTGATTTAATTTAATTTCTTACGAACAAGGCAACCCCAGCCCCTCTGCCCACCTGCCTGTCTTTTTGATAAGATATTTAGCTCCCAGTCCTGACTCCCTTGAAGCCACATTTCTATGATGCCCGCCACATCGTATCTGCTAATTTCGATCTGTGTGACAAACTCATTTACCTTATTTCATATACTGCGTGCATTCAGTTACAACACCTTCAGTTCTGTATTGACCGTTCCTCTTCTCATTGGCATTGATTTATCCAGTGTGTGTTTAAAGTTTGATTCCTCACCCTTTCCAAACACTGTCCTATTTTGTGTGCTGGAGACTTTAATAACCTCGACTGAGTTCTCCTTTAGAGCCGTAGAGATGTGCAGTACCGAAACAGACCCTTTGGTCCAACTTGTCCATGCTGACCAGATATCCTCACCTAATCTAGTCCCACCTGCCAGAACCTGGCCCATATCTCTCCAAACCCTTCCTATTCATATACCCATCCAAGTGCCTTTTAAATGTTGCAATGGTACCAGCCTCCACCACTTCCTCTGACAGCTCATTACATACATGTACCACCCTCTGTGTGAAAAAGTTGCCCCTTAGGTCTCTTTTATATCTTTCCCCTCTCACCCTAAACTTATGCCCTCTAGTTCTGGACTCCCCGACCCCAGGGAAAAGACTTTGTCTATTTACCCTATCCATGCCCCTCATAATTTTCATAAACCTCTATAAGGTCATCCCTCACCCTCTGACGCTCCAGGGAAAACAGCCCCAGCTGTTCAGCCTCTCCCTGAAGCTCAAATCCTCCAACCCTGGCAACATCCTTGTAAATCTTTTCTGAACCCTTTCAAGTTTCACATCATCTTTCCGATAGGAAGGAGACCAGAATTGCACGCAATATTCCAACAGTGGCCTAACCAATGTCCTGTACAGCCGCAACATGACCTCCCAACTCCTGTACTCAATACTCTGACCAATAAAGGAAAGCATACCAAACGCCACCTTTACTATCCTATCTACCTGCGACTCCACTTTCAAGGAGCTATGAACCTGCACTCCAAGGTCTCTTTGTTCAGCAACACTCCCTAGGACCTTACCATTAAATGTATAAGTCCTGCTAAGATTTGCTTTCCCAAAGTGCAGCATCTTGCATTTATCTGAATTAAACTCCATCTGCCACTTCTCAGCCCATTGGCCCATCTGGTCAAGATCCCGTTGTAATCTGAGGTAACCCTCTTCGCTGTCCATTACCCCTCCAATTTTGGTGTCATCTGCAAACTTACTAACTGTACCTCTTATGCTCGCATCCAAATCATTTATATAAATGATGAAAAGTAGTGGACTCCACCAATCTTTGTGGCACTCCACTGGTCACAGGCCTCCAGTCTGAAAAACAACCCTCCACCAACACCCTCTGTCTTCTACCTTTGAGCCTGTTCTGTATCCAAATGGCTAGTTCTCCCTGTATTCCATGAGGTCTAACCTTGCTAACCAGTCTCCCATGGGGAACCTTGTCGAATACCTTACTGAAGTTCATATAGATGACATCTACTGCTCTGCCCACATTAATCCTCTTTATTACTTCTTCAAAAACTCAATCAAGTTTGTGAGACATGATTTCCCACACACAAAGCCATGTTGACTATCCATAATTGGTCCTTGCCTTTTCAAATACATATTCATCCTGTCCTTCAGGATTCCCTTCAACAATTTGTCCATCACCGATGCTGGTCTATAGGTCCCTGGCTTGTCCTTACCACCTTTCTTAAACAATGGCACCACGTTAGCCAACCTTCAGTCTTCCGGCACCTCATCTGTGACTATCGATGATACAAATATCTCAGCAAGAGGCCCAGTAATCACTTCCCTAGCTTCCTAAAGACTAAGGTACACCTGATCAGGTCCTGGGGATTTATCCACTTTTATGCATTTAAAGACATCCAGCAATTTCTCCTCTGTAATATGGATATTTTTCAAGATGTCACCATCTATTTCCCTACATTCTATATCTTCCATGTCCTTTTCCACAATAAATACTGATGCAAAATTCTCATTTAGTATCTACCCCATCTCCTGCGGCTTCACACAAAGGTCGCCTTACTGATCTTTGAGGGGAGAAAGTGAGGACTGCAGATACTGGAGATCAGAGCTGAAAATGTGTTGCTGGAAAAGCGCAGCAGGTCAGGCAGCATCCAAGGAGCAGGAGAGTCGACGTTTCGGGCATGAGCCCTTCTTCAGGAAGGGCTCATACCCGAAACGTCGATTCTCCTGCTCCTTGGATGCTGCCTGACCTGCTGATCTTTGAGGGGCCCTATTCTCCCTAGTTATCCTTTTGGTCTCAATTTATTCATAAAAACCCTTTGGATTCTCCTTTGCCAAAGGTATCTCATGTCCTCTTTTTGCCCTCCTGATTTCCCTCTTAAGGATACTCCTACTGCCTTTATACTCTTCTAAGGATTCATTCGATCTCTCCTGTCTGTAACTGACATATGCTTCCTTCTTTTTATTAACCAAACGCTCAATTTCTTCAGTCTTTCAGCATTCCCTATACCTACCTGCCTTCCCTTTCACCCTGACAGGAATATACTTTCTCTGGACTCTTGTTATCTCATTTCTGAAGGCTTCCCATTTTCCAGCCGTTCCTTTACCTGCGAACATCTGTTCCCAATCAACTTTTGAAAGTTCTTGCCTAATATCATCAAAATTGGCCTTTCTCCCATTTGGAACTTCAACTTTTAGATCTGGTCTATCCTTTTCCATCACTATTTTAAAACTAATAGAATTATGGTCGCTGGCCCCAAAGTGCTCCCCCACTGACACCTCAGTCACCTGCCCAGCCTTATTTCCCAAGAGTAGGTCAAGTTTTGCACCTTCTCTAGTAGGTACATCCACACATTGAATCAGAAAATTGTCTTGTACACACTCTCCATCTAAACCCGTAACACTATGGCAGTCTCAGTCGATGTTTGGGAAGTTAAAATCCCCTACCTTAACCACCCTATTAATCTTAAAGATAGCTGAGATCTCGTTGCAAGTTTGTTTCTCAATTTCCCTCTGACTATTCGGGGGTCTATAATACAATGCTGAAAAATGTGTCGCTGGAAAAGCGCAGCAGGTCAGGCGGCATCCTGAAGAAGGGCTCATGCCCGAAACGTTGATTCTCCAGCTCCTTGGAATCTGCCTGACCTGCTACGCTTTTCCAGCAGCACATTTTCCAGCTCTGGTCTCCAGCATCTGCAGTCCTCACTTTCTCCTAGTCTCTAATACAATCCCAATAAGGTGATCATCCCTTTCTTATTTCTCAGTTCTACCCAAATAACTTCCCTGGATGTATTTCTGGGTATATCCTCCCTTAGTACAACCTCATATCCTTTATTTTCTTATTTTTCATAGTTCTCCATGCAGTTAAATCCACTCCCACAGACATGAACCTGCGGCTTTGCTTCCCATTAGCCAGTAAAATTCTTGGAATTTTACCCTTCCCTTCCCCCCCCCCCCACTTCCTAGTTTAAAGTCCTTTTGACCATCTTATTTAGCCTTTTTGCTGGACCACTGGTTCCAGTTTGCTTCAAGTGGAGACTGTGCCAATGGTACAGGTCCCTCCTATTCTAATACTGATACCAGTGCCCTCTGAAGAGGCACACCTCTTTCCCACAGCACACTTGTAGCCACATGTTTACTTCCCTTGTTCTCATGTCTCTATGTCAATTTGCATGTGGTTTGGACAGTAATCTGGAGATTATCACCCTTGAGGACCTGTTCTTTAATTTGATTCTTAGTTCCTGATCATCCCTAAACTTGTCTTGCTTATGTTGTTTGTCCTGACATGGACCAAAATAACTGGATCCTCCCTCTCCCTTTCCAATATCCTTTCAAGCCAGTCAGGTATGTCTCATGCCCTGGCACTGGGCACAGGACTCTCTGTCTTGCTTATAAAGAATACTGTCTGTTCCCCTAATTATAGAATCCCCTACAACTATCACTTGTCTTTTTGCTTCCCCCTCTTCAATGGCCTCCTGTACCATGGTGCAGTGGTCAGCTGGATCATCCATCCTACAACTCTGTTCCTTAGCCACACAGAGAGCAAGTACCTGTTGGTCAAGAGCTGAGGCTCCTCTCTTCCTGAATGCATGATCCCTCTACCTGTGTCACTTGCAGTCACACCCTACGGTCCCTGGCCACTGACTGAATTTGAGGTACTTAATCTACCAGGTGTGACTGTCACCCGAAACAAAGCATTCAGGTATTTCTCCCGCTTTCAAATGTGCCATTGTTTAAATCTCAGATTCCAGGTTTTCAATTCTAAGTCAAAGTTCCTCCAGCAACCTACACTTGCTACAAATGTGGTCACTGCCGCTCACATTGGGATCAGCCAGCCCCCACGTCATACAGCTACATCACATCACCTGTCCAGCTATCTCTACTTAGTTAATTCAGTTATTATCCCTTGACCATTAATCTAGAAACTCAGCTAATGTTCTGGGGACATGGGTTCGAATCTATTGTGGTGGAATTTGAATTCAATTTTAAAAATTCTGGAGATAAGAATTCATTGACCATCACCGATTGTCAGAAAGACCCTGGCCTAGATGTGTCTTCAGACCTGCAGCAATGTGGTTGACTCTCAATTGTCCTCTGAAATGACTCCACAAGTCACTCAGTTGTATCAATCACTATGAAGTCTCAACAAAGAGATGAAACCAGACAGTCCACCTGGTATTGACCTAGGCACTAGAAACTACAACGGCAGAAACAGTCCTGTCAACCCTGCAAAATCCCCCTTACTAACATCTGGGGCTAGTGTCAAAATGATATCTCTCAGATTAGTCAGCAACAGCCTGACATAGTCATACTCATAGAATCATACCTTACAATGTCCCAGACACCACCATCACCTTCCTGAATATGTTCTGTCCCAATGGCAGGATAGACGCAGAAGAGTTGGTGGCACAGTTGAGAGGGTGTTGCCCTTGGAGTCCTCAACGTTGAAACCTGGACCCTTGAAGCCCCATGGCTTTCAGGAAACCTTGTGAAGTTTACCACTTACCATTCTCCCTTGGCTGATGAACCATATTGAGTAATACTTCAAAGAAGCAGTGAGATTGGAAACGACACAAAATGTCCACTGGGTGGGAGATTTCAATGTCGACCACCAAGAGTGGCTCAGCAGCAGCACTACTGATTGAGCTGGTCAGTTCTAAAGGACATTGCTGAGAAACTGGGTCTGTGGCAGATGGTGAGGGCTCCAACAAGTGGGGAAAAAAAATCATACTTAACCTCATCTTAACTCATCAGTTGGCTTCTGTCCATGAGAGTATTGGTATGAAATACCACATTGAGAATAACCTCCATCATGTTGTGTGGCACCATCACTGTGCTAAATGGAACAGAATTCAAATAGATCTAGAAACTCAAGACTGGGCATCCATGAGATGCTGTGGACCATCTCACTCATCAGGATTGTACTCCAACATATCCTGTAACCTCATGGTCCGGCATATCCTCCACTCTGCCATTGCCATCAAGCCAGGGCATTAAACCTGGTTCAATGGAGAGTGCAGGAGGGCATACGCAAGGAGCAGCAGAAGTCATACCTAAAAGTGAGTCGTCAACCTGGTGAAGCTACCAAATTGGGCCACTTGCATGCCATCCAGCATAAGCAGCAAATGATAGAGCTAAGTGATTCCACAACCAATGGATCAGATGTAAACTTTGCAGTCATGCCATAGTCGTGAAAGATGTTCAATTAAACAACTCACTGGAGGAAGAGACTCCACAAATACTCCTGTCTTTAAGGATGGAAAAGCCCAATACATCACTGCAAAAGATAAGGTATTTGTAGCAACCTTTAGCCAAAAGTGCTGGGTAGATGATCCATCTTGGCCTCCTCCAGTGATCCCCAGCATTACAGATACCAGTCTTGAGCCAATTTGACTGACTCCATGTGATGTCAAAAAGTGACTGAAGGCTTCGATACTGCAAAGGTTATGGGCTCTGACAACATTCTAGTAAAAGTACCGAAGACTTGTCCATCAAAAACTGCCGCAATACAACTGGAACACAGGCATCTGCATGACAATGTGGAAAACTGCCCAGGTATGTCTTCCATACAAAAACAAGTGAGACAAATGCAATCTGGCCAATTATCGCTCCATCAGACTGTTCTCAATCATCAGTAAAGTGATGAGAATCAATTGGGCAAGCTGTCTGTTGGTTGGAGCCATTCTTGGTGCATCAGAAGATGGCTGTTGTTGTTGAGGGTCAGTCATCTCAACTCCAGGACATCACTGCAGTAATTCCTCAGGGTAGTTTCTTAGCCCCCAAACATTTTCAGTTGCTTTATCAATGACCATCCCCTCCATGATAAGATCAGAATGATTGCACAGTGTTCAGCACCAGATACTGAAGGAGTCCATGTTCAAATGCACCAAGATCTGGGTAATATCCAGGCCTGGACTGACTAGCAGTATTCAAATGCCAGGCAATGGCCATTTCCAACAAGAAAACACTGCCCTATGACATTCAATAATATTATCATCACTGAATCCCTACTATCAATGTCTTGGAGGTTAACGCTATCTTGAACTTTAACTGAATTCTGAAAACAGACTCAACATGTTTAATATTTCCTCTTAACTGAGACTTTTCATTCCATGCAACATCCTTGTAAATTTCTGCACCCTCTCCAATGCATTCACAAGCTTTCACAGTGTGGTAGTCAAAACTGTACACAGTATTCTACCTGTGGCTTAATCAATATTTTATAAAGTTGTAACCAGATCTTCTTGCTTCTATATACTACAATGTGGAGGTGCCAGTATTGGACAGGGGTGGACAAGGTCAGAAGTCAGATCACAACAGATTATTGTCCAACAAGTTTATTTGAAATCACAAACTTTCGGAGCATTGTCCCTCGTCAGGTATTCTAAGCCTCAGCTAATGAAGGCATGCATCCTGTAAGCCGTCTTCACTCCTCTGTCTACCTGTGACACCTTCAGCAATCTTTGATCTTGTACACCAAAGACCCTTTGTTCCTCAAAAGTCTTTAGGAACCTGCCATTCATTGTGCAAAATCCTTCCCTTATTAGAACTTATTGGGGCAGGCACAGCACAGTGGCTCAGTGGGTAGCACAGCTGCCTAACAGCACCAGGGACCTGGGTTCGATTCCAACCTCTGGGAACTGTCTGCACATTCTCCCTGTGTCTGCGTGGGTTTTCTCTGGGTGCTACAGTTTCCTCTCTGTCACAAACATGTGCAGGTTAGGTGAATTGGTCATGCTAATTTGCCCATAGTGTTTTTTAGATTAGATTAGATTACTTACGGTGTGGAAACAGGCCTTTCGGCCCAACAAGTCCACACTGACCCTCCGTAGAGCAACCCACCCAGACCCATTCCCCTACATTTACCCCTTCACCTAACACTGCAGGCAATTTAGCTTGATCAATTCACCTAACCTGCACATCTTTGGACTGTGGGAGGAAACCGGAGTATGGGGAGAATGTGCAAACTCCACACAGACAGTTGCCTGAGGTGGGAATGTGTAGGTTTAGTGCATTAGTCAGGGGAAATATGGAGTATTGGGGAATGGGTCTGGGCAGGTTACTCTTCGGAGGATTGGTGTAGACTTGTCGGGCCAAATGGCCTGTTTCCACACTCAGGATTCTACGCGAACTCCCAAAACGCATTACCTCACTTATCAGGATTTAGTTCTATCTGCCATTGCTCTGCCCAGTTTACCAGCTGATCAATGATAGAGTAGCTTGAGACCATCCTCCTCAGTATCAACAATACCACCAATACTAATTATACCTTGCACATCCAAGTCATTAATATACGTGACAAGAAGGGCCCCAGCATTGACCCCTTGGTATACCACAGATTTGAGGCTTCCAATCACAAAAGCTCTCCAACATCACCCTTTGCCAATTTTAGATCCAGTTTGCCAACTTGCCTTTGGTTCTATGAGCCGCTACCTTTTGGACCAGTCTTCCATGTGAGACCTTGTCTAAGACCTGAGTTAACTTCACGTAAATCACATCAACTACATTACCCTTGCCAATATATTGTCACCTTTTCAAAAAATTCAATTAATTTGACAGGACCTACCTATAACAAATCCATGCTGACAATCCTTGATTAATCTTGCCTTTCCAAGTGTTGATTAATTCTGTCTCAGAATTTTTTCCAATATTTTCTGAACCACTGATGTACCAACTGGTCTGCATTTACTTGGCCTGTGTCTGCTGTCCTCATTGAACAATTGGGCGGCACGGTGGCACAGTGGTTAGCACTGCTGCCTCACAGTGCCAGAGACCCGGGTTCAATTCCCGCCTCAGGCGACTGACTGTGTGGAGTTTGCACGTTCTCCCCGTGTCTGTGTGGGTTTCCTCCGGGTGCTCCGGTTTCCTCCCACAGTCCAAAGATGTGCAGGTTAGGTGAATTGGCCATGCTAAATTGCCCATAGTGTTAGGTAAGGGGTAAATGTAGGGGTATGGGTGGGTTGTGCTTCGGCGGGGCGGTGTGGACTTGATGGGCCGAAGGGCCTATTTCCACACTGTAAGTAACCTAATCTAATCTAACCTAATCAAAGGAATCACATTAGCTATCCTGTCATCTGGCATTTCACCTGTGCTGAGCAAAGTTTTAAATATCTTCACCACAGCCCCAGCAATTTCTTCCCTTGCCTCCCATAGTAGCCTGTTTTCACAGCAAATACCAGTCCCTACACTGACTGGTCCCTGGTATCACAGTGGCTGTCCCCACACTGACCAGTCCTTGGTTTCATAGTGACAGTCCCAACACTGACCAGACCTTGGATGGTCTGGTCTCAGTAAATGTCTGAGTGGTGTGATACAATTGCCCTAACTCAATAGCTGTGTATTGAGCAACCTTGAAAGTTAACGTATTGCTATGATCTCCAGTTGTTTATCTGCATTCGTTTACTCTTGCTAAAAATGTCTTCATTTTTACAGGCGTGCTACTCAAACAAATCCTCGAAAATGTTACTCGTTCAATAAATGTGACCAATTCCACTCCCCGTCTCAAAATGATCATGTATTCAGCGGTGAGTTACCTGAGATTGAAGAGGATCAAAATGTTGAGTATGAATGGTTGACAGGGTTAAATACCAAAGTTTGGGAGAAGATTTGTAGCTTGGGAGCTCGTTGTTGTGGTTCTGTTTGCCGAGCTGGGAGTTTGTGTTGCAGACATTTCGTCCCCTGTCTAGGTGACATCCTCAGTGCTTGGGAGCCCTTCTGTGATGTTTCCTCCGGCATTTATAGTGATTTGTATCTGCCGCTTCCGGTTGTCAGTTCCAGCTGTCCGCTGCACTGGCCGGTATATTGGGTCCAGGTCAATGTGCTTATTGATTGAATCTGTGGATGAGTGCCATGCCTCTAGGAATTCCCTGGCTGTTCTCTGTTTGGCTTGTCCTATAATAGTAGTGTTGTCCCAGTCGAACTCATGTTGCTTGTCATCTGAGTGTGATAGCTGGTCGTGTCGTTTCATGGCTAGTTGGTGTTCATGGATGCGGATCGTTAGCTGTCTTCCTGTTTGTCCTATGTAGTGTTTTGTGCAGTCCTTGCATGGGATTTTGTACACTACATTAGTTTTGCTCATGCTGGGTATTGGGTCCTTCGTCCTGTTGAGTTGTTGTGTGAGAGTGGCTGTTGGTTTGTATGCTGTTATGAGTCCTAGTGGTCGCAGTAGTCTGGCTGTCAATTCAGAAATGTTCTTGATTTATGGTAGTGTGGCTAGTCCTTTGGGTTGTGGCATGTCCTTATTCCGTTGTCTTTCCCTTAGGCATCTGTTGATGAAATTGCGAGAGTATCCGTTTTTGGCGAATACATTGTAGAGGTGTTCCTCTTCCTCTTTTGCAGTGTGTTGTGACCCTTTTGAACAGTGTCTTGATGCAACTTCTTTTGTGTGTGTGTTGGGGTGGTTGCTTTCGTAGTTTAGGACTTGGTCTGTGTGTGTGGCTTTCCTGTGTACCTTTGTGGTGAATTCTCCATTCGGTGTTCTCTGTACCATCACATCTAGGAATGGGAGTTGGTTGTCCTTTCTTCCTCTCTAGTGAATCGGATTCCTGTGAGTGTGGCGTTGATCATCCGGTGTGTATTCTCTATTTCTGTATTTTTAATGATTACAAAGGACTCATAACAGCACACAAACCAACAGCCACTCTCAGACAACAACTCACCAGGACGAAGGACCCAATACCCAGCATGAGCATAACTAATGTAGTGTACAAATTCCCATGCAAGGACTTCATAAAACACTACATAGGACAAACAGGAAGACAGCTAACGATCCGCATCCATGAACACCAACTAGCCACAAAACGACACGACCAGCTATCACACTCAGATGACAAGCAACATGAGTTCGACTGGGACAACACTACTATTATAGGACAAGCCAAACAGAGAACAGCCAGGGAATTCCTAGAGGCATGGCACTCATCCACAGATTCAATCAATAAGCACATCGACCTGGACCCAATATACCGGCCACTGCAGCGGACAGCTGGAACTGACAACCGGAAGCGGCAGATACAAATCACTATAAATGCCGGAGGAAACATCACAGAAGCGCTTCACAGGAGGCTTCTAAGCACTGAGGATGTCACCTAGACAGGGGACGAAACGTCTGCAACACAAACTCCCAGCTTGGCGAACAGAACCACAACAGGATTAAATACCCCATGATGACGTTGTGATCTAAAAAGCTACGTTTCATGGTATTAACAATCACATCAGCTCAGAATTGATTGGCAGTATTAAGTATACCAAGATTGACATCATAAAAATCACTGTGATCAATGGTATTAAATATAGCACAATTATCACCATTGTTAGTATCAGACCAATGCCGATTTGAAAATACTGCTCACACCACGATTGCTATGAAACACACTGCCAGCGGCAGTATTCATCAATTTCTTTAATAATGTTTTATTTGCTTTCAAGGTGCCCTCAGCAGTGTCATGTTTCAATCTCGTATTCCATTCCAATGTGTCATAACTGGCAACAGTGTACAGACTGTGGACACAACCAATTTAACTGTCCAATCAAACCTCTCAATTAGTCTGTTTCTTCTCCGGATGCAACACAACTTCCTGTGAGAATGTGGCCTAATTTGTCAGGGTGCAGTTAACATTTTCCGAAGGAAGACTGTTCATGCAGAGTCAGTTCTGACCTAATCAGTTTTATGTCAAATTCTTTTTAAATTTAAAGCCCTTGAAGCATGACTTACTTTTATTTTGTCATAATTTATTCAAATTCTCTCTAACTTGCCTAATCATTGATGTGCTTCATAAAGATGTCTGCCAGTCTCTCTTTGTGATAGCCATTAGAACATTGTTGGGTCTGTTTTAGACTGAATAGAATCTATTTTCAGCAAGCCAGATCTAACTGAGAAATACAGTACCTTCAGTACAGCATTCAAATCGTAACACGTTTATTTAATTTTCATAACTTCCATTTTCCTGCTTTAAATTCCATCAGAAATACTTCTGAAATTTCTCATGTGCTAAAATGTGTCTTCTCTATACATTGACTTAGCTTCCTCAGAGAGGTTGATAAAGGAGCTAAGAAGATTACTTTCTTCTGCAGTGAGAGAATCCAACATTTTAACAATAGAGTTTCTCTTCAAAACCCAGAGCCAACAGTTTGGCTATGTGCCCCATCAGGGAGCATTTTTTTCTGTGCTTATCCATTTGCCTGGAGTTTTTTGAAGGCAGGCTCAATTGAAATGTTGAGGACAGTAGACAGTTATCTAAATCAACACAACTTCTAATTTGTTTGTAACCACTAAGCTCTCTTGATCATAAGGGGTTCTGCTTCTTGGAGTAGCCCAGCCTGTTCTATAGTCTCTCTTCCCACCCGATCTTCAGTATTTGTCTTGCTACAATCAGTTCTGAAGAAGAGTCACTGGACCTAAAACATTAACTTTTTTTTTCTCTCTACAGAGTTTGTCCAGCAATTTCTGTTTTTGTTTCTGTTCCATAGTCCTTGTTCTTATCAAACTATGACAACTTCTGTCTCATTCTGGATGACTACCACAAGATCATTTGATAAGGTTCCCCACAGTAGGCTATTGCATAAAATATTGAGGCATGGGATTGAGATGATTTAGCAGTTTGGAACAGAAATTGGCTAGCAAAAGGAAGACAGAGGGTGGTGGTTGATGGGAAATGTTCATCCTGGAGTTCAGTTACTAGTGGTGTACCACAAGGATTTGTTTTGGGGACACTGCTGTTTGTCATTTTTATAAATGATCGAGATGAAGGTTTAGAAGGGTGGGTTAGTAAATTTGCAGAAGACACTAACGTTGACGGAGTTGTGGATAATGGTGAAGGATGTTGCAGATTATAGAGGGACGTAGATAAGCTGCAGAGCTGGGCTGAGAGGTAGCAAATGGAGTTTAATGCGGAAAAGTGTGAGGTGATTCACTTTGGAAGAAATAAAGAGGCTAATGGGAAGATTCTTGGTAGTGTAGATGAGCAGAGGGATCTCTGTATCCGTGTACATAGATCCCTGAAAGTTGCCACCCAGGTTGATAGGTTGTTAAGAAGGCATACGGCGTGTTAGCTTTTATTGGTAGAGGGATTGAGTTTCGGAGCCAGGAGGTCATGCTGCAGCTGTACAAAACTCTGGTGCGGCTGTACTTGGAGTATTGCGTACAGTTCTGGTCACTGCATTATAGGAAGGATGTGGAAACTTTGGAAAGGTTTCGGAGGAGATTTACTAAGATGTTGCCTGATATGGAGGGAAGGTCTAATGGGGAAAGGCTGAGGGACTTGAGGCTTTCTCATTAGAGAGAAGAAGGTTGAGAGGTGACTTAATTGAGACATAGAAGATAATCAGAGGGTTAGGTAGTGGTGGACAGTGAGAGCCTTTTTCCTCAGATGGTGATGGCTAGCACGAGGGGATATAGCTTTAAATTGAGGGGTGATAGATATAGAACAGATGTCAGAGGTAGTTTCTTTACTCTGAGGGTAGTAAAACACTACCCTCTGAGGTAGTGGAACACGTCTGCAACATTAGTAGACTCGCCAGCTTTAAGGGCATTTAAATGGTCATTGGATAAACATATGGATGAAAATGGAACAGTGTAGGATAGATAGGCTTCAGATTGGTTCCACAGGTCGGTGCAACATTGAGGGCCGAAGGGCCTGTGCTGGGTTGTAATGTTCTATGTTCTATCTTCCCCTTGCTATCATTAGAACTCTTGCTTCTTTTACTCGCCTTCCACATCTTTCCCTCATTTTGCCCATCTATGAATCTTGCCTCCTATCTGTCATCTTCCACTTTAGAATAGGGCCATATACAGCTGGGTTCCCTTGTTTTCCCTATATTGGTGCCGTTGCTTCACTGACTGACCTTTCTAGTTTATGTGTTTCTTTGGTGCCAACCTTTGGTAGCTCTCCTCTGGACAAAAGGCCTTGTCCTGAATCTGTATTTCACTTTTTTCATATTCAGTCAGCCTTTCACATGCCATAATCTGGTCCTCATAATTGTGCAACAGATGTGTATGTGAAATGCATGATGCCTTGTGACTTTGCCTGACTTGTTCCGATTCTGTAAGTGTGTAATTGGTGCCAAATAATCTTGAAATGTTACCTAACTGTTTGATTACTTTGTGAGAAAACTAGAAAATGTGTATTGATTTGAAAATCTAACTGCAGTTAATATGAGGAATTTAACACCAAGTGGCATAGTTCAATAATTTCAAGACAAGAATTGAGTTAGGAATCTCTAAGTACAGTTTTTGTATTTTGTAAATCGCCTGTTAAATTACAATATATATGTTTTAATAGGGGGCTGGTTAGTTCAGTTGACTGGATGGTTGATTTGCAATGCAGATTGATGCCAACAGTGTGAGTTTAATGCCCTCATCAGCTGAGACTATCATGAAAGAGACAATTCTCAACCCCTCCCCTCGCCTGAGGCATGGTGATCCTCAGGTTAAATCACCACCAGTCATCTGTCTAATGACAGAACAGCTCTGCGCTTTGGTAAGACTATAGTGATTTTAACTTAAATTTTTTTTGTGTGAGCCGATGCATTTTGAGAGGTCAGCTGCAAGAGAGAAGTGTGCAGTAAACAGCAGGAATCTTAGGAGATTTGATATTCAGTGATCTTGGGGTGCACATCCATAGCACCCTGACTGTGGCAGCACAAGTGGATAAGATGATAAAGAAGGCTTATGACTGGCTTCTGGGGCATTAAGTATAAAATTGACAAATCATATTTCAGATATACAAGAGGCCACTATTCTGGAAGCTATCAGAAAAATAAAAATCTTATTAAACAATTAAATTGCCCATTTTTTTCTAATTGCTTAATTCAGCATAAAAGAATAGACATTCCAGTTTTATTCATAAACAAAAAAAAACTTTATGAAGCAATTTTAACCAATAGCAAGAAAGGAACTCAAATTGCTAAATTGATACTTTATAACCTAAGCACTACCCCTTTCATGAAATTCCCATGCAACAGACACTTGTCCAAATGTCTTTTAAGTATTATGACTCTACCACTTCTGCTGGCAGCTCATTCCATAGACGTACCATCTCTGTAAAATATGTTGCCCCTCGGGTTCCCTTTTATTCTTTCTCCTCTAACCTTAAACTGATGCCCTCTCGTCCTCGATTCCCCATCCCTGGGAAAATGACTGAGTGCATTCACCCTATTTATGCCTCTCATGATCTTATACACTTCTATAAGATCCCCCCTCAGTCTCCTACACTCGAAAGAAAGAAGTCCTAGCTTGTCCGACCTCTCCCTATGACTCAGTCCCTTGAGTCCTGGCAACATTTCTTCTGCACTCTTTCCAGTTTAACAACATCCATCCTATTGCAAGGTGACCAAAACTGAACACAATACTCCAAGTACGGCCTCACTAACATCCTGTACAACTGCAACATAACTTCCCTATACTCAATGTCCTGACTGATGAAGGTCAGTGTGTCAAAAGTCTTCTTCACTGCCCTGTCTACCTCTGACTCTACTCTCAGGGAACCTTGCACCTGAACTCCAAGGACTCTCTGTTCCACAACCCTCCTTAAGGCCCTACCATTCACTTGGATTTGATTTTCCAAGATGCAGGATCTCACACTTATCTGTGTTAAACTCCAATTGCCATTTCTTGTCCCACTTCCCCAGCTGATCAAGGTCCTGCTGCAATTTCTGATAACCCTCCTCTTTGTCCACGATACCCCATGTTTTAGTGTCATCTGCAAACTTACTAATCATGCCTTGTACATTCTCATCCAGATCACTGATATAGATAACAAAGAGCAATGGGCCCAGCACTGATCCCTGAGGCACTCCACTAGTCACAGGCCTCCAGTCCAAGAAATATCCTTCCGTTATAACCCTCTGCTTCATACTATCAAGCTAATTGTGTATTCGATTTGCCAGCTCCCCCTGGATTCCATGTGATCTAACCTTCCAGAGCAGCTTATCATGTGGAACCTTATCCAAAGCCTCACTTAAATCCATATAGACTACGTCTGCCGCCCTGCCTTTGTCAGCCTTCCTGGTCACTCACCAAAGAACTCTAACGCATCATTCTCTGTCTGAAAATGTTGCTCCTTCAATCCCTTTTAAATCTTGCCCCTCTCACCTTCAACCTATGCCCTATAATGTTGGGCTCCCCTAGGAAAAGCCCCTAGCTTTTCACCCTATCCATGACCCTCCTGATTTTAGAAACTTCTACAAAGTCACCCCTCAGCCCCCAACACCCCAGGCAAAGTAGCCCCAGCCTGTTCAGCCTCTCCCTATAGCCCAAATGTTCCAACCTTGGCAACATCCTTATAAATCTTTTCTGAACCCTTTCAAGTTTCACATCTTTCCTATGGTAGTGACACCAGAATTGAACGCAGTTTTCCAAAAATAGCCTAACCAATGTCCTGTGCAGCTGCAACATAACAACCCGACTCCAATACTCAATGCACTGACCAATAAATGCAAGGGTACCTTCTTCACTATCCTGTCTACTTGTGACTCCACTTTCAAGGAATGATGAACCTACAGCCCAAGATCTCTTTGTTCAGCAATACTCCTCAGGACCTTACCATTAAGTATATAAATCCTGCTCTAATTTGCCTTAGGAAAATGTCACACCTCACATTCATCTGAATTAAACTCCATCCTCTCCTCTTTGACCATTTGATCAAGGACCCGTCGTACTCTGAGGTAACCTTCTTGGCTGTTCACTACACTACCAATTTTGGTGTCACCTGCAAACTTACTAACCGTATCTCCTATATTCATTTTCAAATCATTTATGTAAATGGACATCGAAATCATTGATATAAATGCCAAAAAAGTAGTGGACACAGCACCGATCCTTGTGGAACACTGCTGGTCACAGGTCTCCCGTCTGAAAAGCAACCCTCCACTCGACCCTCTGACTACTACCTTTGAGCAGTTACATATCCAAATGGCTAGTTCTCCCTGTATTTCATGTGATCTAACCTTGCTGACCAGTCTACCATGCAGAATCTTGTCAAACATCTTACTGAAGTCTACATAGCCCACATCCACTGCTCTTTCTTCATCAATCCTTTGTCACTTCTCCAAAAAACTCAACCATGTTAGTGAGATACAATTTGCCATGCACAAAACCATGTTGATTAGATTAGATTAAATTCCCTACAGACTATCCATAATTTGTCCTTTCCTTTCCAAATACAAGTAAATCCCACACATTAGGATCCCATCCAACAACTTGCCCACCACTGATGTCGGGATCACTGATCTATAGTTCCCTGCTTTTGGGGTCATTATCAAGAGAGTGCCATGCTTATGGATGGTCAGTGCTGAGGAATGCCACCTTGTCAGATGGTGTGTTATGAGTGCCACATTTGCCTTCTCAAGTAGATATAAATTGCTCCTTAGTGATGAAGTACTCAATGCCATCCAAGGTGAACTAAAATGCTCTTCAAATGCACAGCTTTTCATTTGACATACTGTGCTATGAAGTGCTGGTTTGATTTAATGGGACGTAGAACATGGCTGCCACTGGCTGGGCCACCATTTATTGCCTGACCCTAACTGCCGTTAAGAAAGTGATGGTGAGCTACCATCTCAAACCGTTGCAGTCCATGTGCTCTAGGTTGACCCACAGTGCTATTTGGCAGGCATTTCACAGATTTTGACTCCGCGATAGTGGAAGAAGTGATTTATTTCCAAGCCTTTGGATGCTGCCTGACTTGCTGTGCTTTTCCAGCGCCACACTTTTCAACTCCAAGTCAGGATGGTGAGTGGTTTGGAGGGGAACTTGCAGGTGGTGGTGTCCCAGGTGTCTGCTGCTTTGTCCTCCTAGAAATGGTTGCGAGTTTGGAAAATGTAGTCTAAGGATCTTTAGTGAATTCCTGCAGTGCATCTCGTATCTTGCTGTTACTGAGCATTGGTGGTGGGGAGAGTGGATGTTTGTCAATTAAGCGGGCTGCTTTTTCTTGGATGGTGTCAAGCTTATTCAGTGTTTCTGGAGCTGTACCCATCTAGGAATGTGGAGAACATTCGATCATATTCCTGACTTGTGTCTTGTAGGTAGAAGATGGAAATTAGATTAGATTAGATTAGATTACTTACAGTGTGGAAACAGGCCCTTCGGCCCAACAAGTCCACACCGACCTGCCGAAGCGTAACCCACCCATACCCCTACATTTACCCCTTACCTAACACTACGGGCAATTTAGCATGGCCAATTCACCTGACCTGGCGCTGCGAGGCAGCAGTGCTAACCACTGTGCCACCGTGCCGCCCACACAGTATGGAAACAGGCCCTTCAGCCCAACAAGTTCACACCGCCCCGCCGAAGCACAACCCACCCATACCCCTACATTTACCTCTTACCTAACACTACGGGCAATTTAGCGTGGCCAATTCACCTGACCTGCACATCTTTTGGACTGTGGGAGGAAACCGGAGCACCCGGAGGAAACCCACGCAGACACAGGGAGAATGTGCAAACTCCACACAGAGAGTCACCTGAGGCGGGAATTGAACCCGGGTCTCAGGCGCTGTGAGGCAGCAGTGCTAACCACTGTGCCACCGTGCCGCCCACAGTGCCACCGTGCCGCCCACAAATGGGTTGCTGGAAAAGCGCAGCAGGTCAGGCAGCATCTAGGGAACAGGAGAATCGACGTTTTGGGCATTAGCCCTTCTTCAGGAAGAATGCTAATGCCCGAAACGTCGATTCTCCTGTTCCCTAGATGCTGCCTGACCTGCGCTTTTCCAGCAACACATTTCCATCTCTGATCTCCAGCATCTGCAGACCTCACTTTCTCTTGTAGGTGGAAGTCAAGAGGAGAGTTACTCATTGCATTACTTCTCGCCTCTGACCTGGTCTTGTGTTTATATGATGAGTCCAGCTTAGCTTTTGGTCAATGGTGTCCCCCAGGATGTTGATAGTGGTGGATTCAGTGATGGTAATACCCTTGAATGTCAAGGGGCGATGGTTAGTTCGTCCCTTACCGGAGATGACCTTTGCCTGGCATTTGTGTGGTGGGAATATTACTTTCCACTTGTCAGCCCAAGCTTGGATATTGTCCAGGTCTTGCTGCATTTAGATATAGATTGCTTTACATAGAACATAGAACAATACAGCACAGAACAGGCCCTTCGGCCCACGATGTTGTGCCGAACATTTGTCCTAGCTTAAGCACCCATCCATGTACCTATCCAATTGCCACTTAAAGGTCGCCAATGATTCTGACTCTGCCACTCCCACAGGCAGCGCATTCCATGCCCCCACCACTCTCTGGGTAAAGAACCCACCCCTGACATCCCCCCTATACCTTTCACCCTTCACCTTAAATTTATGTCCCCTTGTAACACTCTGTTGTACCCGGGGAAAAAGTTTCTGACTGTCTACTCTATCTATTCCTCTGATCATCTTATAAACCTCTATCAAGTCACCCCTCATCCTTCACCGTTCCACTGAGAAAAGGCCTAGCACTCAACCTATCCTTGTACAACCTATTCTGCATTCCAGGCAACATTCTGGTAATCTTCTCTGCACCCTCTCCAAAGCTTCCACATCTTTCCTAAAGTGAGGCGACCAGAACTGCACACCGTACTCCAAATGTGGCCTAACCAAGGTCCTATACAGCTGCAATATCACTTCACGACTCTTGAATTCAATCCCTCTGCTAATGAACGCTAATACACCATAGGCCTTCTTACAAGCTCTATCCACCTGAGTGGCGACTTTCAAAGATCTATGAACATAGACCCCAAGATCCCTCTGCTCCTCCACCTTACTAAGAACCCTACCGTTAACCCTGTATTCTGCATTCTTATTTGTCCTTCCAAAATGGGCAACCTCACACTTGACAGGGTTGAACTCCATCTGCCACTCCTCAGCCCAGCTCTGCATCATATCTAAGTCTCTTTGCGGCTGACAACAGCCCTCCTCACTATCCACAACTCCACCAATCTTCGTATCATCTGCAAATTTACTGACCCACCCTTTGACTCCCTCTTCCAAGTCATTAATAAAAATTACAAACAGCAGAGGACCCAGAACTGATCCCTGCGGAACTCCACTTGTAACTGGGCTCCAGGCTGAATATTTATCATCTACCACCACTCTCTGACTTCGACCAGTTAGCCAGTTTTCTATCCAACTGGCCAAATTTCCCTCTATCCCATGCCTCCTGACTTTCCGCATAAGCCTACCATGGGGAACCTTATCAAATGCCTTACTAAAATCCATGTACACCACATCCACTGCTCTACCCTCATCCACATGTTTGGTCACCTCCTCAAAGAATTCAATAAGACTTGTAAGGCAAGACCTACCCTTCACAAATCCGTGCTGGCTGTCCCTAATCAAGCAGTGGCTTTCCAGATACTCATAAATCCTATCCCTCAGTACCCTTTCCATTACTTTGCCTACCACCGAAGTAAGACTAACTGGCCTGTAATTCTCGGGGTTATCCCTATTCCCTTTTTTTGAACAGGGGCACAACATTCGCCACTCTCCAGTCCCCTAGTACTACCCCCGTTGACAGTGAAGATGAAAAGATCATTGCCAACGGCTCTGCAATTTCCTCTCTTGCTTCCCACATAATCCTAGGATATATCCCGTCAGGCCCGGGGGACTTGTCTATCCTCAAGTTGTTCAAAATGCCCAACACGTCTTCCTTCCTAACAAGTATCTTACCAGTCCCTATCACACTCTCCTCTTCAACAATACGGTCCCTCTCGTTTGTAAATACAGAAGAAAAGTACTCATTCAAGACCTCTCCTATCTCTTCCGACTCAATACACAGTCTCCCACTACTGTCCTTGATCGGACCTACCCTCGTTCTCATCATTTAGTATCTGAGGAATCGCAAATTGTGCTGAACATTATGCAATCATCTCAGAACATTCCCACTTCTGATATTATCTTGGGTGGAAGGTCATTTGATGAAGCAACTGAAGATGGTTGGGCCTAGGACACTGCCCTAAGGAACTCGTGCAGAGATGTCCTGGAATTGAGGTAACTGACTTTCAACAAAGATGACCATCTTCCTCTATGTTAAGTAAGACTCCAACCAGCATTGAGTTTTGGTCCCAGTTCTGATCGGGCTCCTTAAATGTTTGACTGCAGTCTTGGTTGAATGCAGTCTTGATGTCAAGGGCTGTTACTCTCACATCACCTCACCTCTGAAGTTCAGCTCATTTCAACTTCAGTTGTCCTGAGATAAGAGCACAGTCCCTAGTGGAACCCAAACTGGGCATCATTGAGCAGGTTATTGTAGAGCAGGTGCTGCTTGTTGCACTGTTGATGACCACTTCAATCGCTTTACTGATGATCAAGAGCGGTAATTGGCTGGGTTGGACTCATCTTGTTTTTTGCATACAGGGCAGACCTGGGCAATTTTTCACATTGTCAGCTAGATGAAAGTGCAGCTGTAATGGAAGAGTTTGGCTAGGACAGAGGCAGGTTTTGGAGTCTGCAGGTCTATTTCTCAAATGTCAGTACCCATAGCCTTTGCACTATCCATTGTCTGCAACTGTTTCTTGGAGACAATGGATAGTTAATTGAATTTGCTGAAGACTAGTACCTGTGACCCTGGGGAACACTGGAGGAGGTCGAGATGGATCATCCACTTGGCACTTCTGACTGAAGCTTGTTCCAAATGCCTCGTTCTTATATTTTGCACTGGTTTGACATAGAATATAGGAGCAGGAATAGGCCCTTTGAATCTGCTCCACATTCAGTGTGCTCATGGCTGATTATCCAGTGGACTCCCAGCCCCACTGTCTTCCCATCTCCTTTTGTCCTAAGTACTATATTTGCAGTTGAGTGGGCTGGTTTCATTGACAATGAGAATATTTGTGGAGCCGCCTCCTCCAGTCAGTTATTTAAATGTCCAGCACCATTCATGACTAGCTGTGGCAAAGCTTAGATCTGATCTGTTGTTGTGGGATTGCTTACCTGTCACTTACTGCTTATGCTGTTTGATATTCAAGTAGTCCTGTTTGGTAGCTTCACCTGCTTGACACCTCATTTTCAGGTATGTCTAATGCTGCTACTGGAATGCCCTCCTGCATTCTCCATTAAACGAGGGTTGATCCCTGGCTTGACGGTAATGGTTGAGTGGGAGATATGCCAGGCCATGAGGTTGCAGATTTTTGTGTTGGAGTATGATTCTGTTGCTGTTGATGATCGACAGCACCTCATGAATGCCAAGTCTTTAGTTGCTGGATCTGTTCAAAGGTGATAGTGCAGCACATCATGATGGAGGGTATTCTAAACGTGAAGCCATGACTTTGTCTCCACAATGACTCCACAATGCAGTGGTCACTCTTACCAATACTATCATGGATTCATACATCTGTAGTAGACAGATTTGTAAGGACTAGGTCAAGTATATTTCTCCTTCTTGTTAGTTCCCTCACTACCTACCACAGACCCTGTCTAGCATTACATCCTTTAGAACCCGACCAGCTTGATCAGTAGTGCTGCTGCTGAGCCATTCTTGGTGGTGGACATAGAAACCCCGCACCCAGAGTACATCTTGTGCCCTTGCTATCATTAGTGCTTCCTTGAAGTGTCATTCAACATGGAGGAGTACTGATTCATCAGCTGAGGGAGAACAGTACAAGAGTTTGCCCATGTTTAATCTGACACCATGGAGATTCAAGGTGGAAGCAGTCTGAAAAGTCTGCTGTGTTGGGCTCTGTGCCATACTCTGGCATGGTGGGCTCCTATTCCCCCAGCCCCCATTAGCCACCCCTGAGGAAAATGTTTAGCACAAGGCAGGTAGAACACCGAGAACACTTTAAATTAGGATTTGGAGACTCTGGAGTCAAAATGAAGAAGTCTGAAGGAAAGGGAGCTGGGGGAGTGCAGCAGGCAGGGCAGTCCCCTACTGTGTCGGGCACACCCGCAGTCGCTGCTTCAACTGCCATGGCGGTGCCTTTAAGCTCGGTAGAGCGGCAGAATCTACTCACTGAGTTTGCAAAACTCCATGAAAAAAATCAAAACAGCGCTGGAACCGATTACTGCCAGGCTGACAAAGCATGAGCAGGAGATCCGGAAGTTGGATCAGCGGTGGAAGCGGTTGAGCAAAGGACCGCGGCCTCTGAGTTCATGACAGAGAACTCCGAGGGGTAGGTCTGAACCTTGCTGGAACAGGTAGACTACCTCAAAAATCGAGTTTGGAGAAAAAACTTACATGTCGTGGGTCTTCCGGAGCATGAGGAGGGCGAGACTCTGGCTGAGTTTCCTGAGTGGTGGCTCTTGGACTTGCTGGGGCTGGAGATCAAGTCGAGCCGGGCCAGTGAGTGTGGAGCAAGCCCACCAGATCGCGATGCGCAAGTCCGGGTCACATCAGCTCAGTCCTAGTGCGACTCCAGCACTGTAAAGAAAAGCAGTTAATAATAGAAATGTGCAGAAGACTAGGAAGAGATCCACAGGCTCTGGTTTATAAAGGTTCGACGATAATGTTTTTGCAAGACTTTACTGAGGCCATAGATTGATAAATTCTTAATCTCGCAAGGAATTAGAGGATATGGGGAGAGTGTGGGTAAGTGGCGTTGAAATGCCCATCAGCCATGATTGAATGGCTCGATGGGCTGACTGACCTTCCTTCCACTCCTATGACTTCCGGTCTAATAATTAAGAAAAGGAAGACTTTTGATGATGTTAAAAAAAAAGATTTAAATATTCAATATTCTCTGAGGTACCTAGCAGTACTACATTTTAATCATGGAGGGTCTGTCTTCAACTTTGATTTGGTGGAAAACAAACAAAAGAATTTTTGAACTTGCTGGTATGGTAGACTTGGACCGAGGGGGAAAGAGGGAAAGATGTGTGTGGACAATGGCACAATATTTTTCCATCTTCTCTTTCTTTGGTCTTTTCCCTATCGTGGTCTTGGGCCTCATAGGCTTGGTAATGCTTTGGTGTAAAAGCTGGTTTGTTTTATATTATATCCGTTTGGTAATTATCTGTTTTTTTCTGTTCTGTTTTCTGGATGAGGAGTGGTTATTTTTTCAGTGTAAAGATGTGTGGTGTTGAGATGTGGAGGGTCAGAGGAGGGCATCTATTGTTAACTTGCAGCAATGTAAATAACATGTTTTTTTTCCCATTGTCTGGGTTTGGGGCACGGCCTTAACTGGAACGTGCCAGGATGGCTGTAAGGTTGGGAGTGAATGCCCCCTATGGGCGAAGGGGGAGATCTCTGGAGATTTGTGGTTTTTGTGTTTATTTGTTCAAGTTAGGAGTAGTGGTTAGTTTCTTAGTTTTAGTAGTATTTGTAGGAATAGCTTTTAGATTTGATAAAGTCGTGTTTTTTCCACTCGCTGCACATTCTTCCTCTCGGGGGACTGCGGGCTGTAGTGTGCGATCGTGGCTAGCGATCTGTTCAGGTGGTGCACCTGGAATAGAAAGGGGAGCCAATCCCCCCATTAAAAGGAAAAAAAGTGCTCTCAAATCTTAAGAAGGAAAGGGTTGACATTGCAAGAGACACATTTAACCGATAGGGAACATCTGAAGTTACTGCAGGGGGGACATGATAGGGTGTTCTTTTCCTCCTTTAACTCCAAAAGCAGAGGAGTGGCCACACTGGTATGAAGGAACCTCCCATTTCAAGTGATAGATTAAACCAAGGATGAGTATGGACTGTTCATCCGTCTCAAGGCTCTGGTACACGGAGAAGAGAATGGCACCCTGAATGTTTCCTGTCCCACGGCGCGTCCTCTTAAATTTTTAGTTGACACGGTCTCTAAATGAATGGCTCTTGAGGTGTGCCGTATGATTATAGGAGGAGACTTTAATCGTTTCATGGATCCTGGGATAGACAGGACGCCAAGGGGTCTGTCGGGGAAACCTCTGCAGTGTAGACAGTAATTGGACTTGTGTAAGGAGTTGGGGCTAGTGGAGGTGTCTCCACCCTAATGGGAGGGTTTTACCTTTCACTCCAACCCGCAGAAGTGCCACAGAAGAATTGATATGTTCTTTGTTCCATCGGTTTGTTTGGGCTTGGTGTTGGCCTGCAGGATTGGGAACATAACTGTTTCGGAACATGCGGCAGTGTATTTGGATGTTAAGAGCAAGAGAAGTGGACATACTGCACTGGTGCATGGATTTGTTTCTGCCGAAGGGTGTCAACCTTGACATGACAAGGACGTTCAGGGCTTTCTGGGACCTCAATTGGGGTACAGCCAGTAATCCATCAGTGCTTTGGGAGACCACCCAGACGTATTTAAGGGGTCTGATTATTTCAGACTGAACAACGAGAAAGAGGCAGAGAGGAGAGCAGCAGCAGGTGCTTGAGACCGGCTAAAAGCAGCCGAGTTGGCATATTATAACCGACCATTGTGGTTAAGTTACAACGGGTCACGGCTGTCCAGATGCTCTGGACTCAGTGCTCACATGAGCGGCGAAGAGAGGGGTCTTCTTTGCAAAGCAAAGGCAGTTCGAATATCGAGATAAGCCAGGTAGATACCGGGCTTAACTGGCTATGGAGAAAAGTGCTCCGCAGTGCATTGCCTCTATTAGGGAGAGAACTGGCAATGTCACTCATGAGCTGAAAAAGATTAATGCCAGATTTCGGGAATTCTGTGCAGAGTTATACAGGTCAGAGGGCTTTGGGGATGGAGTAGCGAGAATGGAATCCTTTTTTGAAAACCTGGGCCTCCCTGATATAAACACAGATCAGGCCTCCCTTTTAAATGCACCTCTGATGATACAGGAGGCTGTAAGGCAGCTCCAAGGTGGCAAGGCACCCGGTCCAGATGGGTTCCCGAGTGAATTTTACAAAGGGTTTATACACACGTGAGTTGAACCACTCCTGGAGATGTATATTCATTCGTATAGCCAAGCCTGTCTTCTGCCCTCTCTTAGAAAGGCCAATATCTCCCTTATTTTAAAGAAAGGGAAAGCCCTGAGGATTGCATGTCATACAGGCCCATCTCGTTGTTGAACGTAGACTTCAAAATTTTATCAAAGGTGCTGGCTCTGAGATTGGAAAAGGTGTTGCCTGTTATTATAAAAGAGGACCAGACTGGTTTTATCAAGGGCTGCAGCTCTTCCAATAATGGATTAGTGGTGCTGGTGCAGTGGTAGGCTGGCGCACTGACCTCTACACCGCTGAAGCCAAACGCCAACTCGAGAACACCTCTTCCTACTGCCCCCTCGACCATGACCCCACCCCCCCATCACCAAACCATCATCTCCCAGACCATACAGAACCTCATCATCTCAGGAGATCTCCCACCCACAGCTTCCAACCTCATAGTCCGGGAACCCCTCACTGCCCGGTTCTACCTCCTTCCCAAGATCCACAAGCCTGACCACCCTGGCCGACCCATTGTGTCAGCATGCTCCTGCCCCACTGAACTCATCTCTACCTACCTCGACACTGTCCTATCCTCCCTAGTCCAGGAACTCCCCACATACGTTCGAGACACCACCCATGGTATGGGCTCCAGCTATGCCTGTCTCTTTGTTGGCTACGTAGAACAGTCGATCTTCCGTAATTACACCGGCACCACTCCCCACCTCTTCCTCCACTACATTGATGACTGCATTGACGCCACCTCGTGCTCCCGCGAGGAGGTTGAGCAATTCATCAACTTCACCAACACATTCTACCCTGACCTTAAATTTACCTGGACCATCTCTGACACCTCCCTCCCCTTCCTGGACCTCTCCATCTCCATTAATGACGACCAACTTAGCCGTTCGCCCCATTAGTGGGGGCTCCAGGACTTAGACCGGGGTCAGTGGACTCCGGCTTTAGAGCATGGCAGGGTAACGGAATCTCTTGTTTGGGAGATTTATTCAAGAGAGAGGTCTTGATGTCTTTCAACCAATTAAGTCAGAAATACAGGATTCCTAACAGGGACCTTTTCCAATACTCCTAGGTTAGGGATTATATACAGAAGAAGACCATGCTCTTGGCTCAGCCCTACAATTTGGATATAGAAAGAAGAGTGCTCCGATGTGGGATGCGCTCTCTCAGTTCTATATATCATCTGCAGAGAGGGAGTGCCTTGGGGGATATGGAGAGACTCCATGAGATCTGGAATCAGGGGTTGGGGAAGAAATCTCATCGGAAACATGGGAGGATATATGGGGGAATGTAAAGAAAATTTCAATGTGCAATAAAGCACAAGGTATGCAATTGAAGATCCTCCACAGGGCCCATATGGCACCACAGAGGTTAGCAAAGGATCTTCTCTGAAAAGTCCCAACTGTAAAATTAGCACAGGCACCCTCACACATTGCTTTTGGTCTTGCAACAAGATTCACGGATACTAGGATACTATAGTGAATGAGCTGGAGAAGATCCTGGGACTTGAAGTTAAGGAGGATCCGGTGTCCCTTCTTCTTTTGGGGCTACCGAATCTGCCCTCTCTGGGTGAGCATGGGAAGAGGTTATTTAACATGCTTAAACACTCTGCGAGGAAGAACATTCTAATGAATTGGATATTAGAAAATCCTCCAGGTCTTGCAGGGGTGGCGCAGACTTGTGATGGAGCATGTCTCCCAAGATTATCTGACGAGTATGGTGCACCATGGAACAGAGCAATTTTATAAGGCATGGCGGTCCTTTCTAAATTACACAGACATGGACCTATCAGTGATACTGATGAATGCCTTTATATAGCCACGAGGGCCGTATATAGTGGTCCAGGGACCCCGGGGGAGGGGGGGCCTAGTAAGTACGATTATAATAACTGTTGCTTCGGTGGAGGTGCAGCAAGTGGAGTACTGTAACGTAGTGTAATGTAATGTCATTGGATTAGTTTCATTGGATTGTAATTTAATTTAATACTATTTCATTTAATTTGAGTTTAGTTTAATTTGGGTTAAGTAAATAGGAGATGGTTGCATCTTGAAGAGTAGTAGGCAGTTTATTGTTAACGTTACTCTAATGTGATATTATTTCAACTTTTCTGTATTTCTGTACTTTTATAACTTTTTCTTTTTTTGGTAAAAGAGTAAAAAATTTTCAATAAACATGTATATAAAACAAATCTGACACTATGCGACTTCATGGAGCCTGGAAGTCAACACCCTCCCATCTTACATGCTTATAGAAGTGTATAAGATCATGAGAGGCATGGATAGGGTGAATGCACTCAGACGTTTTCCCAGGGTTGGGGAATCGAGGACGAGAGGGCATCAGTTTAAGGTTAGAGGGGAAAGAATAAAAGGGAACCTGAGGGGCAATTTTTTTTTTACACAGAGGATGGTACACACATGGAATGAGCTATCAGTGCAAGTGGTTGAGGTGGGTACATTAAAATATTTCAAAGGTATTTGGACACATACATGAATAGGAAAGGTTTAGAACAATGTGGGACAAGATCTTTCCTGCTCCTCGGATGCTGTGTAACCTGCTGTGCTTTTCCAGCACTATTCTAATCTTGACTCTGATCTCCAGCATCTGCAGTACCCACTTCTGCTTAGAACGATATGGGCCAAGTGCAGGGGAATGGGGTTAGAGTGGATGGAATTTTGGGCCAAAGGGCCTGTCTCCGTGCTTTAGGACCCTATGCTTCTATGACAGCTGTTTACCACTGTGCCATCATCTCTGCTGGGTCTGTCCTGCTAATGGGACAGTAAATATCCAGGAATGGTGATGGTGATGTCTGGGACATTGTCTGTAACAAAGGATCCCATGAGTGAGTGTGTGTCAAGCTATTGCTTGTCTGGTCTGTGAGACAACTCTCCCAATTTTGGCACTAGCCCCCAGCTGTTAGTAAGGAAGACTTAGCATGGTTGACAAGGCTGTTTCTGGCGTAGTTGTTTCCAGTGCCTAGGTCGATGCCAGGTTGTCCATCAATTTCATTTCTTTCTTGAGACTTTGTAGTGATTGATACAACTGAGTGCTTGCTAGGTCATTTCAGAGGGCAGTTCAGAGCCAACCACGATCCTGGGGCTCTGGAGTCAAATATAGGTCAGACTAAGTAAGGATGCAGATTTTCTTCCCTGAAGAACATTAATGAACCAGATGAGTTTTTCATAATTCCATCTGCCATGGCGAGATCCTCATTACAAAGGTATCTGGAGTAATAGTCTAGCAATAACACCACCGGACCGTCACCCCTCTCAGGTTGGTTATACATGCCAAGGCCAGCAGAGATTGAGACAGGGCCTGTGTCCCTGCAGTTTGATGATTTTGGTTTGGAAAGGCTTTGTGTGTTTAGCAGGCTAGATGTCCAACCACTGGTTGCTTCTCAATTTAACGCATGCGGTTGAAAAAGGGGAACTTCTCATAGGACTGCAGCCTGACTTGGTTCCAGGGAGAATGGGATTCGGAGAACAATTTCTAACCTTTTTAAACAATGTATTCTTTCCACAGCATGACACAACACTCGTAGCACTTCAGATGGCATTGAATGTGTACTCTGGCACCATTCCTTCCTATGCTTCCTGTCACATGTTTGAGCTGTACCAAGAGGATGATGGGTGAGTTCTGTGGGGACTCTGAAACAGTCACTGCTGGCTGCACCTCCATTGATTTATAACAAGGGTCCACTGGCTTTAACTCTTTATAAATATCTGTGACATAGATTAATTCAGAGAAACAAGCTATTTACAATGACCATTCACTCTAGGTCCACCAGCAAACAATTACAAATGTAACTCATGACCTCTAATCAGCGGGTGGCAAAGTTCTGTTTGTAGAGTTCCTGTGGCCTGTTTCATGTGGTTCTGACTGGTCTCCGCAACATGAGGAGGTTCTTCCACAAATGGTGGTTTCTCAAACCTTGGGCAATGTTTTCCCAGGACTCCCAGAACTGTATGTCTGTTCCTCAACCATTTCCCAGTTACGTGGTCTTCATCAGAGATTTAATGCTGCCCTATTTGTCATCTTGGGCAGCTCTCACTGCCACTCACCAGTCACATTTCTGCGACTGCTCACGCACTGTCCCTCCGTGCGGCTATGCAGTCTTCCCCTTCAGCACAAGTTCCAGACTCCTCCTCCAGTTGGACAAAGACATTGGACTTATCCTGAAAGGGGAGCAGGCCACAAGATTGACCATGCCCACTGCATGACATCCTCCCAAGTTGCTGACCTCTGCTGGCAGGGACCGCAGTCTCCCCGAGGGGATTGCCGACAATGACCAGGCCCCACATTCAGCTCCACTTGGAATGCAACATGGAAGTCCTACTCACCTCCAACACTGCACAATATCTCGACAATGATGGCTGAGTTCCGACGCACACTTTGCTGGCAGCCCTTTCAGAGAAATGCACCTCTCAGGATTCCTAAACCTTCCTCTTGAATGGCTACTCAAATGGGCAACATAAGTTTGTCTTTTACAAACCTCAAAGCTAATCTCCACCTCGACGTTTTGCTCACGGCCTCAACAACTCTGCACCTTGACTTGTCATTTCTGAGGCATCAGCTTCAGATACAAGCCCCTGTCAGTGAAGGCTCACTGTTGGTCATCATCTCCTCCCAGTACTGACCGTCTGATAGTGCAGCACTCCCCCAGTCCTGACTCTCCGACAGTGCAGCCCTCCCTCTGAACGACATTGTAAAGTACAATTTGACAGTTAACCGCTTAAGCCAATTTGATGTCCAGCATCCAAGTCTTCGTCAAAAAAAGGGAAAATAGAGAGAGAGGTTTAGGGACTTAAATCCAGAACTTGAAAACAACATGGAGTGAGTGGGCATGGAGATACTGAAGGCAATTTGTGTTGTGTCGATATTGCAGTATGTATGCAGTATATGTATATAACAGCGGAGAAGAGTCCAGAGGTACAAGTAGAACCATGAATCCCCGTTTTTCTGACTATCCAATGGGTGAGTGTTTCTGCGGCATATCCTCCAGTAGCTAGTGAGGTGTTGGGGCTTGTCAGTAGACAGCTTAACTACTGTCACATCTATGCACTATTGTCCTTTCTTTCAGTCCCATCAGAGTCACATTGACCAGACGTATTTGTCCCTTCAACTCCCTCTGCCACCCCCCCCCTCCCCATTCTTCTCACCTTCTATATGTGCTTTCTGCAGGTCCTTCACATTGGACATGTACTTCAGGAATGACACTAGTACTGAGCCTCACCTGCTTGTTCTGCCATCCTGCTCTGAGCACTGTCCCTTAGAAACATTTATCGAAAACACCAAAGATCTGATCTCTGACAACCGAGACGAAGAGTGCAAGTTCACCAGTCCAGCTCCCTCAAGTATTCAGACAGGTAATTACTATCACAGCTTTTCTAAATTCACTTCTGAGATGTGGACATTGTTATCTGGATACAGTTCATGGCTACTATTGTGTATCAGAGGTGGGGGAGATCAGAATTAGGCCAAGTGATGCCTATTTTCACGGTTTGGCAACGAAAATGGATTTGGAATGTAATAGTACCATTTTGCTGCCAGATGCTACATTAGTGAGGATGTTAATGCACACCCCATGAATGTCCGTTGTCAATAATCATCCAATGCTGATTGTGGTGTTGAGTGTAATACTTATACAGGTCGTTCTGCTATAACGCACGTTTCGTTAGTGCTAATTCACTATAACATGATTGACGAATTGGGGACAGTGTTTCTATAGTGCAAAGTTTGAAAGCGTGTATTGGTTATAATGCGATTCCGGCCCCATTAGTTTAAATGGTGCTCCTATTAAACAATTTTCCTATGACATGGGATTGCATGAGAAAGGAACTACCGTGTTATAGCAGAATCGACTGCATAACATTAATAGACTGGACAGGATTGAGGTTCACAAGGAGGAGGTGTTAGCAATTCTGGAAAGTGTGAAAATAGATCTGTCCCCTGAGCCGGATGGGATTTATCCTTGGATTCTCTGGGAAGCAAGAGAGAAGATTGCCGAGCCTTTGGCTTTGATCTTTATGTCGTAATTGTCTACAGGAATAGTGCCAGAAGACTGGAAGATAGCAAATGTCCCCTTGTTCAAGAAGGGGAGTAGAGACTACCCTCATTCTTATAGACCAGTGAGTCTTACTTCAGTTGTGGGTAAAGTGTTGGAAAAGGTTATAAGAGATAGGATTTATAATCATCTAGAAAGGTATAAGTTGATTAGGGATATCAACACAATTTTGTGAAGGGTAGGTCATGCCTCACAAACCTTATTGAGTTCTTTGAGAAGGTGACCAAACAGTTGGATGAGGGTAAAGCGGTTGATGTGGTATATTTGGATTTCAATAAGGTGTTTGATAAGGTTCCCCACGGTAGGCTGTTGCATAAAATGTGGAGGCATGGGATTGAGGGTGGTTTAGCATTTTGGATCAGAAATTGGCTAGCTGAAAGAAGACAAAGGGTGGTGGTTGATGGGAAATATTCATCCTAGAGCTCAGTTACTAGTGGTGTACCGCATGGCTCTGTGTTGGGGCCACTGCTGTTTGTCATTTTCATAAATGACCTGAATGAGGGAAAAGAAGGGTGGGTTAGTAAATTTACGAATGACACCAAAGTCAGTGGAGTTGTGGATAGTGCTGAAGGATATTGTAGGTTACAGATTCCTGAAGAAGGGCTCATGCCCAAAACGTTGATTCGCCTGCTCCTTGGATGCTGCCTGACCTGCTGCAATTTTCCAGCAACACATTTTCAGCTCTGATCTCCAGCATCTGCAGTCCTCACTTCCTCCTGTAGGTTACAGATAGCCATGGATAAGCTGCAGAGATGGGCTGGGAGGTGGCAAATGGAGTTTAATGCGGAAAAGTGTGAGGTGATGCACTTTGGAAGGAGCAACAGGAATAAAGAGTACTGGGCTAATGGGAAGATTCTTGGTAGTGTAGATGAGCCAAGACATCTCTGTGTCCATGTACATAGTTCCCTGAAAGTTGTCACGCAGGTTGATAAGGTTATTAAGAAGGCATATACGGTGTGTTAGCTTTTATTGGTAGAGGGACTGAGTTTCGGAGCCATGAGGTCATGCTGCAGCTGTACAAAACTCTGGTACAGCCACATTTGGAATATTGCACACAATCCTGGTCACTGCATTATTGGAAGGATGTGGAAGCTTTAGAAAGGGTTCAGAGGAGATTTACTACTGATATTGAGGGAAGGTCTTATGAGGAAAGGCTGACGGACTTGAGGCTGTTTTCGTTAGAGAAGAGCGTTGAGGGGTGACTTAATTTGAGACATATAAGATAATCAGAGGGTTAGATAGGTTGGACAGTGAGAGCCTTTTTCCTCGGATGGTGATGGCTAGCACGAGGGGACGTAGCTTTAAATTGAGGGGTGATAGATATAGAACAGATGTCAGAGATAGTTTCTTTACTCAGTAGTGGGGGCGTGGAACACACTGCCTGCAACAGTAGTAGACTCACCAACTTTAAGGGCATTTAAATGGTCATTGGATAAACATATGGATGAGAATGGAATAGTGTAGGTTGGATGGGCTTCATATTGGTTCCACAGGTCGGCCCAACATCGAGGGCCAAAGGGCCTGTACTGCGTTATAATGTTTTATGTAATGCTTTCATTCTGGAGCTCAACTGATCAGCTCTCACCCTCTGAAGCTCTCGCAGCTGAACATAGAAGTAGCAAGGAGGAAGACACCACCAACTTTATTATATCACCAGCTTAATGCAGTGTAATTTCTGTTTGATTTCTTCTCACATTGATTCTCCAAGTATTTGATGCCTTCCAAAGTTATTTAGAATGCAGAGGTTTACAGGGAGTAGTGTGCCAATAATTGCAGTTGTGGAGGTCTTGTGATAGTGACTGTACCTTGGGACAGGGGCTCCAGGTTGACATGCTCCCTCGGGATTGCTGACCCTGGAATGTATATCATGATGTGGTCAAACAAGTTGGTTATCAAGCTGTAAATCTTTCCAATACACCTGTGGCAAACAGATGGAATGAGAGAGTCTCCTGGTCAGCCAGAACTTTAGTGGGCGGCACGGTGGCACAGTGTGCCGCCCACTCTCTGCCTCACAGCGCCAGGGACCCGGGTTCAATTCCCGACTCAGGCGACTGACTGTGTGGAGTTTGCACATTCTCCCCGTGTCTGCGTGGGTTTCCTCCCACAGTCCAAAGATGTGCAGGTCAGGTGAATTGGCCATGCTAAATTGCCCTTAGTGTTAGGTAAAGGGGTAAATGTAGGGGAATGGGTGGGTTGCGCTTCGGCGGGTCGGTGTGGACTTGTTGGGCCGAAGGGCCTGTTTCCACACTGTAAGTAATCTAATCTAATCTTTACTGCAGTGTAACCACCTTTCCACATCACCCCGTTTGCAGGCGCTTAACATGAGCAGGTTTCATCCCTGTTTCGAGGGGCAGTGGCACATTGACATCCACAGTCTTTCACAAAAATTCTTATAACATGGAGACCAGGCGACCGAACCAAAATCAGATTCCCTATCACTGTATTTGCGACACAGAAAAGTTAAAATACTCAATGATCTTCAAAACTGACCCCAAACCAAAATGAGAAGATAAAATAATGAAAAATCAGTGAGGGTTCTAACTCACAATTCTCACTCATTGCACTCTTGCGCATGCATACCTTCCCCCTGCCTGCACTGGTGTACCCACTCGCGCGTACACTCTTGCTTAGCCCTCATGCTTGTTCTCACACATGGACTCGCACTCGCACACCAGCTTGTGCTCACAATCTGTCAAGGTGTTTTAGCTGGCTTTGGGTATCCTGCATAAACCAGTTCTCCCTGGAGTGTGTCCATTACCAGATATTTATCTTGGACTGGGAGGATGAGAGAATACAACACACAGAGCAGTCCAAGCTGCCAGAAAGTGCGAGCAGGCAAGGGAGAAAAGGTCTCAGCAGGAAACCACACCCAGACTGAGAGATTATGGAGCAATTCTCTAACCTGTGCTTCAGTGTGGAACACTGTTTGAGGCATCTGTGTTTCTGCTGAAATTCACAGGGCAAGGAACAACGGTTACAGAGGCTGTAAATTCTTCTGGTTCCTCCCAGGCTAATCTGGGGTTAATTTCCAACATCTGCTGGTTTAATGTCAAACGTTGTGTAAGGGAGGTCTCTGACACTCTCCATCTCCAGCCGGATAACCACTTTTGATTCTCTTACCAGATAGAAGCAGTCAGAGCGAGCACATGGCTTAACTGAGCTTACAGCATTCCCCATTCTGTCGGGTACCACCAATAACTCAATCCTCACTTTTTTGCAAGTGTTGTGAATCAGTTGTGCCTTATTTCCTAATGTAAGGAATTTCCATCAATGTCCAGTGCTGGGATGATAACACAGTGAGTGTTAACACAGTAACAAGCCATTCATGGCTCATTTGGTAGCTGTCTCACCTCTATGCTGAGTTACAAGATTTTGGATTCATTGCAGGGTTTGATTCTGAAGCTCAAGGCTAACAATCCAGTGCAGCGTCAACTGGGTTTCGTAGTGTCTGAGCTACTGAGCGTGTTTGGATCCATGTAAAATTTCTCACAGCAGGGTTGCAAAAATGATCAGCAGAGTTACCCTGGTGTTTACTATTTAACCAAAATGTTAATCAAGTTAGACAGCCCCTGGTGGGACACTTCACCCTCGTTCACCATCCTAAAACCAGAATATCTGGTTATGAGCGAATGACTGTGTTTGCTATTCACAGACTGGATTCTGTGTTTCCACACCTAAGCATGGCTATTAGTTGTCCAGAGAGCGATAGAAATGTAAACCTTGCTTTATGTCCCTTCCCGGTACCTTCATTCTGTGCTGCTCACTGTCCAAGCTACAGCAAGTCAAGTGCAGCTTCTTCGAGCCAATTGGCTGACCCCAGTCCACAAACCTCTCGTGTAAAGATTATGCATACAATAAAACCCATGCAGCCACATTAAAATGTGACAGAGCAAGGTGTTCGGTCTGCTCCCTCAGTTACTCCTGAGGATCCCTTCAATGTCAGCAAGGTATCTTTAAGGATTTGTCATGGTCCACCCCATACTACTTCACTCCACCATCATCCGAGTACATCCATCAGGCCACAGCCAGAAGACGAGCAGCTGAGGGTAAAGAGGAGGAGGCAGCTTGTCTCCAACTACTTTATCCTGAAAGAACATCACCATCAAGGTGCAACACTAGATAAGGACAGCTCCAACTACCCATTCACAGAACCTTCTGCCTGTCTGTCACTTAGTATCAGAGCCCTCACAGCTATGATCAAAAAATAACTTAAAAATTGAAGCCATCAGAACATTCCACAACTAATTATTTTTATACAAATTTAAAGATGGAATCCCAAATTGTACACAAATGTGGTGTATTACCACAGTGTCTGATGTGTTAGGTTACGTCCTACAACATCCTTCAGTGCTGATGGCATCTCACTCTCTTTGTGCAACATCAGCCCACAGTAATTTGGATTCCGATTGAAAGTTGCAGTGGAGCCTGAGAAAACAGCCATCATGACTCAGGTGTCACGGAGCCACTTATTCCACAAACACTGCACAAAATCTGTCAGCCAAGTTTTTTTTTGATTAGATTAGATTAGATTACTTACAGTATGGAAACAGGCCCTTCAGCCCAACAAGTTCACACCGCCCCGCCGAAGCGCAACCCACCCATACCCCTACATTTACCCCTTACCTAACACTACAGGCAATTTAGCGTGGCCAATTCACCTGACCTGCACATCTTTTGGACTGTGGGAGGAAACCGGAGCACCCGGAGGAAACCCACGCAGACACAGGGAGAATGTGCAAACTCCACACAGAGAGTCACCTGAGGCGGGAATTGAACCCGGGTCTCAGGCGCTGTGTGCCGCCGCCCACAGTTGTTTCAGACCTCTCTGTGCTCTTTGACACTGACATTTTCTGATATCCTTCCTGTCGGAGAAATTTTCCCAGTAGCTTAGCCATCACCAAACAGAGCTCGAAGTGAAATTGACAAACCGTTTATTGCAAGCGATATCGCTGGAGGAGAAAACAGACTAGCTGACACAGAACTGACAGTCTGCACAGAGAATTTGATTTCTCCTTCCAGAGCTGAGGATGAGACCAGTTTTATAGTAATGCTGCACAATGACACTGGTTAAGAAATGGGAAAATACAATGTTTCTGAAAATGGAGTAATTTAGTTGCAAGGGTGCTAATTCAAAAACAGTTATCAGATGAATGTCCTGTTCCTTCACACAATGCAACATCCTGACAGTATCATGGTTTCATTCATCTTCACAGGTAGGTGTTAAAGTCTTTTCTGGAGTGGAGAGGTGTTTCCATTGTCCTGTGGTGCCTGTCTGTCTGTCCTACTCTTTGTGTGGCTTTGGTGTTGCTGGGTTGTGAAACTGCCCTGAGGGCTTTAAGCCTCTGTCATGTCCATGGGAGCTTGAAAGCGTATTCCATTGTCTGCGTGCCGTCTGACCCGGTTCATGAGCTGCTCGGGAATTCTGGGTGCCCTGGTACAATTTCTCCAATTTGTTTTTGTGGGCCTATCGTGGGTTAGCAAATTTTTTCCCACACTTCCCAATGCAGCAAGTGGTATGTTGTGGGCTTTCTTTTAAAAAAAAATACTTCATGAGGTGTGCGTGTTGCTAGCAAGGCCAGTTTTGTTACCCAACTCTCACTACCCCTTAACTAAGTGGCTTCCTGAGACCTTGAAGTAACATGTAGGCCGGGCGGGGTAAAGATAGCAAACTTCCCTCCCTGTGAGATATTAGTGAAGCAGATGGGTTTTTACCACAATTAGTGATAGTTTTGTGGTCACCATCATGGAGACTGATTTTTAGTTCCAGATTTATTAACTGAACTTAAATTCTACCAGCTGCCCTGGTGTGGTTTGACCCATGTCCCAAAACATTAGCCTAGCCCTCTGGATTGCGAAACCAGTGGCATGAGCAATGTCTATGATGGAAATGTGTTGCTGGAGAAGCGCAGCAGGTCAGGCAGCATCTAGGGAACAGGAGAATCGACGTTTCGGGCATTAGCCCTTCTTCAGGAAGCACAGTCTACCCTGGCCATACCCATTAACTACATGTCACTCTGTCGAAGATTTTTGCAAGTCATGGCACAGCTTTTTTTTAAACAGAGAAATTTTCTAGAATCCCAACAGTGTGGAAACAGGCCCTTCAGCCCAATAAGTCTACACCGACCCTCCGAACAGTATCCCACCCAAACCCATTCCCCACTACTCTACTTTTACCCTGACTACTGCAAGTAGCCAACACATCTCCGAGCATTCTGGGCAATTTTAGCATGGCCAATTCACCTAACCAGCACATCTTTGGATTGTGGGAGGAAACCCATGCAGACACGGAGAGGATGTGCATACTCCACACAGATAGTCGCCCGAGGCTGCAATCGAACCTGGGTCCCTGGCGCTGAGAGGCAGCAGTGCTAACCACAGCTTGTGCAGCTTTCCCTCGTGTGAGCTTGCCATGACTGCAGATCACACTTCTCTGCTACCATCTAAATTACTGAATGCTCAGACATCCATTCAGGGATTAAAAAGCTGTGCCCAGGATAAATATGCAGGGTTGACAATTGTGACTGTAAATAATTATTTACGCAAGATAAAACCATAAACTACAAGAACAGAATTAGGCCATTTGACCCATCAAATCTGCCCTGCTTTTGATCATGATTGATGTGAATCTCCCCATTCTGCCTTCTCGCCGTAACTTCTGATCACTTTACTAATCAACTATAATAGAGAAGCTTCAAGTGCTTGAACGTCCTGCTAATGATATTTTAAAAGATCTGAATAATTGACACTTTCACTGGCCTGCAATAAATATGAATGACTTCGCTTTTAGTTACTTTAACACACCCTCTTCGTTCATTTGTTCTATACAGCAGAGGGTGAATGGACATAAAATTCCATAGCTTTATTTAGAGGGTTCCTTAAAATTTGTTAGTGCCGGAGGAAAGATCACAGAAGCGCTTCACAGGAGGCTCCCAAGCACTGAGGATGTCACCCAGACAGGGGACGAAACATCTGCAACACAAATTCCCAGCTCGGCGAACAGAACCACAACAACAATTTGTTAGTACTCTCCATATCTTCATTAAACTGCCTGTTACATTTGTGGTCTAAAGTCTGAATCAATTGATCAGTGAAATGAGTGATAACGGTGTTAATTTTCATCAGTCCCTGTATCTCATAATCAAAGGGTTTGTGTCTGACTCAATGTGAATTATCACACGGCTGACCAATCACAACCTAAAACTTAGATCAGGCCCAACCTTGTTGAACTACCCTGTTACTAAGTCTTTTCAAAGGATTTGGGCATCACTGGGCATGATTGCCTGACTCCAGTCCACCCCGACCTCAAATTTACCTGGACCGTCTCAGACTCCTCCCTCCCCTTCCTAGACCTTTCCATTTCTATCTCGGGCGACCGCATCAACATGGACATTTACTATAAACCAATCGACTCCCACAGCGACCTAGACTACACCTCCTCCCATCCTGCCCCCTGTAAAAAAATGCCGTCCCATATTCCCAATTCCTTCATCACCGCCGCATCTGCTCCCAGGAGGACCAGTTCCAATGCCGTACAACCCAGATGGCCTCTTTCTTCAAAGACCGCAATTTCCCCCCAGACGTGATCGACGATGCCCTCCACCGCATCTTTTCCAGCAACACATTATCAGTCCAGAATAACTTCTTCCCTGGTGGAACTGTTTACATCCTGTGAGGAAGGACTGTAGATGCTGGAGATCGGAGTCGAAGAGTGTGGTGCTGGAAAAGCACAGCAGGTCGGGCAGCATCAGAGGAGCCGGAAAATCGATGCTTCGGTCAATAAGGAATGAAGGGGTGGCCCAAGGGGGCTGAGAGATAAATGGGAAGGGGGTTGGGCTGGGAGGGGTAAGATAGCTGAGAATACAATAGGTAGATGGAGGTGGAGATGAAGGTGATAGATTGGAGGGGCGGGTGGAGTGGATAGGTGGGAAGGGAGATGGGCAGGTAGGTCAGGTCAAGATGGCAGTGGGCCCCAGCTATGCCTGTCTCTTCGTCGGGTACGTGGAACAGTCCGTCTTCACCAACTATACAGGCACCATTCCCCACCTTTCCCTCCACTACTAAGGCTTATAATTAAGCTTTTCCAACAACACACTCTTCGACAAGTTTTGCCCCATCCAAGATCCTAGCACCAAGTGAGTCCCAGTCAATATAGGGGAAGTTAAAATCCCCCACCACAACAACCTTGCTGTTTTTGCATCTTTCCAAAATCTGTCTACATATTCTGTCCTATCTCTCCTGCTGGCTGTTGGCAGGCCTGTAGTATACCCTTAGCAGTGTGGTTTCACCTATTCCTGAGTTCTACCTATATTGCCTCACTGCATGAATCCTCTGATGTATCCTCCCCCAGTACAGCTATGAGATACTCCTTTACCAATAATGCAACTTCCCCCCCATCCCTTTTACCTCCCTTTGTATCACACCTGAAACATCTGAATCCTGGGGCGTTCAGCTGCCACTCCTGTCCCTCTTTCAGCCAAGTCTCCGAAATCGCAATAGTGTCCAAGTAGTTCCAAGCACGAACCAAAACTCTGAGTTCATCTACCTTGGCTATTAAACTTCTCACATTGAAACATGTGCATTTCAGACCATCTCCCCTGCTCTTTTCAGCAGTGTTTCTCTGCCTATTCTTCATCGAGAGTGTGGTGCTGGAAAAACACATCAGATCAGGCAGCATCCGAGGAGCAGGAGAATCGATGTTTCGGGCATGAGCCCTTCTTCAGGGAGGCCTCACTTTCCCCTATTCTTCGTCATGTTTGCCTTGGTTTCTACTTCCCCCTCAATTTCTGCATCATTGCCCTACCCTTCTGGTTCCCAACACCCTGCCACAGTGGTTTAAATACTGCTTTGCAATCCAGTCACAGTTGTCAGCTGCAGCTGTCAATTAGTACAAGATGAGCTGAAAATGTGTTGCTGGAAAAGCGCAGCAGGTCAGGCAGCATCCAAGGAACAGGAGAATCGACGTTTCGGGCATAAGCAATTCCTGAAGAAGGGCTTATGCCCGAAACGTCGATTCTCCTGTTCCTTGGACGCTGCCTGACCTGCTGCGCTTTTCCAGCAACACATTTTCAGCTCTGATCTCCAGCATCTGCAGCCCTCACTTTATCTCAATTAGTACAAGATCCCAACAATGATGATGTGATATGCTGCTTCAGGGACTCGGATGAAGGATATTGGCCATGCTGCCAGCTGGACTGATCCCTCCAGTTGAGTCATAGAGTCATAGAGATGTACAGCATGGAAACAGACCCTTCGGTCCATGCCGACCAGATATCCCAACCCAATCTAGACTCACCTGCCAGTACTCGGCCCATGTCCCTCAAAACCCTTCCTGCCTTTTAAATGTTGCAATCGTACCAGCCTCCACCACTTCCTCTGCTAGTTCATTCCATACACGTACCACCCTCTGTATGAAAATGTGCTGTTGGATGTCCAATAGGGCCAGGGGCTCTTTTACACTAACTAGGGAGGTCAGCCGGCGTCTGAAAGACAATGATGACTCTCTGAAATGTTGAGGTGGTTCTGAATGTTTAAAAACCTCCCTTATGGTCTGTCTGTTTTGCAGAGAGGATTGTGATTGCAGTATTGTCCGTCTGCCTGCTATTGCTGATCTTGATGCTGATTGCCCTGTACTGCTTCTGGAAGCGGAAGACTCACCATCACAGAGTTCCTTCCAATAGCGAGGAGCTGGCCTGACAGTCAATGGCATTGCTGCCACACCCCAGCTTGGAGGAAGATTGACTGATTTAACCACTTCCTTGCCAAATTATCAGACTTCTAATTACTGACTGGAAATTGAGTGTTTTGTACTTAGCTAAGAAATTTGTTTTGTTGTATTATTATCATTGAGGTTGTGGGGTATATTCCTTATTTTTGTAATCGGTGATTGGACCAACCCTACCCTTGACTCCAATGCCATCCCCCACCTGCTTCACTCTTTGTTGCTGACCCTCTCGCCCACCCCCACGCTTTGAGTGGGGAGCCTTATGTGGCACTGGCTGCCACAGGATGTTACTTTCATACCTTCTGTCCTCTCTGCCATAAAGATTGCCTATTTTCACCTCTCTAACATGGTCTTTCTCTGCCTTTGTCTTAGTTTTTTTGGTTGCAATATCCCCTCACCTAATGCCTTTAACACTACCAGCTCCATCTATGTTGATGCACTTCTGTGTGACACTAGGGTCCACTAATGCCTTGAATTTACAGTTTCTCATCCCTTTGTATGAACCACTTAATGGCATCTTTCCCCTTCCTATGTGTGTAACTTTCTCAAGCTCAATAGCCCCCAAAAATCTCAACTCTCCATTTCTTAACTTTGTCCCTTTGAGTATCTTCCCAGTTGGGGGTCATGCTTTCAAACACCAAGACTCCACGTTTTGAAATTTCCTTCTAAACGTCTCCTCCTGAAAAAGCATCACTTGGACTAATATTTGATCCCTCCTTGTAAAACTTCCTCTGGCTGAGATCTCCCTCAGGACACTGGAGTTGGACTTTAACTTTGGATGTGCTATGTGCTGTGTAAGTGGCGATTATTAGACCTGCAGTGTTCAGTGAGCTTCACTGTGGATCTCAAAAGTACTCCTCACAAGCCTCTGAGGCGGCTGCAGTGAAGGGTTGTTTGTACATGACCATTGCTAACAGATTGTAGCTTGACTTGACACAATTAACAATGGCCATAATTTTAATTTTGCAAAACAAGGAAACTGACAATATATTGGGAAAACGTGTTTGAGCAGTAAGCAAAAACTGAGCTGAAAAAGATTAGCTCCTTGCTTATGATCCCATAACATGAATATTTTTATCAAACTACAGTATTAGCAGTTGTTTTCTGTACTTCTCCCTTCGTGCCATTTTATTTCAGTATCTTTGAGGACTCTTGGTCACTTGGGAAGAGCCTGCCCTGACACCAATGACTAGCCCTGTTTCCACTATGCACAACCTTGTGGGACACCAGCCTCTGCTGGAATCCTACCTTACGTTATATGAGAGGAGCATGTTGGAATGACACTGTCACTGTCAGATTGCAGCAGTGTGGCAATGCAATGCAATACCCTCGAACTGAAGTCAGAACTCAGGACTGTCTTGTTCAGCACTCAAAGAACAAAGAAAATGACAGCACAGGAACAGGCCCTTCAACCTTCCGAGCTGCGCTGATCCAGATCCTCGATCTAAACCTGATGCCTATTTTCTCAGGGTCTATATCCTTTTGCTCCCTGCCCATTCATTTATCTGTCTAGATACATCTTAAATGACACTATCGTGTCCGTCTCCACTAGTAACGCGTTCCAGGCACCCACACCCCTCGAGTAAAGAACTTTCCACGCATATCTCCCCTAAACTTTTCCCCTCTCACATTGAACTCGTGACCCCTAGTAATTCCCCATTCTGGGGAAAAAGCTTCCTGCTATCCACCCTGTCTATACCTTGCATGATTTTCTAAACCTCAATCATGTCCCCCCTCAACCTCCATCTTTCTAATGAAAATAATGCTAATCTACTCAACCTCTCTTCATAGCTCGCGCCCTCCATACCAGGCAACATCCTGGTGAGCCTCCTCTGCTCCCTGTCCAAAGTATTCACATCCTTTTGGTAATGTGGTGACCAGGACTGTACGTAGTATTCCAAATGTAGCTGAACCAAAGTCCTATACAACTGTAACATGACTTGCCAACTCTTGTACTCAATACCCCGTCAGATGAAGGAAAGCATGCCATGTGCCTTATTGACCACTCTACTGACCTGCGTTGCCACCTTCAGGGAACAATGGACCTGAACACCCAGATCCCTCTGTACATCAATGTTCCCCAGGGCTTTTCCATTTACTGTACAGTTCGCTCTGGAATTGGATTTTCCAAAATGCATCACCTCACATTTTCCCTGATTGAACTCCATCTGCCATTTCTCCGCCCAACTCCAATCTATCTATATTCTGCTGTATTCTCTGATAGTTCCCTTCACTATCCGCTACTCCACTAATCTTAGTGTCATCTGCAAACTTGCTAATCAGACCACCTATACCTTCCTCCAGATCTTTTATGTATATCACAAACAATAGCGGTCCCAACACGGATCCCTGAGGAATACCACTGGTCACAGTTCTCCATTTTGAGAAACTCCCTTCCATTACTACTCTCTGTCTCTTGTTGTCCAGCCAGTTCTTTATCCATCTAGCTAGTACACCCTGGACTCCATGTAACTTCACTTTCTCCATCAGCCTACTATGGGGAACCTTATCAAACGCCTTACTGAATTCCATGTATATCACATCTACAGCCCTTCCTTCATCAATCAACTTGGTCACTTCCTCAAAGAATTCTATTAAGTTGGTAAGACATGACCTTCCCTGCACAAAACCACACTGCTTATCAGTGATAAACCCATTTTATTCCAAATGTAAATAGACCCTATCCCTCCATGTTTTCTCTAGCAGCTTTGATACCACTGATGTCAGATTCACAGGTCTGTAATTATCTGGATTATCCCTACTAACTTTCTTAAGCAAGGGGACAACATTAGTAATTCTCCAGTCCTCTGGGACCTCACTGTGTTCAAGGATGCCACAAAGATATCTGTTTAGGCTCCAGCTATTTCCTCTCTCATTTCCCTCAGTAACCTGGGATAGATCCCATCTGAATGGGACTTGTCCAACTTAATGGCTTTTAGAACGCCCAACACTTCCTCCCTCCTTAGGCCGACTTGACCGAGAGTAATCAAACATCTCTCCCTAACCTCAACATCTGTCATATCCTTCTCCTCAGTGAATACCAATGCAAAGTATTCATTAAGAATCTCACCCGTTTTCTCTGACTCTACGCATAACCTCCCTCCTCTGTCCTTGAGTGGGCCAACCTTTTCCGTAGTTACCTTCTTGCTCCTTATATATGAATAAAAGGCTTTGGGATTTTCCTTAACCCTGTTTGATAAAGATATTTCATGACCCCTTTTAGCCCTCTTAATTCAGATTGGTCCTACGTTCCCAGTATTCTTCCAAAGCTTCGTCTGTCTTCAGTCGCCTCGACTTCATACATGCTTCCTTTTTCCTCCTAGCTAGTCTGTCAGCTGTTCCTGGTTGGCCAGTGGATTAATCTGCTCCATACAGTGTGCCTGAGTGCTTGGTGCTCTGTCACTGTTCCATCTCAGAACTAGTACTCCAGTATTAACAGTACATTGTTTATTTTAGTTTCTCTGCTGTCACCTTTCTGTAGTTGTATTCTTGCCACTGTGTCTCAGTCAGATGTTGTAAAAGGCCACATTGTTGTTATCAATCATGTTCCATGTCATAACACTAGCTGATTTATTAACAAAGAGTAGTTGATCCATTAAAAATATTATCTTAATAACTACATTAATAAATAGGATCTCAATAAGACCATAAGATGCAGAGGAGAACTAGGACATTTAGCTTAATGAGTCTACACTGCCGTTCAGTGAGATCATCTGATAATCAAAGTTTGGGAGAAGATTTGTAGCTCGGGTGCTCGTTGTTGTGGTTCTGTTCGCCGAGCTGGGAGTTGGTGTTGCAGACATTTCGTCCCCTGTCTAGGTGACATCCTCAGTGCTTGGGAGCCTCCTGTGAAGCGCTTCTGTGATGTTTCCTCCGGCATTTATAGTGATTTGTACCTGCTGCTTCCGGTTGTCAGTTCCAGCTGTCCGCTGCAGTGGCCGGTATATTGGGTCCAGGTCGATGTGCTTATTGATTGAATCTGTGGATGAATGCTATGCCTCTAGGAATTCCCTAGAGCCACTGCAGCGGACAGCTGGAACTGACAACCGGAAGCGGCAGAGACAAACCACTATAAATGCCGGAGAAAACATCACAGAAGCGCTTCTCAGGAGGCTCCCAAGCACTGAGGATGTCACCTAGACAGGGGACGAAACGTCTGCAACACAAATTCCCAGCTCGGCGAACAGAACCACAACCCTGTGGGCGGCACGGTGGCACAGTGGTTAGCACTGCTGCCTCACAGCGCCAGAGACCCGGGTTCAATTCCCACCTCAGGCGACTGACTGTGTGGAGTTTGCACGTTCTCCCCGTGTCTGCGTGGGTTTCCTCCGGGTGCTCCGGTTTCCTCCCACAGTCCAAAGATGTGCAGGTCAGGTGAATTGGCCATGCTAAATTGCCCATAGTGTTAGGTAAGGGGTAAATGCAGGGGTATGGGTGGGTTGCGCTTCGGCGGGTTGGTGTGGACTTGTTGGGCCGAAGGGCCTGTTTCCACACTGTAAGTAATCTAATCTAATCTAATCTAGATCATCTGATAATTCTCAAATCCACTTTCCTGCCTTTTCCTCTCACCTTGATTCCTTTACTGATGAAAAGTCTATCTCAACTGTGAATATACTTAACAATCCAACTTCACAGCTGTCTGTGGTAAAGAATTCCTCAGATTCTTTTGAGGAAAGAAATCCCTCCTTATCTTTAATGTGTGACCCCTTTCTGCTGAAAATCTTCCACAAGAGAAAAAGAAAATCCGCACCTACCTTGCCACCTCCCCTGAGCATCTTATGTTTCAATAAGGTCATTCTTCTAAATTTCAACATGCACAGGCCCAACTTACTCAATGTCTCCTCATAAAGTCCCTCCATTTTCAGTATCCACCAACTGAGCCTTCTCTGGAATGCCTCCATTGCCGATATATCTCTTTTTAGATAAGGGGACCAAAACTGTTTACTATTCTCTGGTCAGACCAGCTGTGGTCTGACTCATACCTTGTATAGTTTTAGCTAAACCTCCCTATTTTTGTACTTCATTCTCTTTGAAATAAAGGTCAATATTCCGTTTGCCCTCCTTCATTACATACAGAGAAATTATTACCTCTTGTCAGTGAGTTCAGAACAACTGACAGAATCTTAAAATTAAAGCTAAGCTTTCCACCGTGAAGTACATTTACTCAGGGAGAGGAGTAACTCTCCCCCCAAACAGCTGTTGATGCATATGTCAATTAGACCTTTCAGAACTGTAATCAATAGATCTTTATTGGTTGATGTTATCAAGGGGGTAATGGCGAGTCAGCAGAGTTCAGGTATAGATTAGCCATGAAGTTCCAAGTGGCCTGTTTCTGCACCAACAGTTAAAGATTTTAATCGCACAAATCGTTCCCATTTGTAATTTACCATTTGTAATAGTTGTTCAAGGAGCAACTATTGAGTGTCCTTGATAAGTATGTACCCGTCAGGCAGGGAGGAAAGGGTCATGTGAGGGAGCCGTGGTTTAATAAGGAATTGGAATCCCTTGTTAAATGGAAGAGAGCGGCCTATGTAAAGATGAGGCGTGAAGGTTCAATTGGGGCGATTGAGAGTTATAAGGTAGCTAGGAAGGACCTGAAGAGAGAGCTAAGAGCAACAAGGAGGGGACATGAAAGGTCCTTAGTTGGTAGGATTAGGGAAAACCCTAAGGCTTTCTATAGGTATGTCAGGAATAAAAGAATGACTAGGGTAGGAATAGGTCCAGTCAAGGATAGTAGTGGGAAGTTGCGTGTAGAGGCTGAAGAGATTGGGGAGACACTGAATGAATACTTTTCGTCAGTATTCAATCAGGAACAGGACATTGTTGTCAATGTGAATACTGAGTCACAATTAAGTAGAATGGATGGCTTTGAGGTATGAAGAGAAGAGGTGTTGGAAATTCTGGAAAGGGTGAAAATAGATAAGTCCCCTGGGCCTGATGGCATTTATCCTAGGATTCTCTGGTAAGCAAGGGAGGAGATTGCAGAGCCAATGGCCTTGATTTTTATGTCCTCGTTGTCTACAGGAGTAGTGCCAGAAGATTGGAGGCTAGCAAATGTGGTTCCCTTGTTCAAAAAGGGGAGTAGGGATAACCCTAGTAACTATAGGCCGGTGAGTCTCACTTCTGTTGGGTGCAAAATCTTAGAGAGAATTGTAAGGGATAGGATTTATGAACATCTGGATAGGAATAATGTGATCAAGGATAGTCAGCATGGTTTTGTGAAGGGCAGGTCGTGCCTCACAAACCTTATTGAATTCTTTGAGAAGGTGAGTAAGGAGGTGGACGAGGGGAAAGCGGTAGATGTGGTGTATATGGATTTTAGTAAGGCGTTTGATAAGGTTCCCCATGGTAGACTACTGCAAAAAATACGGAGGTATGGCATTGAGGGTGAGTTGGAGGTTTGGATTAGGAGTTGGCTGGCTGGAAGAAGACAGAGGGTAGTAGTTGATGGCAAAGGTTCATCTTGGAGTGCCGTCACTAGCGGTGTTCCGCAAGGATCTGTTTTGGGACCATTGCTGTTTGTCATTTTTATAAATGACCTGGAGGAGGGGTTAGAAGGTTGGGTGAGCAAGTTTGCGGATGATACGAAAGTCGGAGGAGTTGTAGACAGTGAAGAAGGATGTGGCAGGTTACAGCGGGATATAGATAAGCTGCAGAACTGGGCAGAAAGGTGGCAAATGGAGTTCAATGTAGCTAAGTGTGAGGTGATTCACTTTGGTAAGAGTAACAAAAAGATGGGGTACTGGGCTAATGGTCGGATACTTGGTAGTGTGGATGAGCAGAGGGATCTTGGTGTCCATGTACACAGATCTTTGAAAGTTGCCACCCAGGTAAATAGTGCGGTGAAGAAGGCATATGGCATACTGGCTTTTATTGGTAGAGGAATTAAGTTCCGGAGTCCTGAGGTCATGTTGCAGTTGTATAAGACTCTGGTGCGGCTGCATCTGGAGTATTGTGTGCAGTTTTGGTCGCCATACTATAGGAAGGATGTGGAGGCAGTGGAACGGGTGCAGAGGAGGTTTACCAGGATGTTGCCTGGTATGGTAGAAAGATCGTATGAGGAAAGGCTGAGGCACTTGGGGTTGTTTTCATTGGAGAAAACAAGGTTTAGGGGTGACTTGATAGAGGTGTACAAGATGATTAGGGGTTTAGATAGGGTCGACAGTGAGAATCTTTTTCCACGTATGGAGTCAGCTATTACAAGAGGGCATAGCTTTAAATTAAGGGGGGTTAGGGGTAGGTTCTTTACTCAGCGAGTCGTGAGTTCATGGAATGCCCTGCCAGTAGCAGTGGTGGACTCTCCCTCATTATGGGCATTTAAGCGGGCATTGGATAGGCATATGGAGGATAGTGGGCTAGTGTAGGTTAGGTGAGCTTGGATCGGCGCAACATCGAGGGCCGAAGGGCCTGTACTGCGCTGTATTCTTCTATGTTCCTCCTTGAATGTGCTGTCACGTCCCATCTTTAACTCCATAGTTGAACCTATCCACTGGCTTTACACTGTGTCACAGCAAGAAAGAGTCCTAAGTCAGAAATTACATGCTCTGTGACTGACCAAGGTAAACTATACTTCGCCATCCTTCTCAGCAGCCTTTCATAAATTGACCACATTTTCACTCGTACTCTCTCACCCCATGGATGGATACACTTGCCTGATTCTATTCACACCTATCCAGTCATATCTAGCCAACTGCTTTTGAAACCTTCACCAAAAATCTTTGCTGGCTTGACTATTCAAGTGCATCACAGGTTTCAGCTCATCTAGATCTGCTGTTCCAGCTCACACCCATCCTATGCTCCCAGTCCAGCAAAATCGCTATCAAAAAAATTTGCGTCCTTGTGTTATCGGATCAGCGTAAACCCTAAGGCTTTGTATAGGTATTTAAGGAATAAAAGAATGACGAGAGTAAGATTAGGGCCAATCAAGGATAGTAGTGGGAAGTTGTGTGTGGAGTCAGAGGAGATAGGGGAAGCACTTAATGAATACTTTTCAATAGTATTCACTTTAGAAAATGACAATATTGTCGAGAATACCGAGATACAGGCTACTAGACTAGGTGTGATTGAGGATCACAAGGAAGAGGTATTAGAAATCCTGCAGAGTGTGAAAATAGATAAGTCCCCTGGGCCGGATGGGATTTATCCTAGGATCCTCTGGGAAGCCAGGGAGGAGATTGCCGAGCCTTTGGCATTGATCTTTAAATCGTCATTGTCTACAGGAATAGTGCCAGAAGACTGGAGGATAGCAAATGTGGTTCCCCTGTTCAAGAAGGGGAGTAGAGACAACCCTAGTAATTATAGGCCAGTGAGCCTTACTTCAGTTGTTGGTAAAGTGTTGGAAAAGGTTATAAGAGATAGGATTTATAATCATCTGGAAAAGAATAAGTTGATTAGGGATAGTCACCACGGTTTTGTAAAGGGTAGGTCATGCCTCACAAACCTTATTGAGTTCTTTGAGAAGGTGACCAAACAGGTAGATGAGAGTAAACCGGTTGATGTGGTGTATATGGATTTCAGCAAGTCGTTTGATAAGGTTCCCCACAGTAGGCTAATGTACAAAATGCGGAGGAATGGGATTGCGGGAGATATAGCAGTTTGGATCAGTAATTGGCTTGCTGAAAGAAGGTGGTGGTTGATGGGAAATGTTCATCCTGGAGTCCAGCTACCAGTGGTGTACCACAAGGGTCGGTGTTGGGTCCACTGCTGTTCGTCATTTTTATAAACGATGAGGGCGTAGAAGGGTGGGTTAGTAAATTTGCAGATGACACTAAGGTCGGTGGAGTTGTGGATAGTGATGAAGGATGTTGTAGGTTACAGAGAGACCTAGATAAGCTGCAAAGCTGGGCTGAGAGGTGGCAAATGGAGTTTAATGCGGACAAGTGTGAGGTAATTCACTTTGGTCGGAGTAACCGGAATGCAAAATACTGGGCTAATTCTTGGTAGTGTAGATGAGCAGAGAGATCTCGGTGTCCAGGTACACAGATCCTTGAAAGTTGCCACCCAGGTTGACAGGGTTGTTAAAAAGGCATACAGTGTTTTAGCTTTTATTAATAGAGGAGGGATCGAGTTCCGGAACCATGAGGTTATGCTGCAGCTGTACAAAACTCTGGTGCGGCTGCACTTGAAGTATTGTGTACGTTTCTGGTCACCGCATTATAAGAAGGATGTGGAAGCTTTGGAAAGGGTGCAGAGGAGATTTACTAGGATATTGCCTGGTATGGAGGGAGGTCTTACGAGGAAAGGCTGAGGGACTTGAGGCTGTTTTCGTTGGAGAGAAGAAGGTTGAGAGGTAGAGACATATAAGATAATCAGAGGATTACATAGGGTGGACAGGGAGAGCCTTTTTCCAAGTATGGTGACAGCGAGCACGAGGGGGCATAGCTTTAAATTGAGGGGTGATAGATATAGGACAGATGTCAGAGGTAGTTTCTTTACTCAGAGAGTAGTAAGGGTATGGAATGCTTTGCCTGCAACGGTAGTAGATTTGCCAACTTTGAGTCGTCATTGGACAAGCATATGGACGTACATGGAATAGTGTAGGTTAGATGGGCTTCAGATTTGTATGACAGGTCGACGCAACATCGAGGTCCGAAGGGTCTGTACTGCACTGTAATGTTCTATGTTCTAAAATCCCATTTCATGCTAATCTCATCCAGTCCCACAAGCCCCAACACTATTTTACCAGCTCAAGGGTTTTTCTTAAATTATCCAGCTCCCTTTGTCTTACTGTTGACTGTTCTAGTCTAAACTCTTGAGATTTCCTCTCTAAACCTCTGGAAATTTGCAACCTCTCTCCATACATTTAAGATGTCTCTTAAGACATACCTTTTGGATATTTGAACTTTCCCTCCAGGTTTTTGTTCTCGCCACTTTTCTGCCTGCTGCTTTCTGTGGAGCAGGGTTTGTTTTTAAGTTGACAAAAATATTGAAGTATTAATTGTGAAATTAATTCCAGTTATGTATTGGCCACCATCAGGACTTTTTCAATTGCTGAATCATTTAAACTTGATTGCATTTCCTGAATGCCTTTGAAGATTGTCACAGGTTTGGCTGGTGCCATTTTCTGATCCTATCGGAGGCACAGCTCCAAAGATAATGTGTGACAGCTGAACTCAGCCAGCGATAAATATTCAGAAAGGGGTAAAGCGAAAGCAATGTATCATGTTTTTTTTATTTTTGTATTCAATTGTAGTAATGTCACTAATGTTGTAATTCAGTGAAATCTGATGTATTGCACTATGCTGCTGGTCAACAGATAAACTTTTAATAATGTCTGATTTATACATCTCATACGCTGTTGGTGTTTATTCTTCTCAATGTCAGGGCAATCTCTCTGCCAGCCACAAAGTGTTACACAGAATCAGGGGTTTCAGTCTGATCCCAGGTCAGCGTTAGCGGACATTTGTCTGTCGGACAGATACTGCCTATTGGACATTCTCTTCTTATTCTAAAATCACCAACCGGGGATTTCACGTTCGATCAGTAAAGGATAATGAGCCAGGTTCATAGCAGGTGAAGCTCTGGGGAGGGCTTCTCCCTAAGATGGTTGGCCCTGGTCATCAGTGACTGAAGAGGCTAGTTCTCTATTAACAGGTTTTTGAGCAGTTAGGGCACAGAAATTCTGGTTTTGAAGGGTCTATTGCATAAGCAGTGTCAGAATGACATATAACTTTAATTTTACTTTGTATTTTGCATGTTAAAAAAGGGAAGGCATAGGTTTGCTTATTTTGTGTTTAGAGTGGTTCTTGATAAGGTGCTGCCATCATCTGGAGAGCTGTTCTACTGTTATGACCCCAGCTGAAAGTAATACTAGCGAAGACAGAACCCAGAGTGAAACCTGGTTGGTAGAGCCCAAGTTTAAGTTTTACAGGTTACGTTACAGTATTGTTTTTAACATTGCGTGTCTGTGTTCAGTGACTTTAACAAACAAATTCACAAAAAAGCTGTTAATACATATGTCAACTAGACCTTTATTGGGTGATGTTATCAAGAGAGTGATGGTGAATTAGCAGAGTTCAGGTACAGATTAGGCATGAAGTTCCAAGTGGCCTGTTTCTGCACCCACAGTTAAAGATTTTAATCGCACATATCATTATTTCTCAAAAAAGTAAACAACTATATTATTTGTGGGTGGCACAGTGGTTAGCACTGCTGCCTCACAGCGCCAGAGACCTGGGTTCAATTCCCGCCTCAGGCGACTGACTGTATGCAGTTTGCACATTCTCCCTGTGTCTGCGTGGGTTTCCTCCGGGTGCTCCGGTTTCCTCCCACAGTCCAAAAATGTGCAGGTCAGGTGAATTGGCCGAGCTAAATTGCCCGTAGTGTTAGGTAAGGGGGAAATGTAGGGGTATGGGTGGGTTGCGCTTCGGCGGGTCGGTGTGGACTTGTTGGGTAGAAGGGCCTGTTTCCACACTGTAAGTAATCTAATCTAATCTATATACATGAGGCAATTTAGAAATGTCTTTATGAAGCAGACAAAAAGAAAAATTTAACCTTGTTAAATGTGCAATATCCTTTACAGATGCAAGTGCTATTTCACTGGGAATGATTAGTTTTTACGTAAGAAACTCTGTCCAGTTATGATGGTTTCGAGTTTTCTTTCCAATTTGAAGGGTCTGGATTGTTCTTTCTGTTCTGACAGCCAGGAGACGTCTCTCAGTTTGGAAGGTCTACAAACTCACCTCTCCAAAGTCTATAGTTTCTAAATATCAAACATTTGCTGGGATGAAACTGCTCTTTGAACTGAAGACCTAATTTGCTGAAATAAACTCAAAATATGAGTGGGCCTGATCATTTTTTTTCTGTATGCCGTAAAATGCAGTATTGTAAGCACACGATCAATTAACGCCATCCTGTTAGGCACTTGCATCATGTGATTTCATGGAATTGCTGTCTTTAGTCTAATGAATTTCTTACCTCTTTACAAACAAGTTACCATCACTGAACAAAAACCACAGTTTATTTTACCTCTACTTAAAATTCCAATTTCCCTAATAATAACAAACCATTTTCACACCTCTCCTGAAATAAAAGAAATATTTCCTCTCAAAATTCCTTTTTATCACAGACAGTCATAATTAAATGTAAGAGGTTTCGTGACAATCTTTCTACACAAGCCCATTTTGATTGTGGCATTTCATTTAATTCTCACTTTCTCTTGACAAAACATTTGTTATAATATTGTATTTACCTTTTATGTGGATGAATTTTAAACTAATAGGTTAAGCGCTTAGATTTTTGTTACAGAGCATAAATTTTGGAGAGAGATTCTATATAAATAAGAGCGGTTAGATAAATTTCAAATTGAGGTTGCAGCAAAATAAGGCCCACTCCTACACAATTCATTAAGAGCAAAATAGCTAATTTCCCAATCCATCTGCATTATCCTCTCATTAGATTAGATTAGATTACCTACAGTGTGGAAACAAGCCCTTCTGCCCAACAAGTCCACACCAACCCGCCGAAGCACAACCCACCCAGACCCATTCCCCTACATGTACCCCTTCACCTATCACTACGGGCAATTTAGCATGGCCAATTCACCTGACCTGCACATCTTTGGACTGTGGGAGGAAACCGGAACACCCGGAGGAAACCCACACAGGCACGGGAGGAACATGCAAACTCCACACAGACAGTCGCCTGAGGCGGGAATTGAACCTGGGTCCCTGGCGCTGTGAGGCAGCAATGCTAACCGCTGTGTAGAATAAATGTTGATTTTCCCCTTAAATTTGCATTCTTGCAAAATTTCCTGATGATTTCAAGACAAAAAGCTTCAACAAAATGTGTCTTATTTCAGCAATAATCCTGCTAAATAGTTCATTGGAAGTTGATCTCAAAATGTAGAATGACTGGCAAAATGTGACCATATGTAATCCTGGTAAATAAGTACAGGTAGTTCTCGTATAACACCCATTCATTACACATGATTTGGCTCTAATTCAGTTAGTGAATTGTGGACCTTATTTTTTATATTATGCAATTCCACCCCCGGCACTACTTGAGCAGCAAAACCCAGCCTCAGGATCCTATGTCTGCAAAGTGCAAATTCAGTGTGTTCAGCTAAATCAGCTCTGCATGCCTTGAAACTTAGCCTGAAACTGGGAATTGTAATCTACATTGTTATGGACCAGGCTAGATCCCTCAAACCATTTCAAGAAGGTGGCCCAGACCCTAACTTTGCTAGTTGTTTTAAGCAGGTATAACATGGATATTCCAGGAGGGATGCAGTTGGTCAAACCAAGTAGTTTTAAATAAAACAATTTATTTACAAGATTACCGAATGAAGTATGAAGAAAAGAAAACAGAATAACTTAATCTATCTGAAAACCCAGCAGATCATCCCAACTTAATGATGCTGTTCCAATACTTGCAACAATCTCATAAATACCCTTTGGTACAAAAGGTAAAATCAAACAAACACAGTTTGACAGGAGACAGGTCAGAGAGAGAGTACCAGCATGGACCTGCTTCTTTGGGTCCAGCAGCTTCAAAAAAAACACTACTGTGCTAAAACAAACCAAACCAGAGGAAAAGCTGAGCTGGGAGCACTGGCCACTCTGCTTTCATAGTATAAGTGTTTTTGTTTAAACTCAAAAGCCTTTTGCCTGAGACAGTATATGTTAGCTATAAGCAAACTGGCCCTAAAACCCATCCAACTCAGACTGTTTGGAGTTTGTGTATTTTACGACCTGTCCAAAAAAACCAAGCTTATTAAAGGCACAGTATTGTCACAACATTTAGAAGGAACTTTAGTTCAAACAAGTTTCTAGTGGAGGAGTGGACTTCCACTTTAGCATCACGTGATCAGTCAGTTCATGCACTTTCTGGTGAAGAGCTTCATAAAAGGTAATGTGATGTAGTCAGTTATTACAGTGCTAAACTGTTAAGTTTACTGTAATTATTTCATTACACTATATGATATAAAGATTTACTTAGACAGTGGTATTGTTTGTGTTAGGCTAACTACTATTTTTGTTTCTATTGTTACTGGAATTTTTGGTGATTTGCCTGAACCCTGTTTTTTCCATAGGCCCCATTTGTTATATTGTGCGAATTTCTACAGCACTGTGTCATATAGGAATGCATCTACCATGTTATCGGAGAACCACCTGTATTTCAGTCTTTTAGTGCTCATTTTCCAAAAATCTCAGTGACCCGTCATTATAATTTTGTAATTGCAATAGTTAGCTGGAACTGCCACCTGCCTGCTGCCCATCTTTCGTTGGCTGGTATCAGGTTTTTTTTAAACTAATCACACATATTTGTTTTGATTGAATCGATCCTGGAGATAGCTTACTTCCGGCTCCCTCCCTCAATAATCAGATAAATTACTACTATTGCATACCATCCAAGTATGAGCTGAAAATGTGTTGCTGGAAAAGCGCAGCAGGTCAGGCAGCATCCAGGGAACAGGAGAATCGACGTTTCGGGCATAAGCCCTTCTTCAGGAATGGCCCATTCCTGAAGAAGGGCTTATGCCCAAAACGTCGATTCTCCTGTTCCCTGGATGCTGCCTGACCTGCTGCGCTTTTCCAGCAACACATTTTCAGCTCTGATCTCCAGCATCTGCAGTCCTCACTTTCTCCTCAAAGATACCATCCAAGTATGTTTGGTCACTCACCCAAAAAAAAATTGAAAAGAATGCTTGATTTCCCTTTTTGAAACCCACACTGATTATTCATCCTTACACTTCTTGTTTTGAGATTTCTCATCTTCTTTCCTTTAGGAAAGACTCCATTCTTTTTTCCAGTCATCATTGTTAAACTGACAGGTCTATATGTTCTCTCTTCCTTCTTTAATAAAGGGCTATATCATGTTTTTCAGTCCTCGGGCACTATTCTTTTCCCAGATGAATTATTCAATACTGTCCAGTAGTGCCTCTGCTCTACACTTGTAAAATCCATGGATGCAATCCATCTGGATCTGGGTTTTATCCTCCACATTTGTTCAGTTTCGTCAATACATCTCATTGTTCATGTTAATGTCATGACTCCTTGCTCTATCACCCTAGAAAATACCAGTGAAATACAGAAATGGTACAAATATCCCTATCATTTTCTGTGGGATTATCCAGTTGTATTCCTGTTCCCATCAGTATTGATTTGATATATGTTTTAATATCATTTATGTTGGATTTTTGAATTTTGAACTAGTGACACGTGAATTTTCTGTAATTGTTGGAAGAACTCAGTGTTCTGAAGAAGGGTCACTGGACCAGAAACATTATCACTGCTTTCTCTCCACAGATGCTGCCTGGCCTGCTCAGCTTCTCCAGCAATTCCTGATTTTGTTTGATTTCCAGCATCTGCAATTCTTGGGATTTTTTGTTGATTTTCTGCATGTCTGAATGGGTTTAGTAATTAACTTGTATTCCTGAAGCCATGTGACTAATTTTAAAACTGTTAGAAAGAGCCTTCCTGGGGAGTAATGGGAATGTGTTCACATTGTTGTGCATTTGAAAGTTTACTAGTGAACAAAGTAAACAATGTAGTGCTGAAATCTTTGAAGGGACTTGAGGGAAATCCCATAACTTGGAAACAAAAGCTTTTTAATTTCAGTCTGAAATCAGAGATCTGATTTGTCCATAAGCTGGGATCATTACATGCCTGTAAAATGTTTACTTTTTTGTTTTATATGCTGCCTTAATTTGTTTTGATTAGATTAGATTCCCTACAGTGTGGAAAACAGGCCGCTTCAGCCCAACCAGTCCACACCGACCCTCCAAAGAGTAACCTACCCATTTCCCTCTGACTTAACACTATGGGCAATTTAGCACAGCCAATTCACCCTGACCTGCACATCTTTGGACTGTGGGAGGAAACCGGAGCATGGGGAGAATGTGCAAACTCCACACAGACAGTCGCCTGAGGCCAGATTCGAACCTGGGTCCCTGGCCTTGTGAGGTAGCAGGGATAACCACTGAGCCACTGTGCTGGCCCATGGTTTCCTCTTTGTCTTTCAAAGTGAGCTGAAGAAACCTTTCACTCAGAGACTCTTAAGGAAAAGGACAAGAGGGAGAATTAGAGGAAGGAGCAATTAAGAGATTGAAGAAAATGGGAAAATATTTCAGCAAGTGACAGTTGAACTTTAAAGCTGCTTTGAAATTTTCCACACAGTATAATTTTAACGTCAAGAAAAGAAATAGTGATTCGAGCAGGCTGGCAGTCAAGTGGTGAGGAAGGGGAAGGAATGGCTGAGGGATAGAACTGGACATAAAGTAAAATGTCTAATGAGTTATCATTTACCAATTCACTGCAAATATCATGAAATTCTGGCAGTGACTGATACTTTGAATTATTGTTTCCGGTCCAATTGCCAGAGCTCCAGAGGGCAATCCCAACAAAGAGAGGGAACAGGAGACAACATGGTGGGAGAGTGGATGTGAGGAGGAGCAAGACAAGGAGGGGGAAGATGACGACAACAGCAAACTGATGTCGGATTCAGGGAGGATGAAGGAAAGGCTGGGATTGTGTTATAAGTACCATCAGTGCTGTGAATAAGACTAAGCTGATGTTCAGGGGAGAAAAAAAATGAAACTTTATTGTACAGAACATAATTGCTGAAATTGTAACCATATCATTGAATGATTTCTTATTGCAAATTATTGTCAAATAGTATGGTACAGCTCTCTGAATTAGAACCAAATTAAGTAAATGAAGTGGAGATCTTTACAAAAACAAGTACCTAAGGACTATCTGCATTCTTCCATAACTCCTAGAGCCAAAACACCTGTTAAATGACCACAAGGTGAACTTTACCTGTACTGTCCTAACCCACCGTGAATGGCTGACTTGTGTACATAGGAAACAAATTGAACAGCAGTTAGAGTTCTACTCAGAGGGCAGAGTTTCTTCGAGACTGGATTTGATGAATAAAACTAGAAGAATCCACTGTCATGATCCTCTCCAATATTTGGTCACAGTCCCTCAGTCACATGGTTACGGGAGAGATCACTGGACAAGCACTCGTTTGTCACAGCTTCAAAGCAAAAAGCAAGCAAACAATCTCCTGCCAAGTTTTAATTGACTCCAATACAAGACAGAAATTAAATTGCCTTAAAAAAGTCAGAGGGTCTGGATGTAGGTTTGCTCGCTGAGCTGGAAGGTTCATTTTCAGACGTTTCATCACCATACTAGGTAACATCTTGAGTGAGCCTCCAGATGAAGCACTGATGGCCTGCTTTCTATTTATGTGTTTAGGTTTCCTTGGGTTGGTGATGTCATTTCCTGTTCTTTTTCTCAGAGAGTGGTAAATGGGATTCAAATCCAAGTCAAACTACGCAGAGCAGAGGAAAATCACACGTACAGTGTATTCAAAAGGAGCGGGTACCCAATGAACACAATAAATGTAGGGGAATGGGTCTGGGTGGGTTGCGCTTCGGCGGGTCGGTGTGGACTTGTTGGGCCAAAGGGCCAAAAAAAAAAAGTGGGCGGCACGGTGGCACAGTGGTTAGCACTGCTGCCTCAAAGCGCCAGAGATCCAGGTTCAATTCCCACCTCAGGCGATTCTCTGTGTGGAGTTTGCACATTCTCCCCGTGTCTGCGTGGGTTTCCTCCGGGTGCTCCGGTTTCCTCCCACAATCCAAAAATGTGCAGGTTAGGTGAATTGACCATGCTAAATTGTCCGTAGTGTTAGATGAAGGGGTAAATGTAGGAGTATGGGTCTGGGTGGTATACGCTTCGGCGGGTCGGTGTGGACTTGTTGGGCCGAAGGGCCTGTTTCCACACTGTAAGTAATCTAATCTAATCTAATCTAATCCAGCCCAACCTACAGACCATCTTGTAGTTTCACTGATTCACAACCCAACAACTGACCGTTCCTATTCAAAGAACTCCCTGGTAAGAGCACAATGTCCAATTAATCCCATGGCATTTTTTCAAGAAAAATCAGGGCCGCTCTTTACTTCAACTCTTTACTAAAAAGAAACAACTTGGTCATTTCAGTCAGTGCTGTCTGTGGGATTTGCAGTGCACAAACTAGTTGGACTTCAAAAATAAAAGTGTTTCATTGGTTACAATGGAGCTGTGAAGGTACTTTATAAATGCAGGTCTTTCTTACACGTACAACTTTAACAGGTGACTCAGTGGAAACAGCCTGTTGCCCTGTGTATCTGACAGTATCAGAGATATCAGGTCATCTAGTGTCCCAGTCACAATAACTGACTGTGGACATGTCATCTCTGGAATGTTTAAAAAAAATGCCTGTGTTTAAAAAAAAACGCCACACACTGCTAGCAATTTCTTAAAATCACACTCGATTCATTCTAAGACTTTGAACAGAATTATCAAGTTTCCCCTTTCCATGGCTTAAGCTGTTTTTCAAATCAATGCTTAATTTGGAGTAAAAACACTTTTGTTAGCTCCTTGATCATAAAAGCGAGTTAAAACTCATGCTCATCACACCAATCAATGCTCACTTGAAGTAAGCAACCTTCAGTCCCTTCCCCTTGGGCTTTGGATCGCTCTAAATCTTGCTTGTGTTGCCTTTCTTGTCCTGTTCAGACTGGGAGCATTTTCTCTCTCTCTTCACTGTGGGAGGCAAGTTTCTGGTAGCCCAGAGTTTGTTCTTTGTCTTGACTCTGGAGCTTCATGCACAGGACAATGAGCACTAACAGAAGACAAGAGCCCACAACCAGGCCTAGAATCCGCTCTGTACAGAGAGAGATAGAGAGATACACATTTCAAACAGGTTATAGGTATCAACAACAGTGCATCATATACACTACAATGGGAGAAAGTGAGGTCTGCAGATGCCGGAGATCAGAGCTGAAAATGTGTTGCTGGAAAAGCGCAACAGGTCAGGCAGCATCCAGGGAACAGGAGAATCGACGTTTCGGGCATAAGCCCTTCTTCAGGAATGAGGAAAGTGTGTCCAGCAGGCGAAGATAAAAGGTAGGGAGGAGGGACTTGGGGGAGGGGCTTTGGAAATGCGATAGGTGGAGGGAAGTCAAGGTGAGGGTGATAGGCCGGAGTGGGGTGGGGGCGGAGAGGTCAGGAAGATGATTGCAGGTTAGGAAGGCGGTGCTGAGTTCGAGGGTTGGGACTGAGACTAGGTGGGGGGAGGGGAAATGAGGAAGTTGGAGAAAGGTCTGAGTTCATCCATTGTGGTTGGAGGGTTCCTAGGCGGAAGATGAGGCGCTCTTCCTCCAGCCGTCGTGTTGCCATGGTCTGGCGATGGAGGAGTCCAAGGACCTGCATGCCCTTGGTGGAGTGGGAGGGGGAGTTAAAGTGTTGGGCTATGGGATGGTTGGGTTGGTTGGTCCGGGTGTCCCAAAGGTGTTCTCTGAAACGTTCCGCAAGTAGACAGCCTGTCTCCCCAATATAGAGGAGGCCACATCGGGTGCAGCGGATGCAATAGATGATGCGTGTGGAGGTGCAGGTGAATTTGTGGCGGATATGGAAGTGTCCCTTGCGGCCTTGGAGGGATGTAAGGGGGGAGGTGTGGGCGCAAGTTTTGGATTTCTTGCGGTTGCAGGGGGAGGTGCCGGGAGTGGAAGTTGGGTTGGTGGGGGGTGTGGACCTGACGAGGGAGTCACGGAGGGAGTGGTCTTTTCGGAACGCTGAAAGGGGAGGGGAGGGAAATATATCACTGGTGGTGGGGTCCGTTTGGAGGTGGCGGAAATGACGGCGGATGATACGTTGTACATGGAGGTTGGTGGGGTGGTAGGTGAGGACCAGTGGGGTTCTGTCCTGGTGGCGGTTGGAGGGGCGGGGCTCAAGGGCGGAGGAGCGGGAAGTGGAAGAAATGCGGTGGAGGGCATCGTTGACTACGTCTGGCGGGAAATTGCGGTCCTTGAAGAAGGAGGCCATCTGGGTTGTACGGTATTGGAACTGGTCCTCCTGGGAGATGAAGGAATTGGGAATATGGGATGGCGTTTTTACAGGGGGCAGGGTGGGAGGAGGTGTAGTCCAGGTAGCTGTGGGAGTCGGTCAGTTTATAGTAGATGCCCGTGTCGATTCGATCACCCGAGATAGAAATGGGAAGGTCTAGGAAGGGGAGGGAGGAGTCTGAGACGGTCCAGGTGAATTTGAGGTCGGGGTGGAAGGTGTTGGTAAAGTGGATGAACTGTTCAACTCCTCGTGGGAGCACGAGGCAGCGCCGATACAGTCATCGATGTAGCGGAGGAAAAGGTGGGGGGTGGTGCCAGGAAGATGGACTGTTCCACATATCCTACGAAGAGGCAGGCATAGCTGGGGGCCATGGCTACTCCTTTGGTTTGGAGGAAGTGGGAGGATTGGAAAGAGAAGTTGTTCAGGGTGAGGACCAGTTTAGTCAGTCGCAGGAGGGTGTCAGTAGAAGGATACTGGTTGGTACGGCAGGAAAGGAAGAACCGGAGGACTTTTGAGTCCTTCGTGATGGGGGATGGAGATGTACAGGGACTGGATGTCCATGGTGAAGATAAGGTGTTGGGGACCGGTTAAGCGAAAATCATGGAGGAGGTGGAGGGCGTGGGTGGTGTCCCGAACGTTGGTGGGGAGTTCTTGGACTAAGGGGGACAGGACCGTGTCGAGGTATGCAGAGATAAGTTCGGTGGGGCAGGAGCAGGCTGAGACAATGGGTCGGCCGGGACAGTCAGATTTGTGGATTTTGGGCAGGAGGTAGAAACCGGCGTGTGGATTTTGGGCAGGAGGTAGAAATGGGCGTGTGGATTTTGGGCAAGAGGTAGAAACCAGCGTGTTGATTTTGGGCAGGAGGTAGAAGTGGTAGGTACTGTCATTTTCAACACTACAATGGGAGACCATAGAATTTATACAATTCACTAAACTATCTCCCAACCCTTCCACAAATAGTTAGCTTTGCCTCCATGGGTTAAACAGTCACTTTCGGATCAGGTACCTCTTACAGTCAGCATTTGGAAAAGAGGGGAACAGACTGGGGGGCATTATAAATAAGAGAGATGGGATAAATGGTCTCAAACATGTTTACGATTGCCACAGCTTCTGAATGTTTGTGGAAACCGTGGCAGCCTTCTGTTGTGCAGGACAACGATTTGTTCAGTGATGGTCACTGCCTCCAATGTCTTCCCGATGCTGATGATCAAACCAAACTCTTTCCAGGCAGACAAAATCTCATACTAACAGCAGCAAGTGAACAGTATTGCCATCATTAGTGTAGAGCGGCTAAAGACAAGAAGTGCAGGAGTTTTGCAAAGCTCCATTACAATACACACGCACCAGGTTTAATCAACTGCTTTAAATAAAACAAAACTGCAGATGCTGGAAATTTGAAACTGCTGGAGAAACTTAGCAGGTCTGGCAACATCTGTGGGGAGAAAGCAAAATTAATGTCGAGTCCAGATCTGAAGAAGGGTCCCTGGACTCAAAACATTAACTCTGTTTTGTCCTGACAGATATTGCCACACCTCCAGCAAGTTCTGTTTTAATTCCAACAACCTCTTCCGTGATGCCCCAATTTATATTGCAGTTAAAATCCAAACCCCCTCCACCAGAGGATTCGAGCAAACAACAATTCTGGCAGTAACCAAGTAAACCTAGAGCTTACTTGCCCCAGTCTGTGTCCAGAATCCCCTGGATCCCATTTGATACTTGTGAAAGCACATGACCTATTCCTGGGAGCCCCTAGATCCTTGTTATAATACAAAGGCATCACCCAATCCTGAGGGTGCCCGAGATCCCACCTGACACGGGAAAGCAAACTGAAATCTCAGTTGATCCATGGGGACTACCCGATGTGGGGATGAACTGGGTAATCTTTTCAACATCCCTACAGAAGCAGGAGGAGCTGAACAGCTTTCTGCTGGTGTAGGTTTTAATGATTCAATAATGACCAGAAATGAGAGTTCATTATCTCATCTCAACCTCGGGGAAACATGAACATTATGTTCCAGTGGGAACACATTGTCACTGGGAAAGTTGGTGAGGTTGTTGGTAGTTTTAATGGTAAATGGGGAAGCACTGAGAAAACCTAATATACATAGCCAGTCAGGTGGGATTGTTTACTGAGAGAAATAGAAAGAAATCTCTTTTGTGAATTGCAGTTTGTTGTAGTCTTGGAACAATTGCCTCTGACTTTACTTCACTCAAATGTTCAACATCTATCCACTGAAATATGAGAGTAGATTAGATTACTTACAGTGTGGAAACAGGCCCTTCGGCCCAACAAGTCCACACCGACCCGCCGAAGTGCAACCCACCCAGACCCATTCCTCTACATTTACCCCTTCACCTAACACTACGGGCAATTTAGCCTGGCCAATTCACCTGACCTGCGCATCTTTGGACGGTGGGAGGAAACCGGAGCACCCAGAGGAAACCCACGCAGACTCGGGGAGAACGTGCAAACTCCACACAGGCAGTTGCCTGAGGCGGGAATTGAACCCGGGTCTCTGGCGCTATGAGCAGCAGTGCTACCCACTGTGCCGCCCACGAGTAGCACACTGGCAAGAACGTAAAAATACTGACACCTCCCCCCGCAAAATGACAATATTTTATATTTAAATGTTGGGTGCATTCCTGAATAAGGACTACAGATAACACTGAAAGAACATAGTAATGTGACCGTAAACCCTAGGGTTATATGGAGAGATCAGCAAAATAGAGAGGATGACCATGGATCAATACAACATGTCAGCGAGCTAATCGAGTTGTTTCACAATACATTACCAATTTGGATGGTACTGTGGCGAAGTTCACATTCCTCTGCCCAGTTCTTTGGGATCGTCTCTGCAGTAATTTCAATGAATTTTTCTAAGGGGCACTTTTCAGTGCAAGATGGCAGAGTGACAAGGTATGGCTTAGAATTACTCTCATTTCTGTAGTACATCTCCACAGTGTAGGATCTGCAAAAGCCACGTACAAGATTTGGAGCAGTTAACAATCATGAACCTTTCCCTCTCATTGCTCCCTTCTCAAAGGGATAAATTTTACACAATCCCATTCTCCTGCTCCCTCCCTCACACTGATCCAATTTTCTCTTTCTGGCTCGCGCTCTCTGCTCTCCTCATCCCAAATAATCCCATTTCTCTCTCTCTCTTTCTTTCTTCCACCTTATTCCCAGATTGGTGCCAATTCCCTCTTCTCTCCCTCTCCTCAAACAATTCCAATTCCTTCCTCTTTTATTTTTCTAGAATGGGACCTATTTCTGCCCTCACTCCATTGCTCCAGTCAGGTTTCATTCTCCTGCTCACTCTTTCTCCAGGAAATGTTGAGCATCAGCTATCTGGGCGGCACGGTGGCACTGTTGCCTCACAGCGCCAGAGACCAGGGTTCAATTCCCGACTCAGGCGACTGACTGTGTGGAGTTTGCACATTCTCCCCGTGTCTGCGTGGGTTTCCTCCGGGTGCTCCGGTTTCCTCCCACAGTCCAAAGATGCGCAGGTCAGGTGAATTGGCCATGCTAAATTGCCCGTAGTGTTAGGTATAGGGGTAAATGTAGGGGTATGGGTGGGTTGCGCTTCGGCGGGTCGGTGTGGACTTGTTGGGCCGAATGGTCTGTTTCCACACTGTAATGTAATCTAATCTATCTCTGGGGTACAGAATTCCAAACACTCCCAAACTGTTCAATGGGTCCTTTCAAGGCCTAAACCATCAGCCCTTTATTGTGAGACTGTACCTAGCCTGGAAGAAATGAGTTTTCACTGTTGGCCCGATTAAGTCCCTTCAGAATCCTGTAGGTTTCAATTAGATCACTTCTCATTCTGCAGAACTAGAAACAGCATAGACCCAACTTACTGAACCTCTCAACATCCAGGTGATCAAAATAGTGAATCTTCACTGTATCACTTTCCATTGCCTTAATTATAGACAGTATCCCAGCAATGAAATCAGCAAAATTCTGAACAATCATAACAAGACTTCTCTACTCCTGCACTCCAATCCCATTTCAATAAACGTCAACCTGTCATTTCATTTCCTAATTCCTTGCTCCATCTGCATGCTAACTTTTAGATTACATTTACGTCTGAAAGGATTCTGAGGGATAGGATTTATGACCTTCTGGAAGAGCATTACTTGATTAAATGCAGTCAACACAGCTTTGTGAGGGGCAGGTCATGCCTCACAAACCTTATCGAGTTCTTTGAGGATGTGACTAGAAACGTTGATGAGGGTCGAGCTGTGGATGTGGTGTATATGGACTTCAGCAAGGCATTCGATAAGGTTCCCCATGGTAGGCTCATTCAGAAGGTCAGGAGGAATAGGATTCAGGGGAACATAGCTGTCTAGATACAGAATTGGCTGGCCAATAGAAGACAACGAGTGGTAGTAGAAGGAAAATATTCTGCCTGGAAGTCTGTGGTGTGTGGTGTCCCACAGGGCTCTGTCCTTGGGCCTCTATTGTTTGTAATTTTTATGAATGACTTGGATGAGGGGATTGAAGGATGGGTCAGCAAGTTTGCAGATGACACAAAGGTTGGAGGTGTCGTTGACAGTATAGAGGGCTGTTGTAGGCTGCAGCGGGACATTGACAGGATACAGAGATGGGCTGAGAGGTGGCAGATGGAGTTCAACCTGGATAAATGCGAGGTGATGCATTTTGGAAGGTCGAATTTGAAAGCTGAGTACAGGATTAAGGATAGGATTCTTGGTAGTGTGGAGGAACAGAGGGATCTTGGGGTGCAGGTACATAGATCCCTTAAAATGGCCACCCAAGTGGACAGGGTTGTTAAGAAAGCATATGGTGTTTTGGCTTTCATTAACAGGGGTATTGAGTTTAAGAGTCGTGAGATCTTGTTGCAGCTCTATAAAACTTTGGTTAGACCGCACTTGGAATACTGCGTCCAGTTCTGGTCGCCCTATTATAAGAAAGATGTGGATGCTTTGGAGAGGGTTCAGAGGAGGTTTACCAGGATGCTGCCTGGACTGGAGGGCTTATCTTATGAGGAGAGGTTGACTGAGCTCGGACTTTTTTCATTGGAGAAAAGGAGGAGAAGAGGGGACCTAATTGAGGTATACAAGGTAATGAGAGGCATAGATAGAGTCGATAGCCAGAGGCTATTTCCCAGGTTAGAAATGACTAACACGAGGGGTCATAGTTTTAAGCTGGTTGGAGGAAAGTGTAGAGGAGATGTCAGAGGCAGGTTCTTTACACAGAGGGTTGAGAGAGCATGGAATGCGTTGCCAGCAGCAATGGAGGCAGGGTCATTGGGGACATTTAAGAGACTCCTGGACATGCATATGGTCACAGAAATTTGAGGGTGCATACATTAGGATCAGTGGTCAGCACAACATCGTGGGCTGAAGGGCCTGTTCTGTGCTGTACTTTCTATGTTCTATATTCCCTACAGTGTGGAAACAGGCCCTTCAGCCCAACCAGTCCACACCGACCTTCCGAAGAGTAACCCACCCAGACCCATTTCCCTCTGCCTAACACTATGGGCAATTTAACATGACTAATTCACCCGACCTGCACATCTTTGGACTGTGGGAGGAAACTGGAGCACCCAGAGGAAACCCACACAGACTCGGGGAGAATGTACAAACTCCACACAGACAGACAGTCGCCCAAGGCTGGAATCGAACCTGAGACCCTGGTGCTGTGAGCCGGCAGTGCTAACCACTAAGTCACTGTGCCGCCCATGTTCCTTATATACATACAACTATGTGGATATCAAAGATTTAAAACAATAATGCCTTTTTTTTAAAAATCTGCTTTTCTATTCTGATGAATGAAGTGACTAACTTCACATTTCCCCATATTACATTCCATTTGCCATCCTGCTGTCCATTCACTCAATGTGTCTATATCTCTTAACAGAGAGTGCTCTGAGCATCTGACATTCTCACCTAGCGATATATCAGCAACCCCGAAACGTGATTCTCTATCTCTTTATCTAACTCATTCATCGAGATTGTTAACAGCTGAGGTACCAACACTGATGCTTGCAGCACTCAGAGTCAGAGAGTTATACAGCATGGAAACAGGCTCTTTGGCCCAAACTGGTCCATGCTGACCATGGCACTCACTCAGTTAGATCCAACTGCATGGATTTGGTCCATACCCCGCTAAACCCTTCCCATCCATGTACCTATCCAAATTTTTTTTTTTTAAATGTTGCTATTGTACCTGCCTCAACTATGTTCTCTGGCAGCCCATTCCTCATAGGCACCACCCTCTGTAAGAGGTTGCTCCTCAGATCCTTCTTAAATCTTTCCCCTCTCACCTTAAACCTATGCCGTATTGTTTTCAATTCTCCATCCTTGGGAAAAAGACTACATGTATTCATCCTATCAATGCCCCTCATGATTTTATACACCTCTATAAGGTCGCCCTTCATTCTCCAACATCCCAAGGAATAAAGTCCTATCCTGGCCAACCTCTCCCTGTAACTCAGGACCTACTAGCCTTGGCAACATACTTGTAAATCTTCTTTGCACTCCTTCCAGTTTAACTATGTCTTTCTTATAACAGGGTGACCAAATCTGTGCACAATACTCCAACTGCAGCCTCACCAATGACTTATATAACTGTAACATCAATGCCTCAACCAATGAAAGCCAGCCTTCATCACCACCCCTGTCTACCTGTGACACCACTTTCAATGAACTATGTATTTGTACTCCTAGGTCCCTCTGTTCCACAACACTCCTCAGCGCCTCACCATTTACTGTATAAATCCTACCCTGGTTTGACTTTCCAAAATGCAACATCTCACACTTATGTGTATTGAATTATATTTACCAACCCGCAGCCCCTTCCCCATCTGATCAAGGTCCCTCTATAATGTCTGATAACCTTCCTCGCCAATGATATCTCCTAATTTCGTATCATCCGCAAACCAACTAATCATGCTTTGTACATTCACATCCAGATCATTTATGTAAATAAGAAATAACACTCTACTATTCATAACCTGCTAACCTATGAACATTTTCATTTGTTCCTTCTCTCTGCCTATTAACCCGTCCCAATTTTTGTTTAGTCTGATTAGGCCACTTGGAGCATCTGGTTGCACAGTAACTGCCCTAAAAAAGAAAATGCATAAATCAAAGAACTGGCAGGTATCCTGACTCTCTGGATTTGGCAACATGCTGAGTTCCGGATATGTATACAGGCTGAGTGTTAGTTGGACCCTCCAATATTATCACGAGAGAATGGAACAATGACATTCAGAGCCCTGGGGAAATGAAGCATGAACTGTGACTGTGCAGGGCAGACATCTTGAAAACAATTTCAGAACCTACCCGTTTGTCTCTTTGTAAAGCTCAAATATGTGGCAAGCAGCATATGTTGGAGCAAGGCTGTAAATACCCAGAGCCATTTGAAGGGCTATAATAGTGGTGTCATGCTGTGAACAGAGATGAAATTCAGAATACAATCAATCATTAGACTAAATGGATTGCAGGTACAAGCAAACCGAGTTGTGCTCAACACTGAGTCACTGCCCCCAGACGGTGTTGAACACTGACTCACTGTATGGAGGGGGGGGTTAATACTGACCCTCCATGGCGGGTTCAGAATCAACACTGACAACCAGGAAGCAAGTACATGTTGGCCTTCCACAGATCACCATTGATCAAAATGTTAATGACATAGCATAAAATGTGATTTTTTTACATTATCCTGTCATGGTGGGATATTTAATCCCATCAATCATTTATACCCAACACTTTGATCCTCTTCAATCTCAGGTGACTCACCGCTGAATACATGATCATTTTGAGATGGGGAGTAGAATTGGTCTCATTTATTGAGCGAGTAATATTTTCGAGGATTTGTTTGAGGAGCACGCCTGCAAAAATAAACACATTTTTACAAACAGTAAAGGAATACAGATAAACAACTGGACCCCATACCAGAACATTAACTCTAAAGGTTATAATACCTCTGACACATTTACTGTGACACCAGACCCTCCGCAGACTGGTCAGTTTGGGGACAATTACTGTGAAACAAGGGACAGGTCAGTGTGGGGAGAGTTACTGTGAAACCTGACCCTCCAAGGACTGGTGTGTACAGTGACTGAAATCAGTCACTGTATGCAAATCTATTCCCATTAATCCATTAGAAATCTTTACCCTTCTGATTGCACATTATAATCCTAGATTGTGTAATCTCACTTATATTAAAACACTAGAACATAGAACAGTGGGCAAGCAACGGTCCCTGAGGAATGCAGTCAGCATGACAGAGAGGAGTGGGCGAGGTAAGGATACTGAGACAGCATCACTAAGAGGTGACGACATTCACTCACCCCCTTGCAGCCGTGATTTCTCCTTTGTCTGGTAGAGTCCAAACTCCGATCGGATGCCAAATTCCTTCAGTTGTCTCAAGTGTTCCATCTGCTCTGGCGTGGCCCAGGATGGGAGAGTGAAGTTGTGAACTTGCTGCCCAAGGAAGATGTTAGAACAAGAATTTATTAGGACTGTCCAGAGACACAGAGCTTATCCTAGTTTCCACAACTGGCCTCAAGTCCCTGAAAGGACACCCAATATGCCCCTAGAAAATAACAGGTGGTCAGTGAGCCTCAAGGGCAGGTAAATAATCACAAGGTTTGAATTTAGTTTTAACCATGACCTGCATTAAACCTTCTCAGACACTCCACCAAAAGAAAATGGACCACATATCTGATTTCAAAACACACTGTTAGAACTCTCAAAGATTTTTATTTTTTTTTAAACTGACCAAACTTTGTTCAAGGCAAGACCTGGAGGTTAGTTGCAGACTGATTCTTGATTAAAAGGATTTCTACAGACACAGCAACAATGGGAAGGGCATTTTATTTGAACAGATAGCAGAAGTTGGCTATTAACAAGGTCAGTACCTGGGACCTGCTTCTGACAAGTTTGTAAGATACCTTATGTTCAAGTATATGGCAGATATTGAATGGTAATTGAAGAAACAATCAACATATTAGGGCAGAACCAGGACTATAAATTGTTTTTTTTTGGATTATGTTTTCTGAAAAGATCACCTTGGCTGCTGAGAAGTCAGCATGAAGATTTGAAAGGTCCCTGCCTAACCTGGCACACCAACTTCCAAAAGCCTAAAGAGTAGAAAGCTGAGATGGAGGTCTTACTACCTTTGCCTGAATGAACTGAGAAGGTCTGTCTGTCTGTTGTGTGTGCCTGTCTGTTGGGAGCTGAAAACAAATGTTTCAGGTTTAAAGCATAAACTTTAATCAGCGTATCTTGTTTTTTTTCTGTTTCTGCTAAAGTGATTGTGTATTTAATAAATAGTTAAGTCTTTTGTTTGAGATACAAAATCAGTGTCTGAAATTAATTATTCACAAAGGCTTGGTTATTCACAAGTCTGGACAGGAACCATGAGAGTAATTATTGGGGGGGGGGGTCTGTGACAGTTTTATTGGACTGTGTCACAAATAGAGGGACCAAAACAGATTTGGTGTCTGTCTGTGCTGTAACACTTAACTCCCCTACCACCAAGTGGTAAAAACCTTTTTAAAAATCTATTCATGGAATGAGGACACCGCTGGCAAAGCCAGCATTTATTGCCCATTCCTCATACCAAGAGAGTAATTAAGAGTCAACCATATTGCTGTGGGTATGAGGTCTCACGTAGGCAGGGTGACAGATTTCCCTCCCCAAAGGGAGTGAACTCGATTGGATTTTGTCGACTATCAACAATTGGCTTCATACTCACCATTAGACGCTTCACTCTAGATTTTTTTTAAAAATTAAATTGAAATTCCATCACTGACCATGGCAAGGATTTGAACCCAGGTTCCAGAACAGGGCAGCAAACAACAGAGGTCCCAGAGGGGTATAGGAGGTACAGGAGTGAGGGCTCTCAAGAAAGCAACTGACTCCGGTTTCCTCCCACAGCCCAAAGATGTGCAGGTCAGGTGAACTGGCCACGCTGAATTGTCCGTAGCGTTAGGTAAGGGGCAAATGTAGGGGTATGGGTGGGTTGCGCTTCGGCGGGTCGGTGTGGACTTGTTGGGCCGAAGGGCCTGTTTCCACAGTGTAAAGTAATCTAATCTAATCTAATCTAAAAAAAAACAGGTAAGATTAGGGAGAATCCCGAGATATTCTACAAGTTTGTTGGGGAAGAGAATAGCCAGAGAAACAGTAAGGGTCTATTAGGGTCCAGTGGACAATTAGTTCTTGAAGCCAGAGAACACTGATAAAATGAGGACATCACATCTCTCTTGACACAGGAGGAGGAGAAGGATCAAGTACAGAATTCAAGAAGGTGGACTGTGGAATTCTTGAGCAGTTTAATATAAGGAGTGAGAAGGTATTGGAGGTGCTTGGCGGATTTAAAAGTGGAAAAATAACCAGGTCCAGATGAGTTGTATCCCAGGCTGCTGTGGGAGATGAGTGAGGAAATCATAGGTACCTGACCCAAATTTTTGTGGCCACAGGGGAAATGCCAGAGGACTGGAGGACAACTAATGTAGGTCCACTTTACAAGAAGGATGGTAAAGATAGACCAAGGAACTACAGCTCAAAGATTCTTACACTCATGGTAGGGAAACTAATGGAGAAAATAATGAAGGAGAAAAATCATCTCCACTTAGAGAGGCAAGGTTCGATCAGGGATCGTTAGCATGGTTTTGTCAAAGGGAGGTCATGCCCAACAAATCTGATGGAATTTTACAAGGATGTGACCAAGTGGTTGCATTAGTGTCGAATAGTTGACGTAGCTTAGATGGATTACAGGAGGCCTTTGACAAATTCCCACATGAGAAACTGATAAAAAGGGTAAAAGCTCATGGGATCCAGGGTAACTGCTCAAGTTGCATCCAAAATGACCTCTATGGCAGGAGAGAGAGGGTGGTGGTAGAAGGCTGTTTGTGTGACTGGAGCACATGTGCAGTGGTATACCACAGGGATCAGTGCTGGGTCCTTTATAGTTTGTGATATTCATAATGCTGGAGATGACCACATGGGAGAGATGGTAAGTTTAAGGATGACACAAAGATTGGCCGGGTGGTTTACAGTGAGGTGTTAGTTTGCAGAAGAATATAAAACGATTGACCAGATCAGTGAACAATGTAACTGAAACTGATAAATTTGAGTTACGCATTTTAAGAGAAGGATCAAGACAAGGGAGCACTCGAGAATGGCAAGACACTAGGAAACACGGAAGATCTTGGGGTGCTCATCCACAGAACCATCAAGATAATTAGACAGGTTAGTAGGGTAATTACTAAGGGCATACTGGACACTTATAATCTATGCCTCGACTGATGAAGGTAAGAGGAGGGTGGTCATGTTGGAACTTTGGCCATGCCGGAGCTCGAGTATCGTATGCAGGTCTGGTCACCACACTATAGGAAGAATCTTGATTGCATTGGAAGGGGTGCAGTGCAGATTCACCAGGAGGTTGCCTGGGATGGAGCATTTCAGCTATAGAGAGAGGCTAGGTAAGCTCAGGTTGTTTTCTTTGGAGCAGAGAAGGTCTTGGGGGGACCTGATAGGGGGGTATAAGATTACGAGGGGCACGGTCAGTATGAATAGAAAGCGGTTGTACCTGTTGGTCAATAACAAGTGGCATAATTTTAAAAAGTGTAAGGCAGGAGATTTAGAGGTAATATGAGAAAATATTTCTTTCACCCAGAGGGTGGTAGGGATCTGAAATGCAATGCCTCAGATTAGTTGAGGCAGGAAACCTAATAACCTTTTGAAGTGTCATAACATTCAAGGCTATGGGCCTAATGTGGAAAGTGGGCCTAGTGTTGGCAGTCATGTATTTTTAGCTACACGGATTGATGTAAAATGGTCTCTTCTTTACTGTATGATTCTATGAGCATTGTATGGGCCTCTCCATATTTCTGAAGAGATAACAGAGAAGGTCGGTGAGGGTAAAGCTGTTAATGTGATATACATGGATTTCCAGAAGGTGCTTGATAGAGTATCAAATAACGGACTTGAGGAAAGTTATCGGCCATGGGAGAAAAGGGGTTGTTGCAACATGGATACAAAATTGGCTGAATGACAAGAAAGAGACAGGAATAGTCAACGAACAGGCCAGAGGAAAGTTCGTGGTGGAGTTACATATCAGTGATTTGGATCTTGGTATGCAGTGGAAAATTTCAAAATCATCAGGTGACGTGAAATTGGGAAGAATAGTAACCTGTGAGGAGGATAGTGTGAAACTCCAAAAGGGCATTGACAAGTAGGAGTGAGCGAGCAGATAGGTGGCAGGTGAGGTTATGCACTTTAATAGGAAGAACACTGAAGGAGTGCATAAAGTAAGGGGTACAATTATAAAGGGGGTATCAGACCAGAGGGACATGGGTGTGGATGTGAAAAAATTATGGAAGGCGTCCGGACAAGTGGAGGGTGCAGTGAATAAAGCATACGGTGTTCTCAGCTTTATTGAGAGAGGCATAGAGTACAAGAGCAGGAAGGTGATGTTTAACTTGTTAGTCTTTGGCTTGAATATTATTGGAAAGATGCAAATCCTTGAAGCAGCTGGGATTGTTCACTTTAACAGAAGACAGCTGAGAAGAGATTTTATAGAGACTTTCAAAACCATTAGTGGGCTGAATAGTAGACAAATAGGAGACTGGGAGAACACAGCAAGCCAGGCAGCATCAGGAGGTGGAGAAGTCAACGTTTCAGGTCTTAACCTTTCTTGAGGAACAAGCTGTTCCTGTTTGTAAAATGATTTTTAAAATGATATACAGAAAAACAAGGGAAACGTGAGAACTTCAAATGAGTAGTTAAGGTATGGATGACATTAATGTACTATTTGTAAATGTGGAGGCAGGTTCAAATGAAGAGGGCACTGCATGATTATTTAGATATAAATAGTCTGCAATGGTATGGTGAAAAAAAACAGGAAATTGGCAAGAGGTAATAACTTTCATTTTAAGAGTTGTCTAGCAACAGTCACTGTACTTTTAGGTTTCTAATTAACCACAGACTTTAGGTTAAGAACAAAGAAAACTACAGCAGAGGAACAGGCCCTTCAGTCCGTGCCGATCCAGATCCTCGTCTAAACCTGTCACCTATTTTCTAAGGATCTATATCCCTCTGCTCTCTGCCCATTCATGTATCTGTCTGGATATGTCTTAAATGACGTGATTGTGCCCACCTCTACCGGCAACACATTCCAGGCCCTCACTACCCTCTGTGTAAAGAACATTCCACGTATACCTCCCTTAAACCTTTCGCCTCTCACCTTTAACCTGTGACCCCTAGTAATTGAGCCCCCCCACTCTGGGAACAAGCTTCTTGCTATCCACCCTGTCCAAACCTCTCATGATTTTGTAGACCTCAATCTTGTCTCCTCCTCAACCTCCATCTTTCTAATGAAAATAATCCTAATCTACTCAACCTCTCTTCATCCTGATGAACCTCCTCTGCTCCCTCTCCAAAACATCCACATCCTTTTGGTAATGTGATGACCAGAACTGTACGCAGTATTCCAAATGTAGCCAAGCTAACATCCTGTACAACTGGAACATGACTTGCCAACTCTTGTACTCAATACCCCGTCTGATGAAGGAAAGCATGCCGTATGCCCTATTGACCACTCTATTGACCTGCGTTGCCACCTTCAGGGAACAATGGACCTGAACACCCAGATCCCTCTGTACATCAATGTTCCTCAGGGCTTTTCCATTTACTGTACAGTTCGCTCTTGAATTGGATCTTCCAAAATGCATCACCTCGCATTTGCCCAGATTGATCTCCATCTGCCATTTCTCCACCCAACCCTCCAATCTATCTATATTCTGCTGACAGTCCCCTTCACTATCTGCTTATCCACCAATCTTAATGTCATCCATAAACTTGTTAATCAGATCACTTATATCTTCCTCCAGATCATTTATGTCTATCAGAAACAACAGGTCAGGAGAAATGAGATGTATTGAAGGTAGGCATATACTGTAACCTTATATCAAGGGCACCTTATCTCAGAAGCAATTATGATGCAAACCTAGTCTCCTGGTGTAAGGAGTAAACTGCTTCTGGGTAATGATTTAAAACATAGAACTTTACAGCACACAAACAGGCTCTTGGGACCACAATGTTGTGCCGAACATGATGCCAAATTAAACTAAGTTAAACTTAATCTAGTTTTGGGGTAAGGTGGGGGTGGAGGGTAAAGTTCAGGAGGAACAAAACCTGTTGGCATAATTAAACTCAGCCAAAGTAACAGAAAGTTCTCTTATCGTTTAAGTCCCCAAGCCAGAAAGTTCAAAAAGGGGTCTAAACAATCCATTGAAACATTAAATTCCTTGGAGCAATTCCTTGCGCTGAGAACTGTACTGATCAAGTGGACAACTCCCCATTTATCATGTTATGATTGCAGTAAAAATGAAGTGTTGCTCTTCAGCTTTCTTGCATCTGATTTTATGACTGGAGTGCTTCATCGACCTTTAGAAAAGGATGAATACTGACCAAGAATGGTTACATGCTCACCTAAACAGAGATTGGGGCAAACGTTAGCAGAGCCGACTGCATATAAAACCCATCTGCACAAAATGGTAATATCAAAGTCAAAACAGTGGAACAGACAATGACTTCAGCATTGAGAAATGTGCATTTGGTTTAATTCATATGTTTGTGATAACTTTGCATACTGGGAGACCTGTCAGCTTTGAAAAATAAAGAGATTGTGGAATTAGAAGTAGATAAATGGTCTTCTTAGCAGCAGCTACTTCAGCATAGACAAGGATAAAGAATGGGAAGTCTTGCTCTCTCTCTCTCTCTCTCACACCCCGAATCTCAAGTCAATCCCCAGTGATGAAGCAATTTCAAACAATCATTCACTGAGAGCTCAAGGAAATCTACAAACTTCCACTGTTGCTAAACGATTGAACCAATAGTTAAATTGTCCAAACTAGGGTCATTTGTGCAACTCATGGAATCCAAGAACATGAAACTACAACTGCCTTTACCTTCCGGTCAGTATATAGACCACCCCACCCACTAGCTTTTAAGCACAAAGTAAAGTGGTAGGATGCTCTATAAGGACATGGTATTCTTTGTGAGCAGGATGGAGGGTCTCCTGTTGTGAGTTCCCTGCCTGGTGCTGAGGTATGGGATAACTTGACCAGCTTCAAGAAATATTGAAGTGGAGGAGTAGGATCCAGTTGTTGTGGTCCATGGTGAGACCAGCAGCAGAGGCAAGAGGTCCTGTTTGGGGAAAATCAGGAATTAGGAACAAAATTAAAAAATAGAACTGCAAGGATTATCATCACTGAATTATTACCTGAGCCACATGCAAATTGGAATAGAGATAAGAAAATCAGGGAAGTAGACACATGGTGCAAGAAAGAAAGGTTCCATTTCAGGGGCACTGGCATCAATATGGGGAAAGGAAGGAACCGTATTGTCAGGATGGGCTCCACCTCAAACAATCTTGGACCAGCAGCCCAGTGAAAAGGTGGTTCAACTGTATTCACTAGAGTTCAGAAGAATGAAAGGGGATCTGATTAAAATGTATATAATTCTAACAGGACTGGACAGACTAGATGCAGGGAGGATGTTTCTTCTGGTTGGGGAGTTGAAAACCAAGAACATAGAGCTAAATGGAGTAAGACAACTCATTGGCCAGTTCCCAGGAGAGTGCACACCCTGGAAAGGCCACCTACATCTTGTTTGGAACAGTTCAATTGCTTAGCAACAACTAAATCAGAACCAATCACAATAAATTTCTGGTCACCCGGTTCTCGTAGAGTCAAAGTTGTACAGCATGAAGAGAGGCCCTCCAGCCCAAACTGGTCCATACTGACCAAAATGTCCATCCACGCTAACCCCATTTCCCTGCACTTGGCCCATACCCTCCTAAACCTTTCCTACCCAGATATTTGTACAAATACCTTTTAAATGTTGTTAATGTACCCGCCTCAACCACTCCTGCTGGCAGCTCATTCTATATGCAAACTACCCTCTGAAAATGTTGCCCCTCAGGTTCCCTTTTATTCTTTCCCCTCTAACCTTAAACTGATGTCCTCTAGTCCTCGATTCCCCATCCCTGGGAAAAAGACTGAGTGTATTCACCCTATTTATGCCTCTCATGATCTTATACACTTCTATAAGATCCCCCCTCAGTCTCCTACACTCGAAAGAAAGAAGTCCTAGCTTGTCCGACCTCTCCCTATGACTCAGACCCTTGAGTCCTGGCAACATCCTTGTACATTTCTTCTGCACTCTTCCCAGTTTAATAACATCTTTCCTACAGTAAGGTGACCAAAACTGAACACAGTACTCGAAGTGCGGCCTCACCAACGCCCTGTACAACTGCAACATAACTTCTCCACACGTGTACTCAATGTCCTGACTGATGAAGGCCAGTGTGTCAGAAACCTCCTTCAATGCCCTGTCTATCTGTCTCTCCATTTTCAGAGAACTGTGCACCTGAACTCCAAGGTCCCTCTGTTCCACTACACTCCTTAAGGCCCTACCACTCACCATGAAACTCCCTTGATTTGACTTTGCAAAATGCAACACCTCACACTTATCTATTTGCCAATTCGCGGCCCACTTCCCCAGCTGATCAAGGTCCTACTGCAATTTCTGATAACCTTCCTCATAATACTGCCTACTTCAGTATCATTTGCAAACTTACTAATCATTCTCATCTAAATCATTGATGTAGATAACAAACAGCAATGGGCCCAGCACTGACACCTGAGGTACACCACTAGTCCCAGGCCTCTAATTTGACAAACATCCTCCCACTATTACCCTCTGTATCCTACCATTCCTTTGAGGGGAGATATCATAGATGCAACAGGATGACTCCTATAAAGTTAACTGCTTCTTTTGAAACTGATGCACAACGAGCCCACCAAGATAATGTAGAAGAAAAGTGACAGAGTAAAAGGTCAAGAAATTGGATCACAAGGAGATGTAAATGGACAAATTTTAACCCCCTCCCCTTTCTCTCACACTTCAATGTTCATGTCATCAGGGACCATCCATGTGAGAACACTGATACTATAGTCACTTGACTGAAACCAGCTTGTGTTAAAAAAAATACAACACTGACATGAGGCTGCTCTCAGAATGTCAGACAGTTTGGGAGAGAGAGAGCAAAGAGAGAAGAGATCCCACCCAACAAAGGAAGAATCCTGTCCAGAATCCATTCAGAGGCAGAAAACTGGAATGCAGTCAGAGTAGGTAATAAGGAAGGCAAAAACTATCTTGGCATTTATTGTTAAAGAAATAGAATATAAAAGTTGGGAATCGTTGCTGCAACTGTTCAAGACAAGAGAGAGTATACCTGGAGTACGGTTTATAATTTTGGTCCCCTTACTCGAGTTGCAGTGGAGACAGTTCAAAAGTTATTCACTAGATTAATTCCAGACATGAAGGGTTTGTCTTATGAAGAAAGATTGAGCAATTTTAGCCTATACTTTAGAGGTATGAGAGGAAATATAATGGAGGTATATAAGATGCTAAGGAGGAGTGACAAGTCGGCATTGATAGGTTTCTTCATTTACAGCAATCTAGACTGAGAGTGCATAGTTTTAGGATAAGAGGTCGCAGATATAAGATATAGAGAAGGAAGAATTACTTCTCTCAAAAGAGCCATGAATCTGTGGAATTTGCTATCCCAGAGTGCAATGGATGCTGGGACATTAAGAAAATTTGAGGAGTTTGACAGGTTTTTAATTAATGGGTTGAAGGGTTGTGGAGACCAGATGGGAAAGCAGAACTGAGGCTGAGATGATTGAATTAAATGACAGAGCAGAACTCAAGGGGCTGTATTGCCTACTCTTGCTCTTTGTTCTTATATTTTATGTTAAAAATCGCACAACACCAGGTTATAGTCCTACAGGTTTATTTGGAAGTTTTGGCTTTCGGACCGTTGCTCCTTGATCAGGTACCAGTGCTCCGAAAGCTAGTGCTTCCAAATAAACCGGTTGGACTGTAACCTGGTGTTGTGTGACTTTTAACTTTGTCCACCCCAGTCCAACACCGGCACCTCTACATCATGGCTTATATTTTATAGCAGGACTATCCTTCTGTCTGTAGATTTTGAGAGGTAAAAACAATGACTGCAGATGCTGGAAACCAGATTCTGGATTAGAGTGGTGCTGGAAAAGCACAGCAGTTCAGGCAGCATCTGAGGAGCAGGGAAATCAATGTTTCGGGCAAAAGCCCTTCATCAGGAGAGGGCTTTTGCCCGAAACGTCGATTTCCCTGCTCCTCGGATGCTGCCTGAACTGCTGTGCTTTTCCAGCACCACTCTAATCCAGAATGTAGATTTTGAGAACTCAGTCAGATGTTCACTTCAGGGGCTTAACTGCATCTCCAACCTGCAAAGCTCTTTCAAGTAGGAAGTCTCTGAATTTATCCTCAGAACCATTACTGTCACTGAACCAAAATTATCAGGCCTGTAACACTTCCAGGTTTCATCTCAAAAGATAATAACAAGAGTAACTTTTTGAACTTGACAAAGTACACGCAGTCTCTTCTGTAATCATCTAGACTTGTGCGTTTGTGCTGTACGAGTGGGCACTGTTGAGATTCCATTTGAGGTTGAGAAATAAACACAAGTTCTTTCTTTTAAGCTAATGTGTCTGTTCTTGAGGTCACAGCACTCAAGGGTTGAAACCTTCTTTGAAGCACACCGTGTTGCAGTTAGATCGAAGTGAAGAAAGAAACTAGGGGAACCATCATATATCATCCTTAAACTGCCTGGAGCAGGCCATACATTCCTTCTCTCAAATGCATGGCCACAGTCACTTGGCTGCTCTTGGGATCTTTCTGTCTACAAATTAGCTGCAGCATTTCCAACATTAGAACAGTGGAAACAAACCAAACACTGTTTCAGTGGCTACAGAACACTTCAGCGCATTTTGAGGCTGTGAAAAGCACTAAAATATATACATATTCTGATTTTGATTAGGGGTTAAAGGTGACAGCCAGTCAGAATTTACATTAACTCCATTCACTCTCTACTCTTAAGTTCATGTGATGAGAAGTCTGATATGCGGTCAGACTGAAACTACAGGTAGAGGTAAACCACGAGAGTGGGAAGTGTGGTGCAATTGTCACTCTGAAGGGAAGGCATTTGTGCACATGTACACAAGCCTGTGTGCATGTTACATTGCATGCTCAACCTCCACCCCTGCCATATCCAGTTTGCAATCCCACAAAACAACTCACCTCACAGAACAGAGCATCATAAATCATCCACAGATTAAATAGTGTCAGGTTCGCAAAGGGAGTTCCAGTGTTTTTAGCCAGCGTCTTCAGGAATTCCTACATCAGCAACCAGTAAACAGTACATATTACATCAAAACATCCAGGTTAATGGGCATAAGAATGTGGTTGACATTGGAGAGAGGGGGGTCTCTTCAATAATCACCATTATAGTCCCAGAGAGAGGGTCTCTGCAATTATCACCATTACTGCTCATCAGAGAAGGGTCTCTGTAAAAGTTATTGTTACAGTCCCAGAGAGTGGGTCTCTGCAGTCATTATTGTTACAGTCCCAGAGGGAGGATCTCCATGATAGTCACTATTACAGTTCCAGAGGGAAGGTCTCTGCGATACTCACTGTTCATAGAATTCCTACAGTGTGGAGGCAGGCCATTTGGTCAGTCAAGTTCACACTGACTCTCCAAAGAGCATCCCACCCAGACCAGCCCCTTATCCTATCCCTGTAACTCTGCATTCCCCATAGCTAATCCACCTGATCTACACATCCCTGGACGCTATGGGCAACATAGCACAGCCAATCCACCTGCACATTTTTGGGCTGAGAGAGGAAACTGGAGCAACTGGAAGAAACCCACTCAGACACAGGAATAATGTGAAAACTACACACAGTCTCCAAGGATAGAATCGAACCTGAGTTCCTCTTGCTGTGAGGCAGCAACACTCACCAGTGGGTTACCATGCCGCCCCATTATTATACTCAAGGATGGACTGTCTCTGCAGGATTCTCCATTGCACAGACCCAGGGAGATGGTCTCTGCCATATTCGTCATTACAACACCCCTAGAGGGAAGATCTCTGTGATAATCACTAGAGGGAAGGTCTCTCTGATAATTACTTTTGTAGTGCCAGATAGAAGGTGACTGCAGTAATCAACACTGCAGCCCAAGGGGAGGGTCTGTGATAATTATTATCACAGCCCTTAAGTATCAAGGTCTGCATGATAACCAATGTTACAATCCCAGAGGCAGGGTCTCTGCAAGTATTATTGTTACCATAGTGACCGTCCCTCTGAACAGGTTGTCATCACTGGTGGAGTTTAGGATGAAGGGTCTCTGCAGTAATCACCATTACAGTCCTCGAGAGAGGTCTCTGTGACAATCTCCATTCCAGTCCCCTCTGCAGTCATTACTGTTACAGTCCCATGGAGAGGATTACAGTCACTTCAGAGGGTGCATTTCGACAGTCATTACCATTACCGTCTCTTCAGAGGGGGTGTCTCTCTGCTAAAGACCCAAAGACAGGGCCTCTGCAGTAATCAATGTTACAGTCCGAGGGACAGGGTACATATGATAATCATCTTTAAAGATTCCCCCAGAGGGAAGGTTTGTGCAATAATCACTGCTATAGCCTGAGATGAAAGGTCTTTATGATGCTCACAGTCATAGTCTAGGATGCAAAGTCCTTCACTAATCACCATTACACTCGAAGAAGGATAATCACCATTCATTTCCCTGAGAGAGAGAGGCTTCCTGTAGTAATTTCCATTAGAGCCTCCTCAGAGGGAGGGTCTCTGTGGTAATCACCATTACAGCTCAGAGATAGGCTTTCTTGGATAATCACTATAACAGTAGTAGAGGCAGGGTCTCTGCAATAATCTCGGACTATCACTACGAAAGGAAAACAGGAAATACTGTAAATAATTAGCAAGTTTGGGAGCTTCTGGAAACAGATAAATGAGAGGTACGAGTCTGAAAGTGGTGAGTTAAAGACAGAGAAGAAGAATGAAGCAAATAGAAAAAAAAAGATACTGGCACACTGCCTCTTCCCCAGGGTAAGTGGTTGACAGAACAGAGATTAGACAGACTCATTTGTTATCTATGCTCAACACTCACCCGGTTGTCTTGCATGGTCTTCTTGTATTCCCAACAATTCTTCGTCTCATTCTGCAACTGCTCAAAGCGAGGGCAGTTTCTCAATGGGTACAGCAGCAACTGAAATGATTCACATTGGTTCAGTTCCAGTGTTGGGGTCAATATCCGCCCCCTTCCCCCCACAGACCCAGTGCCAGGGTCATCAACCCCTCTTTGCTTACAAAGCCAGTGCTATGGATTCCCAACCCCAGGATCCAAACCTCCAGCCTCCTCCCACCCCAGCCCTCTCCCCACGGGCCCAGTGATAGGGCCAGCTCCCGACCCTCCTCCCACCCCAGCCCTCTCCCACTGGGCCCTGTGAGAGGAACAGCTCCCCACCCTCCTCTTACCCCAGCCCTCTCCCCATGGGCCCAGTGAGAGGACCAGCTCCCCACCCTCCTCTTACCCCAGCCCTCTCCCCATGGGCCCAGTGAGAGGACCAGCTCCCCACCCTCCTCTTACCCCAGCCCTCTCCCCATGGGCCCGGTGATAGGGCCAGCTCACCACCCTCCTCCCACCCCAGCCCTCTCCCACTGGGCCCTGTGAGAGGAACAGCTCCCCACCCTCCTCTTACCCCAGCCCTCTCCCCATGGGTCCAGTGATAGGGCCAGCTCCCCACCCTCCTCTTACCCCAGCCCTCTCCCCATGGGTCCAGTGATAGGGCCAGCTCCCCACCCTCCTCTTACCCCAGCCCTCTCCCCATGGGTCCAGTGATAGGGCCAGCTCCCCACCCTCCTCTTACCCCAGCCCTCTCCCCATGGGTCCAGTGATAGGGCCAGCTCACCACCCTCCTCCCACCCCAGCCCTCTCCCCATGGGCCCAGTGAGAGGACCAGCTCCCCACCCTCCTCTTACCCCAGCCCTCTCCCCATGGGCCCAGTGAGAGGACCAGCTCCCCACCCTCCTCTTACCCCAGCCCTCTCCCCATGGGCCCGGTGATAGGGCCAGCTCACCACCCTCCTCCCACCCCAGCCCTCTCCCACTGGGCCCTGTGAGAGGAACAGCTCCCCACCCTCCTCTTACCCCAGCCCTCTCCCCGTGGGCCCAGTGAGAGAACCAGCTCCCCACCCTCCTCTTACCCCAGCCGTCTCCCCATGGGCCCAGTGATATGGCCGGCTCCCCACCCTCCTCTCACCTCAGCCCTCTCCCCATGGGCCCAGTGATAGGGCCAGCTCACCACCCTCCTCCCACCCCAGCCCTCTCCCCATGGGCCCAGTGATAGGGCCAGCTCCCCACCCTCCTCCCACCCCAGCCCTCTCCCACTGGGCCCCGTGAGAGGACCAGCTCCCCACCCTCCTCTTACCCCAGCCCTCTCCCCATGGGCCCAGTGAGAGGGCCAGCTCCCCACCCTCCCCCCACCCCAGCCCTCTCCCCATGGGTCCAGTGATAGGGCCAGCTCCCCACCCTCCTCTCACCCCAGCCCTCTCCCCGTGGGCCCAGTGAGAGAACCAGCTCCCCACCCTCCTCTTACCCCAGCCGTCTCCCCATGGGCCCAGTGATATGGCCGGCTCCCCACCCTCCTCTCACCCCAGCACTCTCCCCATGGGCCCAGTGATAGGGCCAGCTCCCCACCCTCCTCCCACCCCAGCCCTCTCCCCATGGGCCCAGTGATAGGGCCAGCTCCCCACCCTCCTCCCACCCCAGCCCTCTCCCACTGGGCCCCGTGAGAGGACCAGCTCCCCACCCTCCTCTTACCCCAGCCGTCTCCCCATGGGCCCAGTGATAGGGCCAGCTGCCCACCCTCCTCTCACCCCAGCCCTCTCCCCATGGGCCCAGTGAGAGGGCCAGCTCCCCACCCTCCCCCCACCCCAGCCCTGTCCCCATGGGCCCAGTGATAGGGCCAGCTCCCCACCCTCCTCTTACCCCAGCCGTCTCCCCATGGGCCCAGTGATAGGGCCAGCTGCCCACCCTCCTCTCACCCCAGCCCTCTCCCCATGGGCCCAGTGAGAGGGCCAGCTCCCCACCCTCCCCCCACCCCAGCCCTGTCCCCATGGGCCCAGTGAGAGGGCCAGCTTCCCACCCTCCTCCCACCCCAGCCTTCTCCCCATGGGCCCAGTGATAGGGCCAGCTGCCCACCCTCCTCTCACCCCAGCACTCTCCCCATGGGCCCAGTGAGAGGACCAGCTCCCCACCCTCCTCTTACCCCAGCCGTCTCCCCATGGGCCCAGTGATACGGCCGGCTCCCCACCCTCCTCACACCCCAGCCCCCTCCCCATGGGCCCAGTGAGAGGACCAGCTCCCTACTGTCCTCCCACTCCAGCCCTCTCTCCATGGGCCCAGTGAGAGGGCTAGCTCCCCACCCTCCTCTCACCTCAGCCCTCACCACAGGGACACTGTTGCCTTTTAGCCAAGGTATTTGGGATACTTGCCCAGTCATCCATCGTTGGCACTGTATGCACAGGGATTGGCTGCCAGCTAAGATTGGTACGGAAGACCTGTTGTCCATGTGGAGGGTAGAAGCCAGCCAGATCTGCCTCAGCACTCATCAGAGTCCGGTCAATATCTGTACTCCGAACATAAATCTATAGCAGAGAGCACACATTGTACTCGTGGGAACATAAAAGAGCCATCAAGGCTGTTGCGTGTTGAGAACAACCATAGCAACCCACCTTCTGACCCAATCCTAGTTGGACATTCGCAGCAGAACCACACCTGATTTTTTTTGTTTTGGACCCAGTTTATTTAGAGTCAGAGTGATAGAGATGTACAGCACGGAAACAGATCCTTCGGTCCAACCCGTCCATGCCGACCAGATATCCTAACCCAATCTATTCCCACCTGCCAGCACCCAGCCCATATCCCTCCAAACCCTTCCTATTCATATACCCATCCAAATGCCTCTTATATATTGCAATTGTACCAGCCTCCACCACATCCTCTGGCAGCTCATTCCATACACGCACCACCCTCTGCATGAAACATTTGCCCCTTAGGTCTCTTTTATATCTTTCCCCTCTCACCCTAAACCTATGACCTCTAGATCTGGACTCCCTGACCCCAGGAAAAATTCTTTGTCTATTTATCCTATCCATGCCCCTCATAATTTTGTAAACCTCTATAAAGTCACTCCTCAGCCTCCGATGCTCCAGGGAAAACAGCTCCAGCCTGTTCAGCCTCTCCCTGTAGCTCAGATCCTCCAACCCACGGTCAAACCAAGATACGTATTCCACAATATCACAAATATTCAGTCAGACAGCATCACTTGACTCAGCCTCTTGTTGCGAACCTATTCCTAAAATCATAGACGTTTGCAGCATGGAAAGTTGCCATTCAGCCCAAGTTATTTGTTGTTTTAAGTCTGTCCAAGAGAAAGGCTGCAGTAGTGAGTACAGTGGATTCTTTCTTGATTATATGTTTTTGGAGATAAGTCTCTTGATTAAACTTAAAATATAAGCCATAGCTATTAATTTAACCTGGGGCAGTGTTTGTAGAGGAATAAGACGGTGTTATTTTCTGGGTCTGTAGATTGTGAAGGAGCAAAAATGGCCTTTGCAGTGATATGTACTTCTTGTCAGATGTGGGAGTTTAAAGAGAGTTTAAGGGTTACTGTGGATTATATCTGCCATAAATGCTGTTGGATGCGAATTTTATCAGATCGAGTGGTTCGATTGGAGAGACAGATAGAAGCGATGAGGAATTTGCAACAGCAACAGTATGTGGTGGATGGCAGTTATAGAAAGGGGGGAAACTCTCAGATACAGTCACATAGATGGGTTAACTCCAGGAAGGGTAAGAGAGGTAGGCAGCTAGTGCAGGAGTCTTTTGTGGATATACCCATTTCAAACAGGTATGCTGTTTTGGAAAATGTAGGGGGTGATGGATTCTCAGGGGAATGTAGCATGAACAGCCAAGTTTCTGGTATTGAGACTGGCTCTAATGCAACGAGGAGTACGTCGGCTTCCAAGAGATCAATTGTGTTAGGGGATTCTGTAGTCAGAGGTACAGACAGACGTTTCTGTGGCCAGCAGAGAAAAAGCATATTGGTGTGTTGTTTCCCTGGTGCCAGGATCAAGGATGTCTCACGGGGGGGAGAGGGGCCAGCAGGAGGTCATTGTCCACATTGGAACTAATGATATAGGAAGGGAAAAGGTTGAGATTCTGAAGGGAGATTACAGAGAGTTACACAGAAATTTAAAAAGGAGGTCCTCAAGGGTAGTAATATCTGGATTACTCCCAGTGCTACGAGCTAGTGAGGGCAGGAATAGGAGGATGGAGCAGATGAATGCATGGCTGAGGAGCTGGTGTATGGGAGAAGGATTCACATTTTTGGATCATTGTAATCTCTTTTGGGGTAGAAGTGACCTGTACAAGAAGGATGGATTGCACATAAATTGGAAGGGGACTAATATACTGGCAGGGGAATTTGCTAGAACTGCTTGGGAGGATTTAAACTAGTAAGGTGGGGGGTGGGACCCAGGGAGATAGTGAGGAAAGAGATCGATCTGAGACAGGTACAGCTGAGAACAGAAGTGAGTCAAACAGTCTTGGCAGGCAGGGACAAGGTAGGACTAATAAATTAAACTGCATTTTTTTCAATGCAAGGGGCCTAACAGGGAAGGCAGATGAACTCAGAGCATGGTTAGGAACATGGGACTGGGATATCATAGCAATTACGGAAACATGGCTCAGAGATGGGCAGGACTGGCAGCTTAATGTTCCAGGATACAAATGCTACAGGAAGGATAGAAAGGGAGGCAAGAGAGGAGGGGGAGTGGTATTTTTGATAAGGGAGAGCATTACAGCTGTGCTGAGGGAGGATATTCCCGGAAATACATCCAGGGAAGTTATTTGGGTGGAACTGAGAAATAAGAAAGGGATGATCACCTTATTGGGATTGTATTATAGACCCCCCAATAGTCAGAGGGAAATTGAGAAACAAACTTGTAAGGAGATCTCAGCTATCTGTAAGAATAATAGGGTAGTTATGACAGGGGCTTTTAACTTTCCACACATCGACTGGGACTGCCATAGTGTTAAAGGTTTAGATGGAGAGGAATTTCTTAAGTGTGTACAAGACAATTTTCTGATTCAGTATGTGGATGTACCTAACTTGACCTACTCTTGGGAAATAAGGCAGGGCAGGTGACTGAGGTGTCAGCGGGGGAGCACTTTGGGGCCAGCGACCATAATTCTATTCGTTTTAAAATAGTGATGGAAAAGGATAGACCAGATCTAAAAGGTGAAGTTCTAAGTTGGAGAAAGGCCAATTTTGACGGTATTAGGCAAGAACTTTCAAAAGCTGATTGGAGGCAGATGTTCGCAGGTAAAGGGACGGCTGGTAAATGGGAAGCCTTCAGAAATGAGATAACAAGAATCCAGAGAAAGTATATTCCTGTCAGGATGAAAGGGAAGGCTGGTAGGTATAGGGAATGCTGGATGACGAAATAAATTGAGGATTTGGTGAAGAAAAAGAAGGAAGCATATGTCAGTTACAGACAGGATAGATCGAGTGAATCCTTAGAAGAGTATAAAGAAAGTAGGAGTATCCTTAAGAGGGAAATCAGGGGACATGAAATAGCTTTGGCAAGTAGATTTAAGGAGAATCCAAAGGGTTTTTACAAATATATTAAGGACAAAAGGGTAACTAGGGCCCCTCAAAGATCAGCAAGGCAGCCTTTGTGTGGAGCCACAGAAAATGGGGGAGATACTAAATGAATATTTACTGTGGAAAAGGATATGGAAGATATAAACTGTCGGGAAATAGATGGTGACATCTTGCAAAATGCCCAGATTACAGAGGAGGAAGTGCTGGATGTCTTGAAACGGTTAAAGGTCGATAAATCCCCAGGACCTGACCAGGTGTACCCAAGAACTCTGTGGGAAGCTAGAGAAGTGATTCCTGGGCCTTTTGCTGAGATATTTGTATCATCGATAGTCACAGGTGAGGTGCCGGAAGACTGGAGGTTGGCAAACGTGATGCTATTGTTTAAGAAGGGCGGTAAAGACAAGCCAGGGAACTATAGACTGGTGAGCCTGAGCTCGGTGGTGGGCAAGTTGTTGGAGGGAATCCTGAGGGACAGGATGTACATGTATTTGGAAAGGACTGATTCGGGATAGTTAACATGGCTTTGTGCATGGGAAATCATGTCTCTCAAACTTGATTGAGTTTTTTGTAGTAACAAGGAAGATTAGATTAGATTACTTACAGTGTGGAAACAGGCCCTTCGGCCCAACATGTCCACACTGACCCGCCGAAGCGTAACCCACCCATTCCCGTACATTTACCCCTTTACTTAACACTACGGGCAATTTAGCATGGCCAATTCACCTGACGTGCACATCTTTGGACTGTGGGAGGAAACCGGAGCACCCGGAGAAAACCCACGTAGACACGGGGAGAATGTGCAAACTCCACACAGTCAGTCGCCTGAGTCTGGAATTGAACCCAGGTCTCTGGCGCTGTGAGGCAGCAGTGCCACCCACTGTGCCACCCACAATGATTAGATTAGTTACAGAGTGGAAACAGGCCCTTCGGCCCAACAAGTCCACACTGACCCGCCGAAGTGCAAACCACCCAGACCTATTCCCCTTGATGAGGGAAGAGCAGTAGATGTGATCTATACGGACTTCAGTAAGGTGTTCGACAAGGTTCCCCATGGGAGACTGATTAGCAAGGTTAGATCTCATGGAATACAGGGAGAACTAGCCATTTGGATACAGAACTGGCTCAAAGGTAGAAGACAGAGGGTGGTGGTGGAGGGTTGTTTTTCAGACTGGAGGCCTGTGACCAGTGGAGTGCCACAAGGATCGGTGCTGGGTCCACTACTTTTTTGTCATTTACATAAATGATTTGGATGCGAGCATAAGAGGTACAGTTAGTAAGTTTGCAGATGACACCAAAATTGGAGGTGTAGTGGACAGCGAAGAGGGTTACCTCAGATTACAACGGGATCTGGACCAGATGGGCCAATGGGCTGAGAAATGGCAGATGGAGTTTAATTCAGATAAATGCGAGGTGCTGCATTTTGGGAAAGCAAATCTTAGTAGGACTTACACACTTAATGGTAAGGTCCTAGAGAGTGCTGCTGAACAAAGAGACCTTGGAGTGCAGGTTCATAGCTCCTTGAAAGTGGAGTTGCAGGTACATAGGATAGTGAAGAAGCTGTTTGGTATGCTTTCCTTTATCAGTCAGAGTACTGAGTACAGGAGTTGGGTTTATCACCTCACATTTGCTATTTGCCAAAATGACCACAGCCAGCATCAGCGACTGTGTAATAATGTGTTGGAGTCAGCACAACTGAAGACCTGAGCGTCAAACACAGGTTACCAGTGAAACACAAGTGAGAAAAACCCAGCATGTGCACTCTGTGGCGTTCAATGTTGAGCTAACCCTTCAGTTGACAGTGAATTGTTTAGCCCTCACTAAGCTCCTCACTTATTCAGTTGCTCGCTGAGACAGACACACACACACAAACACCATCACTTACTCTCCTCCCACAACACCCCTCACCTCTTGTCGGTCGTACGAGGAGTTGAGGAAATCTTCATAACGTTGTCGCAGAAACCGGCCCAGCTCATAATGCTGCCTCATCCCAACCTGGAAAAGAGCAGCAGGAATCCCTGGTCATTACTGAAGGAGACCAGTCAGCACCAGACATCAGCTCACAATCACAAGGATTCGCTCCAACAGTAACCTTCTCCACCTCCAGTTTCAATCCAGCACACTGGACGCCCGTTCCCTTCACGACTCAGTGACACCCAGTGCGGGGAGAAATACGAGGTCCCAGGGACCAGCCTGGTGGGAATGGGTCGACTCTTGTCAAGCAACGTGGGAATTACGAGGCAAAATTAGCCTCAGTGCCCTGGAGGCAAAGCAAAGGAAGCCAGTCAGGGCTGTCCAGTCAGTTTTGCTTAGATATCGGGAGTCTGTATTGTGCTGGGTTGGGATGGGAGCGACTCGCCACATGGTATACTAACCCCCCCCCCCCAAGCCTTTCATATCTGGAATGAGACTGGTGGAGGAATGGCAACCGTTTGTGACAATTGCCTGTACATGTGTCAATATCCTCAGAGGAGACAGACAGACAGACAGATAGGGGCATGAGCTATTGGGGTGTGCTCAGTGTGGCATATACCTGTCCATCCTAATATTAAACTGAAGACGATTTATAGGAGCAGTCCACGGATGTGATCTTACAGGTGAGAACAGGAATAAACACACCATGCTGATACAGAAATACCCATTCGAGTTCTTCCACACTGAGCCATGACGAGCAGCATCCAGATTTCCCCAGTCTCTCACACAGCTTCACAGTGATCAGAGAGCAGGCAGGAGAGACTGCAAGAGGCAGCGAGTGTGCGACAAGGACCAACTGACCTGCGTAAGCTGGCCAAAGCCTTGTGGCCAGTCCTCCGGCTTATGAGGATCTGTTTTGAATGTATGGATCGGAGATCGGTCTCCATGGCGATACACCTGGGAATATAAAGTGCAGGTTACACTGGCTGCATTAAGAATTGAATTCTTCAGCAATTACTCTCAGAATCCAAGAAAAAGAGCAAGGCTTGGGAAGGAGTTGATGGAAGGAAAAGCGGAAGAGGGGATCAGAAAGGTGGGAAAGAGAGATCTCCAATCCTTCATATACAGTGGGTGGAAATTTCTGCTTAATACCTGTCTGCAATATCAGAATCTCACAAATCACAGTCTAGGGTTGGGAAGGACTGTAAGGGACAGAGAGAGCATCTTTTTCCTTAGTGTGACAATACAATGATTGAAGAGGTGTATTTTGTCCTTTTTTGCCTTATGAACAAAGATTGAGACAGAGGTGTGCTGCAAGCTAATAAAGTAAACAGCTTTAGGTGCCTTAAGATTTTTTTTAAAATGTTGGAACAATAAAAAATATGGGTGGAACCAGGGTTTGGGTTTAGCTTTCAGCAGTTACTGGATATTGAAGCTGGTTATCCAAGCTTTCACTCTGTTCGAGCTAAAAGTTTGGGTCTTCTTCCTGCTGTCAGAATCGTATGCGAGATAATAAGTTTTCCTGAATTTGCCTTTACAAGGGATGTTGTGGGATGTTACTATATTGGAACATTTGCCATTTACCAGTTCTATCATTCTATTAAACTTTCGAACTGGAGGCTTGTGTCCAGTGGTGTGCAGCAAGAATAAGTGTTGGGTCCACTGCTTTTCGTCATGTACACAAATCATTTGTGGATGTGAAATAATTGAAATGGTTACTAAGTTTGCAGATGAAACTGAAATCGGAGGTGGAGTCAATAGTGAAGAAGGTTATCTCATAGTATAATGGGCCAAGGAGTGGCAGATGGAGTTTAATTTGGATAAATGCGAGGTGTTGCATTTTGGTGAGGCAAGTCAGAGCAGGAATCATATACTTAATGGTAAGGTCCTGGGGGAATGTTGCCAAACAATGAGACCTAGGAATGCATGTTCACAGTTTCTTGAAAGTGGAGTTGCAGGTAGACAGGGTGGTGAAAGTGGCATTTGGTATGCTTCCCTTTATTTCTCCAGCTTCCTCATTTCCCCTACCCCCACCTTATCTCAGTCCCAACCCCCGGATTCAGCACCACCCTCTTGACATGCAATCTTCTCCCCGACCTGTCCGCCCCCACCCCCTCTTCAGCCTATCACCCTCACCTCCTTCCACCTATTGTATTCCCAACACCCCTCCCCCAAATTCCCTCCCCTCTACCTTTCATTTCAGTCTGCTTGGCACACCAGCCTCATTCCTGAAGGGCTTATGCCCAAAACGTCGATTCTCCTGCTCCTCGGATGCTGCCTGGCCTGCTGTTTTCCAGCACCACATTTTTCAACCTTATTAGATTAGATTAGATTACTTACAGTGTAGAAACAGGCCCTTCGGCCCAACAAGTCCACACCGACCCGCCGAAGTTGGTCAGTGCATTGAGTATAGGAGTTGGGATGACATGTTGCAGCTGCATGAGACATTGGCTGGGCCACTTTTGGAATACTGCATTCAAATCTGGCCCCTTTGCTGTAGGAAAAATGTTGTTAAACTTGAAAGGGTTCAGATAAGATTTACAAGTATGTTGCTGGGGTTGGAGGGTTTTAGCTATATGGACAGACTGAATAGACTAGCTATTTTCCCAGGAGCGATCAAGGTTAAGGGGTGACCATATAGAGGTTTATAAAATAATGAGGGGCATGATTAGGGTGAGTAGCCAAGGTCTTTTTCCATGGTAGGGAGTCCAAAAGTACAATGCATAGATTTAAGGTTAGAGGGGAAAGATATAAAAGGGACCCAAGGGGCAATTTTTTCATGCAGAGGATAGTGCACGTATGAAAGGTGCTGCCAGAGGAAGTGGTAGAAGTTGGTATAATTACAACATATGGATGGAGATATGGGGCTAGGGGGATAGTGCACAAATAACTTATATAAGGAACAAGAGGATGGCCAAGGGGTGGCACGGTGGCTCAGTGGTTAGCACTATTGTCTCACAACGTCAGGGACCCGAGTTCAATTCCAGCCTCAGGCAACTGCCTGTGTGGAGTTTGCACTTCCTCCCCGTGTCTGCGTGGGTTTCCTCCGGGTGCTCCAGATTCCACCCACAGTCCAAAGATGCGCAGGTCAGGTGAATTGGCCACGCTAAATTGCCCGTAGTGTTCAGGGATGTATAGGTTAGGTGCATTAGTTAGGGGAAATGTAGGGTAATGGGTCTGGGTGGGATACTCTTCGGAGGGGTGGTGTGGACTTGTTGGGCCGAAGAGCCTGTTTCCACACTGTAGGAATTCTAATTCTAATTCAAAAAAAGTGAGGGTAGGGTTGATCAGGGATAGTGTAGGGAACTTGCATCTGGAGGCAGAGGAGGTAGGGGAGGTCCTTAATGAATACTCTGCTTCAGTATTCACTACTGAGAGGGACCTTGACGTTTCTGAGGACAACATGAAACAGACTGATACGCTCAAACTGTTTGATGTTAAGGAGGAAGCTGTGCTGAAAATTTTGAAAATCATGAGGATAGATACATCCCCTGGACGAGACGGGATATACACACAGGAAGCAAGGGATAACATTGCTGCGCCTTTGCCGATGATCTTTGTGTCCTCACTGTGCACTGGAGTAGTACCAGGTGATTGGGGTTGGCAAACGCTATTCCCTTGTTCAAGAACGGGAACAGGGATAACCATGCTGGAGATCAGAGTCTAGATTAGAGTGGTGCTGGAAAAGCACAGCAGGTCAGGCAGCGTCCGAGGAGCAGGAAAATTGGGCATACCTCACAAACCTTATCGAATTATTTGAGGACATGATAAAACACAGTCAAAGGTAGAGCAGTGGATGAGGTATATACGCGTTTTAGCAAGGTGTTTGATAAGGTTCCCCATGGCAGGCTCATTCAGAAAGTAAGGGGACATGGAATACAGGGAAATTTGGCTACCTGGATACAGAATTGGATGGCCCATAGAAGACAGAGGGTGGTGGTAGATGGAAAGTATTCAGCCTGGAGCTAGGTGACCAGTAGTGTTCTGCAGGGATCTGTTCATAGAATCCCTACAGTGTGGAAACAGGCCATTTGACACAAGTCCACACTGACCCTCTGAAGAGTAACCCACCCTTAACCTGCTACACTACATTTACCCCTGACTAATTCCACTGAGCCTACACATCGCTGAACACGAAGGGCAATTTAGCATGACCAATTCACCGAACCTGCACATTTTTGTATTGTGGGAGGAGACCGTAGCACCCAGAGGAAACCCACAGAGACACGGGGAGAATGTGCAAACTCCACACAGACAGTCACCCAAGGCAGGAATCAAACCCAGGTCCCTGGTGCTGTGAGGCAGCAGTGCTAACCACTGAGCCACTGTGCCAGTGGGACCTCTGCTCTTCGTGATTTTTCTAAATGACTTGGATGAAGAAGTGAAAGGGTGGGTTAGTAAGTTTCCTGATGACATGAAGGTTGGTGGAGTTGTGGATGGTGTGGAGGGCTGTTGTAGGTTGCAATGCGACATTGACTGGATGCAGAGTTGGGTTGTGAAGTGGGAGATGGTGTTCAACCTGGAAAAGTGTGAAGGTCAAACAAGGTTAAAGGCAGGATTCTTGGCAGTGTGAAGGAACAGAGTGATCTTGGGGTCCACGTTCACAGATCCCTCAAAAGTTACCACCCAAGTTGATAGGGTTGTTAAGGCGGCATATGGTGTGTTGCCTTTCATTAGTAGGGGGATTCATTTTAAGAGCCGTGAGGTTATGCTGCAGCTCTATATAGCCTTGGATAGACCACACTAGGAATATTGTATTCAATTCTGGTTGCCCCATTATAGGAAGAATGTGGAAGCTTCAGAGAGGGTTCTGAGGAGATTTACCAGGATGCTGCCTGGACTGGAGAGTATGTCTTATTAAGAAAAGTTAAGGGAGCTAAGGCTTTTCTCATTGGAGCAAAGAAGGATGAGAGGTGACTTGATAGAGGTGTACAAAGGTGATGAGAGACATAGATAGAGTAGATAGACAGAGACTTTTACCACCCTGGGAAAATGCTATTATTCTACGTTATGATGTGTAGCAAATAAGTGTTTTGTGGCCACTTCATATATTGGTCACATTTTTTGATTCGTGTGGAAACATGATTTTTTCCTTTGGTTATTTTCTATCACTTTAAGACTACTGTCGTCCTGTCAAATCACCAGTGAGCTCAACTGGAGCTTCTCAATGGAAATGGCTATCTCAATGGGGCATAATTTTAAGGTGATTGTAAGGAGGTATAGGAGAGATGTCAGAGATAAGTTCTTTACAGAGAGCACGGTGGATGCGTGGAATGAACTGCCAGCGGTGGTGGTAGAGTCAGAGACATTAGGGACATTTAAGCAACTCTTGGAAAGGCACATGAATGACAGTAAAATGAGGGCATGTAGGTTAGTTTTATCTTTGAGAAGGATAAAAGATTGGCACAACGTGGATGGCTGATGGACCTGTATTGTGCTGTACTGTCCTACGTCCTACATAGGCCTAACAATATGACGGGAGAGGATTCAGGCTTGGTACCAGAGCCCAGGGCAGGGCGGAGACTCAGGATCATTGAATGGTTTGAGGGAGTTGGTGGAAACGCACGAGCACAGACACAAAGGTTTGAAACTCTTTTCTAAGCATTCACCATGCTATTATTCTACGTTATGATGTGTAGCAAATAAATGCTTTGTGGCCACTTCAAATATTGGTCACATTTTTTGATTCGTGTGGAAACATGATTTTTTCCTTTGGTTATTTTTTTATCACTTTAAGACTACTGTCGTCCTGTAAAATCACCAGTGAGCTCAACTGGAGCTTCTCAAACAGGACTAAAACCACAGTAGCAACAACTGATCATCATCTTACTGGATTATGTTCAAGCAGCACAAAAGCAAATTACTACAGTTGTCACAAACTATTTTCCAATATTTCCATTTACCATTTTAACTCTACATTTTCCAGGGAAATTAGGGATGGAAATTAACACTGACCTCAGCAGCGGTGCCCAGAAAAAAGTTGGAAAGCTAGCATGACCCCTGACAACAGCAAAATAAACCACAAGATAGGCGCATCATAGATTCAGTATATTAAAATGCAAGTGCTCTAGGCCAACATATACAAGTCATCAAAAAAAAAGAAAGCTGCTGAAACAGCAGTTTGTCAAAACTTTTTGTCTTGCACATGTCAGGATGTTTTCCAAGAAAAAAAAGGGTAATCAACATTTATAAGATGTGAACGTTTTAACTGGTTGGAAGCCATGTTCGGGTTGGTAGAGGCATTGCATGGAGAATGCATGAGTTAATGATCATTGACGGTTAACAACCAGGCTTTGGCTTTGTCCTGAGAAACAAGACAATAACCAGCTGTCACTACCTTTGTAGAGATTAAACAGGTGAGTGCACACGTTCTGTCTGTCTGCAGAGTCCTGTATATGGACAGAAGGTAGCTTCCAGTATGTGCAAATACACAAATTTGAGTGTCTGACTGATAATCTGAAATTGATCAGATTAATTACATTCAGCAGTATCTAGCAAATGTTGTGTAACTTCAGAATTGCATCCAATATCTGACACAGTGAGGGCTGACTAAATTTGGTCAGCACCTTGCTTGTTGCAAACAACTTAAGGGATTTGTCCAATTCCTCCACATTTCTCAACTTGTTCTACCCCCCCAGTCCCTAATGTCTGATATTTAACTCGCATCCAATCCAGAATCCCTCACAGCAATGCCCACTTCACTGCATTCCACTCTACTTCCCAGTTGCATACCTGCCTGACAGTCAGTCACCCATTCAATCCAATTGGCTGCTGGTGAGGGGAAAAAAACATTTAGAATCAATCCCTACCGTGATACTCCAAGCAGCTCCAGGAAACCCAATCCTCCTAAACCACAAATCTCAGACCTGCCTCATAGCTATTATTGCAGTCCTTGTTCTGCTTCTATAGCTTTCTTGGGAAACGTTCTGAGAGGAATTGCTTCTGAATTTCCTCAGAGGCAGTAGTTTACAGAGGGAACAACATTATCACTACTTTCCACAGAGAACGAGGACTGCAGATGCTGGAGATCAGAGTCGAGGGTGTGGTGCTGGAAAAGCACAGCAGGTCAGGCAGCATTCAAGAAGGAGAAGAATCGATGTTTCGGGATTCCTGATGAAGTGCTTATACCGGAAACGTTGATTCTCCTGCTCCTCGAACGCTGCCTGTCCAGCAGCACTACTTTCTATCACGAATAACAGACCCTTCTCTCCACAAATGGTCAACTCTGTAATGAGCAGTGAAATATGTCACACACCAACACTCCATTCAGCTATATCAAAATAAGATCACAAAAAGCCAAGGGGACCAAATTAGTTCCACACAACTGTGAGTAAATCACACTGTGGATACAGATGGCAGCCAGGTCCTGCCTTGTACAAGGCTGCATGACAGCTCTACCCAAATCCGTTACTGGTGGAAAAACCCCTGTTCCTCTTTCTGTATCATTTCCTCAACCTGGCAAGGACATCATCTCAAATTGTGTGGTGCAGATGCTGGTCTCCTTGGTTCATGGGAGGTGCAGCAAGGGCGGGAGAGATTGGGTCTATGTTTGGCGGGGCAGTGAGGGCAGGAGAGATTGGGTCTGTGTTTGGAGGGGCAGTGAGGGCAGGAGAGATTGGGTCTGTGTTTGGAGGGGCAGTGAGGGCAGGAGAGATTGGGTCTGTGTTTGGAGGGGCAGTGAGGGCAGGAGAGATTGGGTCTGTGTTTGGAGGGGCAGTGAGGGCAGGAGAGATTGGGTCTGTGTTTGGAGGGGCAGTGAGGGCAGGAGAGATTGGGTCTGTGTTTGGAGGGGCAGTGAGGGCAGGAGAGATTGGGTCTGTGTTTGGAGGGGCAGTGAGGGCAGGAGAGATTGGGTCTGTGTTTGGAGGGGCAGTGAGGGCGGGAGAGACAGAAACTGGTTTTGGAGGAGCAGCTCTATCATTCCGAGACCTGCGTGTGTGCTCCAATCACTGCTCCATTGTCAGCTGTCGCTCTCAGCAACGGTCAGTTCTGAGCTGTGCTTTAAAAAGCTCACAGGAAAACCACATAAAGGCCAGAATCAGCAGTTTCAACTCAACAACTGACAGTGCCCTTTCTTGCTCAAAAGCCGATCTCTCACAACTGAAGTTCTGAAAGGAAGTTCCCAAATGATAGATTTCTGAACCGCAGTGTCAGGGGTCAGTAAAAAAAAAACTGTACGAGAGAGCCTGAGTCATGGTCAGGGGTCAGTGAGAGGCTTTGGTCAGTGGTCAGTGACACTGGACAATGATGCTCTTTTTGTGAACATACTTTTAATGCCGCACAACATATAACTGCTTCTCACCATTCAACCTGATGACCCAGCAGTCCCCCTTTATAAGCGCTCCAAGTACTTATATAACATCCATCAGCTACGCATTCTTAATTACCATACAATTAAAAGATTTCTCCTTACCTAAACTCGATCAAGTGAGATATTGCGTACAGAGCTGTGTACAAGAAGCCGTGTATAGAGATCGAACATAGAACTTTACAGCATAGTACAGGCCCTTCAGCTCTCGATGTTGTGCCAATCTTTTATCCTAGTCAAAGATCAAACTAACCTACATACCACTATCATTCATGTGCCTATCTAAAAGTTACTTTAATATCCCTAATGTCTCTGACTCTACTACCACTGCTGACAGTGCATTTCACACACCCACCACTGTGTGTCCAGAACCGACCTCTGACATCTCCTCGAAATCTTCCTTTGATCACCTTAAAATTATGCCCCCTCGTAATAGCCATTTCCACCCTGGGAACAAGTCTCTGGCTACCTACTCTATCTATGCCTCTCATCATCCTGTACACCTCTATCAAGTCACCTCTCATCCCCCTTGGCTGCAATGAGAAAAGCCCTAGCTCCCTCATCCTTTCTTCATAAGACATGCCCTCGAGTTCCAGGCAGCACCTGGCAAATCTCCTCTGTACCCTCTCTAAAGCTTCCACATTCTCCCTATAATCAGGCGATCAGAACTGAACACAATATTCCAAGTCTGGTCTAACCAGGGCTTTATAGAGCTGCAGCATAACCTCGCGACTCAAACTGAATCCCCCTGCTAACGAAAGCCAATACACCTTAACAACCCTATCGAACCTGGGTGGCAACTTTAAGGGATCCATGGATATGACTCCAAGATCCCTCTGTTCCTCCACACTGCCAAGAATCTTGCCTTTAACCCTGAAATTTGCATTCAAATTCGACCTTCCAAAATGAATCACTTCACACTTTTCCAGCTTGAACTCCATCTGCTACTTCTCAGCCCAGCTCCGCATCCTGTCAATGTCCCGTTGCAACCTACAACAGCCCTCCACACTATTCAGAACTCCACCAACCTTCATGTCATTGGCAAACTTACTAACCCACCCTTCCACTTCCTCATCCAAGTCATTTATAAAAATCACAAAAAGCAGAGGTCCCAGAACAGATCCCTGCAGAACACCACTGGTCACCGAGCTCCAGGTTGAATACTTTCCATCTACCACCACCCTCTTGTCTTCTATGGGCCAGCCAATTCTGTATCCAGACAGCCAAATTTCCCTGTATCCCATGCCTCCTTACTTTCTGAATAAGCCTACCATGGAGAATCTTATCAAATGCCTTCCTAAAATCCATGTACACCACATCCACTGCTCCACCTTCAATGTGTTTTGTCACATCCTCAATAAGATTTCTGAGGCATGACTTACCCCTCACAAAGCCATGCTGAACATCTCTAATCAAACAATGGTTTTCCAAGTAATCACAAAGCTGTCTCTCAGAATCCTCTCCAGTACTTTACCCACCATAAACTGGAGGCTGGCTGGTCTGTAATTCCCAGGGTTACCCCATTCCCTTTCTTGAACAAGGGAATAACGTTTGCCAACCTCCAATCATCTGGCACTAATTCAGTGGACAATGAGGACCCAAAGATCATCGGCAAAGGGGCAGCAAACTTTTCTCTTGCTTGTCGTAGTAACCTAGAATATATCCCGTCTGGCCCTGGGGATTTATTTAACCTCATGATTTGCAGCATATCCTCCTTCGTAACATCAACCTGCTCGAGCATAGCAGTCTTTTTCATGCTGTCCTCAAGTGTCAAGGTCCCTCAGGGAGTATTTAATGAATGGCAGGACACTGGAACAGAGGGATCTTGGGATAATTATTCACAGATCCCTGAAGTCAGCAGAGCAAGTGAATAGTTAAGGCAGCACATGGGACACTTGCTTTTGTCGGTCGTGGCATAGAGTAGAAGAGCAAGGAGATGATGTCGGTCTTGTACAGAGCATTGGTTGGGCCACAGCTGGAGTACCGTGTGAAGTGTTGGTCAGCTAACGACAGGAAGGATGTGATAGCACAACACAAGGGTACAGACGAAGTTCATCAGAACGTTTACTGGATAGAGCAATTGAGCTGTAAAGAGAGACTAGATAGGCTGGGATTATTTTCTTCTGGATTAGTGGTGCTGGAAGAGCACAGCAGTTCAGGCAACATCCGAGGAGCAGTAAAATCGACGTTTCGGGCAAAAGCCATTCATCAGGAATAAAGGCAGAGAGCCTGAAGGGTGGAGAGATAAGCTAGAGGAGGGTGGGGGTGGGGAGAAAGTAGCATAGAGTACAATAGGTGAGTGGGGGAGGGGATGAAGGTGATAGGTCAAGGAGGAGGTTGAGTGGATAGGTAGAAAAGAAGATAGGCAGGTAGGACAAGTCATGGGGACAGTGCTGTGCTGGAAGTTTGGAGCTGGGGTGAGGTGGGGGAAGGGGAGATGAGTAAACTGTTGAAGTCCACATTGATGCCCTGGGGTTGAAGTGTTCCGAGGCGAAAGACAAGGCGTTCTTCCTCCAGGCATCTGGTGGTGAGGGAGCGGCAGTGAAGGACCTCCATGTCCTCGGCAGAGTGGAAGGGGGAGTTGAAATGTTGGGCCACGGTTGATTGGTGCGGGTGGCCCAGAGATGTTCCTAAAGCGCTCTGCTAGGAGGCGTCCAGTCTCCCCAATGTAGAGGAGACCGCATCGGGAGCAACGGATACAATAAATGATATTGGTGGATGTGCAGGTAAAACTTTGATGGATGTGGAAGGCTCCTTTAGGGCCTTGGATGGAGGTTAGGGAGGTGGTGTGGGCACAGGTAATGCAATTCCTGCAGTGGCAGGGGAAGGTGCCAGGATGGGAGGGTGGGTTGTAGGGGGGTGTGGACCTGACCAGGTCATAGCAGAGAAGGCTGCGGGTGGGTAAAGAACATGATTGAGATATATAAGATTATGAGGGGCATGGAGAGGGAGCAGCTATTCCCCTCGGTTGAGGGGTCAATCACAGGAGCCTTATATGTTCTTTCACCCTCTTCCATCGGGGAGAAGATATATAAATTTGAATATATAGAGTCATAGAGATGTACAGCACAGAAACAGACCCTTCAGTCGAACCCCTCCATGCCGACCAGATATCCCAACTCAATCTAGTCTCACCTGCCAGCACCCGGCCCATATCCCTCCAAATCCTTCCTATTCATATACCCATCCAGATGCCTTTAAAATGTTGCAATTGTACCAGCCTCCACCAAAATTTCCTCTGGCAGCTCATTCCATACACACACCACTCTTTGTGTGAAAAAGTTGCCCCTTAGGTCTCTTTTATATCTTTCCCCTCTCAACCTAAACCTATGCCCTCATGGCTCTGGACTCCCCCATCCCAAGGAAAAGACTTTGTCTATTTATTCTATCCACGCCCCTTATAATTTTGTAAACCTCCATAACGTCGCCCCTCAGCCTCCAACGTCCCAGCCTATTCAACCTCTCCCTATACATCAAATCCTCCAACCCTGGCAAAATCCTTGTAAATCTTTTCTGAACCCTTTCCGATAGGAAGGAGACCAGAATTGCACGCAATATTCCAAAAGTGGCCTAACCAATGTCCTGTACAGCCGCAATATGACCTCCCAACTCCCGTACTCAATACTCTGACCAATAAAGGAAAGCATACCAAACGCCACCTTTACTATCCTATCTACCTGCGACTCCACTTTCAAGGAGCTATGAACCTGCACTCCAAGGTCTCTTTGTTCAGCAACACTCCATAGGACCTTACCATTAAGTGTATAAATCCTGCTAAGATTTGCTTTCCCAAAATGCAGCACCTCGCATTTATCTGAATAAACTCCAACTACCACTCCTCAGACCATTTGATTAAGATCCCATTGTACTCTGAGGAAAGCTTTTTCACTGACCGCTACACCTCCAATTTTGGTACCTAAATTAAACTCCATCTGCCATTTCTCAGCCCATTGGCCCATCTGGTCAAGATCCTGTTTAATCAGAGATAAACTTCTTCGCTGTCCACTACACCTCCAATTTTGGTGTCATCTGCAAACTTACTAACTATACCTCTTATGCTCACATCCAAATCATTTATATAAATGACAAACAGTAGTGGACCAATGTACAAACAGATTCAAGGACAGCTTCTCCCCCACTGATTTCAGACTTTTTAATGGACCTCTTTAATGTTAATCTCTTTCTGCCTCTTCTCCGTAGCTATGACACAGTATCCTGCACTCTGTTCTGTTACCCTGATGTACTTGTACAATCTGCCTGTAAAAGTACGTATGACAACACTTTTCACTATACCTCAGTGCACGTGACAATTATAAATCAAATCAAAAAAATCAAAGAGGGCATAGTTTTAGGGTTATGGGACAGGAGATTCAGAGGGGATTCCAGAAAAGTTTGTTTTCCAATGAGAATGTGATGGGAATCTGAAATGCACAGCCTGGGAAGACAGTGGAGGCCAGAAACCTTACAGCCTTTCAAAAATATTTGAAAATATCATAGCATTCAAGGATATAGGACAACTGCAGGAAATCGGGATTAATGTGCCTTTAGTGGTAGTTATTGTCATTGCACAGTCGATGGGCCTCTCCTGTATTGCATGACTAACTTTCAGACTGATGTTCACCCCAACACACATGCTCTCTCTCTCTCTCTCTCTCTCGCTCTCTGCAGTCCCACATACACATACTTTTCAAAACTCTTTAATGATCAAACACCATGGCTGTTAGGATTTAAACTATTTGACTTCTGGCTGCTTACCAAATGTTATCCAGTTCTCCTAACCGTCTCTCAGTAGGGGTCTTACATGGAGCACACAATCCCTCAGCAAAAGTCACCAATGGCGTGTTAGGTCTTTGCTGTTCCACATTCATTTCTAAGTAGAGAGCACAACACACCTTAAACCTTAAACCAAAACGGCCTATTTTCACAAATACAACCTGTTGTGAAAAGTGACTGTTTTGTTTTAAGAGCTGTATTCTTTGCAAACAACTTGCCCTGACTTCCTTCCTGTAAGGAGGTCTGAAGCTGAGCACACAGCTTGCAAAAGGATCAGTTAACTCCAACAGCTAAACACACTGAGGACGGAAGCTTTAAAAACTGTGGTTTTAATGTACAGCTGGTACATTCTGTACTCATGGTACACAGTGAGTAGGTAGTGCTGAGAGTGGAGAATTGAGGGGTGAAACCAGGATGGTGGTGGGGGGTGGAAATTGAGGAGGTGAAGCTGGGACAGTGGAGCAGGGGGGATTGAAGGGGTGAAGCTGGGTGGTTAGGTGCTGGGTCTGAGGGAAGGTGTTTTGAAAGCTGCACCTCACACACAAGCTGAAGAGAAGAAGCTGAAAGCTAATGGCTCAGCAAGGACTCTGGAACTTAATGGAGATGGTGGAAGATAGAAATGGAGAGAAATGCTTTCAGAGGTGATGCAACACAAGTGGTCTCAACCTCTGAGACAAGGTATACACAAGCTGTCAAAATGTGAAGCTCGCGGCGAGAGCAGGATCGATAAACTGCAAAGGTAACTTATGTTTGAAAAACAGAGTTTGCAGTTACTTCAGCTTGTAAATGTAGGTGTAATGTTAAAAGATTAGAATTGTACTCTCTCTCTGGACATTAATCTAGTGTTAAAGGGTTAAACTGTACTGTCTTTCTCCAAGAAGCTTAACTATCTGGAAGAGGGTGGAGACAACATTCTGTCTCACAGATAACATGCAGCAATGTGGATGACTACCCATTGTCATCAACACTTCATTTGGGCAGCCATTTACTACTCTTCTCCTGCTATTATCAAATTAAACTCTCATTCGGTACCTTCCATTCAGAAATGCTTTCATAGCCATCCCCCAGCCAATCCATTTGCATGATCATCACCTCCACCACCCCCCCAACACTGAAGTATATCACACCTACATTGTCTTGGGGAATCACTGAGTCAGGAAATCGGCTGCATAACTATTCCCCAGGATTAGGACATTTACACTTGCATTATCTCCGAGGATGATCTCATCCTACCATTGTACCCGGGATAACATGTTGTCATAGAGTTAGGGGGTGGTGGTATCTGTGAGCATGACCAACTGACCTGGCTAAAGAGGATGTGTTTTCTTTGTTCTCGGCCTCTTTGACTGGATTTTGCGTGCCTGTGAAGAGGGTCAAAGGGGTCACCGAGCTTGTACAAGCTTTAATAAACTCTAACTGTTTGCAGAAGTTGGGGTGTGCGAATTGCATCTCATGTGTGAGACCTCGGGAAAAGAACAGGGGTAGACTATAGAACATAGAAAAGTACAGCACAGAACAGGCCCTTAGGCCCACGATGTTGTGCCGTGACCTAATCCTAATGTAAAATATAGTAACTTAACCTACACACCCCTCAACTCACTGCTCTCCATGTGTGTGTCCAGCAGTCGCTTAAATGTCCCCAATGACTCTGCTTCCACCACCACTGCAGGAATTCACAACTCTCTGCGTAAAGAATCTACCTCTGACGTCTCCTTTATACCTTCCTCCTATCTTCAAACTATGACCCCTTGTACCAGTCAATCCTGCCCTGGGGAAAAGTCTCTAACTATTGACTCTATCTATTCCTCCCATTATTTTGAGATCAATGATTTCGCATCAGTGACAAGGAGAACTGGTCCAGCCAGCGCAATTCAGCACATCTTGGAGTTTACTGCCTCCTGGGTTAAACTACACAGACAGAGCTAGTATTCTGGGCTCATGATAAATGCTGAAAGACCACGTAGGGTAATCTTGCACAATGTGTGCAGCAAGGGAGTCCCTGTATGCAGTGAAGTGCAAAAATAAATAGCCCCTTAAAACAGACAACAGGGTCACAAGTAGCCATAATGCTTAGACCTAATGATTCTATTACAGGCAGAACAAAGACCTCCTGCTGTTTGTTTAATTAAAGCATGCAGACTGTGAAGAAACTGGAAAGAGGCCTGAGCAGTGGTTAAAGTGATTTAAAGCTAACCTGCACTAATTAAACTCAGCCCAAGAATCGTAATGCCGACATGACTTCAGACATTTGCAGCTGGTGCTGGAATTCATTCCTTGAGCAAGTTTTAACCTGGGAACAGACGCGAATAACCCAACGTAGAATACAGCAGAATCCCAAGTTTCCTACTGTAGGCCTTTCAGGAATCAGACTGGAGGACAGAGATTGTTTACATGTAAACGTTGAACATGACAAGACGAATTGGCCCTGGCTCTGCCATTCAATAAGGTCACAACTGATCTGACTGCAACCTCAAATCCACACATCCACCTATCTCTGACAACCTTTCAAACCTTTTATTTAACAAAAATTCTACCTACTTCGGCCATAAAAATATTTGCAGACTCTACTTTAAACCACATTTCCAGGAAGAAAGCTCCAAAGACTCAGGATCCTCAGTGAAAACATTTTCCTTCAACTCTTTTAAGTACAGGATATTGGTTAGGCCACGTTTGGAATATCGTGTGTAATTCTGGTCTCCCTCTTGTGTGAAGAATGTTGTGAAACTTGTAAATCTTTTCTGGACCCATTCTCCTCGTTGATTTTATTTCTGTAACAAATCTTGTAACAAAGAAAGCTGTGCCTCGATACTCTTGTATCCAGGTCAGCGCTGTAAATTGGTGACATATAAACTTTTCACTGTACTCATCGAGTATATGTGACAATAAAGGCCCTTCTATTCAGCATGGCCAGTCCACCAAACCTGCACATTTTGAACTGTGAGGGGGGTTAAGTGCTGTGCCACCCAAGGGGCACCCCCTTCATTCACCAACTCCCACTCTATTTACTTCTCTCTCGCTCCCCCCTTCCCCACTCACTCAGTCTATTTCACTCCGTCTACCTTCATCCTCCTACTATCCCTCACCCCTCCCCCCTCACCCCCTCCCCCCTCACCCCATCCCCCCTCACCCCATCCCCCTCACCCCATCCCCCTCACCCCTCACCCCATCCCCCTCACCCCATCCCCCCTCACCCCATCCCCCTCACCCCATCCCCCTCACCCCATCCCCCCTCACCCCTCACCCCTCACCCCTCACCCCATCCCCCTCACCCCATCCCCCTCACCCCATCCCCCCTCACCCCATCCCCCTCACCCCATCCCCCCTCACCCCATCCCCCCTCACCCCATCCCCCCTCACCCCATCCCCCTCACCCCATCCCCCTCCCCCCTCCCCCCTCCCCCCATCCCCCTCACCCCATCCCCCTCACCCCTCCCCCCATCCCCCTCACCCCTCCCCCCTCACCCCATCCCCCTCACCCCTCCCCCCTCACCCCTCCCCCCTCCCCCCATCCCCCTCACCCCTCCCCCCATCCCCCTCACCCCTCCCCCCTCACCCCATCCCCCTCACCCCTCCCCCCATCCCCCTCACCCCTCCCCCCTCACCCCATCCCCCTCACCCCTCACCCCATCCCCCTCACCCCTCCCCCCATCCCCCTCACCCCTCCCCCCATCCCCCTCACCCCTCCCCCCTCACCCCATCCCCCTCCCCCCATCCCCCTCACCCCATCCCCCTCACCCCATCACCCCTCACCCCATCCCCCTCACCCCATCCCCCTCACCCCATCCCCCTCACCCCATCCCCCTCACCCCATCCCCCTCACCCCATCCCCCTCACCCCATCCCCCTCACCCCATCCCCCTCACCCCATCCCCCTCACCCCATCCCCCTCACCCCATCCCCCTCACCCCTCACCCCATCCCGCTCACCCCATCCCCCCTCACCCCATCCCCCTCACCCCATCCCCCTCACCCCTCACCCCATCCCGCTCACCCCATCCCCCCTTACCCCATCCCCCTCACCCCATCCCCCTCACCCCTCACCCCATCCCCCTCACCCCTCACCCCATCCCCCTCACCCCATCCCCCTATCCTCTCCCCCTCCTGCTGCCTTCACTCCCACCTCCTCCATGCACTCTACCCTCCCTCCATCCACCCCAACACCAAACTCTCTCACCCTCGATCCCTCAATCCATCCCCCCACCTTCCCATCCCTCTACCCTGCCCCTACCTCCATCCTCAGTCTCAATACTCTTCTTAGTGGGTGGCACAGTGGTTAGCACTGCTGCCTCAATTCCCGACTCAGGCGACTGACTGTGTGGAGTTTGCACGTCCTCCCCGTGTCTGCGTGGGTTTCCTCCGGGTGCTCCGGTTTCCTCCCACAGTCCAAAGATGCGCAGGTCAGGTGAATTGGCCATGCTAAATTGCCCGTAGTGTTAGGTACGAGCTGGAAATGTGTTGCTGGAAAAGCGCAGCAGGTCAGGCAGCATCCAGGGAACAGGAGAATCGGGGCTCCCTATCTTTTATCTTAGCCTGCTGGACACACTTTCCTCATTCCTGAAGAAGGGCTTATGCCCGAAACGTCGATTCTCCTGTTCCCTGGATGCTGCCTGACCTGCTGCGCTTTTCCAGCAACACATTTCCAGCTCTGATCTCCAGCATCTGCAGACCTCACTTTCTCCTCATAGTGTTAGGTAAGGGGTAAATGTAGGGGTATGGGTGGGTTGCGCTTCGGCGGGTCGGTGTGGACTTGTTGGGCCGAAGGGCCTGTTTCCACAGTGTAAGTAATCTAATCTAATCTAATCTAATCTAATCTAACCTCAATCCCCCTGGACCACCTCCCTCATATCACCCTCCACCTACCCTATCCCACCTCTATCCTCCCTTTCCCTATCCCTCACTTCTTCCTTCCTTCCTCCAATCCCTCACTCACTCACTCACTCACCAGGTTGACAAAGTGCAGCCTCCTTCCCTCCGCCGCCCTCACCAGGCCCAGCGACACCAGGACAAGCAGCAGCACAACCCGGGAGCAGAGGATCGGCGCCATGGAGCGGGAGCCTGAGGACCGCGAAACCGTCAGCTGAGCACACAAGGCAGGGACGGGAGGAGCCGTGAAACCGACACCCCGCCCCTAGCGACCGAGAGGCGGGGCCCTGAGACCGACACCCCGCCCCTAGCAACCGAGAGGCGGGGCTCTGAAACCGACACCCCGCCCCTAGCGACCGAGAGGCGGGGCCCTGAAACCGACACCCCGCCCCTAGCAACCGAGGGGCGGGGCCCTGAAACCGACACCCCGCCCCTAGCAACCGAGAGGCGGGGCCCTGAGACCGACACCCCGCCCCTAGCAACCGAGGCGGGGCCCTGAGACCGACACCCCGCCCCTAGCGACCGAGAGGCGGGGCCCTGAGACCGACACCCCGCCCCTAGCAATCGAGAGGCGGGGCCCTGAGACCGACACCCCGCCCCTAGCAACCGAGGCGGGGCCCTGAGACCGACACCCCGCCCCTAGCGACCGAGGCGGGGCCCTGAGACCGACAACCCGCCCCTAGCAATCGAGAGGCGGGGCCCTGAAACCGACAACCCGCCCTTAGCAACCGAGAGGCGGGGCCCTGAGACCGACACCCCGCCCCTAGCAACCGAGGCCGGGCCCTGAGACCGACACCCCGCCCCTAGCGACCGAGAGGCGGGGCCCTGAAACCGACACCCCGCCCCTAGCAACCGATCGGCGGGGCCCTGAAACAGACACCCCGCCCCTAGCGACCGAGAGGCGGGGCCCTGAGACCGACACCCCGCCCTTAGCAACCGAAAGGCGGGGCCCTGAAACCGACACCCCGCCCCTAGCAACCGAGAGGCGGGTCCCTGAAACTGACACCCCGCCCCTAGCAACCGAGAGGCGGGGCCCTGAAACCGACACCCCGCCCCTAGCAACCGAGAGGCGGGGCCCTGAGACCGACACCCCGCCCCTAGCAACCGAGAGGCGGGGCCCTGAAACCGACACCCCGCCCCTAGCAACCGAGAGGCGGGGCCCTGAAACCGACACCCCGCCCCTAGCAACCGAGAGGCGGGGCCCTGAAACCGACACCCCGCCCCTAGCAACCGAGAGGTGATGCCCTTCATCATGGTGGACTTGGGCACCTGGCAGTGGCCTGGGTCTCCTGGGAGCTGACATCGCTCAGGGAGCTCCATTGGACAGGGCTGGAAGCCTCCCCATGGTACACCGGAAAATACCGGTGCCCATGACCTTGGAGGAAATGCCAGCGTTGGGTTGACCTTTGTAGAACTGGTTGGCGTAACTTGCTTTTCTGAACTTTCTTCGTTCCTTGTTGCTCTTGGCTGGCATCTTCTTCCTGATTTTCTTTGTGCCTGCCCTGGAGGTTTGCTGCATTTTCACCTCTCTGGGGTCATGGTGATGATCAGTCTCTCTTTCCCTCTCTCTCTCATTGATGGTGACCACCTTGGAACACAGATGCCAGCCATTTGGCCAGGCTTCTAATCGCCAGCCCCCTGACAGAACCATCCAACTGTATCAGGAATGGAGAAGTGCTGAAGGGACAAGAACGGGGCTGTGTGGAATATGCAGGTCTCCTCCATCTCAGCATGGGAGGGAAGGAGGATGGCAAGAGATCTCCTCATCCAAAAGAGATTGTTCATCCTTAGGGGATTCTTTGCATCTAAGAGACTCTGTACTCAAAGGGGATTCTTCACCCCAGGCAATACCTCACCTAAAGGGCAATCCTCACTCAAAAAGAATTTCTTACTGAAAGGGATGGCCTATTTCACCAAACTCCTGCTGCACTCTAATCCAACAAGGCAGCGCTGAACAAACCCTCATTCTATGGCCATAATTCAAAGGCTTCTGAAACTGAATCAAATCGATTGTCTAATTAACTAGTTTCAGCTGACAGCCTGTAAATTCCTGTTTTAAACTCACAGGAGGGAGAGGACGGGATGTGGGTGCTTTATCTTTGTGGGCAAAATGTTTCTCCTATTTTGTCAAAACACAAAGCATTATTAGTCTAGGAACCAGTGAAGAAGTTCCTACTATTATTACAACACAGGGATAGCAAGTCAAATCAAATTAGCTGACTATCACTGGATTTGCAACACCGCATGGGATTGTGTTCAAATAACAACCAGAATCAGTGAGTGGTGAAAACAGCCTCTTTTATTCAGCAATCACAGCACAAGTTCAAGGCAGCAATAGGATCCCAAAATACAGTACCAATACCAGGAACCCAGTATTAAAGGAGAGAGTGAGCTGGTGAATGAGTTAATAAAGATAGCCTATAACACAATATTTCACAACAGTGATCTTTAGAACATTCAGTGACCTTCAAAATTGCTCAATTGCTCCTAATCAAACTTTAAAAATCACAAATTCAAGTGTATAACTGAAATAAAAAATAACAATTTATTATTTAAAATGTAGCTTGAGCAGAACATTGATAAATTTCAAGGCAATCTAATATCCACAATCTATGCTCAACTTCTTTGAAATATAAACCCCATTTACACACCAACAGACAGATACAATTAGGGATAAATTAAGAAAGAAAATAAACAACCATATTTTGCCATTTTATGTGCATCTGTGCATCTTGACTGAATTCTGAAGCTACCGGTCATTGAAAACAATTTCCACAGACCTCTGGAGATTTTTGCCTGTGACTTACAACTGGGATTCTATTCTCAGAAATTTCAACAAGTTGATAACTGGAAAATAACTGGAGAGAGCAAAACTAAACCCAATACGGCAGCTCCCCCAAGCAAAACTGTTTCCTGCTATTAAAACAAACCCAGTTCACCCTTTGTTTATTTTATACTTTTTTCTATGTTCTCTGTGGTTGGTTGGCCAGTCTTTCCTTAATTGACCAGTTCAATATCCAACCAGCTGCCAGTCCCTGAACATAACAACATCTCAGTGCCAAATGTCTCAAGTATCCTTAGAACAGTAATAAACCTGAATTATCTTTCCAGGCCAGTTCCCAACAGCAAATATCAGTTGTCTGTTCTCTATTTTTTTAAAAGAAGCTGTTGTTCAAAGTTCAATTCTCAAATACAGCTGACTATTCCAAACCAAAGAAAAAAGAGAAAAAGGAAATATAATGATGGTCTCAACATCATGCTGAGCACTCTTGAACATCCAGAACTACCCCTTGTTCAAAAACTAATCAAAAGACTCTGGTCAAAACTACCCTAAACACACACTACTGGAGCTGAGGTGTTAAGCATTCTCTTAGAGTCATAGAGAAGTACAGCACAGAAACAGACCCTTTGGTCCAACTCGTCCATGCCGACCAGATACTTCAGACACTTCCATTTCCCCGGCCCTCTGCGCTTTATCTTCACTATGGACATGCAGTCCTTATACACATCCATGCCTCACAACGATAACCTTAAGGCCCTCAGTTTCTTCCACTCCAACAGATCCATCCAGTCTCCCTCCACCAATACCCTCCTCCGCCTCGTCGAACTGGTCCTCACCTTTAATAACTTTTCCTTTAACGCCGCCCATTTCCTCCAACTCAAGGGGGTGTCCATGGGCACCCAGATGGGCCCCCACTACGCTTGCCTCTTTGTTGGCCATGTCAAACAGTCCCTCTTCAGTACCTACACAGGCACTGTGCCCCAACTCTTCCGCCGTTACATCGATGACACATCAGTGCAGCGTCCTGAATCCAGGCTGAACTGGAGTACAACTTCCAGCCCACCCTCAAATTCACTTGGTCCATCTCGGGCACCTCCCTCCTTTTTCTTGACCTTACCATTTCCATCTCCAGCGACAGTCTCCGGACAGACATTTACTACAAATCTACAGACTCCCATAACTAACTGGACTACACCTCCTCCCACCCAGTATCCTGCAAGAACTCCATCCCATTCACCAAAATCCTCCGCCTCCGCCACATCTGCTCGGACGAGGAGACATTCCACTCCCAAGCATTCCAGGTGTCCACCTGTTTCGAACACAATGTGCTTCTCCCCCCACCATCATCCAGAAAGCCTTCCACCGCATTACCTCCATTCCCCGTTCCACTGCTCTAACCGCCCCCCAACACAATAAAGACAGGGTCCCCCTTGTCCTCACCTACCACCCCACCAGTCTCCGCATCCAATACTTCCACCAACTCCAACTAGACCCCACCATCAAGAACATCTTCCCCTCCTATCAGTCTCTCTGTCTCTTATTCATTATTGTTCCCTCAGTCAGTCTCATCAAATCTTGGTGTCTCTGTCTCAATATCTTTCTTTCCTTGTCTTTATCTCTTTGTGTCTTTGCTATTTTCTGTCTTGCTATTGTAAAACGTACTTTTAGTTTTTGGACTTTTGATTCAATAAAGAGAAAAGATAGCGTTTCAAACCAAGAAAACTTCAACAGAAGATGTTGCAGTTTAAAAAAGGTACTGGAACCTTTTTTCCCTCTCTGCCTTCCGCAAGGACCGTTCCCTTCGACAGTCCTTGGTTTGTGCCACTTTCCCCCCCACCCCCGAACCCCCAGGTACCTTCCCCTCCAACCGGAAAAGATGCAAAACCTGCCAGTACACCACCCGCCTCACCTCCATCCACAGCCCCAAACAGTCCTTCCAGGTGAGACAGAGGTTCACTTGCCTCTCTTCCTACCTAGTTTACTGCATCAGGTGCTCCCAATGTAATCTTGTCTACATCGGGGAGACCGAATGTAACATAGGGAACGGCTCACCAAGCATCTCAGCCGGGCCCTCAGGGTCCAACCGAACCTCCCAGTCATTGCCTATTTCAATTCCCCTTCCCACTCCCTTTCTGACATGACCATCCTTGGCCTCCTCCATTGCTAAAATGACCACAGCACAAATTGGAGGAACAGCACCTCATCTTCCACCTGGGTAGCCTACAGCCTAGAGGGCTCAACATTGAGTGCTTCAATTTCAGCCTCCTGCCTGTCTATTTTGGATTCCAGCATTTACAGTTCTTTTTTACTCTGACCAGATATCCGAATCTAATCTCATCCCATTTGCCAGCACTTGGCCCACATCCTCCAAATCCTTCCTATTCATATACCCATCCTAATCCTTGTAATGCTGCAACTGTACTAGCCTCCACCACTTCCTCTGGCAGCTCATTCCATATATGCACCACCCTCTGTGTGAAAAATTTGCCCCTTAGGTCCCTTTTATACCTTTCCCCTCTCATCTGCTTGAATTTGTAAATATAAGTTATAATGCGTTCCAGTGCCTTTTTTTAAACTGCAACATCTTCTGTTGAAGTTTTCTTGGTTTGAAACGCTATCTTTTCTCTTTATTGAATCAAAAGTCCAAAAACTAAAAGTACGTTTTACAATAGCAAGACAGAAAATAGCAAAGACACAAAGAGGTAAAGACAAGGAAAGAAAGATATTGAGACAGAGACACCAAGATTTGATGAGACTGACTGAGGGAACAATAATGAATAAGAGACAGAGAGACTGATAGGAGGGGCTCAAGGCAGTGCAACAAAAAGTGATAGTTGGAGACAGACAAAGGTAAAGAGAGAAACTGAGATAGAGAGGATGAAAGGGGCAGAGAACGATAAGTGAGCAGCATGAGAGTGCAAAAAACATAGGTAAGGATAGTGGGATGGGGGTAAAGAGCGCTTAACAGAGAGGAGGTAAGAAGGATCAAAAGGCAGTCAGGGAGATGGTGAGTTAGAGAAAGAAAGAGTGAGAACCCAAAAAAGTCAGAGCATGAATCAGGAGCAGGAGAAAGCCATTTGTCCCTTCAAACTTGAAGCTCCATTCATGTCTGATCTGGTTATGGACGTAACTCCACTTTGCTATCTCTCCTTCAGAATCTTGACATGATTGTAGATTAAAGATTTGTCTAACTCAGCCTTTGCAGCTCCTTAGGGAAGAAAGTTCTCTTGAGAGGAAGAAATTCTACCCAAATTCATTTTGAATAGAAGACTATTTGTTTAACTGTGCTGTCTCCTTCCAGATCCCCCCCACTGATGATTGTCTCAGCATCTCCTCTCATTGTACTTTTCCTCTCTGACCAGCCCTTCAGAATCTTAATGCTTCAATAAGATTTCCCCTTAATCTTTTAAACTCAAAGGAGTATGTACCCAAACTATTCAACCTCTATTCAAAAGACAAATTATTTCATCCCAGGAATCAAGCTACTGAACATTCTCTGAACTATTTCCAACGCAAGTATACCTCCTCAAGTAAGACCATCAAAACTAATTATTTGATGGATCTGCATACTGCGATTCATGCTGTACTACCCATTCAGTGGTTCTCTTCCCCATTTCTATTATTTCTGCCAACCCCACTTTCTCACAACTTTTACTCAATTTATCAAATTTTGCAAATGCACTTAACCTAGCTACATTCCTTGGCATATTCTTTTATCTCCAATTTGTATCTTTTTATCATCAGCAAATTTGGCTACAATGTTGTCTGTCTCTTCATCTAGGCCATTCATGTGGATCATAAATAGTTGAAGCCCCATAATTAATTGCTGTGGCACTCCAACAGTTCATTTTGGTAACCTAAAAATAATAACGTATATCTCAATTGTTTCCTGTTAATTAGCCGATCCTGTATCAACAATAGTATATCACTTATCCACATCATACACTTTTGTACAGTAACTTCTATACTATAGACAATCAAATGTCTTTTGGAAATCCAAATTCCCCTGTAACCAACCTCTTTATTACATCCTCAGAAAATGCTGCTAAATTTCGCTGCTAAATTGGGCAGCACTATGGCATAGTGGGTGGGCAGCACGGTGGCACAGTGGTTAGCACTGCTGCCTCACAGCGCCAGAGACACGGGTTCAATCCCTGCCTCAGGCGACTGACTGTGTGGAGTTTGCACATTCTCCCCGTGTCTGCGTGGGTTTCCTCCGGGTGCTCCGGTTTCCTCCCACAGTCCAAAAATGTGCAGGTCAGGTGAATTGGCCATGCTAAATTGTCCGTAGTGTTAGGTGAAGGGGTGAAATGTAAGGGAATGGGTCTGGAATAGTTGTGCTTCGGTGGGTCGGTGTAGACTTGTTGGGCCAAAGGGCCTGTTTCCACACTGTAAGCCTAATTCCTACAGAGAGATAGCCAGAAAGCTACTGTCCAGAATCAGTTTTCAGAAGACCAAGTGGTGGTGTCACTGAAGCATGCACCAATATTGAGGTGAGGGAGGATTGGCTGAGTTGTGTGAGCCAAAATGGAGGACAAACAGAGCCCCGTGGAAGGTGTGGGCACCAAATGCCAGTAGCACTGATGTTAGAGTTTTGTGACCCATTTCTAATCAAGATATCTGTGGCATATTTCAGTCTGCAGTTAATTTGTGGGTTCCAGGTGGTAACTGATGCCCTCTTCAATATGGACAGCCAATATATCCACTTTTGCATTGAATGGAAGAGGCAAGGTGAAAGAATCACTGGGTGAAGGATGTTGTTGACTGAACACATGTGGCTGCTGAAGTTGTGACGGTCCAGCCAGGGGAACTCCATGTGACAGGAAGGGATTTCACCCACACAGTGTCATGTGGAGCTCGGAATACTACAAACAGATGCTGAGGTCTTTACGCAACATGTTGCATGCAGCCACAGTGCCTTGTAGCAGCCTCCTGGCTGCTAAAACACAGGTAGATCGCTCACTAGGCCAAATAGCAAGGGATGCTGGGTACATTGGCCAAGTAAAACTCTGAAATCCATACACCTGAAACGGTGCAAACAAAGCAGCCTGGTACTATTGCAATTAGCATAATATAAAAGGCAATAGTTATCCTGGACAGACAAACCCCCAAAAACTTATCTACTAAACGAAGGAGGACACAGAGAGAAAATCACCGAATCCTGTTCCAGAAAGAAACTAACAGTAGCATGCCATCTAAATGATTGACTCTGTTTCAAGTTATTAAGTGCATCTTCCTGATTGGCCAGAACTATAGAAAGTTCCAGAAAACCATCTAAAAGGTATTAAAAACAGGATTCACCTGCAGACCTCGCTCCTGGAATCTTGGAACTGCTCTTGAATCGTCGGAGACGTTCCGAGGACACCAGCAGGGCAGGAGACAGAGGCCAGCTGACCATCCAGAGAGAGAGAGAGGAAGAAGGCAGAAACAGAGCCAGAGACAGAGCAACTGCATAGATTTACAAGAGACTCGGTAAATATTGTAAATGTCAGGGAACAAACAGGATTAGGGATAATATATTTAGTATTAAAGGTTATTGTAACTCTGTTCCTAATAAAATTGGCACTGTTTAACATTGGTACCGGCTTGTGTTCATTTTAATTTGACCTGCTTTGGTATTGTGGGACACCTGGGCAAATTCACTCATAACATTCTGGTCGAAGTTGTTAAGCTTATTTCGCAAGGAACCAGACAACATTTTGGCGTCCCTTGTGCCTATCAGGGTCCTCCGAAATCGAACCCACCAGTCTGGTATCCTAAGAATTCGGGTTGAGCCATTATTAAGAGGGTAAATTGCCCCACATGACAGCCAGGAATCAAGTGAGTAACTGAGGAGAGAGGCAGCCAACCAGACATTGGCCCATCAGCCAGGTGTTCTACAGCGAGCAAAGTACAAGCTGGAAAGAGTGGCAGGGTATAGAGAGATTCTCAGGAAGTCAGCCTGTAGAAACGTTAGAGATATTATGGAGTCCTCAAAAACCAAGGGAGCTTTTACTTTAACTCTCTGTTGTGCCTATGCCAGGAGTGTCTGATGGGGAGATGTATTCTAATTTATTTTCAGGTCCATTGAGTAGAAGAAATTTTCCTCTTGAATCTTAAATCCTTGTTGTCCATGTCCTGGAAGGGTTTGATAGGTATGGAGCTGATGGAATTTGATTTTTAGTTTACTTTGAGTTTGAATGAATAGAGGAAAGTTTACTTGTACTTTGATCCCTTGTTTTCCCTTCCCCAGGAGTGTTTGGTGGGAACAGAGCTGAAGGAAAGTCATCCGTCATATAGAGTCAAAGGAACGTTATTTTAGAGTCAAAACAGTTGAGGAAATTTTACTTTTCTGTTTAAAAGGAGTAGAAACATTGGCTGCTGTTGACACTCCTACATACTCTATCAAAACGAAAGTAGGAGTATACTTCAGAGGGAAATCAGGAGGGCAAAACGGGGACATGAGATAGCTTTGGCAAATAGAGTTAAGGAGAATCCAAAGGGTTTTTACAAATATCTTAAGGACAAAAGGGCAACTATAGAGAGAATAGGGCCCCTCAAAGATCAGCAAGGTGGCCTTTGTGTGGAGCCACAGAAAATGGGGGAGACACTAAATGAATATTTTGCATCAGTATTTACTGTGGAAAAGGATATGGAAGATATAGACTGTAGGGAAATAGATGGTGACATCTTGCAAAATGTCCAGATTACAGAGGAGGAAGTGCTGGATGTCTTGAAACGGTTAAAGGTGGATAAATCCCCAACGCCTGATCAGGTGTATCCCAGAACTCTGTGGGAAGCTAGAGAAGTGATTGCTGGGCCTCTTGCTGAGATATTTGTATCATCGATAGTCACAGGTGAGGTGCCGGAAGACTGGAGGTTGGCTATCGTGGTGCCACTGTTTAAAAAGGGTGGTACAGACAAGCCAGGGAACTATAGACCGGTGAGCCTGACGTCGGTGGTGAGCAAGTTGTTGGAGAGAATCCTGAGGGACAGGATGTACATGTATTTGGAAAGGCAAGGACTGATTCGGGATAGTTAACATGGCTTCGTGCATGGGAAATCATGTCTCACAAACCTGATTGAGTTTTTTGAAGAAGTAACAAAGAAGATTGATGAGGGCAGAGCAGTAGATGTGATCTATATGGATTTCAGTAAGGCGTTCGACAAGGTTCCCCATGGGAGACTGATTAGCAAGGTTAGATCTCATGGAATACAGGGAGAACTCGCCATTTGGATACAGAACTGGCTCAAAGGGAGAAGACAGAGGTTGGTGGTGGAGGGTTGTTTTTCAGACTGGAGGCCTGTGACCAGTGGAGTGCCACAAGGATCGGTGCTGGGTCCTCTACTGTTTGTCATTTACATAAATGATTTGGATGCGAGCATAAGAGGTACAGTTAGTAAGTTTGCAGATGACACCAAAATTGGAGGTGTAGTGCACAGTGAAGATGGTTACCTCAGATTACAACAGGATCTGGACCAGATGGGCCAATGGGCTGAGAAGTGGCAGATGGAGTTTAATTCAGATAAATGTGAGGTGCTGCATTTTGGGAAAGCAAATCTTAGCAGAATTTATACACTTAATGGTAAGGTCCTAGGGAGTGTTGCTGAACAAAGAGACCTTGGAGTGCAGGTTCGTAGCTCCTTGAAAGTGGAGTCGCAGGCAGATAGGATAGTGAATAAGGCGTTTGGTATGCTTTCCTTTATTGGTCAGAGTATTGAGTACAGGAGTTGGGAGGTCATTAGATTAGATTAGATTACTTACAGTGTGGAAACAGGCCCTTCGGCCCAACAAGTCCACACCGACCCGCCGAAGCGTAACCCACCCAGACCCATTCTCCTACATTTACCCCTTCACCTAACACTACAGGCAATTTATCATGGCCAATTCACCTAACCCCTGCACATTTTTGGATTGTGGGAGGAAACCGGAGCACCCGGAGGAAACCCACGCAGACACGGGGAGAATGTGCAAACTCCACACAGAGAGTCGCCTGAGGCGGGAATTGAACCCGGGTCTCTGGCGCTGTGAAGCAGCAGTGCTAACCACTGTGCTACCGTGCCGTCATGTTGCAGCTGTACAGGACATTGGTTAGGCGACTGTTGGAATATTGCGTGCAATTCTGGTCTCCTTCCTATCGGAAAGATGTTGTGAAACTTGAAAAGGTTCAGAAAAGATTTACAAGGATGTTGCCAGGGTTGGAGGATTTGAGCTACAGGGAGAGGCTGAACAGGCTGGGGCTGTTTTCCCTGGAGCATCTGAGGCTGAGGGATGACCTTATAGAGGTTTACAAAATTATGAGGGGCATGGATAGGATAAATAGACAAAGTCTTTTCCCTGGGGTGGGGGAGTCCAGAACTAGAGGGCATAGGTTTAGGGTGAGAGGAGAAAGATATGAAAGAGACCTAAGGGGCAACATTTTCACACAGAGGGTGGTACGTGTATGGAATGAGCTGCCAGACGATGTGGTGGAGGCTGGTACAATTGCAACATTTAAAAGGCATCTGGATGGGTATATGAATAGGAAGGGTTTGGAGTGATATGGGCCGGGTGCTGGCAGGTGGGACTAGACTGGGTTGGGATATCTGGTCGGCATGGACGGGTTGGACCGAAGGGTCTGCTTCCGTGCTGTACATCTCTATGGCTCTATGATTCTATGACTGCTCGGTGTTTTAAAGAGGTTGGGCCAGGGACCCAGGAATAGATGGTAATACACAGGTGTGGGAAACTATACAGTCAGGCTGCAAGAAGGAGTTCAAGACCTATCTTTGGTTAGTGTTCGAAGGAGTCACTGTGCGCTAGTTCTACACATTTAAGACGTTGTGAGGCTGCAACAAGACTTTAGCTGAAGTCTTACCCCAACTACAGCCACTTACCATAACTAAATAACATGGAAGAGAAATCCACAGCAATAGTATGCTTGCTCACAAAGTGGGGCACGTGTCAACTTGTCTGACATGGGAGGACACTCTCAGACAATACCATTTTAAAATAGGTACAGAATTCAGGAGCAGCCCAGCCTGGCCCTGAAATATGGGTAAAAAATATAAGGCAAGAAACATAACAAATTCGGAAAAAAGGCTACTAAAGCAATAACACTAGCATGCAGCCGAGAAGATTCCTACCACTGACAAGCTGAGATTAGATTGCTGTGGGAGCTATTAGAAATCACGACTAATGAATTAATACTGACATGTCTATGTGGGTTTCCTCCGGGTGCTCTGGTTTCCTCCCACAATCCAAAGGTGTGCAGGTCAGGTGAATTGGCCGTGCTAAATTGTCCACAGTGTTTGGTGATGTGTAGTCATGATTTGGAGACACCACTGGGGTGTACAAAGTTAAAAAATCATACAACACCAGGTTATAGTCCAACAGGTTTATTTGGAAGCACTAGCTTTTGGAGCGACGCTCCTTCATCAGGTGGTTGTGAACAGTGCTCCGAAAGCTAGTGCTTCCAAATAAACCTGTTGGATTATAACCTGGTGTTGTATGATTTTTAACAGGGATGTGTAGGGTGAGTGCATTAGTCAGGGGTTAAATGTAGGGGAATGTGTCTGGATGGGTTTCTCTTTGGCAGGTTGGTGTGGACTTGTGGGGCCGAAGGGCCTGTTTCCACACTGTAGGGATTCTATGATTCTATGAACTGGAAAATCTAAAACTTGTAGTTAAAGAGCAGAATACAGGAAAACCTGATCCATATGGGAGAGTTCCAGTTACAATTTGAAAGAGTCCCTTCTAGTGAGAGGAAGGCCACTGGGGACCAAGAGGCAGCCTCAGTGTACATTGACAGGTTGGAACAACAACGTAGGGAGCTCCAAACAGCCGCACAGGTTCTCCAAGGCTGAAGTGGAGAGCAATGCACATCAGGCCCTAATATGGAACATTCAAAGAGCCAGGAACATATACAATCTCTAGCGAACCAGATCACTGTCCAGAATGCAATAATGTGTGCCTTGGGGAGTCTTACCTCCCCAGGAAGCTAACAAGAGCCCCGACACTGACATATCTGCACCTAATCCACCTCTACCCCACAGACGGGAACCCCCTGCTGTATTTCTCCCAGGTGACAGAGCCTTCAACCTTACCCCTGATTTACAGCCGAAACCAAAGCCCATACACGTCAGCGCGGGTCCAGACTTCTTATAGCCCTCCCTCAACCTGGAGGAATGAAGGAAGGGGCAGGAATATACCCAGGAGTCCCAGACAGACTCTCCCTCCATACGCCCATTGTCCACAGAAGAAGGGAACTCCCACAAACCCAATCTGTGCTACTATGGTGGCTGAATTGACCACTTCATCAGGGCTGCCAGGCACCTAAGATTCCAATCAGGCAACGGGGAGTCTGGAAAAAGGGGCCAACTCCCCAGGTCCCATCCTGGCAGCAATAGCTGGAATGAAAACAGGCTGTGGCTTATACATTGAGGATGATGGTGGCAACTCTGTAATGGAAATAGCTTTAAAGTTCCCCAACCACATGAGTGTCCGAGCTGCAATCCACATACAGGGCACATTTAATCTATTGCCCCTTTTTGTTTTCTACAAAAATGGGGGGGGGGGGTGCGTAAGAAAATGTGAGAATTGGACAACTTGACAATTTTAAAATGTTAAGTAGAACAGAATGTCAGATATTAGACAAAGATATTCTCAGAAGTTACCATTGTTCTCTTTTTCGGAAACCCACCAGAACAGCTACCCCAAGAACAGAGATGCAACTTATTGTGCATTACGTATAAATCCTATAATGACTGTATCCAAAAATATAGCATGGGCACAAGGGAAAACAATGTACCAGGATACTTGTGGTATCATCCACCAGATGCCATGGAATGTGTAGACAGGACCTTCTGAATCCACCCTTTGAAACCAGGGTTTTCGGGTGTAAGATTCAGTTCATGGTATACAGGAAACTCAGTTGGAGTTTCCTGTTGTGTTTTATGAATGTGGGGGTCACTGACGACTGGCGGGAAGATGCATGGCAGTGGGATGCCTAGTACATAAATATCTAATCAATACCAATCATAATAGATGTATCAGTTATCGGAGTAATGTCGTTCCCCATTAGAAAGAATATGTTCCCACCTGACTTGCAGAACAATGGGGCAAGGGACAGGGAAATATGAGGGAAAACCCAGACCAGCAGTTAATAGACAGAAGGGAGCTCCCTAATGATCTAACCACAGCATATGGGGTAGGAGTGTCACTAATCAATACCAATTTGGCTAATTTGGATAATAAACTCAGGATCCTGAATCAACAAGTCAAACAAACCTGAGACGTCATGATTTGGAGGAGCCGGTGTTGGACTGGGATGGACAAAGTTAAAAATCACACAATGCCAGGTTATCGTCCAACAGGTTTATTTGGAAGCACTAGCTTTCAGAGCGCTGCTCCTTCATCAGGTGGTTGTAGAGCAGGACCATAAGACACAGACATTTTAGCAAAAGGTGTCATGCAGCTGAAATATAGTAAACAAACTTAAATTAAGTCTTTCACCTTTTAGAGTGGTTTTGTTAGTTTCAGTTCATTAATATGTAAATCCCAGAACTCCTTTCAAGTCACATTCTCAAGCTAACGTCAGGTTTTCTGACAAAATGTGTCATCTCAGCTCAGACATTGCATTAAAGGTGTGAGGTTAAAGTCAGTCTGTCAATCCTGAGTCAGACTGGTTCTATTTCTAAAGTGGAATTTACAGAATCTTACATGGATTGAATGTAAATTATGCATTTTTTGAGCAAAATAAAACATAATTCTGCAAATACAGATTCATCCCATAAATTTATATGTGTGTGCATGCAGGAGAGGTAGAGTGAGTGTGTGCAAATGGGTGTAAGTGCATATAAGACATTGTGTGTGTGAGTGTGATGGGGTATAAGTCTGTGGGGGGGGTGGGGGTGTGCATGTGTGGGTTTGAGTGTGGGGGGTGCATGTGTGTGCATGTGAGAGAGAGCCTGTGTATGAGAGAGAGTCTCTGTGTGTGAGTGTGTGTGTGCGCGTGTGTGTAGTGTAGTGGGGTCACCTGTCATGTGACATGAATCCAAGGTCCCGCTGGAAGCCATCCCCATGGGTACCGAACTTGGCTATCAGTCTCTGCTCAGCCACGTTGCATTGTTGCTTGTCCTGAAGTCTGCTTTGCAGGATGGTCGCCCGTGGGTCCGAGGCCAAGTGTCCCGGACTGCTGAAGTGTTCTCCGTCTGGGAGGGAACACTCCTGCCTGGTGATTATTGTGCAGTGTCTATTCATCCAGTGTAGTGTCGACTCAATCTTGCCAATGTAAAACAAAGAACAAAGAATACTACAGCACAGGAACAGGTCCTTTGACTCTCCAAGCCTGTGCTGATCCAGATCCTCTATCTAAACCTGCTGCCTATTTTCTAGAGATCTGTATCCCTCTGCTCCTCGACCATTCATGCATCTGTCTAGATACGTCCCAAATGACACTATCGTTCCCACCCCTACCACCTCCACTGGCAACGCGTTCCAGACACCCACCACCCTCTGTGTGAAGAACTTTCCACGCAGATCTCCCTTAAACTTTTCCCCTCTCACTTTGAATTTGTGACTCCTAGTAATTGAGCCCTCCACTCTGGGAAAAAGCTTCTTACTATTCATCCTGTCCATATCTCTCATGCTTTTGGAGACCTCAATCAGGTCCTTTCCAATGAAAATAATCCTAATCTACTCAACCTCTCCTCATAGCTAGCACCCTCCATACCAGCAACATCCTGGTGAACCTCCTCTGCACCCTCTCCAAAGCATCCACATCCTTTTGGTAATATGGCAACCGGAAATATACGCAGTATTCCAAATGTGGCCAAACCAGTGTCCTATACAACTATAACATGACCTGCCAACTCTTCTGATGAAGGAAAGCATGCCATATACCTTATTGGCCACACTACTGACCTGCGTTGCCACCTTCAGCGAACAACGGACCTGAACACCCAGATCTCTCTGTACATCAATTTTCCCCAGGATGTTTCTATTTACTATATAGTTCGCTCTTGAATTGGATCTTCCAAAATGCATCACCTCGCATTTGTCCAGATTGAACTCCATCTGCTATTTAGATTAGATTACTTTAGATTACTTTACAGTGTGGAAACAGGCCCTTCGGCCCAACAAGTCCACACCGACCCGCCGAAGCGTAACCCACCCATACCCCTACATTTACCCCTTACCTAACACTACAGGCAATTTAGCAGGGCCAATTCACCTGACCTGCACATCTTTGGACTGTGGGAGGAAACCGGAGCACCCGGAGGAAACCCACGCAGACACGGGGAGAACGTGCAAACTCCACACAGTCAGTCGCCTGAGGCGGGAATTGAACCCGAGTCTCTGGCGCTGCGAGGCAGCAGTGCTAACCACTGTGCCACCGTGCCGCCCAACTCTCCAATCTATCTATATTCTGCTGTATTCTCTGACAGTCACCTTCACTATCCGCTTGTCCACCAATCTTAGTGTCATCTGCAAACTTGTGAATGAGGCAACCTACACCTTCCTCCAAATCATTTATGTATATCACAAACAACAGTGGTGCAAGCATGGATCCCTGTGGAACACCATTGGTCACAGGTCTCCATTTTGAGAAACTCCCTTCCACTACCAGTCTCTGTCTCCTGTTGCCCAAACAGTTCTCTATCCATCTAGCTAGAACGTTATGACATCGAATTATGACATCACTTCCGCCCCCATCGCCACACGGACCGCAGCCACTGCTGACCATACCACCTCCGCGATCGTCGTCCAGACAACCGCCTCCACGATTGCTGGGAAGATGACCACCTCCCCAACCACTGCCACTTGATTCAACGCCTCTGACACAGTCACGATATCTACTCTGCACGTCACTTTCGTCCTTGCAGTTACCACCGCCACAGCCACTTCTGCACCGAAAGACGTCAACGCACCTGGACACGGATGACCACATCGCCTACACCACTGCCGCCACCAATGACGTCACTTGCCGGAAACCAGTCCGTAACGTCACCGCCGTCTCGTGTGACATCACGTCTGCCCCCGTGGACACTGCTGTATGACCCGTTCCCGCCCCCATTGTTCATGTCACTTCCGTTGGTGACATCACTTCTGATCCTATAATCACGCTCACTCAAGTGACCGTCTCCATCCCCACACCCGGCTCCAGCCCCACTCCACATCCTAGCTGCCAGCCCTGCCATGTCTTTACTATTCCCTTAGACCTCCCCCTCACTGAAGATAAACGTTCAGTCCTCAGCAAAGGCCTCACCTTTGTCCCTCTACACTCCTGGATTAATGAGTTCAACACATGCTACGACCTTGAACATTTCTTCCACAGCCTCTGCCTCCGGACCCACTTTTTCAATCAGGACTCCCGCCCACCCAGCGAAGACCCCTTCTCTCGCCTCCAACACACCCCATCCACCTGGATAGCCCGTACTGGCCTGTCACCCACTCTTGATCTCTATATTTCTAACTGCCACCGTGACATCGACTGCCTCAACCTGTCCACCCCCCTCACCTACTCCAAATTCCCACCCTCACAACATGTAGCCCCCCACCCCCTCCGCTCCAACCCTAACCTCACCAACAAACCAGCAGACAAGGAGGGTGCAGTGATAGTTTGGCGCACTGACCTCTACACACACTGAAGCCAGGTGCCAACTCACAGGCACCTCCTCCTACCGCCCCCTCGACCATGACCTCAACTCCCATCACCAAACCATCATCTCCCAGACTATCCACAACCTCATCACCTCTAGGGAATCATCCAACCACAGCCTCCAACCTCATCATCCGTAACCCCGCACTGCCTGATTCTACCTCCTACCCAAGATTCAAACCTGACTTCCCCAGTTGACCCATTGTCTCAGCCTTCCCCTATCCCACTGAACTCATCTCAACCGTCCTGTTCTCCCTTAGTCCAGGAACTCCCCACCTGCGTTCAGGACACCTCCTCCAAGACTTGTGTTTCCCCAGCCCTCAATGCTTCATCTTCACCGTGGACATCCAGTCTCTGTACACATCCATCCGCCATTACAAAGATCTCCAAGCCCTCTGTTTCTTCCTCTCACGCCGTCCCAACCAGTATCCTTCCACCAACACCCTCATCTGCCTGGCTGAACTGGTTCTCACCCTTAACAACCTCTACTTCCAATCCTCCCACTTCCTCCAAACCAAACGTGTAGCCATGGGCACCCGCATGGGACCCAGCTACGCCTGCCTCTTTGTCGGGTATGTGGAACAGTCCATCTTCTGCAGCTACACCGGCACTATCCCCACCTGTTCCTCCGCTACATCAATGACTGTATCAGCGCCACCTCGTGGTCCCACGAGGAGGTTGAACAGATCATCAACTTCACTAGCACCTTCCACCCCGACCTCAAATCCCACCTGGACCATTTCGGACATCTCCCTCTCCTTCCTGGATCTCTCCACTTCCATCTCCCGCGACTGACTAACCACAGAAACCTACTACAATCTCACCGACTCCCACAGCTACCTAGACTACACCTCCTCCCACCTGACCTCCTGTAAAAACGCCATCTCTTACTCCCAATTCCTCCGCCTCCACCGCATCTGTTCCCAGGATGACCAATTCTACCTTAGAAAATCCCAGATGGCCTCCTTTCTCCAAGATCACAATTTCCCTTCCCACGTGGTCCCTCCAGTGCATCTCCTCCACTTCCCGCACCTCCGCCCTCGACTCCCACCCCTCCCAACACAACAAAGGACAGAACCCCAGGTCCTCACCTTCCTCCCCACCAACCTTCGTATACATTGCATCATCCTCTGCCACTTCCGCCACCTACGAAAGGACCCCATCATGAGATATATATTTCTCTCCCCACCCCCATCAGTGTTCCAGACAGACATTCCCTCTGCAACTCCCTCATCGGATCCATGTCCCCCACCAGCCCACACCCCACTCCTGGCACCTTCCCCTGCCACTGCAGGAAGTGCCAAACCTGCGTTCATATCTCGCCCCTCACCTCAGCCCAAGACCCCAAAGGATCCTTCCACATCTGACAGAAATTTTCCTGTAATTCCACCAATGTCATCTACTGTAACCGTTGCACCCGATGTGGTCTCCTCTATATCGGGGAGACAGAACGCCAACTTGCGGATCATTTCAGAGAACATCTCAGGGACACCCGCACCCACCAACCCCAGCACCCTGGGGCTGAACACTTCAACTCCCCCTCCCACTCCACCAAGGACATGCAGGTTCTGGGTCTCCTCCACCACCAAACCATTCCCACCCAACGCCTAGAAGAAGAACGCCTCATCTTCCGCCTTTGGACCCTGCAACCACACAAGATTAATGTGGATTTCACCAATTTCCTCATTTTCCCTCCCCCCACATTCATCTTAGTCCCAAGCCTCCAACTCAGCACGGCCCTCCTGAACTGCCTATCAGTTTTCCCATCTATCTGCTCCACCTTCCTCTCTGACTTATCATCTTCTCCCCCACCTTCATCTACTTTCTCAGCTACCTTTCCCCCAACCCCAACCCCCCTCCCATTTATCTCTCAGCACCCCACCCCGGCCCACAAATCTCATTCCTCATGAAGGGCTGATGAGGAATAATTGATTGTCCTGCTCCTTGGATGCTGCCTGCCTGCTGTGCTTTTCTGGCACCACACTCTTGACATCTAGCTCGTATACCTGGACCCCATGCGACTTCACTTTCTTCATCAGCCTACCATGGGGAACCTTATCAAACGCCTTATTAATGTCCATGTATGTGACAACTACATCCCTTCCCTCATCAATCAACTTTGTCATCTCTTCAAAAAATTCTGTTAAGTTTGTAAGACATGACCTTCCCTGTGCAAAACCATGTTGCCTATCACTGATAAGCCCATTTTCTTCCAAAGGGAATAGATCCTATCGCTCAGTATCTTCTCCAGTAGCTTCCCTACCATTGATGTCAGACTCACCGGTCTAGAATGACCTGGATTATCCCTACTACCCTTCTTAAACAAGGTGCCAAAATTAGTAATTCTCCAGTCCTCTGGGACCTCCCCGTGTTCAAGGATGCTGCAAGGGCCGCAGCTATTTCCTCTCTCGCTTCCCTCAGTAACCTAAGATCGATTCCATCCAGACCTGGGGACGTGTCCACCTTAATGCCTTTTAGAATACCCAGCACTTCCTCCTTTCTTATGCTGACTTAACCTAGGCCAATCAAAGATCTATCCCTCATCTGTCATGTCCCTCTCCTCGGTGAATACCGATGCAAAGTACTCATTAAGAATCTCACTCATTTTCTCTAACTCCATGCGTATCTTTCCTCCTTTGTCCTTGAGTGGGCCAACCCTTTCCTTAGTTAACCACTTGCTCCTTTCTATGAATAAAAGGCTCACTGAGGATATCTCACGACCCCTTTTAGCCCTCTTAATTCCTCTCTTCAGATTGGTCTTACACTCCTGATATTTTCCCAAAGCTTTGTCTGTCATCAGTCACCTAGGCCTTATGTACGCATCCTTTTTCCTCTTAGCTAGTCTCACAATTTCACTTGTCATCCATGGTTCCTAATCTTGCCCTTTCTATCTCTCATTTTCACAGGAACATATCTCTCCTGAACTTTAATCAACCTCTCTTTAAAAGCCTTCCACATATGAAACGTGGATTTACCCTCAAATAGCTGCTCCCAATCCACATTCCTCAGGTCCTGCTGAATTTTGCTATAGTTGGCCTTCCCCCAATTTAGCACTCTTCCTTTAGGACCACTCTCATCTTTGTCCATGAGTATTCTAAAACTTATGGAATTGTGATCACTGTTCCCAAAGTAATCCCCGACTGAAACTTCAACCACCTGGCCGGGCTCATTCCCCAACACCAGGTCCAGTATGGCCCCTTCCTGAGTTGGATGATTTACACACTGCTCCAGAAACCCCTCCTGGATGCTCCTTACAAATTCTGCTCCATCTAAACCTCTAACACTAAGTGAATCCCAGTCAATGTTGGGAAATTTAAAATCTCCCATCACCACCACCTTGTTGCTCCTACATCTTTCCATAACCTGTTTACATATTTGTACCTCTATCTCACACTCGCTGTTGGGGGCCTGTAGTACAGACCCACATTGTTACCAACACCCTTCCTATTTCTGAGTTCTGCCCATATTGCCTCACTGCTCAAGTCTTCCACAGTGCCCTCCTTCAGCACAGCTGTGATATCCTCTCTGACCAGCAATGCAATGCTTCCAACCCTTTTACCTTCCTCACTATCCCGCCTGAAGCATCTATGTCCTGGGATATTTACTTGCCAATCATGCCCTTCCCTCAATCAAGTCTCAGTAATAGTGATAGCATTATACTCCCAGGTAGTAATCCAAGCCCAATTTCATATGCCTTACCTACGACACCTCTTGAATTAAAACTAATGTACCATGCCTAAGCATTGGCGAGACAGAGCAGGCACTCCTACAAACTACATATTACCACACTCAAACTTGGCCGGGCTCCACGTGGTGATGCTGTCTTCTTTTTCCGATGGTCTTGGAGATGTCTTCTGTTTTGGTGGTTATTCTCGAGTTGCTGCTCGAGTTACGCTCATGAGGGTGGTGTCGCAGCAATTCTTATACTCCAACGTCTTCACGCCCTTTTGGGATGGTCTTGTGTACCTTCCAATGGATCAATCAGGTTCGCTGATGGCAAGATGGTCCTTAGGTGTCCATTACTGGAGGTGCCGGGTGCACATAGGTTCCTCCAAATAAGGGTGGGAGGCACCTCTGTGTCTGGTACATACCTCAATCTTTCTGATTGTCCCGAAGGCAACATTCCATTGACCCATTCAAACTCAAATCCAGGTGTGTATTGTCGGGTCTGCAGCTACCAGGTTTGTTTGCAAACTGTCTGTGGGAAGTTGCAGCCTGCCTGGATTCTGCAGCATATTGACTTCGTTTCCCAGCATTCTTTAGTCCTTGTCCAATTTATCAAATTCTTCATAAAATTACCACTTTGAGCAGCCTGTCTGGCCACACCCAACTCCTACACTCAATACTCTGACCAATAAAGGAAAGCATACCAAATGCCTTCTTCACTGTCCTATCTACCTGTGACTCCACTTTCAAGGAGCTATGAACCTGCACTCCAAGGTCTCTTTGTTCAGCAACACTCCTGAGGACCTTACCATTAAGTCTTGCTCTGATTTCGCTTTCACATTTATCTAAATTAAACACCATCTGCCACTCCTCAGCCAATGGCCCATCTGATCAAAATCCTGTTGTACTCTGAGGTAACCTTCTTCACTGTGCACTACACCTTCAATTTTGATGTAATCTGCAAACTTACTAACAAACCTCCTTTATTCACATCCAAATCATTTATATAAACGATGAAAAGTAGCGGACCCAGCACCGATCCTTGTGGCACTCCACTGGTCACAGGCCTCCAGTCTGAAAAACAACCCTCCACCACCACCCTCTGTCTTCTACCTTTGAGCCAATTGAGTATCCAAATGGCTAGTTCTCCCTGTATTTCGTGAGATCTAACCTTTTTTAAATTGTCTTTTTACAAATCTTTTACAGAATATCTATGTACAAAAAAGAATAATATCAAAATACAGAATGATAGAGGGAGTACAACAAAGTCATATCGTGACACTGTTAGTAATGAACTACCTACTATTCTGCCAGAACAAACATATCTACTTAACTTAAACTAAATTACAAACAAATTAAACAACAATGAAATGAAACTGAATTCAGATGAACTTAAATTAAATTATATCACACGACTTTATTCTATTTCACTCATCACACCTCCACTGAGGCTGCCATCCCTGGGAGCACCAGTTATTGTACCCGTATTCTTTTCCCCCAGCCTCCCTCCCCCAGGGCCCCATGGGTGTCCAGACTGATTCTCACGGCTATACCATGGCCCTAATTAATATTAATGAGAAGTCTGCGTCAATATAATTTAGAAAGAGCCGCCATGTCTTGTAAAATTGCTCTGTTTTGTGGTGCACCATATTTGTGAGGTAGTCTTGGGGGAGATCCTCCATCACCAGCCTATGCCACCCCGTAAGACCTGGGACTTTTTCCAATGTCCAGTTCATTAAAATGTTCTTCCTCATACAGTGGGTAAGAATGTGACACGATCATTTCCCATGTTCCCCCAGAGAGGGCAAATTTGGCCACCCCAGAAGAAGAAATACTGGATCCACTTTAACTTCGATCTCCAGGATGTCCTTTAGCTCCCTTACTATAGCACTCCAGTATCTCTGGATCTTACAGCATGACCAGTAGCAGTGTGTAAGAGTGCCTAACCTAATTTAATATTTGAGACACACTGGTGACACTTCTCTCTTGAACTTAGCTAGCCTCTCTGGTGCCACATAAGCCCTGTGTAAAATCTTCAATTGCATGGCCTGCGCTTTGCTACATACTAAAATTTTCCCTACATTTTCCCATGTATCTTCCCATACCTCCTCTCTTAGCTCACAATTCCACATCCTACAGAGTCCCTCCATGTCTCCTAAAGCCTGTCTCTAAATGATACAAAGTACTGACCAAAAGAGTGCCCGCACACCAGAGCACTCTTTTCTCCACGCCTGACTTGTACCACTGAGACATGAGAGTGGTTTTCCTCTGAATATAATCCCTTATCTGAAAGTACCAGAAAAGGTCCCTTTTAGACAATCCATATTTCTGACTTAGCTGGCTAAATGACATCAAGAGCTCCCCATCGAGTAAATCTCCCAGACAGGAGATTCCCTTATTCTCCCAAGACTTAAAGCCGGAGCCCATTGCCCCAGGTTTAAGTCCTTGGGCTCCCACCAACAGGGTAAACAGCGGGGCCTTAGACCAATTGCCCTCATCTTGCTTCATTATCCTCCGGGCTTTCACCATATTTAAAATGTTTGGGCTCTTACACTGCTCGGTCATGGATATCATCTTATCCATAAATAATAGATTAACTAGGGGACATCACTGCGAAGCTTCAACATCAAGCTAAATCTGCACCGAATCCCCCCGTACCTAGTCACTAACATATTTTAACAGGGCGCTTATTTGATATCTCTTCAAGTTCGGAAGATCCACTCCTCCCTCACCCCGCGAAAGCTACAATTTGGTAAATTTAATTAAGGGGGGTGCCTGAGACACCAAATAAAAGATCCTAGCCAACCATCGAGCCTCAGTAATACTCAACTGGGTAGCAACAATGGGAGCATTCTCATGGGGTACAACAGGTGAGGAAGAACATTCAGTTTACTCAGGGCTACTCGGCCTAATCACGATAACGGAAATCCCTCCCACCACTGCGAATCCTGCTTTATCCTCTCCAGTAATTGTACATAGTTAGCTTTATACAGCTGGTGGAAGGCAGGGGTAATAGAAATTCCCACATACAAAAAACCCTTTAGACGACCATCTGAACGAGAACTGCATTCCATCCTTCAGATCAGACACCTCCACTAATCCCCCCCCACGGGCACAGCTTCCGATTTTGTGAAGTTGATCCCATAACCCGAAAAGCTGCCAAATAAATTAATTGTTTGAATCAATTGAGGAACGGACTCCTCTGGATTGGCCAAGAACAAAAGGACTTCATCAGCATATAGAGTGATCCTATGCTCCCCCAATCCCACCTTTGGCGCCACTATTTCAGGATCCCTCCTGATAGCTTTGGTTAACGGCTCAATCGCCAAGGTAAATAACACGGTGAGAGAGGACACCCCTGTCAACTACCTCTCCCAATGTTAAAATTATCTGACTTAGCACCATTTGTGATGACTACTACTTAGAATCATTATACAACACCACCACACATCTGGCAAAGGAACCCCCCCCCACCAGACCAAAGTGCTCGAGGACCCCAAACAGATATGGCCATTCTATCCGATCAAATGCCGTTTCTGCGTCTGGGGAGACCACCAAACCCGGGATCAATCATAACTGCACCATGTTCAGTACCCTCCTGATATTGTTAGAGGAGCTACGGCCCTTCACAAAACCCGTCTGGTTTATTTTTATTATATGGGGCAGGACCTTTTCCAACCTCAGAGCTGGCATCTTGGGTAGAATTTTAAAATCTACATTCAACAGTGAAACGGGTCTGTATGAAGCACATTGTTCGGGCTCTTTCCCGTTCTTTAAAATGAGGGCGATATTAGCCTCCCTAAGAGAGGGTGGCAGACAATCCTGTGCATATGAATACCTGTACATCCCCAGAAGTGGCTCCACCAATACATTTATGAATTTCTTATAGAATTCACTTGGGAATCCATCTGACCCCAGTGCTTTGCAACCCTGGAGATGCTTTATTGCTTCCTGCAGCTCTTGCATCGTCATAGGCGCATTTAACAAGGAAACCTGTTCCGCGTTTATACTGGGGAGGCCCAGGTTCTCAAAAAAGGACTGCATTCTCGCTGTACTGTGTTTACCTCCCTCCGACCAATATAGCTCTGTGAAGTATTCCCTAAATCTAAGATTGATCTTCTTCAACTCACAGCTAACTGTGCCAGCCTTCTCTCTAACAGACATAATAGATTGGAAAGCATTTTTCTTTCTAGCCAGATATCTACGTGGCTTATCTCCAAATTCAAACAATCTTTGTTTCGCAAAGAGACCTTTTGTTTGCCACCTGTGTGTGCAATGAGTTGAGAGCAGCCCGGAGGGCTGTGACCTGCTGCAGCTTGACCAGTGAAGGCCTATTATAATATGTTTCCTCAGCTATCTACAGCCGGGCCTTCAGTATCTGTTGCTGCTCCTCCCTCTGCCTCCTTCTAGTCATTGAATATGAAATAATCAGGCCTCGTAAATATGCTTTAGTGGCCTCCCAAAGTATTGCCCGATTACTGGCCATACCTGAGTTGATATCCCAGAAAGCCCTGAACTCTCTGGTCCATGTGCCATGTGTCCATTCCACCACCCTTGATTTTAACATCTAAATACACTGGCGCATGATCCGAGACAGCTATATTCCCAATTTTGCAATTGTCCAAACAATCCAATGGCATAAAAAAAAAACGCCAATTCGCGTACGGCACTTGTGTGGGTTGGAATAGAGGTAAAGTCTCTTCCATTAGGGTGGAGGTGCCTCCACTCATCCACTAGGCCCAACTCCTCACACATGAACACTAACTGCTTAGACTGTGCGGGTGGCACCCTGTCTACCTCAGGATCGATTAGGCGACTAAAATCCCTCCTATGATTGTGCGGTACACTCCAAGACACATTAATTTAGCGACTACATCAACTAGAAATTTAAAAGGGTGTGCTGGGGGCCAATACACATTCAGGACTCTTTATAGATTACATTACATTACAGTGTGGAAACAGGCCCTTCGGCCCAACAAGTCCCCAATGTTTACCCATTACCTAACACTACGGGCAATTTAGCATGGCCAATTCACCTGACTTGCACTTCTTTTGGATTGTGGGAGGAAACCGGAGCACCCGGAGGAAACCCACGCAGACACGGGGAGAATGTGCAAACTCCACACAGTCAGTCGCCTGAGGCAGGAATTGAACCCGGGTCTCAGGCGCTGTGAGGCAGCAGTGCTAACCACTGGGCCACCATGCCGCCCCAATGGACTCTTCTCCATGTATTAGAGCTTTAGGAATGATGAACCATCCATGTTCACCCTTAATTTGCTCAGTTGCCTGGAATGGGAGGTTCCATCTTACCAGTATACTCTTAGAGCTAAAGGAGGAGAGGAATACCCTGTCATAACCCCCCTGCTTCAGTTTCAGATGCTCCTTATCAGCTAAATGTGTCTCCTGCAGCAGGGCAATGTCCAACCTTTCTTTCCTAAGGCTTGACAGCCCCTTCTTTCTTTTAATGGGGGAATGGCTCCCTTTTACATTCCAGGTGCATCACCTGAACGAATCACTAGCCATGGTCATCCTGGACAGTCCATGGTTTCCCAAGAGGAGGACGTTTATCTGAGGTGTGGCGAGCAACAAAGACATTAAACTCTATAAAGTCTAAAAACTACGCCTAAAAAACCTACTTCAACTCAAAAACTAACCACTATATTTAACTTAAGCAAACTCCCAAATAACTTCCAATTCACTAGAGATCTCTCCCCTTGCCCATAGGGGGCACTCCTCCCAATCCTTGCTACCATCCCAACTCCCTCGAGCTGAGGCCATGCCCTCACCCCAAGCAATTCCAGATGAAGAAAACCTGGGATTTACATTCTGAGAGTTAACAATGGATGCCCATTCCCCCCACCTCCGTCCACACAATAAAACCACAGGTATAGCCACCCCCAATACAAAAACAAAACGACAGCAGTTAAAAGAAAAGCCCCAACTGACTGATATACAAAATAATTCTGGGCTTTACATCAAGGCAGTATGTATAAAGCCAATAACCACAAGAAAGGGGAGAGAGGAGAAAAGAAGGGGCAACAAAATATTTTTTAAAACCCATACCTTTGTCCGTAACGATGCCCCCTCCCCTACTCCCCACCCCAACCCAAGTTCTTTACTTCAGAGAATTCACAAAGTCCTTCGCCTTTTCTGCAGAATCAAAATTATACACCGTATAATTTTGGGGGAACTAGGGGAAGGGGAACTAGGGAGAGAATAGGTCCCCTCAAAGATCAGCAAGGCAGCCTTTGTGTGGAGCTGTAGGAGATTGGGGAGATACTAAACGAGTATTTTACGTCAGTGTTTACTGAGGAGAAGAACATGGAAGATATAGAATGTGGGGAAATAGATGGTGACATCTTGGAAAATGTCCATATTACAGAGGTGTTGGTGCTGGATGTCTTGAAATGCGTAAAAGTGGATAAATGCCCAGGACCAGATCAGGTGTACCCGAGAACTCTGTGGGAAGCTAGGGAAGTGTTTACTGGGCCCGTTGCTGAGATATTTATATAATCGATAGTCTCAGGTGAGGTGCCGGAAGACTGGAGGTTGGCTAATGTGGTGCCACTATTTAAGAAAGGTTGTAAGGAAATGCCAGGCAAAAACAAAAACACAGGTACAGGCGAATGTTGAGAATTTGTGAGTCCATTCAGAATTCCAACAATAGTAAGGTAGAAACTGTTGCGAAACCGGCTGGTGCATGTGTTCAGGTTTCTGTACCTTCTCCCCGATGGACAAGTGATATGGCATCTGACATGGATCTGTTGGTCCAATAGGCAAATTGGAGTGGGTGCATGAGCCTTCTTAGACACAGGGATGATGTTGGCCCTGTTGAAACAGGCAGGGACAGTGGCCTGCTGCGGGGAGGGGTTGAAGATGTGTGAGAAGACCTCTGCCAGTTGATCTGAGCATGCTCTGAGTGCACGGCCTGGTACACCGTCTGGTCCCATCACTTTCCTTGGATTCACACGAAGAAAAACTGATTTGACCTCTGGTGCAGTGACTGTTGGGATAGGTTCGTCAGGACATGTCGGAATAGGTGTTACCTCTCCACCGAAATTCTGCTCAAAGCGAGCATAGAAGACGTTGAGACGATCTGGGCGGGATGTGTCATCGTCTGCTATCTTGCACAGTCTCTTTTTAGAACCTGTGATGTCATTCAGTCCTTACCATCGTCACCAGGTGTGTCTGTCTGGGTCTCTAGTTTGGATCGGTATTGATCCTTGCGTGTCTGAATGGCTCTGTGAAGGTGATACTAGGATTCCTTATAGCTGAATGGGTCTCCTGATCTGAAGGTCTCACACCCAGAATGGGACTATTTGACGCCGCCCTTTTGGTGCCGATCATTTGGCCCCGTCATTTTGGCTCTAAACTGCAGACGCTGGAGATCAGAATCAAGATTAGAGTGGTGCTGGAAAAGCACAGCAGGTCAGGTAGCATCCAAGGAACAGGAAAATCGACGTTTTGGCCAAAAATCCCTTCATCAGGAATAAGGCCTGGCCCTCAGTTGAGGCATAGCTGGCACCACTCCATTCCAGCACCACTCTAATCTTGATTCTGATCTCCAGCGTCTGCAGTTTAGAGCCAAAATGACGGGGCCAAATGATCGGCACCAAAAGGGCGGCTCTAAACTGTTTTGGCGCTCATTATTTTGGCGTTGAGCTGTTTTGGCGCCAATTCAGAATAAAAAAAAACCTTGCAGAGCCCGTAAGAAATTAGTTTTTATTGCATTGTAAGAAATAAATCTAATTCTTTTTTATTCATTATTTTTAACCTATTCATTGTAAAGACGAATTTCTACATTTTGCTACACTTATCAAACACATATAGATAACCATCGTGTGAAAATTTTGGTTTGTCTCTCTTGCTTAGAATGTTTCCAGCCATTGATGGGCTTGTATGGGCTCTACAAGAAAATAGAAAGAAAATTGTATTACAGCTTTCCAATGTGAAGACAGAACAGCTTAAGTATCATCAAGGCAGTAGATGACTATTAACAATTGTTGAATGAGAAAATGATTACAAAACAACATTTAAATCTACAGCGGGTCATTACAGCTTTGACTATCAACTCTTGCTAGTTGAGAAAATTACATCGGGTCATTAGTCATCCTCTCTTCTTTAACCAAACAAGACTTTTTTAATTCTGAATTGGCGCCAAAACAGCTCAGCGCCAAAGTAATGAGCGCCAAAACAGTTTCGTGCCAAAACGGCAGGGCCAAATGATCGGCGCCAAAACATACCCGACCCCTCACACCTGGTTTTTAGCAGGTTCTGTATGTCCTGATTCATCCAGGGTTTCCTGTTGGGGAACACCCGGATTAACTTCCTCGGTTATGCAGTCCTCCAGACACTTGCTGATAAAGTCTGTGACGGTGGTGGTGTACTCGATCAAGGTACCTGCGGACTGTTTGAACATGATCCAATCGGCCTATTCCAGACAGCATTGGAGATGATCCTTTGCATCCTCCGACCTGCACTGTACCTGTATCCGGGAGGGGGGCCTTCTGCTGAACTTTTGCTTGTAAACCGGGAGAAGAAACATGGCATTGTGGTCGGAGTATCCGAAATGAGGACAGGGGATGGAGCGGTAGGCATCTTTCACAGTGGTGAAGCAGTAGTCTAAAATGTTCGGACCCCTGGTGGGGCAGGTACTGTTCTAGTGGTACTTTGGTGACACGTCCACATCCCGCACCTCCGCCCTCCACCCCTCCAACTGTAACAAGGACAGAACGCCCTTGGTGCTCACCTTCCGCCCTACAAACCTTCGCATAAACCAAATCATCCGCCGACATTTCCGCCACCTCCAAACGGACCCCACCACCAGGGATATATTTCCCTCCCCACCCGTTTCCGCCTTCCGCAAAGACCGTTCCCTCCGTGACTACCTGGTCAGGTCTACGCCCCCCCTACAACCCACCCTCCCAACCTGGCACTTTCCCCTGCCACCGCAGGAACTGCAAAACCTGCGCCCACACCTCCTCCCTCACCTCCATCCAAGGCCCTAAAGGAGCCTTCCACATCCATCAAAGTTTTACCTGCACATCTACTAATATCATTTATTGTATCCGTTGCTCCCGATGCAGTCTCCTCTACATTGGGGAGATTGGGTGCCTCCTAACAGAGCGCTTTAGGGAATATTTCCGAGACACCCGCACCAATCAACCACACCGCCCCGTGGCCAACATTTCATCTCCCCCTCCCACTCTACCGAGGACATGGAGATCCTGGGCCTCCTTCACCGCCGCTCCCTCATCACCAGACGCCTGGAGGAAGAACGTCTCATCTTCCGCCTCGGAACACTTCAACCCCAGGGCATCAATGTGGACTTCAACAGCTTCCTCATTTCCCTTCCCCCACCTCATCCTAGTTTCAAACTTCCAGCTCAGCACTGTCCCCATGACTTGTCCGGACTTGTCCGACCTGCCTAGCTCCTTTTCCACCTATCCACTCCACCCTCTCCTCCCTGACCTATCACCTTCATCTCCTCCCCCACTCACCCATTGTACTCTATGCTACTTTCTCCCCACCCCCACCCTCCCCTAGCTTATCTCTCCACGCTTCAGGCTCACTGCCTTTATTCCTGATGAAGGGCTTTTGCCCGAAACGTCAATTTCGCTGCTCGTTGGATGCTGCCTGAATTGCTGTGCTCTTCCAGCACCACTGATCCAGAATCTGGTTTCCAGCATCTGCAGTCATTGTTTTTACCTCCTTGTTTGAAGTCGCCAGTCGCAATAAACAGGGCCTTGGGGTGTTCCATCTCCAGGGTGTTAGGAGTGGAGTACAGCACATCCAGAGCTTCCTCAACCTTTGCTTGTTGCGGTGTGTATACAGCAGTTACTATAGCAGCGGTAAATTCCCGTGGTAGAAGGGGCGGCATTTGATGGTGTGGAGTTCAAGGTTTTGGGGAAGCAATGGCTGCCCAGGTTTGCAGTGTCTGTACACCACAAGTTGTTGATGAGTAAAATTAGGGCGCATGGTATTGGGGGCAAAGTACTAACTTGGATTGAAAGTTGGTTGGCTGATAGGAAACAAAGTGTAGTGATAAACGGCTCCATTTCGGAATGGCAGGCAGTGACCAGTGGGGTACCGCAGGGATCATTGCTGGGACCGCAGCTTTTTACAATATATGTTAATGATATAGAAGACGGTATTAGTAATAACATTAGCAAATTTGCTGATGATACTAAGCTGGGTGGCAGGGTGAAATGTGAGGAGGATGTTAGGAGATTACAGGGTGACCTGGACAGGTTAGGTGAGTGGTCAGAATGCATGGCAGATGCAGTTTAATGTGGATAAATGTATGGTTATCCACTTTGGTGGCAAAAACAGGAAGGCAGATTACTAAGTAAATGGAATCAATTTAGGTAAAGGGGCAGTACAGAGAGATCTGGGTGTTCTTGTACACCAGTCAATGAACACAGGTACAGCAGGTAGTGAAGAAGGCTAATAGTATGCTGGCCTTCATAACAAGAGGGATTGAGTATAGAAGCAAAGAGGTTCTTCTGCAGCTGTACAGGGCCCTGGTGAGACCACACCTCGAGTACTGTGTGCAGTTCTGGTCTCCAAATTTGAGGAAAGACATTCTGGCTATTGAGGGAGTGCAGCGAGGTCAATTCCTGGAATGGCAGGATTACCTTACACTGAAAGAGTGGAGCGACTGGGCTCATATACCCTTGAGTTTAGAAGACTGAGAGGGGATCTGATTGAGATATAAGATTATTAAAGGATGGACACTCTGGAGGCAGGAAACATGTTTCAGCTGATGGGTGAGTGCCGAACCAGAGGACACAGCTTAAAAATACGGGGTAGACCATTTAGGACAGAGATGAGGAGAAACCTCTTCACCCAGAGAGTGGTGGCTGTGTGGAATGCTCTCCCCCAGAGGGCAGTGGAGGCCCAGTCTCTGGATTCATTTAAGAAAGTGTTGGATAGAGCTCTCAAGGATAGTGGAATCAAGGGTTATGGAGATAAGGTAGGAACAGGATACTGATTAAGGATGAGCTGAAAATGTGTTGCTGGAAAAGCGCAGCAGGTCAGGCAGCATCCAAGGAGCAGGAGAATCGACGTTTCGGGCATGAGTGTGAAGGGCTCATGCCCGAAACGTCGATTCTCCTGCTCCTTGGATGCTGCCTGACCTGCTGCGCTTTTCCAGCAACACATTTTCAGCTCTGATCTCCAGCATCTGCAGTCCCCACTTTCTCCTACTGATTAAGGATGATCAACCATGATCATATTGAATGGTGGTGCAGGCTCGAAGGGCAGAATGGCCTACTCCTGCACCTATTGTCTATTGTCTAAAAAGCAAACCCCTCCACTCTTTGTCTTACCCGAGGACACTGTACGATGGGTAGAAAAACCCTCCGCCTGAAGTTCGCAGTCGGGAATGGATGGGTTGAACCAGGTTTCCGTGAAGCAGAGTTCGCAGCAGTCCCACAGTTCACACTGGAAGCTGATCTGTGATCTGAGTTCGTCCATCTTGTTCTCCAGAGATTGTATATTGGCTATGAGTAAGCTAGGAAGGGGGGGGTCTTGAAACCACGTAGTCTCAGTCTTACTAGCAGGCCGGCACACTTACCCGCTTCCTCACAGGTTTCTTACATTTGAGTGGTCCAGTGGTCTGGTGGAGTGGATTGTGACTGTTTCCAGTTAAGTGATCCTTCCTAGGACCTTAGTGTATTTTTGCAGAGGATCTGCTTAGGATTCAGGTCGATAGGATAGTGAAGAAGGCGTTTGGTATACTTTCCTTTATTGGTCAGAGCATTGAGTACAGGAGTTGGGAGGTCATGTTGCGGCTGTACAGGACATTGTTGAGGCCAGTTTTGGAATATTGCATGCGATTCTGGTCTCCTTCCGATCAGAAGGATGTTGTGAAACTTGAAAAGTTTCAGAAAAGATTTACAAGAATGTTGCCAGGATTGGAGGATTTGAGCTATAGGGAGTGGCTGAAATGGCTGTTTTCCCTGGATCGAGGTTTATAAAATCATGAGGGTCATGGATAGGATAAATACACAAGGTCTTTTCCCTGTGGTGGGTGAGTCCAATGCTACAGGGCATAGGTTTAGGGTGAGAGGGGAAAGATATAAAAGGGACCTAAGGGACAATGTTTTCACACAGAGGATGGTGCATGTATGGAATAAGCTGCCAGAGGAAGTGGTGAAGGCTGGTATAATTATAGCATTTAAAAGGCATCTGGGTGGGTATATAAATAGGAAGGGTATAGAGGGATATGGGCCAAGTGCTGGCAAATGGGACTCGATTAGGTTGGGATATCTGGCTGGCATGGACGGTTGGGCCAAAGGATCTGTTTCCGTGCTGTACATGTCTATGACTCTAAGTAGACTTTGATCCGCTGGAAATTTGACGCTGGAGAAATAGCAGTGAGGAACAAGGAACTGGCTGAGGAACTGAACTGACCAGACATAGGTTTATAAAATCATGACTATCCAGGTGCAAGTTCCCTCCATTATTCCTGATCAGCCCTCCCCTCACTCTGGCCATCCTCTTATTCCTCACATCAATGTAGAACACCTTACAGTTTTCCTTAATCCTACCCACGAAAGCTTTTTCATGTCCCCTGCTAGCTCTCCTAAATCCATTCTTCAGTTCCTTCCTGGCTACCTTGTAACCCTCTAGAGCCCTGTCTGATCTTTGCTTCCTTCTTCCTCTTGACTAGATGTTCCACATCCCTTGTAACCCAAGGTTCCTTCCCCCCATCATCCCTTCCTTGCCTCAGAGGGACAAACCTATCCAGCAATATCAGCAAGTGCTCTCTAAACAATCTCCACATTTCTGTCATGCTTTTCCCTGTGACCATCTGCTCCCAGTTTCGGCGTCCCAGTTCCTGCCTAATAGCTTTGCAAATCTCCCTCCCTTAATTAAATACTTTCCCATACCGTCTGCTCCTATCCCTCTCCATGATTATAGTAAAGGTCAGGGAGTTGCGATCACTATCACTGAAATGCTCTCCCACTGAGAGATCTGACACCTGGCATGATTCATTGCCAAGCACCAAATCTAATATGGCCTCCCCTCTAGTCAGCTTATCTACAAACTTTATTGAGTTCTTTGAGATGGTGGCCAAACAGGTGGATGAGGGTAAAGCGGTTGATGTGGTATAAAGGGATTTCAGTAAGGCATTTGATAAGGTTCCCCATGGTAGGCTATTGCACAAAATGCAGAGGCATGGGATTGAGGGTGATTTAATGGTTTGGATCAGAAATTGGCTCGCTGAAAGAAGTCAGAGTATAGTGGGTTTTTTTTTAGATTACTTACAGTGTGGAAACAGGCCCTTCAGCCCAACAGGTCCACACCAATCCTCCAAAGAACAACCCACCCAGACCCATTCCCCTATATTTACCCCTTCACCTAACACCACGGGCAATTTAGCATGACCAATTCACCTAACCTGCACATCTTTAGACTGTGGGAGGAAACCGGAGGAAACCCACACAGACACGGGGAGAATGTGCAAACTCCACACAGACAGTTGCCCGAGGCTGGATTTGAACCCGGGTCTCTGGCGCTGTGAGGCAGCAGTGCTAACCACTGTGCCACCGTGCCACTCATTGATGGGAAATATTCATCCTGGAGTTCAGTTACTCGTGGTGGACCGCAAGGATCTGTTTTAGGGCCACTGCTGTTTGCCATTTTTATAAATGACCTAGATGACAGCATAGAAGGATGGTTTAGTAAATTTGTGGGTGACTCTAAGACCAGTGAAGTTGTGGATAGTGCTGAAGAATGTTGTCGGTTACAGAAGGACATAGATAAGCTGCAGAGCTGGCTGAGAGGTGGCAAATGGAGTTTAATGTGGAAAAGTGTGAGATGATTCACTTTGGAAGGAGCAACAGGAATAAACAGTACTGGGCTAATGGGAAGATTCTTGCTAGATGAGCAGAGAGATCTTAGTGTCCATGTGCATAGATCCCTGAAAGTTGCCACCCAGGTTGAAAGGGTTGTTAAGAAAGCATTTATTGGCAGTGGGATTGAGTTCAGAGCCATGAGGTCATGCTGCAGCTGTACAAAACTCTGGTGCGACTGCACTTGGAGTATTGCGTACAGTTCTGGTCACCACATTATAGGAAGAATGTAGAAGCTTTGGAAAGGGTTTGGAGGAGATTTACTAGGATGTTGCCTGGAATGGAGGGAAGGTCTTATGAGGAAAGTCTGAGGGAAGCTGTTTTCGTTAGAGAGAAGAAGGTTGAGAAGTGACTTAATTGAGACAAATAAAATAATCAGAGGGTTAGATAGGTTGGACAGTGAGAGCCTTTTTCCTCGGATGGTGATGGCTAGCACGAGGGGACATAGCTTTAAATTGTGGGGTGATAGATATAGGACAGATGTCAGAAATATTTTCTTTACTCAGAGAGTAGTAGGGGCATTGAATGCACTGTCTGCAACAGTAGTGGACTCGCTAACTTTAAGGGCATTTAAATGGTCATCGGATAAACATATGGATGAGAATGGAATAGTGTAGGTTAGATAGGCTTCAGGTTGGTTCCACAGGTCGGTGCAACATCAAGGGCTGAAGGGCCTGTACTGCGTTGTAATGTTCTATGTTCTACATATTGCATCAGGAACCCTTCCTGGACACACCTGACAAAATTGCTCCATCCAAACTATTTGAACGAAGGAAGTTCCAATCAATATTAGGGAAGTTAAAGTCACCCATGACAATAATCCTGCAACTTTCCAAAATCTGCTCCTCTGTGTCTCTGTTGCTATTGGGGCCCTCTGTAGAAAACTCCCAATAAAGTGACTGCTCCTTTCCTGTTTCTGACTTCCACCCACACTGACTCTGTAGGCAAACCCTCCTCGATGACCTCCATTTCTGCAGCTGTGATACTATCCCTGATTATCAATGCCTCTCCCCCACCTCTTTTACCTCCCTCACTATTCCTTCTGAAACATCTAAATCCTGGAACATCCAACAACCATTCCTGTCCCTGTGATTTCCAAGTCTCCATAATGGCCACAACATCATAATTCCAAGTGCTGATCCATGCTCTGAGTTTGTCATCCTTATTCCTGATATTTCTTGCATTAAAATAGACTTCAATCTATCACGCTGACTGCACCTTTGCCCTATCAAGGGCCTATCCACCCTCACAGACTGTCTGCACGCTGTATCTGGCTGTTCACTAACTACTGCATTATCTGGTTCCACACCCCTCTGCCCCTCTGCCAGTCTAGTTTAAACCCTCCCAAACAGCAAACCTCCCACCCAGGATATTGATGCCCCTCCAGTTAAGGTGCAACCCATCCTTCTTGTACAGGTCCCACCTTCCCCAGAAGGTATCCCAATGATCCACATAACTGAAGCCCTCCCTCCTACACCAACTCTGCAGCCACGTGTTCATCTGCACTCGCTCTCTATTCCTAGCATTACTAGCCTGTGGCACCTGTAGCAATCCTGAGATTATTACTCTGCTCATCCTGCCTTCTAGCTTCTAACCTTACTCCCAATATTCTCTTTTCAGGTCCTCCTCCCTATCCCACCCTCTGTCGTTGGTACTGATGTGTCCCACGGCCTCTGGCTGCCCTCCCTCCCCCTTAAGAATCCTGTAGACTCAATCCGAGACATTCCTGACCCTGGCACCCGGGAGGCAACACACCATTCAGGAGTCTTGCTCGTGACCCCAGAATCTCCAGTCTGTTCCTCTCACCACTGAATCTCCAATCACTATCGCGCTCCTATTCTCCCCCCATTCCCTTCTGTATCATAGAGCCAGGCTCAGTGCCAGAAACCTGGTCGCTGTTGTTTTCTCCTGATAGGGCTACTGTCTGGACTGCAAGGTGCCGCACAGGAGGCTACTGAGTAACATAAGGGCCCATGGTGTCAGAGGCAAGGTGCTAGCCTGGATAGAAGCCTGGCTGTCTCACAGAAAGCAGAGAGTGGGGATAAAAGGGGTCTTCTCAAGGTGACAAGTGGTGTTCCACAAGGCTCAGTGTTGGGATCACAACTTTTTATTTTATTAAATGACAATCTAGATGAAGGAACTGAGGGCATTTTGGCTAAGTGTGCAGATGACGCAAAGATAGGTAGAGGGGCAGGTAGCATTGAGGAGGAGAGTTGAGGCTGCAGGAGAATTTGGACAGATAAGGAGAGTGGGCAAAGAAGTGGCAGATGGAATACAATGTGGGAAAGTGTGAGGTCCTGCACTTTGGTCGGAAGAATAGAGGCATGGACTATTTTCTAAATGGGAAGAAAATTCAGAAATCTGAAGTAAAAAGAGACTTGAGAATTCTAGTCCATGATTCTCTCGAGGTAAACTTGCAGGTTAAGTCAGTAGGTAGGAAGGCAAATGCAATGATGGCATTTATTTTGCAAGGACTTGAGTATTAAAAATAGAGATGTATTCCTTAGGCTCTTTTAGGCTCTGGTAAGACTATATTTGGAGTATTAGGTGCAGTTTTGGGCCCCATGTCTCAGGAAGGATGTACTGGCCCTGGAGTGTGTTCGGAGGAGATTCAGTAGCATGGTCCCAGGAATGAAAAGTTTAACATATGAGGAACGTTTACTCGATGGCGTTAGAAGGATAAGGGGGGTAATCTCATTGAAATTTACCGAATACTGAATTGCCTGGAGAGATTAGATGTTAGGAAGTTGTTTACAATGGTAGGAGAGACCACGTCCCGAGGGCATAGCCTTAGAATAAAGGAGTTAAGGAGAAACATCTTCAGCTAGAGTGGTGAATCTATGGAATTCATTGCCACAGTCTATTTAAGACTGAGATAGATAGGTTCTTCAGTATCAAAGGGATCAGGGATAACGGGGAATGGGGTTGAGAAATTTATCAGCAATGATTGAATGGCAGAGCAGCCTCGATAGGATGAATAGCCTAATTTCTGTTCCTATGTCTTATGTTGCTCCTGATAAAGTGTGAATTCAGTTGGATATAAAGGCACTCACTCTCTGGGTTTAACGGTGAGAAAGGTTTCAGTGGGACATAGGCATTCACTCTCCGAGTTATACAGCATGAGGGGGTTCAGAAGGGCACAGAGACTCAGCTTCTGGGTTACACCAGTGTGTGTGTTCAACAGAATGATAGACACCCACTCTCTTGATTGTATAGTTTGAAGGATTTCAGTGGGACACAGAGACACTGACTCTCTGTGTTAAACACTGTGAATCAGTTCAATGGGACTCAGGCACTCACTCTCTGGGTTGTCCAGTGTGTAAGTGTTCAGGTGGACTGAGAGACAGTCGCTGCCTGGGTTGTACTGTTTGAAGGGGATCAGTGGGACTCTGTCACCCACCCTCTGGGTTACACGTTGCAGTGAGACTGAGTGACACTGACTCTCTGGGGTTTTGTTTTGTGAGTGGATTCAGTGGAACACACAGATACCGTGTCTGGAATACACAGTGTGATGGCATTCAGTGAGCCACACAGACACTGTCACTTTGGGGTCTACAGTCTAAAGGGACTGACAGACACTTTCCGGGTTTAATAATGTGATTGGGTTCGGGGTGGAGACACTCACTCTCTCGGTCATTCAGTGTCAAGGGGTTCAGCGGTGGAATTGACCTCTGGGTTACAGTGGGACTGCAGGACATTCACTCTCTGTGGTATGTATATAGTTTGAAGGAGGCCAGGGGGCAGCGACGGGCTCTGGGTTTGTCCAGTGCGAACGGGTTTAGTGGGACTGAGAGGCACACCCTCTGAGTTATTAAGTGTTGCTGATCGAGTCCAGTCGCGTCCGACCGGGAGCGCGGCCGCTGTGCTCTCCCATTCACAGTGAGCCTGGAGTGGAGTGGGTCAGGGGCCGGAGTGGAGTGGACTGCACTGTGAACCGGACTGGAGTCGACCTGCCTGGCCTGGACTGGGCTGGGCTGGGCTGAGCTGAGCTGAGCAGAGCTGAAGGCCGGAGCCGGTGAGTGCGCTCCAAGACTGTGAGTTGGGGGCGGCAGGCTGCGGCTGTGTGTGTGTGTGGGGGTGACGGGGCTAGAACGGAGAGTGAGGGCTGGAGGTCTTGGCCGGCGGGAAGGTCAAAGTCTAGAGGTGGGTCACACTGAGGGACTGGGGTAAAAGAGTGGCTTTGTTCGAGGAGCCAGGGGAAAGTGAAGGTGCAACAATGAACATGGTGGGAGGGTGAAGGGCAATCCGGTGTACAGTCAGGGTAAGGAGAAATAGGATGCACAGTGAGGGTGACTGAGGTTGTCAGTTTTGTTTTTAGTCCTTCACGGGATGAGGGCATGGTTGGCTGGGCAGCACTTATTGCCCATCCGTGATTGCCGAGAGAGTCTGTGGGTTTGGAGGCCAGACCAGGTAATGATGGTAGGCCACTTTCCCCAAAGGGCATTAGTGGACCAGATGGGTTTTTCTCACAATCGACAATGGTATCATAGTGGTCATTAGATTCTCAATTCCAGATATTTATGAATTTGAGCCTTTGGTCTTCAGAGCATTTTCTTGTGAGCAACAGAAAGTGACCGGTGAAGGGGAAATGAGGACACACAGTGAAGGTGAGGCTGACTGAGTTTGCACAGAGAGGGGGACTGAGCTCGCCCTAAAATGGTAAATCTTAGCAGAGTTTAAGCACCTTCTCTACCTCTATACTTAGTGTTATCTGCAAACTGTCATTTTCAATGGAATTATATTCTGCCCTTCCTGACATCCTATCAAAGTGAATGACTTCTCATTTTCCCCTTCAGTCATGAATTTTAGTCATCCTCCATTTAGACTTTCGCCCATTAACTTATACTATCCATATCCCGTTGTAGACTTCTTATATCATCTGTAGACCTTGCCTGCCTATGTACACTTATATCATCAACAATTTTAGCTTGAAAACATTTGGTCCCTTTTTCGAAACTGGGAATATAGATTGAAAAAAGACTCACACTGATTTCTGCAATACTGCACTGGTTCCAATTTTGTCGTTCTGAAAATTATCCATTTACCCTGACTCTGATCCTGTAAGTTAGCTAGTTCTCTATTCATGCTGATACATCACCCCCCATGAGTATTACATATTAGCCATTTACCTCGCATCTAATGGAATGCCTTTTGGAAATCCAGATACACAACATCTACAGGTTCCACTTAAACCACCTCACTTATCAAAGAACACTAATAAATTTGTCAAACACTAAATCCCTTTCATAAAACAGTATGGGCCCTGCCTGATTTGAATTAGGATTTTTAAAGTTTACTGGTGCAATCTCCTTCCATGAATTTTAGCACTTTCCTAATGTTGGAGATTTGGCTGACCAATTGACAGTTTTCTGCTTTCTGTCTCATTCCTTTCTTTAATAGGCGTGTCACAGTTCAGGTTTGTCAAACTGTTAGAAGCTGTCTAGAATCTAGGGAATTTCAGAAGGTTCTGACCAATGCATTGTCTATGTCTGCAGCCACTTCTTTTAAGCTATATCTTTTCTTCTCTTATCCTTAAACTATCAAAATGGCGACAAATGAAAGATTTTCATTTTGTTTTATTGTATTTCATTGTATACAGCAAATAAATCATTCATTCATAAGACGTGAGGGTTTTGTGCTTAGGTGCATGAAAAATATGAAACCGGGTAGACTGAAATTGGAGGGTATGGTATTGTGGGGATCACAGAGATCACAGAGAAGTTTTGTTTTAGAAGACCCTCTGAACAGCATCCCAGCCAGAACCTCCCCCCCCCCCCCCCGGCTCGATCCCTGTTACCCTGAATTCCCATGGCTAATTCACCTAACCTAGTTAAAAATCACACAACACCAGGTTATAGTCCAAAAGATTTATTTGGAAGTACTAGCTTTCAGAGCACTTCATCAGGCAGCGAGCCGGGCAGGATTATAAGACACAGAATTTATAGCATAAAATCATAGTGTCATGCAACTGAAACACAATATTGAACAAACCTAGATTGCTGTTAAGTCTTTCATCCTTTAGAATGGGTTGCAGCTTTTGATGCATTAATATGTAAAGTGCAGAACTTCTTTCAAGTCACATCCCTGAGAAAACTTAAAATTTATAAAAAAAAGCGACATCTGTGTTCCAACCTTGATTCTTACTGGTTCTATTTCCAAAGTAGGAATTTGTAAAATGTCATATGTATTGACTGCCTGCAGATTGTGTGTTTTTTGAGCAAAATAGAATGTATCTGCAAATACAATTCTGCAATTTGGGGAAGAAAATAAATTGGGAGACGGAAAGGGCATGTAAGAAAGACACTGTTACCAAATCATGGGAGACTTCAATCTGCCAGTGGGCTAGGAAAGCCAAGTTGGTGGCAGATCCCAGGAAAAGGAATTTGTGGATGAGATGGTCTTTGGTGCAGCTTTGGGTGTAGCCCAGCAGGGAACAGGCCGTTTGATATGTAATGAGGCAGACTTGATTGGGGAGCTTAAGGTAAAGGGACCCCTTGGGGACAATGACTATAATATAATGGAATTCACCCTGCAGTCTGAGATGGAGAAACTGGAATCAGATGTAACATTATTACAATTAAGCAAAGATAACTACTAATCCACATGGGAGGAGCTGGACAGAGCTGGTTGGCAGGGAAGCCAAGCAGGGAAGATGGCAGAGCAGCAATGACAGGAGTTTCTGGGGGACATTGTGGCACATACACAAGGCTGAGAGTTTTGTGGATAGCATGTTAAAAGAGGTGGTCACACTGCAACTCAAGGGACTAGGGGAAAGAAGACAAAGGGAGACCACCAGACAGAGTACGCAGGTTGTGCAGGAGTCCCCTGGGATCCCACTCATGAACCAGTATTCCATTTTGCAAGCTGTAGATTACCCACAGTGTGGAAACAGGCCATTTGGACCGACAAGTCCACACCGACCCTCCAAAGAATAACCCACCCCGACCCATTTCTCGACATTTACCCTTGACTAACACTATGGGCGATTTAGCATGGCCAATTCACCTAACCTGCACACCTTTGTGACTGTGGGAGGAAACCGGAGCACCTGGAGGAAACCCACGCAGACACGGGGAGAATGTGCAAACTCCACACAGTCAGTCGCCCCGAGGCTAGAATTGGACCTGGGTCCCTAGCGCTGTGAGGCAGCAGTGCTAACCACTGAGCCACCGTGATGCGGGTGCTGGTGCTTCAGAGGAATGCTGTCAGAGCCAAGCTTCTGGCACCACAAGCAGCTTGACTGTACGGGGTCGGGGGAGAAGAAAGGAAGAGCAGCATTGATAGAGGATTCTTGGGGAGTAGACAGGTGTTTCTGTGGCAAAGATATGACTTCAGGATACTGTGTTGCTTTCCTGGTGCCAGAGTCCACGGTGTCTCTGAATGGCATCCTGTAAGGGATGGGTGATGAGTGAGAGGTCATGGGGCATGTTGGTGCCAGTGATACGGACAAAGTGAGGAATGAGGTCTTGCATCAAGAATTCAGGGAGTTAGGCAGTCGATTAAAAAGCAGGACCTCAATGGTTGTAATCTCTCTTGTGCTCTCAAGTGCTAAACAGGGAAATAGGACAAATTAATGCTTGGCTTAAGAGTTGGTACAAGCGGGAGGGTTTTAGATGACTTGGGGGAAAGGTGGGATGTGTACAAATGGGATGGTCTGCACCTGAACCACATTGAAGTCAACATCCTTGCCGGTAGGTTTGCTAGTGCTGTTTGGAGGAGTTTAAACCAGTTTGGCTGGGAGATGGGGACCAAGAATATGGATGTAACAGAGACACAATGCTCCAGCAAAGGAAGCAAGTCACAGTGAGTTCAGCTATGTTGAGTGTTGAAAAAGTAAGGCAAGGCTGGATGGTCTTTAATGCTAAGAGTTTAATAGGTAAGCCTGATGAGTTAATGGCGTAGATTGACACATGAAAATATGATATTGTTGCCATCACAGAAACACGGTTGAGGGAGGGGCTGGACTGGTAACTCAACCTTCCGAGGTATAGGATATTTAGGCAAGACAGTGGAGGGGATAGCAAGGATGATGATCAATTACTGCAAGAAGGAGCAATAATATCTTGGAAGGGTCCTCAAACCAGATTTTGTGGGTAGAATTCAGGAATGTTAAGAGGGTAGCTACTTTACTGGGTGTGTATTACAGGCCCCCAAACAGGCAGCAGGAAATACAGGAGCAAAAATGTAACCCTTTCACAGAGCTGTATTAGAGTTATATACAAGGGGATTTCAACTTTCCCAGCATAAATTGGGATAGTCATAGTGTTAAGAGAGGATGGATTTCTTGAAATGTATCCAGGGGAGTTTTTTGTATCAATAAGTTAAAGGGCCAACAAGGGACAGTGCAATGCTGGATCTGGATCGTGGGAAAGAAGCTGGACAAGTGTTCAATGTGGCATTGTGGGAACATCTAGATGGTAGCCACCACAGCATGGTCAAATTTGTTCTGGACAAGGGAAAAGGTGGCCTGCAATAGGTGACTTTGGATGGGGGAAGGCAGATTTTATTAAAATACAAGAGAACCTGGTAGCAGTAGACTCAGAACTTTGTGGGTACGTCTACATTAGAGAGTACAGGTCCAACAAATACCCTTTTAAAGCGAAATGTAGGAACAATAGTTTCAGAGAACCCTAGATGTGCAGGACAATGCCGGACTGGATGAGGAGGAAGAGTGGGGCTTTTAGCAAGTCCAAAGGGAGAATTTCGGCTGCAGCCTTCGAGGAAGTACAGGAAGGAATTAGACAAGCAAAAAGGGGCATGGAAAAGGACTTGCGACCAGGATTAGTGAGAATCCTGAGATGTTTTGTAAATACGTTTTTAAGGAAAGAATAGGACACATTAGGGACCATGGGGGCAACCTGTGTGTGAAGTCACAGGATATTGGAAAGGTGTTGAATGAATATTTCCCTTTGGTCTTCACTCTGGAAAAGGAGAACATCGGTACAGAATTCAGGAAAAGGGACTGTGAGGAACTTGTTCAATTTGACACAGAAAATGGGGAGGTATTGGAGGCTCTGTTGGGTTTAAAAACAGACAAAACCCCTGGCCCAGATGAATTGCATCCCAGACTGCTGTGGGAGGTGAGGCAGGAAATTGTAGGGCCTCTGACAGAAAATGTTAATTCCTCTCTGGCCTAAGTTCCAGAAGACTGGATGACAACTAATGTGATTTCATTTTTTTGAGAGGGGTGGTAGAGATGAACCAGGAAATTACAGACTGGAGAGTCTCACGTCAGTGGTAGGGAAAATAAAGGAGAAAATTCTGAATTAGTAATTAATTACCTACTTGGAAAGGCCTGGGATGATTAGGGATAGTCAGCATGGCTTTGTCAGAGGGAGGTCGTGCCTAACAAATTTGTTAGAATACTTTGAAAATGTGATGAAGTATGTGGATGAGGGAAGTTCATGTTGATGTAATATAAATGGATTTTAACAAAGCTTTTGACAGGGTCCCACATGGGAAGGCGAAAGCACATGGAATTGAGGGAAACATGGCGAGATGGATCAGAAACTGGCTTAGTAATAGGACACAAAGGGTCATGGGAGAAAGGTGTTTGAGTGACTGGAGGCCAGTGTCCAACTGTGTACCACAGGATCAGTTCTGGATCCCTTAATGTTTGTTATATGCATGACTGATATTGATGAAAATGTGGGGGTAATGTGAATCAAATTTGCAGACACTGCCAAGATTGGTAGAGTGGCTCATAGTGAAGAAGGTGGTAGTAGGTTTAAGGAAGATAGAGATGGGTTGGTCAGAAGGGCAGATTATATTTGACCTTGGTAAGTCTCAGGTCTTGCACTTTGGAAGAAGAAACAAGATGAGGGTGTATTTAACGAATGGCAGCTCAGAGGAACAGAGGGATCCTGAGGTAATTATTCACAGATCCCTGAAGTCAGCAGAGCATGTGAATAGTATAATTAAGAAGGCACTTGCTTTCATCAGTCGTGGCATAATGTTGGAGTTGCATCTAACATTGGTCAGACTGCAGTTGGAGTTGTGAGTGCACCTGTACTGGTCACCTTACTACAGGAAGGATGTGACAGTGCTAGCGAGGGTACAGAGGAGGTTCACCAGGATGTTGCCTGGGATGGAGAAATTGAGCTATCAGGAGAGACTAGATAGGCTTAGGGTGTTTTCTTCAGAGCAGAGAAGACCAAGGTTGGACCTGATTTAAGGTGTATAAGACTGAGGGGGGACCTGATTGAGGTATGTAAGACTGAGAGGTATGGATGGGTGAATAGAGAGCAGCTGTTCCCCTTGGTTGAGGGATTAATTATGAGAGGGTTTAGCTGCAAATCTGCAAATTTGATAAGGGGCAGGAGATTCAGAGGGGATTTGGGGAAAAAAAGTTTTCAGTCAGTGGGTGTTGGGAATCTGGAATGCACTGTCTGGGAAGATAGTGGAGGCTGGAAACCTTACAGCCTTAAAAAAAATATCATAGCATTCAAGGATATGGGACAATTACAAGAAATTGGGACTAGCACACTTTTAGTAATAGTTATGTTGGTGCAGACTCGATGGGCCAAAGGGCCAAGTATAAATCTATGTGGATGTCTCTGGCTGGACGAGCATCTTGAAATCCTCTTGGGAAGGTGGTGCTGAGCAGCTTTTTGTTGTGGGGTGTAGGGGCACCCACAATAGTGTGAGGGATGGACTCCTAGAAATTATACCCAGTGATAATGACATTGGAGTCAGGTGGTGTATGATGTGAAAGGGAATTTGCAGATGACGGTGTTCCTTGTGACTGCTGTCTATGCCTTTCCAGTTGGTAGAGGTTGTGGATTTGGGAGGGACTGTCAAATGAACCTTGGTGCACCACTCCTGTGGTACACAGCTTCCCACTGTGCACCGGTGGTTATGGGATTGGACACATAAAATGATGGGTAGGATGTCTGACAAATTTGATTGAGTTCTTTGACAAGGTAATGCTGTGGAGGATGCTGCATATTTGAACTTTGAGAAAGCTTTTGATATTATGTCACATTATTTAGCAAATTGGAAGTGTTTGGGATTGATAGGTATGTGGCAGCATGGATTAGAAGTTGGCTAAAAGGGGTATAAGACCATAAGACATAGGAGCGGAAGTAAGGCCATTCGGTCCATCGAGACCACTCCGCCATTCAATCATGGCTGATGGGCATTTCAACTCCACTTACCCGCGTTCTCCCCGTAGCCCTTAATTCCTTGTGACATCAAGAATTTATCAATCTCTGCCTTGAAGACATTTAACGTCCCGGACTCCACTGCACTCTGCGGCAATGAATTCCACAGGCCCACCACTCTCTGGCTGAAGAAATGTCTCCGCATTTCTGTTCTGAATTTACCCCCTCTAATTCTAAGGCTGTGTCCACGGGTCCTAGTCTCCTCGCCTAATGGAAGCAATTTCCTAGCGTCCACCCTCTCCAAGCCATGTATTATCTTGTAAGTTTCTATTAGATCTCCCCTTAATCTTCTAAACTCCAATGAATACAATCCCAGGATCCTCAGCCGTTCCTCATATGTTAGACCTACCATTCCAGGGATCATCCGTGTGAATCTCCGTTGGACACGTTCCAGTGCCAGTATGTCCTTCCTGAGGTGTGGGGACCAAAACTGGACACAATACTCCAAATGGGGCCTAACCAGAGCTTTATAAAGTCTCAGTAGCACAACGGTGCTTTTATATTCCAACCCTCTTGAGATAAATGACAACATTGCATTCGCTTTCTTAACCACGGATTCAACCTGCATGTTTACCTTTAGAGAATCCTCGACGAGCACTCCCAGATCCCTTTGTACTTTGGCTTTATGAATTTTCTCACCGTTTAGAAAGTAGTCCATGCTTGTATTCTTTTTTCCAAAGTGCAAGACCTCGCATTTGCTCATATTGATCTTCATTTGCCCTTTCGTGGACCACTCTTCCAAACTGTCTAGATCCTTCTGCAGCCTCCCCACTTCCTCATTACGACCTGCCTGTCCACCTAACTTCGTATCATCGGCAAACTTCGCTAGAATGCCCCAGTCCCTTCATCCAGATCATTAATATATAATGTGAACAGCTGCGGCCCCAACACTGAACCCTGTGGAACACCGCTTGTCACTGGCTGCCATTCCAAAAAAGAACCTTTTATCCCAACTCTCTGCCTTCTGTCAGACAGCCAATCCTCAATCCATGCCAGTAGCTCACCTTGAACACCATGGCCCTCACCTTGCTCAGCAGCCTCCTGTGTGGCACCTGATCAAAGGCCTTTTGGAAGTCTGTTTAGACCACATCCACTGGGTTTCCCTGGTCTGGATGGGCATTTCTCAGATTTGACACGTTGAAAATGATGTTCTCCAGGGATGTGTTGTGACCCTTGCTTTTTATGATTTATAAAAATTATTTATATAGTTGTTGAGGGCAAAATCTCTAAATTCATAGATGATACGAAGCTAAGGAGAATAGTGAATTGTGAGGCTAATTGTGACTTCAGAGGGAAGTTGACAAGTTGGCCAAATGTGCTGACACCTGGCAGATGAAATTCAATGCAGAAAAATGTGAGGTACTGCATTTTGGTAGAAGGAACGCAGAGAGACAATATAGGTTTAATGATCCAACTTCGAGGGGAATACAGGAGCAGAGCGACCTTAGGGGTTCATGTACATGATTCTCCAAAGGTGGCCAGTCAAGTTGAAAAAGTTGTTTAAAAGCTCGGCAGAACTGCGGTCGCTGTAAATCAGAGACAAAAAACAGAAGTTGCTGGAAAAGCTCAGCAAGTCTGGCAGCATCTGTGTAGAGAAATCAGAGTTAATGTTTTGGGTCGAGTGACACTTCCTCATAACAGAAAAGGTTATTAAAGCTTATAGAATGCTTGGGTTTAGAAGTTTAAAAGCAGGGAAGTGATGCCAAACCACATTTAGCATTTTATGATAAGACCTGGGTATCTTATTTAAGGAAGGATGTTCAAAGGAGACTTACTATCGTGATACCAGGAATAAGGAATTTTATATACAAGGAAAGATTAGGAAAATTATTCTGTTTCGAGCCGAGAAGATTAAGATGTGACCTTACTGAGGTGTTCAAAATTATGATTGGGTAAAGAAGAATATTTTGTTTCCTACCAGTTGGTATGTCAGTAGTGAAGGATCACAGTTTCAAGATTGTTAGCAAGAGAGCTAGGAATGAGGTACAGAACTGACTCAAAGACACAGGGTGGTGGTGGAGGGTTGTTTTTCAGACTGGAGGCCTGTGACCAGTGGAGTGCCACAAGGATCGGTGCTGGGTCCTCTACTTTTCGTCATTTACATAAATGATTTGGATGTGAGCATAAGAGGTACCGTTAGTAAGTTTGCAGATGACACCAAGATCGGAGATGTAGTGGTCAGTGAAGAAGAGTACAATGGGATCTTAATGGGCAGCACAGTGGTTAGCACTGCTGCCTCACAGCGCCAGAGAGCTGGGTTCAATTCCCGCCTCAGGCAACTGTCTGTGTGGAGTTTGCACATTCTCCCCCTGTCAGCGTGGGTTTCCTCCGGGTGCTCCGGTTTCCTCCCACAGTCCAAAGATGTTGTTGTGGTTCTGTTCACCGAGCTGGGAATTTGAGTTGCAAACGTTTCGTCCCCTGTCTAGGTGACATCCTCAGTGCTTGGGGGCCTCCTTTGAAGCGCTTCTGTGATGTTTCCTCCGGCATTTGTAGTGGTTTGAACTTGCAGGAACCGGAGTTGTTCATATGTGGCGCTTAGGCGATTGGCACAGGATTCCCATTTCCTGGCTTGTCTTAGCGTCTCTCGCCCGTAGGTGTTCAAAGTTTGTGAGAAGATTTGTAGCTCGGGTGCTCGTTGTTGTGGTTCTGATCGCCGAGCTGGGCGAACAGAACCACAACAATGAGCACCCGAGCGACAAATCTTCTCACAAACTTTGAAGTCCAAAGATGTGCAGGTCAGGTGAATTGGCCATGCTAAATTACCCGTAGTGTAAGGGATAAATGTAGGGGAATGGGTCTGGGTGGGTTGCTCTTCGGAGGGTCGGTGTGAACTTGTTTCCACACTGTAAGCAATCTAATCTTAATCAAATAGGCTGAGAAGTGGCAGATGGAGTTTAATTCAGATAGCTCCTTGAAAGTGAAGTCGTAGGTAGATAGGATAGTGAAGAAGGCGTTTGGTATGCTTTCCTTTATTGGTCAGAGGATTGAGTACAAGAGTTGGGAGATCATGTTGCGACTGTACAGGACATGTGGATGAGGGTAGAGCAGTGGATGTAGTGTACATGGATTTTAGTAAGGCATTTGATAAGGTTCCCCATGGTAGGCTTATGCGGAAAGTCAGGAGGCATGGGATAGTGCGAAATTTGGCCAGTTGGATAGAGAACTGGCTAACCGGTCGAAGTCAGAAGTAGATGGTAAATATTCAGCCTGGAGCCCAGTTACAAGTGGAGTTCCACAGGGATCAGTTCTGGGTCCTCTGCTGTTTGTAATTTTTATTAATGACTTGGAAGAGGGAGTCGAAGGGTGGGTCAGTAAATTTGCAGATGATACGAAGATTGGTGGAGTTGTGGATAGTGAGGAGGGCTGTTGTCAGCTGCAAAGGGACTTAGATATGATGCAGAGCTGGGCTGAGGAGTGGCAGATGGAGTTCAACCCTGCCAAGTGTGAGGTTGTCCATTTTGGAAGGACAAATAAGAATGCAGAATACAGGGTTAACGGTAGGGTTCTTAGTAAGGTGGAGGAGCAGAGGGATCTTGAGGTCTATGTTCAGGTGGATAGAGCTTGTAAGAAGGCCTATGGTGTATTAGCGTTCATTAGCAGAGGGATTGAATTCAAGAGTCGTGAGGTGATGTTGCAGCTGTACAGGACCTTGGTAAGGCCACATTTGGAGTACTGTGTGCAGTTCTGGTCGCCTCACTTTAGGAAAGATGTGGAAGCTTTGGAGAGGGTGCAGAGGAGATTTACCAGGATGTTGCCTAGAATGCAGAATAGGTCATACGAGGATAGGTTGAGTGCTAGGCCTTTTCTCATTGGAACGGTGAAGGATGAGGGGTGACTTGATAGAGGTTTATAAGATGATCAGAGGAATAGATAGAGTAGACAGTCAGAAACTTTTTCCCCCGAGTACAACAGAGTGTTACAAGGGGACATAAATTTAAGGTGAAGGGTGGAAGGTATAGGGGGGATGTCAGGGGTAGATTCTTTACCCAGAGAGTGGTGGGGGCATGGAATGCGCTGCCTGTGGGAGTGGCAGAGTCAGAATCATTGGTGACCTTTAAGCGGCAATTGGATAGGTACATGGATGGGTGCTTAAGCTAGGACAAATGTTCGGCACAACATCGTAGGCCGAAGGGCCTGTTCTGTGCTGTATTGTTCTATGTTCTATGTTTATGACATTGGTTAGGCCACTGTTGGAATATTGCATGCAATTCTGGTCTCCTTCAATTCGGAAATATGTTGTAAAACTTGAAAGGGTTCAGAAAAGATTTACAAGGATGTTGCCAGGGTTGGAGGATTTGAGCTGAACAGGGAGAGGCTGAACAGGCTCGGGCAGTTTTCCTTGGAGCGTCGGAGGCTGAAGGGTGACCTTATAGAGGTTTATAAAATCATTAGGGGAATCAATAGGATAAATAGACAAAGTCTTTTCCCTGGGGGTGGGGGAGTCCAGAACTAGAGGGCATAGGTTTAGGGTGGAGGGAATAGATATAAGAGAAACCTAAGGGTGATACACGTATGGAATGAGCTGCCAGAGGAAGTGGTGGAGGCTGGTACAATTGCAGCATTTAAGAGGCATTTGGATGGGTATATGAATAGGAAGGGTTTGGAGGGATATGGGCCGGGTGCTGGCAGGTGGGACTAGATTGGGTTGGGATATCTGGTCGGCATGGACGGGTTGGTCCGAAGGGTTTATTTCCGTGCTGTACATCTCTATGATTCTACTCGGAATTGTTCGGATTTGGAAGGTGCTGGTTGGGAGAGCAGTGGAGGTGTATTCCATAGGTGGTTTGAAAATGGTGAAGTTAGAGAGCTGTGGAGATCGGGCTGCAGAGTGGGTTGCTCTTTCAAGAGCTGGTGCAGGCACGATGTGCCGAATGGTCTCCTTCTGTCCTGTAAAATTCCATAACTGTGTGATACCCACCAAGCGAGCTGCTTTGTTCTGGATGGTGTCAAGGTTTTTGGAGCTGCACTCATCTCGGGGAGTTTTCTCTCACACTCCTGACATGTGCCTTGTAGACGGTGCACAGGCTTTGGGGAGTAAGGAGGTGAGTTACCTGTTGCAGTTACCCAATCTCTGAACTGGTCTTGTAGCCACATGATTAAATGGGTGGTTGTTGGGAGGGGGGGTGTAACTGGCTGGGTTGGATTTGTCTTGTTTTTTTGTGTGCAGGGCATACCTGGACAATTTCCCACATGTTGTAACTGTACTGGAACAGCGAGGGGAGCGATAAGTTCTGGAGCACAAGTCTATTGCTAGAGTGTTGTCGGGGCCCAAACTGTTTGCACTGTCCAGCGCCTGCAAACATTTCTTGATATCACGTACAGCTAATCAAATTGGGCTGAGGTCTGCCATCTGTGACGCTTGTGTCATTGAATGGAGCTGAGATGAATCATCCACTTGGCACTTCTGGCTCAAGATTACTGTGAACGCTTCAGCCTTGTCTTTTTAACTATTTGCTGGGCTCTTCGAATTGAATTGAATTGAATTTATTGTCGTCATGTGTACCGAGGTACAGTGAAAAGCTTTGCCTTGCGAGCAATACAGGGCAGATCACAGGGTTAAATAGCACAGATAAATAAATAATAAGTAACCAGCGGCAAAAACAAAAACACAGGTACAGGCGAATGTTGAGAATTTGTGAGCCCATTCAGTATTCTAACAGCAGTAGGGTAGAAACTGTTGCGAAACCGGCTGGTGCGTGTTCAGGCTTCTGTACCTTCTCCCCGATGGTAGAGGTTGTAGAAAAACATTGCCAGGGTGGGATGGATCTTTGAGAATGCTGGCGGCCTTTCCTTGACAGTGGGCCTGGTAGATGGATTCTATAGATGGGAGGTTGGCCTTTGTGATTGTCTGAGCAGAGTTCACCATTCTCTGTAACCGTCTCCGATCTTGAATGGTACAGTTGCCATACCAGATAGTGATACATTCAGACAGAATGCTCTAGATGGCACACCTATAAAAGTTGGCACAGGTATTCGCCATCATGCCAAATTTCCTCAGCTGCCTGAGGATGAAGAGACGTTGTTGGGCCTTTGTAACCAGTGCGTCCACATGAAGAATCCAAGAAAGCTTGTTGTGGAAGACCACTCCCAGGAGCTTGACATTCTCCACTCGTCCCACCTCTGTGCTGTTAATGTGTTGGGGGAGCATGAGTAACATCCCGGTGAAAGTCAATAATGAGGTCCTTGGTTTTGCCGGCATTGAGAGCTAGGTTGTTCTCAGTGCACCATTTTTCCAGGTCTTCCACCTCCCGTCTGTTTCGTCGCCATCTGAGATTCGATTGACTATGGTGGTGTCAGCAACGAACTTGCAAATGGCATTAGTCTGGTATTTGGAGACACAGTCATGGGTATACAGTGAGTACAGTAGGGGGCTAAGTACACACCCCTGGGGGGCTCCAGTGTTGAGTGTTAGTGAGGATGAAATATTGTCCCCAATCTTCAATGATTGTGGCCTGTGGGTCAGGAAACTGAGGATCCAGTTGCAGAGAGTGGGGCTTAGTCCGAGATCACTAAGCTCAGTAATCAGTCTCGAGGGGATAGGAGTGTTGAAGGCTGAACTGTAGTCAATGAGTAGGATTCTTACATAGCTGTTCTTGGTGTCAAGATGTTCTAGGGAGGAGTGAAGGACAAGTGATATGGCATCTGACGTGGATCTGTTGGTCTGAAAGGCAAATTGGAGTGGGTCAAGAGTACTGGGGAGGCTGGAGTTGATTAATGCCATGATCAGCCTTTCAAAGCACTTCATGACCACCGAAGTTAGGGCCATTGAGACATGCTGCATGAGGCACAGAGATGATGTTGGCCGTCTTGAAACAGGCAGGGACAGTGGCCTGCTGCAAGGAGAGGTTGAAGATGTCCATCATTCATTTTCCGTCATTGAGGATGGGGACATCTGTGGAGCCTCCTCCTCCAGTTTAATTGTCCAGCACCAGTCATGACTGGATGTGGCAGGACTGCAGAGCTTAGATCTGATCTGTTGGTTGTGGGATTGCTTAGCTCTGTCAGTCACTTGCTGTTTATACTGTGTGGCATGTAAGCAGTCCTGTTTGGTGGTTTCTTCAGGTTGACACCTCATTTTTAGGTATGCCTTATGTTGTTTTTGGCGTGCCCTCCTGCATTCTCCATTGAACCAGGGTTGATCTCTGGCTTCATGGTAATGATTGAGTGGTGGATATGCCAAGGCATGGGGGTTGCAGATCGTTTGAAGACCAACCCTGCTGCTGTTAAATTTTTGTCAAGATTATTGTTCCTTCTGTGCTGAACTTGTGCGTGGTCAGTAGAGCTGTCCCAGATCCTATTCCTTTCCTGTGGAAACACAGCAGTCTGGAAGAGTCTGTGGAAACAGAAATAAGGTTACTGTTTAAATTTCAGTACGTCTTTTCTTTGACTTCTGCTGCGCCTCTCTGTCTCTCCCGATGGGCTGCCAAACCTGCTGAGGTTTTACACCACTTCAAGTTAATATTTCAGATCTCCATATCCGCGATATTTTGCTTTCGTTGCATTCCCGTTCTTCCTGCGATGTCAAATGCCCTTGAATAATTGGGACCCCACCATGTCTCTGTATTGCAGACACGTCTCTGTATTGGTTATTATGTCATCCTCGTTGGTTTGTTAGCGTGCTGTCAGTTCATCTGTCGTCTTAGGAGCACGGCATGCCTTCGGATAATGAGCCCTTCAGTTCTGTGTCTTTCCCATTTTTTGCTTTCCCCCCCCCTATACTGACCTTTTCGCCAGTGAATGCTGGTGCGTGCACGCTCTGCCCCTGGCTGTTGTGCTCTGTTAATCATTAGCCATGCTGCTGCCCACTTGTCACATTCCAGCGAGAGCCCGGTTTTAATGTTCTCGCGTTTCGTCAGCACCACCGGCTGCTTTTCTTCCCTGTGACGACTGGATCCTCCCCCACCCCAGACCCCACTCTCCAGGTTTCTTGTGAGTAACTCGCCTTTCCTTGCAGACCTCTGCTGCTTCTCCTGCCTGTCACTCATTGGAGCATGGAGCTTTCCAGTGAGTCGGGCTGAGAGAGAGAGAGAGGGGGCCGGGCTGTGGGGAACAAGTGCTCCTTTATGCGCAGTGCCTCGGGGAAGAGTGTGACAGACAGGCGGCTTTGCAGACTGTTTGTGTGCTGCAGAGTACGCTCGCTGCTTCCTGACGCTGCTCAGCAGAAGGGGCTGCTGCCAGGGTGAGTGGGTCGAGAGGGGTGCCTGGCTGTGTTATCAGGTTGGGGGTGGGGGTGGAAATTGGAGTGGGGGGGGGGGGGGTGGGAACTGGAGTGGGGGGGGGGGTGGGAACTGGAGTGGGGGGGGGGGGGTGGGAACTGGAGTGGGGGGGGGGGGGGTGGGAACTGGAGTTGGGAGGGGGGGGTGGGAACTGGAGTTGGGAGAGTTGCAGCGGTGAAGTAGTGATGGTGTCACCCTGACTGCTGTGACTGCCGGATTACTGAAGGTGCAGGTGCTCAGGAGGCGCAACACGTACAGGTCGAGATTGTTTCCCGGTTCTTTTTGTCACGTTGTACGGAGTGAGATTGCAAATGGTTGTGCGGGGGTTTGTTGGCGGGATGCTGTTTTGGGAATTCTGAGACTCACGCACCTTGACTGGGAACGCTCGTGGTCTGCCCTCTGTGCACATTCCCACATCCTTTCTTCATGTCTTCCTGCCCCTTTGCCTCTCTTATTGGTCTCTGAATCAACCGGGAGATGAGTCACTGTACAGCTGAGCAGCCTGGAAAGGGGACCAGTCTCCTCCACACAGCCACCACATTTACACTCTCCTATTCGCCTCCTCCACACCCTGCACCTCCCATCTCTAATCCTCTTTCCTCCCCAGCTCACGCTTCTGTGATCCTGTTGTGCTGTTGCTCCCCACCCCCTCCCCAGTGTCAGCTGATGGGACCCAGGTAACCCTGAACATCAGTATAGCTGTTGCGAGCTGGGCACAGGGTGACTGAAGCAGTTTGAAAGCTGCAGCTTGGATGCCTGTGTTCATGATGACAGCAGTGCCCACACACTGAATTACAACACAGCGAGGGCTGATTGTACGTGGAAACTGGCTGTGGGAGTGCATGCTTCTGCTCGGTAATTTAGGCCTTGCATTTGAGAGCCGGAGAGATGGGACATGAATAGGGAATTCCGATCTGCAGTACGACAGTCACTGGTCTCCCTGTGGCTTCAATCAGGACAGGATTAATCCTGCCTGTTGTGATTGAGTGTAGAGGAGAGTAGTTCAGTGACTTTTTGTGTTGGTGGGTAGGTCAGTGGGAGTGTTGGGGTGGACCATGCTTGCGCCGGTTGTGTGAATGCATGTGAAAGGGAGTACGTATATGTGCACGTGTGGGTACATGTCCTTGTGTGCAGGACACGAGGTGTGCGTGTGGGAGGGTGTGTGCAAGTGTGTGTAGGACATAAAATGTTTCTGTATGTCCTGGGTTGGCTGGGTATTTACAAACATGGACAGAAAAGGAGGAGTGTGTGTATATATGTGTGGATATGCAGGGCAGGAGGTGTGTTTTTGTATGTACGCAGGGCAGGAGGTGCGTGTGTGTGACTACAGGGCAGGAGGTGCGTGTGTGTGTACGCAGGGCAAAGGGTGTGTGTGTACGCAGGGCAAGGGGTGTGTGTGTGTACGCAGGGCAAGGGGTGTGTGTGTGTACGCAGGGCAAGGGGTGTGTGTGTGTACGCAGGGCAAGGGGTGTGTGTGTGTACGCAGGGCAAGGGGTGTGTGTGTGTACGCAGGGCAAGGGGTGTTTGTGTGTACGCACGCAGGGCAAGGGGTGTTTGTGTGTACGCACGCAGGGCAAGGGGTGTTTGTGTGTACGCACGCAGGGCAAGGGGTGTTTGTGTGTACGCACGCAGGGCAAGGGGTGTTTGTGTGTACGCAGGGCAAGGGGTGTTTGTGTGTACGCAGGGCAAGGGGTGTTTGTGTGTACGCAGGGCAAGGGGTGTGTGTGTGTACGCAGGGCAAGGGGTGTGTGTGTGTACGCAGGGCAAGGGGTGTGTGTGTGTACGCAGGGCAAGGGGTGTGTGTGTGTACGCAGGGCAAGGGGTGTGTGTGTGTACGCAGGGCAAGGGGTGTGTGTGTGTACGCAGGGCAAGGGGTGTGTGTGTGTACGCAGGGCAAGGGGTGTGTGTGTGTACGCAGGGCAAGGGGTGTGTGTGTACGCAGGGCAAGGGGTGTGTGTGTACGCAGGGCAAGGGGTGTGTGTGTACGCACGCAGGGCAAGAGGTGTTTGTGTGTACGCACGCAGGGCAAGGGATGTTTGTGTGTACGCACGCAGGGCAAGGGGTGTTTGTGTGTACGCAGGGCAAGGGGTGTTTGTGTGTACGCAGGGCAAGGGGTGTTTGTGTGTACGCACGCAGGGCAAGGGGTGTTTGTGTGTACGCAGGGCAAGGGGTGTGTGTGTGTACGCAGGGCAAGGGGTGTGTGTGTGTACGCAGGGCAAGGGGTGTGTGTGTGTACGCAGGGCAAGGGGTGTGTGTGTACGCAGGGCAAGGGGTGTGTGTGTACGCACGCAGGGCAAGAGGTGTTTGTGTGTACGCACGCAGGGCAAGGGATGTTTGTGTGTACGCACGCAGGGCAAGGGGTGTTTGTGTGTACGCACGCAGGGCAAGGGGTGTTTGTGTGTACGCAGGGCAAGGGGTGTTTGTGTGTACGCAGGGCAAGGGGTGTTTGTGTGTACGCAGGGCAAGGGGTGTTTGTGTGTACGCACGCAGGGCAAGGGGTGTTTGTGTGTACGCAGGGCAAGGGGTGTTTGTGTGTACGCACGCAGGGCAAGGGGTGTGTGTGTGTACGCAGGGCAAGGGGTGTGTGTGTGTACGCAGGGCAAGGGGTGTGTGTGTGTACGCAGGGCAAGGGGTGTGTGTGTGTACGCAGGGCAAGGGGTGTGTGTGTACGCAGGGCAAGGGGTGTGTGCGTACGCACGCAGGGCAAGAGGTGTTTGTGTGTACGCACGCAGGGCAAGGGATGTTTGTGTGTACGCACGCAGGGCAAGGGGTGTTTGTGTGTACGCAGGGCAAGGGGTGTTTGTGTGTACGCAGGGCAAGGGGTGTTTGTGTGTACGCAGGGCAAGGGGTGTTTGTGTGTACGCAGGGCAAGGGGTGTGTGTGTGTACGCACGCAGGGCAAGGGGTGTTTGTGTGTACGCAGGGCAAGGGGTGTGTGTGTGTACGCAGGGCAAGGGGTGTGTGTGTGTACGCAGGGCAAGGGGTGTGTGTGTGTACGCAGGGCAAGGGGTGTGTGTGTACGCAGGGCAAGGGGTGTGTGTGTACGCACGCAGGGCAAGAGGTGTTTGTGTGTACGCACGCAGGGCAAGGGATGTTTGTGTGTACGCACGCAGGGCAAGGGATGTTTGTGTGTACGCACGCAGGGCAAGGGGTGTTTGTGTGTACGCACGCAGGGCAAGGGGTGTTTGTGTGTACGCAGGGCAAGGGGTGTTTGTGTGTACGCACGCAGGGCAAGGGGTGTTTGTGTGTACGCAGGGCAAGGGGTGTTTGTGTGTACGCACGCAGGGCAAGGGGTGTGTGTGTGTACGCAGGGCAAGGGGTGTGTGTGTGTACGCAGGGCAAGGGGTGTGTGTGTGTACGCAGGGCAAGGGGTGTGTGTGTGTACGCAGGGCAAGGGGTGTGTGTGTGTATGCAGGGCAAGGGGTGTGTGTACGCACGCACGCAGGGCAAGGGGTGTTTGTGTGTACGCACGCAGGGCAAGGGGTGTTTGTGTGTACGCACGCAGGGCAAGGGGTGTTTGTGTGTACGCACGCAGGGCAAGGGGTGTTTGTGTGTACGCACGCAGGGCAAGGGGTGTTTGTGTGTACGCACGCAGGGCAAGGGGTGTTTGTGTGTACGCACGCAGGGCAAGGGGTGTTTGTGTGTACGCAGGGCAAGGGGTGTTTGTGTGTACGCACGCAGGGCAAGGGGTGTTTGTGTGTACGCAGGGCAAGGGGGTGTGTGTGTGTGTGTGTACGCAGGGCAAGGGGTGTGTGTGTGTGTGTGTACGCAGGGCAAGGGGGGGTGTGTGTGTGTGTGTACGCAGGGCAAGGGGTGTGTGTGTGTACGCAGGGCAAGGGGTGTGTGTGTGTACGCAGGGCAAGGGGTGTGTGTGTGTACGCAGGGCAAGGGGTGTGTGTGTGTACGCAGGGCAAGGGGTGTGTGAGTGTACGCAGGGCAAGGGGTGTGTGAGTGTACGCAGGGCAAGGGGTGTGTGTGTGTACGCAGGGCAAGGGGTGTGTGTACGCACGCAGGGCAAGGGGTGTTTGTGTGTACGCACGCAGGGCAAGGGGTGTTTGTGTGTACGCAGGGCAAGGGGTGTTTGTGTGTACGCAGGGCAAGGGATGTGTGTGTACGCAGGGCAAGGGGGGGGGTGTGTACGCAGGGCAGGGGGGGGTGTGTACGCAGGGCAAGGGGTGTGTGTGTGTGTGTGTGTGTATACGCAGGGCAAGGGGGGTGTGTGTGTGTACGCAGGGCAAGGGGTGTGTGTGTGTGTACGCAGGGCAAGGGGTGTGTGTGTGTGTACGCAGGGCAAGGGGTGTGTGTGTGTGTACGCAGGGCAAGGGGTGTGTGTGTGTGTACGCAGGGCAAGGGGTGTGTGTGTGTGTACGCAGGGCAAGGGGTGTGTGTGTGTGTACGCAGGGCAAGGGGTGTGTGTGTGTGTACGCAGGGCAAGGGGTGTGTGTGTGTGTACGCAGGGCAAGGGGTGTGTGTGTGTGTACGCAGGGCAAGGGGTGTGTGTGTGTGTACGCAGGGCAAGGGGTGTGTGTGTGTGTACGCAGGGCAAGGGGTGTGTGTGTGTGTACGCAGGGCAAGGGGTGTGTGTGTGTGTACGCAGGGCAAGGGGTGTGTGTGTGTGTACGCAGGGCAAGGGGTGTGTGTGTGTGTACGCAGGGCAAGGGGTGTGTGTGTGTGTACGCAGGGCAAGGGGTGTGTGTGTGTGTGTACGCAGGGCAAGGGGTGTGTGTGTGTGTACGCAGGGCAAGGGGTGTGTGTGTGTGTACGCAGGGCAAGGGGTGTGTGTGTGTGTACGCAGGGCAAGGGGTGTGTGTGTGTGTGTACGCAGGGCAAGGGGTGTGTGTGTGTGTACGCAGGGCAAGGGGTGTGTGTGTGTGTACGCAGGGCAAGGGGTGTGTGTGTGTGTACGCAGGGCAAGGGGTGTGTGTGTGTGTGTACGCAGGGCAAGGGGTGTGTGTGTGTACGCAGGGCAAGGGGTGTGTGTGTGTACGCAGGGCAAGGGGTGTGTGTGTGTACGCAGGGCAAGGGGTGTGTGTGTGTACGCAGGGCAAGGGGTGTGTGTGTGTACGCAGGGCAAGGGGTGTGTGTGTGTACGCAGGGCAGGAGGGGTGTGTGTGTACGCAGGGCAGGAGGGGTGTGTGTGTACGCAGGGCAGGAGGGGTGTGTGTGTACGCAGGGCAGGAGGGGTGTGTGTGTACGCAGGGCAGGAGGGGTGTGTGTGTACGCAGGGCAAGGGGTGTGTGTGTGTGTACGCAGGGCAAGGGGTGTGTGTGTGTGTACGCAGGGCAAGGGGTGTGTGTGTGTGTACGCAGGGCAAGGGGTGTGTGTGTGTGTACGCAGGGCAAGGGGTGTGTGTGTGTGTACGCAGGGCAAGGGGTGTGTGTGTGTGTGTACGCAGGGCAAGGGGTGTGTGTGTGTGTACGCAGGGCAAGGGGTGTGTGTGTGTGTACGCAGGGCAAGGGGTGTGTGTGTGTGTGTACGCAGGGCAAGGGGTGTGTGTGTGTGTACGCAGGGCAAGGGGTGTGTGTGTGTGTGTACGCAGGGCAAGGGGTGTGTGTGTGTGTACGCAGGGCAAGGGGTGTGTGTGTGTGTACGCAGGGCAAGGGGTGTGTGTGTGTGTACGCAGGGCAAGGGGTGTGTGTGTGTACGCAGGGCAAGGTGTGTGTGTGTGTACGCAGGGCAAGGGGTGTGTGTGTGTACGCAGGGCAAGGGGTGTGTGTGTACGCAGGGCAAGGGGTGTGTGTGTGTACGCAGGGCAAGGGGTGTGTGTGTGTGTACGCAGGGCAAGGGGTGTGTGTGTGTGTACGCAGGGCAAGGGGTGTGTGTGTGTGTACGCAGGGCAAGGGGTGTGTGTGTGTACGCAGGGCAAGGGGTGTATGTGTATGGAGGGCAGGAGGGGGGTATACACAGGGCAGGAGTTGCGTGTATGCAGGGCAGGAGAGGTATGTGTGTGTGTGTGTGTGTGCAAGGCTGGAGGGGGATGTGTGTGTGTGTGAGCGTGCAAGGCTGGAGGGGGATGTGTGTGTGAGCGTGCAGGGCAGGAGGGGTGTGTGTGTGTGTGCAGGGCAGGAGGGGTGTGGGTGTGTGTGTGCAGGGCAGGAGGGGTGTGTGTGTGTGTGCAGGGCAGGAGGGGTGTGTGTGTGTGTGTGTGTGTGTAGGGCAGGAGGGGTGTGTGTGTGTGTGTGCAGGGCAGGAGGGGTGTGTGTGTGTGTGTGCAGGGCAGGAGGGGTGTGTGTGTGTGTGTGCAGGGCAGGAGGGGTGTGTGTGTGTGTGTGCAGGGCAGGAGGGGTGTGTGTGTGTGTGTGCAGGGCAGGAGGGGTGTGTGTGTGTGTGTGCAGGGCAGGAGGGGTGTGTGTGTGTGTGTGCAGGGCAGGAGGGGTGTGGGTGTGTGTGTGCAGGGCAGGAGGGGTGTGGGTGTGTGTGTGCAGGGCAGGAGGGGTGTGGGTGTGTGTGTGCAGGGCAGGAGGGGTGTGGGTGTGTGCAGGGCAGGAGGGGTGTGGGTGTGTGTGTGCAGGGCAGGAGGGGTGTGGGTGTGTGTGTGCAGGGCAGGAGGGGTGTGGGTGTGTGTGTGCAGGGCAGGAGGGGTGTGGGTGTGTGTGTGCAGGGCAGGAGGGGTGTGGGTGTGTGTGTGCAGGGCAGGACGGGTGTGGGTGTGTGTGTGCAGGGCAGGACGGGTGTGGGTGTGTGTGTGCAGGGCAGGACGGGTGTGGGTGTGTGTGTGCAGGGCAGGACGGGTGTGGGTGTGTGTGTGCAGGGCAGGACGGGTGTGGGTGTGTGTGTGCAGGGCAGGACGGGTGTGGGTGTGTGTGTGCAGGGCAGGAGGGGTGTGGGTGTGTGTGTGCAGGGCAGGAGGGGTGTGGGTGTGTGTGTGCAGGGCAGGAGGGGTGTGGGTGTGTGTGTGCAGGGCAGGAGGGGTGTGGGTGTGTGTGCGCAGGGCAGGCGGGGTGTGTGTGTGTGCAGGGCAGGAGGGGTGTGTGTGTGTGCAGGGCAGGAGGGGTGTGTGTGTGTGTGTGCGCAGGGCAGGAAGGTTGTACGTGTGTGTGTGTGCGCAGGGCAGGAGGGGTGCGTGTGGGTGGGTGTGTGTGCGCGCAGGGCAGGAAGGTTGTACGTGTGTGTGTGTGCGCAGGGCAGGAGGGGTGCGTGTGGGTGGGTGTGTGTGCGCGCAGGGCAGGAGGGGTGTGTGTGGGTGTGTGATCGTGCAGGGCAGGGGGGTCGGTGTGTGTGAGCGTGCAGGGGAGGAGGGGGGTGTGCGTGTGTGTGTGAGCGTACAGGGCAGGAGGGGGGTGTGCGTGTGTGTGTGAGCGTGCAGGGCAGGAGGGGGGTGTGCATGTGTGCACGTGCAGGGCAGGAGGGGGATGTGTGTGTATGCAGTGCAGGAGGGGTGTGTGTGTGTGTGTGTGCAGGGCAGGAGGGGTGTGTGTGTGTGTGCAGGGCAGGAGGGGTGTGTGTGTGTGTGCAGGGCAGGAGGGGTGTGTGTGTGTGTGCAGGGCAGGAGGGGTGTGTGTGTGTGTGTGCAGGGCAGGAGGGGTGTGTGTGGGTGTGTGAGCGTGCAGGGCAGGGGGGTCGGTGTGTGGGAGTGTGCGTGTGTGAGTGTACAGGGCAGGAGGGGGGTGTGCGTGTGTGAGTGTACAGGACAGGAGGGGTGTGTGTGTTTGGTCAGGGCAGGAGGGAGTGTGTGTGTGCAGGGCAGGAGGGGTGTGTGTGTGTGTGTGTGTGTGTGCAGGGGAGGAGGGGTGTGTGTGTGTGTGTGTGTGTGCAGGGCAGGAGGGGGGTGTGTGTGTGTGTGTGTGCAGGGCAGGAGGGGTGTGTGTGTGTGTGTGCAGGGCAGGAGGGGTGTGTGTGTGCAGGGCAGGAGGGGTGTGTGTGTGCAGGGCAGGAGGGGGGTGTGCATGTGTGCACGTGCAGGGAAGGAGGGGGATGTGTGTGTGTGTGCAGGGCAGGAGGGGTGTGTGTGTGTGTGTGCAGGGCAGGAGGGGTGTGTGTGTGTGCAGTGCAGGAGGGGTGTGTGTGTGTGTGTGTGCAGGGCAGGAGGGGTGTGTGTGTGTGTGTGTGCAGGGCAGGAGGGGTGTGTGTGTGTGTGTGCAGGGCAGGAGGGGTGTGTGTGTGTGTGTGTGCAGGGCAGGAGGGGTGTGTGTGTGTGTGTGTGCAGGGCAGGAGGGGTGTGTGTGTGTGTGTGTGTGTGCAGGGCAGGAGGGGTGTGTGTGTGTGTGTGTGTGTGCAGGGCAGGAGGGGTGTGTGTGTGTGTGTGTGCAGGGCAGGAGGGGTGTGTGTGTGTGTGTGTGCAGGGCAGGAGGGGTGTGTGTGTGTGTGTGCAGGGCAGGAGGGGTGTGTGTGTGTGTGCAGGGCAGGAGGGGTGTGTGTGTGTGCAGGGCAGGAGGGGTGTGTGTGTGTGTGTGTGTGTGCAGGGCAGGAGGGGTGTGTGTGTGTGTGTGTGTGCAGGGCAGGAGGGTGTGTGTGTTTGTGTGTGTGTGCAGGGCAGGAGGGGTGTGTGTGTGTGAGTGTACAGGACAGGAGGGGTGTGTGTGAGCGTGCAGGGCAGGAGGGGTGTGTGTGAGCGTGCAGGGCAGGAGGGGTGTGTGCGTGTGTGAGTGTACAGGACAGGAGGGGTGTGTGTGAGCGTGCAGGGCAGGAGGGGTGTGTGCGTGTGTGTGTGAGCGTACAGGGCAGGAGGGGGGTGTGCGTGTGTGTGTGTGTGAGCGTGCAGGGCAGGAGGGGGGTGTGCATGTGTGCACGTGCAGGGAAGGAGGGGGATGTGTGTGTGTGTGCAGGGCAGGAGGGGTGTGTGTGTGTGTGTGCAGGGCAGGAGGGGTGTGTGTGTGTGCAGTGCAGGAGGGGTGTGTGTGTGTGTGTGCAGGGCAGGAGGGGTGTGTGTGTGTGTGTGCAGGGCAGGAGGGGTGTGTGTGTGTGTGCAGGGCAGGAGGGGTGTGTGTGTGTGTGTGCAGGGCAGGAGGGGTGTGTGTGTGTGTGTGTGCAGGGCAGGAGGGGTGTGTGTGTGTGTGTGTGTGTGTGTGCAGGGCAGGAGGGGTGTGTGTGTGTGCAGGGCAGGAGGGGGGTGTGTGTGTGTGTGTGCAGGGCAGGAGGGGTGTGTGTGTGTGTGTGTGCAGGGCAGGAGGGGTGTGTGTGTGTGTGTGTGCAGGGCAGGAGGGGTGTGTGTGTGTGTGTGCAGGGCAGGAGTGGTGTGTGTGTGTGTGTGTGCAGGGCAGGAGGGGTGTGTGTGTGTGTGTGTGCAGGGCAGGAGGGGTGTGTGTGTGTGTGTGCAGGGCAGGAGGGGTGTGTGTGTGTGTGTGTGCAGGGCAGGAGGGGTGTGTGTGTGTGTGTGTGTGCAGGGCAGGAGGGGTGTGTGTGTGTGTGTGTGCAGTGCAGGAGGGGTGTGTGTGTGTGTGTGCAGGGCAGGAGGGGTGTGTGTGTGTGTGCGTGCAGGGCAGGTGGGGTGTGTGTGTGCGTGCAGGGCAGGAGGGGTGTGTGTGTGCGTGCAGGGCAGGAGGGGTGTGTGTGTGTGCAGGGCAGGAGGGGTGTGTGTGTGTGTGCAGGGCAGGAGGGGTGTGTGTGTGTGCAGGGCAGGAGGGGTGTGTGTGTGTGTGTGTGTGTGCAGGGCAGGAGGGGTGTGTGTGTGTGTGTGTGTGCAGGGCAGGAGGGTGTGTGTGTTTGTGTGTGTGTGCAGGGCAGGAGGGGTGTGTGTGTGTGAGTGTACAGGACAGGAGGGGTGTGTGTGAGCGTGCAGGGCAGGAGGGGTGTGTGTGAGCGTGCAGGGCAGGAGGGGTGTGTGCGTGTGTGAGTGTACAGGACAGGAGGGGTGTGTGTGAGCGTGCAGGGCAGGAGGGGTGTGTGCGTGTGTGTGTGAGCGTACAGGGCAGGAGGGGGGTGTGCGTGTGTGTGTGTGTGAGCGTGCAGGGCAGGAGGGGGGTGTGCATGTGTGCACGTGCAGGGAAGGAGGGGGATGTGTGTGTGTGTGCAGGGCAGGAGGGGTGTGTGTGTGTGTGTGCAGGGCAGGAGGGGTGTGTGTGTGTGCAGTGCAGGAGGGGTGTGTGTGTGTGTGTGCAGGGCAGGAGGGGTGTGTGTGTGTGTGTGCAGGGCAGGAGGGGTGTGTGTGTGTGTGCAGGGCAGGAGGGGTGTGTGTGTGTGTGTGCAGGGCAGGAGGGGTGTGTGTGTGTGTGTGTGCAGGGCAGGAGGGGTGTGTGTGTGTGTGTGTGTGTGTGTGCAGGGCAGGAGGGGTGTGTGTGTGTGCAGGGCAGGAGGGGTGTGTGTGTGTGTGTGCAGGGCAGGAGGGGTGTGTGTGTGTGTGTGTGCAGGGCAGGAGGGGTGTGTGTGTGTGTGTGTGCAGGGCAGGAGGGGTGTGTGTGTGTGTGTGCAGGGCAGGAGGGGTGTGTGTGTGTGTGTGTGCAGGGCAGGAGGGGTGTGTGTGTGTGTGTGTGCAGGGCAGGAGGGGTGTGTGTGTGTGTGTGTGCAGGGCAGGAGGGGTGTGTGTGTGTGTGTGTGCAGGGCAGGAGGGGTGTGTGTGTGTGTGTGTGCAGGGCAGGAGGGGTGTGTGTGTGTGTGTGTGCAGTGCAGGAGGGGTGTGTGTGTGTGTGTGCAGGGCAGGAGGGGTGTGTGTGTGTGTGCGTGCAGGGCAGGTGGGGTGTGTGTGTGCGTGCAGGGCAGGAGGGGTGTGTGTGTGCGTGCAGGGCAGGAGGGGTGTGTGTGTGTGCAGGGCAGGAGGGGTGTGTGTGTGTGCAGGGCAGGAGGGGTGTGTGTGTGTGTGCAGGGCAGGAGGGGTGTGTGTGTGTGTGCAGGGCAGGAGGGGTGTGTGTGTGTGTGCAGGGCAGGAGGGGTGTGTGTGTGCGTGCAGGGCAGGAGGGGTGTGTGTGTGCGTGCAGGGCAGGAGGGGTGTGTGTGTGTGCAGGGCAGGAGGGGTGTGTGTGTGTGCAGGGCAGGAGGGGTGTGTGTGTGTGTGTGCGTGCAGGGCAGGAGGGGTGTGTGTGTGTGTGTGCAGGGCAGGAGGGGTGTGTGTGTGTGTGTGCAGGGCAGGAGGGGTGTGTGTGTGTGTGTGCAGGGCAGGAGGGGTGTGTGTGTGTGCAGGGCAGGAGGGGTGTGTGTGTGTGCAGGGCAGGAGGGGTGTGTGTGTGTGTGCAGGGCAGGAGGGGTGTGTGTGTGTGCAGGGCAGGAGGGGTGTGTGTGTGTGTGCAGGGCAGGAGGGGTGTGTGTGTGTGTGCAGGGCAGGAGGGGTGTGTGTGTGTGTGCAGGGCAGGAGGGGTGTGTGTGTGTGTGTGCAGGGCAGGAGGGGTGTGTGTGTGTGTGCAGGGCAGGAGGGGTGTGTGTGTGTGTGCAGGGCAGGAGGGGTGTGTGTGTGTGTGCAGGGCAGGAGGGGTGTGTGTGTGTGTGCAGGGCAGGAGGGGTGTGTGTGTGTGCAGGGCAGGAGGGGTGTGTGCGTGTGCAGGGCAGGAGGGGTGTGTGCGTGTGCAGGGCAGGAGGGGTGTGTGCGTGTGCAGGGCAGGAGGGGTGTGTGTGGGTGTGTGAGCGTGCAGGGCAGGGGTGTGTGTGTGTGATCGTGCAGGGGAGGAGGGGGGTGTGCGTGTGTGAGTGTGCAGGGCAGGAGGGGTGTGTGTGTGTGTGTGCAGGGCAGGAGGGGTGTGTGTGTGTGTGTGTGCAGGGCAGGAGGGGTGTGTGTGTGTGTGTGTGCAGGGCAGGAGGGGTGTGTGCGTGTGTGTGCAGGGCAGGAGGGGTGTGTGTGTGTGTGTGCAGGGCAGGAGGGGTGTGTGTGTGCGTGTGCAGGGCAGGAGGGGTGTGTGCGTGTGCAGGGCAGGAGGGGTGTGTGCGTGTGCAGGGCAGGAGGGGTGTGTGTGTGTGTGCAGGGCAGGAGGGGTGTGTGTGGGTGTGTGAGCGTGCAGGGCAGGGGTGTGTGTGTGTGATCGTGCAGGGGAGGAGGGGGGTGTGCGTGTGTGAGTGTGCAGGGTAGGAGGGGTGTGTGTGTGTGTGTGCAGGGCAGGAGGGGTGTGTGTGTGTGCAGGGCAGGAGGGGTGTGTGTGTGTGTGCAGGGCAGGAGGGGTGTGTGTGGGTGTGTGAGCGTGCAGGGCAGGGGTGTGTGTGTGTGATCGTGCAGGGGAGGAGGGGGGTGTGCGTGTGTGAGTGTGCAGGGTAGGAGGGGTGTGTGTGTGTGTGTGCAGGGCAGGAGGGGTGTGTGTGTGTGTGTGTGCAGGGCAGGAGGGGTGTGTGTGTGTGTGTGTGCAGGCCAGGAGGGGTGTGTGTGGGTGTGTGAGCGTGCAGGGCAGGGGTGTGTGTGTGTGTGTGAGCGTGCAGGGGAGGAGGGGGGTGTGCGTGTGTGAGTGTGCAGGGCAGGAGGGGTGTGTGTGTGTGTGTGTAGGGCAGGAGGGGTGTGTGCGTGTGTGTGCAGGGCAGGAGGGGTGTGTGTGTGTGTGTGCAGGGCAGGAGGGGTGTGTGTGTGCGTGTGCAGGGCAGGAGGGGTGTGTGCGTGTGCAGGGCAGGAGTGGTGTGTGCGTGTGCAGGGCAGGAGGGGTGTGTGTGTGTGTGCAGGGCAGGAGGGGTGTGTGTGGGTGTGTGAGCGTGCAGGGCAGGGGTGTGTGTGTGTGATCGTGCAGGGGAGGAGGGGGGTGTGCGTGTGTGAGTGTGCAGGGCAGGAGGGGTGTGTGTGTGTGTGTGCAGGGCAGGAGGGGTGTGTGTGTGTGTGTGTGCAGGGCAGGAGGGGTGTGTGTGTGTGTGTGCAGGGCAGGAGGGGTGTGTGTGTGTGTGTGCAGGGCAGGAGGGGTGTGTGTGTGTGCAGGGCAGGAGGGGTGTGTGTGTGTGTGCAGGGCAGGAGGGGTGTGTGTGTGTGTGTGTGCAGGGCAGGAGGGGTGTGTGTGTGTGTGTGTGTGCAGGGCAGGAGGGGTGTGTGTGTGTGTGTGTGCAGGGCAGGAGGGGTGTGTGTGTGTGTGTGAGCGTGCAGGGGAGGAGGGGGGTGTGCGTGTGTGAGTGTGCAGGGCAGGAGGGGTGTGTGTGTGTGTGCAGGGCAGGAGGGGTGTGTGTGTGTGTGTGCAGGGCAGGAGGGGTGTGTGTGTGTGTGTGTGTGTGCAGGGCAGGAGGGGTGTGTGCGTGTGCAGGGCAGGAGGGGTGTGTGCGTGTGCAGGGCAGGAGGGGTGTGTGCGTGTGCAGGGCAGGAGGGGTGTGTGCGTGTGCAGGGCAGGAGGGGTGTGTGCGTGTGCAGGGCAGGAGGGATGTGTGTGTGTGCAGGGCAGGAGGGGTGTGTGTGTGTGCGCAGGGCAGGAGGGGTGTGTGTGTGTGTGTGCAGGGCAGGAGGGGTGTGTGTGTGTGCAGTGCAGGAGGGGTGTGTGTGTGGGCAGGAGGGGTGTGTGTGTGTGCAGGGCAGGAGGGGGGTGTGTGTGTGTGTGCAGGGCAGGAGGGGTGTGTGTGTGTGTGCAGGGCAGGAGGGGTGTGTGTGTGTGTGCAGGGCAGGAGGGGTGTGTGTGGGTGTGTGAGCGTGCAGGGCAGGGGTGTGTGTGTGTGTGTGTGAGCGTGCAGGGGAGGAGGGGGGTGTGCGTGTGTGAGTGTGCAGGGCAGGAGGGGTGTGTGTGTGTGTGTGCAGGGCAGGAGGGGTGTGTGTGTGTGTGTGTGCAGGGCAGGAGGGGTGTGTGTGTGTGCAGGGCAGGAGGGGTGTGTGTGTGTGCAGGGCAGGAGGGGTGTGTGCGTGTGCAGGGCAGGAGGGGTGTGTGTGTGTGCAGGGCAGGAGGGATGTGTGTGTGTGCAGGGCAGGAGGGGTGTGTGTGTGTGTGTGCAGGGCAGGAGGGGTGTGTGTGTGTGTGCAGGGCAGGAGGGGTGTGTGTGTGTGTGCAGGGCAGGAGGGGTGTGTGTGGGTGTGTGAGCGTGCAGGGCAGGGGTGTGTGTGTGTGATCGTGCAGGGGAGGAGGGTGGTGTGCGTGTGTGAGTGTGCAGGGCAGGAGGGGTGTGTGTGTGTGTGTGCAGGGCAGGAGGGGTGTGTGTGTGTGTGTGTGTGCAGGGCAGGAGGGGTGTGTGTGTGTGTGTGCAGGGCAGGAGGGGTGTGTGCGTGTGTGTGCAGGGCAGGAGGGGTGTGTGTGTGTGTGTGTGCAGGGCAGGAGGGGTGTGTGTGTGTGCAGGGCAGGAGGGGTGTGTGTGTGTGCAGGGCAGGAGGGGTGTGTGTGTGTGCAGGGCAGGAGGGGTGTGTGTGTGTGCAGGGCAGGAGGGATGTGTGTGTGTGCAGGGCAGGAGGGGTGTGTGTGTGTGTGTGCAGGGCAGGAGGGGTGTGTGTGTGTGTGCAGGGCAGGAGGGGTGTGTGTGTGTGCAGGGCAGGAGGGGTGTGTGTGGGTGTGTGAGCGTGCAGGGCAGGGGTGTGTGTGTGTGATCGTGCAGGGGAGGAGGGGGGTGTGCGTGTGTGAGTGTGCAGGGCAGGAGGGGTGTGTGTGTGTGTGTGCAGGGCAGGAGGGGTGTGTGTGTGTGTGTGTGTGCAGGGCAGGAGGGGTGTGTGTGTGTGTGTGCAGGGCAGGAGGGGTGTGTGTGTGTGTGTGCAGGGCAGGAGGGGTGTGTGCGTGTGTGTGCAGGGCAGGAGGGGTGTGTGCGTGTGTGTGCAGGGCAGGAGGGGTGTGTGCGTGTGTGTGCAGGGCAGGAGGGGTGTGTGCGTGTGTGTGCAGGGCAGGAGGGGTGTGTGTGTGTGTGTGCAGGGCAGGAGGGGTGTTGTGTGTGTGCAGGGCAGGAGGGGTGTGTGTGTGTGTGTGCAGGGCAGGAGGGGTGTGTGTGCAGGGCAGGAGGGGTGTGTGTGTGTGTGTGCAGGGCAGGAGGGGTGTGTGTGTGTGTGTGCAGGGCAGGAGGGGTGTGTGTGTGTGTGTGCAGGGCAGGAGGGGTGTGTGTGTGTGTGTGTGCAGGGCAGGAGGGGTGTGTGTGTGTGTGTGTGCAGGGCAGGAGGGGTGTGTGTGTGTGTGTGTGCAGGGCAGGAGGGGTGTGTGTGTGTGTGTGTGCAGGGCAGGAGGGGTGTGTGTGTGTGTGTGTGCAGGGCAGGAGGGGTGTGTGTGTGTGTGTGTGTGCAGGGCAGGAGGGGTGTGTGTGTGTGTGTGTGCAGGGCAGGAGGGGTGTGTGTGTGTGTGTGTGCAGGGCAGGAGGGGTGTGTGTGTGTGTGTGCAGGGCAGGAGGGGTGTGTGTGTGTGTGTGTGCAGGGCAGGAGGGGTGTGTGTGTGTGTGTGTGTGCAGGGCAGGAGGTGTGTGTGTGTGTGTGTGCAGGGCAGGAGGTGTGTGTGCAGGGCAGGAGGTGTGTGTGCAGGGCAGGAGGTGTGTGTGTGTGTGCAGGGCAGGAGGGGTGTGTGTGTGTGTGTGCAGGGCAGGAGGGGTGTGTGTGGGTGTGTGAGCGTGCAGGGCAGGGGTGTGTGTGTGTGCAGGGCAGGAGGGGTGTGTGTGTGTGTGTGCAGGGCAGGAGGGGTGTGTGTGGGTGTGTGAGCGTGCAGGGCAGGGGTGTGTGTGTGTGCAGGGCAGGAGGGGTGTGTGTGTGTGTGTGCAGGGCAGGAGGGGTGTGTGTGTGTGTGCGTGCAGGGGAGGAGGGGGGTGTGCGTGTGTGAGTGTACAGGGCAGGAGGGGGGTGTGCGTGTGTGAGTGTACAGGGCAGGAGGGGTGTGTGTGTGTGTGCAGGGCAGGAGGGGTGTGTGTGTGTGTGTGTGCAGGGCAGGAGGGGTGTGTGTGTGTGTGTGTGCAGGGCAGGAGGGGTGTGTGTGTGTGTGTGTGCAGGGCAGGAGGGGTGTGTGTGTGTGTGTGCAGGGGAGGAGGGGTGTGTGCGTGTGTGTGTGAGCGTACAGGGCAGGAGGGGGGTGTGCGTGTGTGCAGGGCAGGAGGGGGATGTGTGTGTGTGCAGTGCAGGAGGGGTGTGTGTGTGTGCAGTGCAGGAGGGGTGTGTGTGTGCAGGGCAGGAGGGGTGTGTGTGTGTGTGTGCAGGGCAGGAGGGGTGTGTGTGTGTGTGTGTGTGCAGGGCAGGAGGGGTGTTGTGTGTGTGTGTGTGCAGGGCAGGAGGGGTGTGTGTGTGTGTGTGCAGGGCAGGAGGGGTGTGTGTGTGTGTGTGCAGGGCAGGAGGGGTGTGTGTGTGTGTGCAGGGCAGGAGGGGTGTGTGTGGGTGTGTGAGCGTGCAGGGGAGGAGGGGAGTGTGCGTGTGTGAGTGTACAGGGCAGGAGGGGGGTGTGCGTGTGTGAGTGTACAGGGCAGGAGGGGTGTGTGTGTGTGTACAGGGCAGGAGGGGTGTGTGTGTGTGTGCAGGGCAGGAGGGGTGTGTGTGTGTGTGCAGTGCAGGAGGGATGTGTGTGTGTGTGTGTGTGCAGGGCAGGAGGGGTGTGTGTGTGTGTGCAGGGCAGGAGGGGTGTGTGTGTGTGTGTGCAGGGGAGGAGGGGTGTGTGCGTGTGTGTGTGAGCGTACAGGGCAGGAGGGGGTTGTGCGTGTGTGCAGGGCAGGAGGGGGATGTGTGTGTGTGCAGGGCAGGAGGGGGATGTGTGTGTGCAGGGCAGGAGGGGGATGTGTGTGTGTGCAGTGCAGGAGGGGTGTGTGTGTGTGCAGGGCAGGAGGGGTGTGTGTGTGTGCAGGGCAGGAGGGGTGTGTGTGTGTGCAGGGCAGGAGGGGTGTGTGTGTGTGCAGGGCAGGAGGGGTGTGTGTGTGTGTGTGCAGGGCAGGAGGGGTGTGTGTGTGTGTGCAGGGCAGGAGGGGTGTGTGTGGGTGTGTGAGCGTGCAGGGCAGGGGTGTGTGTGTGTGTGTGAGCGTGCAGGGGAGGAGGGGGGTGTGCGTGTGTGAGTGTGCAGGGCAGGAGGGGTGTGTGTGTGTGCAGGGCAGGAGGGGTGTGTGTGTGTGCAGGGCAGGAGGGGTGTGTGCGTGTGTGTGCAGGGCAGGAGGGCTGTGTGTGTGTGCAGGGCAGGAGGGGTGTGTGTGTGTGTGTGCAGGGCAGGAGGGGTGTGTGCGTGTGTGTGCAGGGCAGGAGGGGTGTGTGCGTGTGTGTGCAGGGCAGGACGGGTGTGTGTGTGTGTGTGCAGGGCAGGAGGGGTGTGTGTGTGTGTGTGCAGGGCAGGAGGGGTGTGTGTGTGTGTGTGCAGGGCAGGAGGTGTGTGTGCAGGGCAGGAGGGGTGTGTGTGTGTGTGTGTGCAGGGCAGGAGGGGTGTGTGTGTGTGTGTGTGCAGGGCAGGAGGGGTGTGTGTGTGTGTGCAGGGCAGGAGGGGTGTGTGTGTGTGTGTGCAGGGCAGGAGGTGTGTGTGCAGGGCAGGAGGGGTGTGTGTGTGTGTGTGCAGGGCAGGAGGGGTGTTGTGTGTGTGTGTGTGCAGGGCAGGAGGGGTGTGTGTGTGTGTGTGCAGGGCAGGAGGGGTGTGTGTGTGTGTGTGCAGGGCAGGAGGGGTGTGTATGTGTGCAGGGCAGGAGGGGTGTGTGTGTGTGTGTGCAGGGCAGGAGGGGTGTTGTGTGTGTGTGTGTGCAGGGCAGGAGGGGTGTGTGTGTGTGTGTGCAGGGCAGGAGGGGTGTTGTGTGTGTGTGTGTGTGCAGGGCAGGAGGGGTGTGTGTGTGTGTGTGTGTGCAGGGCAGGAGGGGTGTGTGTGTGTGTGTGCAGGGCAGGAGGGGTGTTGTGTGTGTGTGTGCAGGGCAGGAGGGGTGTGTGTGTGTGTGTGCAGGGCAGGAGGGGTGTTGTGTGTGTGTGTGTGTGCAGGGCAGGAGGGGTGTGTGTGTGTGTGTGCAGGGCAGGAGGGGTGTGTGTGTGTGTGTGCAGGGCAGGAGGGGTGTGTGTGTGTGTGTGTGCAGGGCAGGAGGGGTGTGTGTGTGTGTGCAGGGCAGGAGGGGTGTGTGTGTGTGTGTGCAGGGCAGGAGGGGTGTGTGTGTGTGTGTGCAGGGCAGGAGGGGTGTGTGTGTGTGTGTGCAGGGCAGGAGGGGTGTGTGTGTGTGTGTGCAGGGCAGGAGGGGTGTGTGTGTGTGCAGGGCAGGAGGGGTGTGTGTGTGTGTGTGCAGGGCAGGAGGGGTGTGTGTGTGTGCAGGGCAGGAGGGGTGTGTGTGTGTGTGTGCAGGGCAGGAGGGGTGTGTGTGTGTGTGTGCAGGGCAGGAGGGGTGTGTGTGTGTGTGCAGGGCAGTGTGCAGTGCAGGAGGGATGTGTGTGTGTGTGTGTGTGCAGGGCAGGAGGGGTGTGTGTGTGTGTGTGCAGGGCAGGAGGGGTGTGTGTGTGTGTGCAGGGCAGGAGGTGTGTGTGCAGGGCAGGAGGGGTGTGTGTGTGTGCAGTGCAGGAGGGATGTGTGTGTGTGTGTGTGTGCAGGGCAGGAGGGGTGTGTGTGTGTGTGTGCAGGGCAGGAGGGGTGTGTGTGTGTGTGTGCAGGGCAGGAGGGGTGTGTGTGTGTGTGTGCAGGGCAGGAGGGGTGTGTGTGTGTGTGTGCAGGGCAGGAGGGGTGTGTGTGTGTGTGTGCAGGGCAGGAGGGGTGTGTGTGTGTGTGCAGGGCAGGAGGGGTGTGTGTGTGTGTGTGAGCGTGCAGGGCAGGGGTGTGTGTCTGTGTGTGTGAGCGTGCAGGGGAGGAGGGGGGTGTGCGTGTGTGTGTGTGCAGGGCAGGAGGGGTGTGTGTGTGTGTGCAGGGCAGGAGGGGTGTGTGTGTGTGTGCAGGGCAGGAGGGGTGTGTGTGTGTGCAGGGCAGGAGGGGTGTGTGTGTGTGCAGTGCAGGAGGGATGTGTGTGTGTGTGTGTGTGCAGGGCAGGAGGGATGTGTGTGTGTGTGTGTGTGCAGGGCAGGAGGGGTGTGTGTGTGTGTGTGCAGGGCAGGAGGGGTGTGTGTGTGTGTGTGCAGGGCAGGAGGGGTGTGTGTGTGTGTGCAGGGCAGGAGGGGTGTGTGTGGGTGTGTGAGCGTGCAGGGCAGGGGTGTGTGTGTGTGTGTGAGCGTGCAGGGGAGGAGGGGGGTGTGCGTGTGTGAGTGTGCAGGGCAGGAGGGGTGTGTGCGTGTGCAGGGGAGGAGGGGAGTGTGCGTGTGTGAGTGTACAGGGCAGGAGGGGGGTGTGCGTGTCTGAGTGTACAGGGCAGGAGGGGTGTGTGTGTGTGTGCAGGGCAGGAGGGGTGTGTGTGTGTGTGTGTGTGTGTGTGTGCAGGGCAGGAGGGGTGTGTGTGTGTGTGCAGGGCAGGAGGGGTGTGTGTGGGCGTGCAGGGGAGGAGGGGAGTGTGCGTGTGTGAGTGTACAGGGCAGGAGGGGTGTGTGTGTGTGTGCAGGGCAGGAGGGGTGTGTGTGTGTGCAGTGCAGGAGGGATGTGTGTGTGTGTGTGTGTGCAGGGCAGGAGGGGTGTGTGTGTGTGCAGGGCAGGAGGGGTGTGTGTGTGTGCAGGGCAGGAGGGGTGTGTGTGTGTGTGCAGGGCAGGAGGGGTGTGTGTGTGTGTGTGTGTGCAGGGGAGGAGTGGTGTGTGCGTGTGTGTGTGAGCGTACAGGGCAGGAGGGGGGTGTGCGTGTGTGAGTGTGCAGGGCAGGAGGGGTGTGTGCGTGTGTGTGCAGGGCAGGAGGGGTGTGTGCGTGTGTGTGCAGGGCAGGAGGGGTGTGTGCGTGTGTGTGCAGGGCAGGAGGGGTGTGTGCGTGTGTGTGCAGGGCAGGAGGGGTGTGTGTGTGTGTGTGCAGGGCAGGACGGGTGTGTGTGTGCAGGGCAGGACGGGTGTGTGTGTGCAGGGCAGGAGGGGTGTGTGTGTGTGTGCAGGGCAGGAGGGGTGTGTGTGTGTGCAGTGCAGGAGGGATGTGTGTGTGTGTGTGTGTGTGCAGGGCAGGAGGGGTGTGTGTGTGTGCAGGGCAGGAGGGGTGTGTGTGTGTGCAGGGCAGGAGGGGTGTGTGTGTGTGCAGGGCAGGAGGGGTGTGTGTGTGTGTGTGCAGGGCAGGAGGGGTGTGTGTGTGTGCAGGGCAGGAGGGGTGTGTGTGTGTGCAGGGCAGGAGGGGTGTGTGTGTGTGCAGGGCAGGAGGGGTGTGTGTGTGTGTGTGTGCAGGGCAGGAGGGGTGTGTGTGTGTTTGCAGGGCAGCAGGGGTGTGTGTGGGTGTGTGAGCGTGCAGGGCAGGGGTGTGTGTGTGTGTGTGAGCGTGCAGGGGAGGAGGGGGGTGTGCGTGTGTGAGTGTGCAGGGCAGGAGGTGTGCGTGTGTGAGTGTGCAGGGCAGGAGGGGTGTGTGCGTGTGTGTGCAGGGCAGGAGGGGTGTGTGCGTGTGTGTGCAGGGCAGGAGGGGTGTGTGTGTGTGTGTGCAGGGCAGGACGGGTGTGTGTGTGCAGGGCAGGAGGGGTGTGTGTGTGTGTGTGCAGGGCAGGAGGGGTGTGTGTGTGTGCAGGGCAGGAGGGGTGTGTGTGTGTGTGCAGGGCAGGAGGGGTGTGTGTGTGCAGGGCAGGAGGGGTGTGTGTGTGTGTGTGTGCAGGGCAGGACGGGTGTGTGTGTGCAGGGCAGGAGGGGTGTGTGTGTGTGTGTGCAGGGCAGGAGGGGTGTGTGTGTGTGTGTGTGCAGGGCAGGAGGGGTGTTGTGTGTGTGTGTGTGCAGGGCATGAGGGGTGTGTGTGTGTGTGTGTGCAGGGCAGGAGGGGTGTGTGTGTGTGTGTGCAGGGCAGGAGGGGTGTGTGTGTGTGTGCAGGGCAGGAGGGGTGTGTGTGTGTGTGCAGGGCAGGAGGGGTGTGTGTGGGTGTGCAGGGCAGGAGGGGTGTGTGTGTGTGTGCAGGGCAGGAGGGGTGTGTGTGTGTGTGCAGGGCAGGAGGGGTGTGTGTGTGTGTGTGTGTGTGCAGGGGAGGAGGGGTGTGTGCGTGTGTGTGTGAGCGTACAGGGCAGGAGGGGGGTGTGTGTGTGTGCAGGGCAGGAGGGGGATGTGTGTGTGTGCAGGGCAGGAGGGGTGTGTGTGTGTGCAGGGCAGGAGGGGTGTGTGTGTGTGCAGGGCAGGAGGGGTGTGTGTGTGTGCAGGGCAGGAGGGGTGTGTGTGTGTGCAGGGCAGGAGGGGTGTGTGTGTGTGCAGGGCAGGAGGGGTGTGTGTGTGTGCAGGGCAGGAGGGGTGTGTGTGTGTGCAGGGCAGGAGGGGTGTGTGTGTGTGTGTGCAGGGCAGGAGGGGTGTGTGTGTGTGTGCAGGGCAGGAGGGGTGTGTGTGGGTGTGTGAGCGTGCAGGGGAGGAGGGGGGTGTGCGTGTGTGTGTGCAGGGCAGGAGGGGTGTGTGTGTGTGTGTGCAGGGCAGGAGGGGTGTGTGTGTGTGTGTGTGTGTGCAGGGCAGGAGGGGTGTGTGCGTGTGTGTGCAGGGCAGGAGGGGTGTGTGCGTGTGTGTGCAGGGCAGGAGGGGTGTGTGCGAGTGTGTGCAGGGCAGGAGGGGTGTGTGCGTGTGTGTGCAGGGCAGGAGGGGTGTGTGCGTGTGTGTGCAGGGCAGGAGGGGTGTGTGTGTGTGTGCAGGGCAGGAGGGGTGTGTGTGCAGGGCAGGAGGGGTGTGTGTGCAGGGCAGGAGGGGTGTGTGTGTGTGTGCAGGGCAGGAGGGGTGTGTGTGTGTGCAGGGCAGGACGGGTGTGTGTGTGTGTGTGTGCAGGGCAGGAGGGGTGTGTGTGTGTGTGTGCAGGGCAGGAGGGGTGTGTGTGTGTGTGCAGGGCAGGAGGGGTGTGTGTGCAGGGCAGGAGGGGTGTGTGTGCAGGGCAGGAGGGGTGTGTGTGTGTGTGCAGGGCAGGAGGGGTGTGTGTGTGTGTGTGCAGGGCAGGAGGGGTGTGTGTGTGTGTGTGTGCAGGGCAGGAGGGGTGTGTGTGTGTGTGCAGGGCAGGAGGGGTGTGTGTGTGTGTGCAGGGCAGGAGGGGTGTGTGTGTGTGCAGGGCAGGAGGGGTGTGTGTGTGTGTGTGCAGGGCAGGAGGGGTGTGTGTGGGTGTGTGAGCACGCAGGGCAGGGGTGTGTGTGTGTGTGTGTGAGCGTGCAGGGGAGGAGGGGGGTGTGCGTGTGTGAGCGTGCAGGGGAGGAGGGGGGTGTGCGTGTGTGAGTGTGCAGGGCAGGAGGGGGGTGTGTGTGTGTGTGTGCAGGGCAGGAGGGGTGTGTGTGTGTGCAGGGCAGGAGTGGTGTGTGCGTGTGTGTGCAGGGCAGGAGGGGTGTGTGCGTGTGTGTGCAGGGCAGGAGGGGTGTGTGCGTGTGTGTGCAGGGCAGGACGGGTGTGTGCGTGTGTGTGCAGGGCAGGACGGGTGTGTGTGTGTGTGCAGGGCAGGACAGGTGTGTGTGTGTGCAGGGCAGGAGGGGTGTGTGTGTGTGCAGGGCAGGAGGGGTGTGTGTGTGTGTGTGCAGGGCAGGAGGGGTGTGTGTGTGTGTGTGTGTGCAGGGCAGGAGGGGTGTTGTGTGTGTGTGTGTGTGTGCAGGGCAGGAGGGGTGTGTGTGTGTGCAGGGCAGGAGGGGTGTGTGTGTGTGCAGGGCAGGAGGGGTGTGTGTGTGTGCAGGGCAGGAGGGGTGTGTGTGTGTGCAGGGCAGGAGGGGTGTGTGTGTGCAGGGCAGGAGGGGTGTGTGTGTGTGCAGGGCAGGAGGGGTGTGTGTGTGTGTGTGTGCAGGGCAGGAGGGGTGTGTGTGTGTGTGTGCAGGGCAGGAGGGGTGTGTGTGTGTGTGTGTGCAGGGCAGGAGGGGTGTGTGTGTGTGTGTGTGCAGGGCAGGAGGGGTGTGTGTGTGTGTGTGTGTGCAGGGCAGGAGGGGTGTGTGTGTGTGTGTGTGCAGGGCAGGGGTGTGTGTGTGTGTGTGAGCGTGCAGGGAAGGAGGGGAGTGTGCGTGTGTGAGTGTACAGGGCAGGAGGGGTGTGTGCGTGTGTGAGTGTACAGGGCAGGAGGGGTGTGTGTGTGTGTGCAGGGCAGGAGGGGTGTGTGTGTGTGTGTGTGTGCAGGGCAGGAGGGGTGTGTGTGTGTGTGTGTGTGCAGGGCAGGAGGGGTGTGTGTGTGTGTGTGTGCTGGGCAGGAGGGGTGTGTGTGTGTGTGTGCGCAGGGCAGGAGGGGTGTGTGTGTGTGTGTGTGTGCAGGGCAGGAGGGGTGTGTGTGTGTGTGTGCAGGGCAGGAGGGGTGTGTGTGTGTGTGTGTGCAGGGCAGGAGGGGTGTGTGTGTGTGTGTGTGCTGGGCAGGAGGGGTGTGTGTGTGTGTGTGCAGGGCAGGAGGGGTGTGTGTGTGTGTGTGTGTGCAGGGCAGGAGGGGTGTGTGTGTGTGTGTGTGTGCTGGGCAGGAGGGGTGTGTGTGTGTGTGCAGGGCAGGAGGGGTGTGTGTGTGTGTGTGTGTGTGTGTGTGTGTAGGGCAGGAGGGGTGTGTGTGTGTGTGTGTGCAGGGCAGGAGGGGTGTGTGTGTGTGTGTGTGCAGGGCAGGAGGGGTGTGTGTGTGTGTGTGTGCTGGGCAGGAGGGGTGTGTGTGTGTGTGTGCTGGGCAGGAGGGGTGTGTGTGTGTGTGTGCTGGGCAGGAGGGGTGTGTGTGTGTGTGCTGGGCAGGAGGGGTGTGTGTGTGTGTGTGCTGGGCAGGAGGGGTGTGTGTGTGTGTGTGCTGGGCAGGAGGGGTGTGTGTGTGTGTGTGCTGGGCAGGAGGGGTGTGTGTGTGCTGGGCAGGAGGGGTGTGTGTGTGTGTGTGCTGGGCAGGAGGGGTGTGTGTGTGTGTGTGCTGGGCAGGAGGGGTGTGTGTGTGTGTGTGCTGGGCAGGAGGGGTGTGTGTGTGTGTGTGCTGGGCAGGAGGGGTGTGTGTGTGTGTGTGCTGGGCAGGAGGGGTGTGTGTGTGTGCAGGGCAGGAGGGGTGTGTGTGTGTGCAGGGCAGGAGGGGTGTGTGTGTGTGCAGGGCAGGAGGGGTGTGTGTGTGTGCAGGGCAGGAGGGGTGTGTGTGTGTGTGTGCAGGGCTGGAGGGGTGTGTGCAGGGCAGGAGGTGTGTGTGTGTGTGCAGGGCAGGAGGGGTGTGTGTGTGTGTGTGTGCAGGGCAGGAGGGGTGTGTGTGTGTGTGTGCAGGGCTGGAGGGGTGTGTGTGTGTGTGCAGGGCAGGAGGGGTGTGTGTGGGTGTGTGAGCGTGCAGGGGAGGAGGGGAGTGTGCGTGTGTGAGTGTACAGGGCAGGAGGGGGGTGTGCGTGTGTGAGTGTACAGGGCAGGAGGGGTGTGTGTGTGTGTGCAGTGCAGGAGGGATGTGTGTGTGTGTGTGTGTGCAGGGCAGGAGGGGTGTGTGTGTGTGCAGGGCAGGAGGTGTGTGTGTGTGTGCAGGGCAGGAGGGGTGTGTGTGTGTGCAGGGCAGGAGGGGTATGTGGGTGTGTGTGTGCGCAGGGCAGGAAGGTTGTACGTGTGTGTGTGTGCGCAGGGCAGGAGGGGTGCGTGTGGGTGGGTGTGTGTGCGCGCAGGGCAGGAGGGGTGTGTGTGGGTGTGTGAGCGTGCAGGGCAGGGGGGTCGGTGTGTGTGAGCGTGCAGGGGAGGAGGGGGGTGTGCGTGTGAGAGTGTACAGGGGAGGAGGGGGGTGTGCGTGTGTGAGTGCACAGGACAGGAGGGGTGTATGTGAGCGTGCAGGACAGGAGGGGTGTGTGCGTGTGTGTGTGAGCGTACAGGGCAGGAGGGGGGTGTGCGTGTGTGTGTGAGCGTGCAGGGCAGGAGGGGGGTGTGCATGTGTGCAGGGCAGGAGGGGGATGTGTGTGTGTGCAGTGCAGGAGGGGTGTGTGTGTGTGCAGTGCAGGAGGGGTGTGTGTGTGTGCAGTGCAGGAGGGGTGTGTGTGTGTGTGTGCAGGGCAGGAGGGGTGTGTGTGTGTGTGTGTGCAGGGCAGGAGGGGTGTGTGTGTGTGTGTGCAGGGCAGGAGGGGTGTGTGTGTGTGTGCAGGGCAGGAGGGGTGTGTGTGTGTGTGTGCAGGGCAGGAGGGGTGTGTGTGTGTGTGCAGGGCAGGAGGGGTGTGTGTGTGTGTGCAGGGCAGGAGGGGTGTGTGTGTGTGTGCAGGGCAGGAGGGGGGTGTGTGTGTGTGCAGGGCAGGAGGGGTGTGTGTGTGTGTGCAGGGCAGGAGGGGTGTGTGTGTGTGTGCAGGGCAGGAGGGGTGTGTGTGTGTGTGTGCAGGGCAGGAGGGGTGTGTGTGTGTGTGCAGGGCAGGAGGGGTGTGTGTGTGTGTGCAGGGCAGGAGGGGTGTGTGTGTGTGTGTGCAGGGCAGGAGGGGTGTGTGTGTGTGTGTGTGCAGGGCAGGAGGGGTGTGTGTGTGTGTGCAGGGCAGGAGGGGTGTGTGTGGGTGTGCAGGGCAGGAGGGGTGTGTGTGTGTGTGCAGGGCAGGAGGGGTGTGTGTGGGTGTGCAGGGCAGGAGGGGTGTGTGTGGGTGTGTGAGCGTGCAGGGCAGGGGGGTCGGTGTGCGTGTGTGAGCATGCAGGGCAGGAGGGGGGTGTGCGTGTGTGTGTGAGCGTGCAGGGCAGGAGGGGTGTGTGTGTGTGTGCAGGGCAGGAGGGGTGTGTGTGGGTGTGTGAGCGTGCAGGGCAGGGGTGTGTGTGTGTGTGTGTGAGCGTGCAGGGGAGGAGGGGGGTGTGCGTGTGTGAGTGTGCAGGGCAGGAGGGGTGTGTGTGTGTGTGTGCAGGGCAGGAGGGGTGTGTGTGTGTGTGTGCAGGGCAGGAGGGGTGTGTGTGTGTGTGTGTGCAGGGCAGGAGGGGTGTGTGTGTGTGTGTGTGCAGGGCAGGAGGGGTGTGTGTGTGTGCAGGGCAGGAGGGGTGTGTGTGTGTGTGTGCAGGGCAGGAGGGGTGTGTGTGTGTGTGCAGGGCAGGAGGGGTGTTGTGTGTGTGTGTGTGCAGGGCAGGAGGGGTGTGTGTGGGTGTGTGAGCGTGCAGGGCAGGGGTGTGTGTGTGTGTGTGATCGTGCAGGGGAGGAGGGGGGTGTGCGTGTGTGAGTGTGCAGGGCAGGAGGGGTGTGTGTGTGTGTGTGCAGGGCAGGAGGGGTGTGTGTGTGTGTGTGCAGGGCAGGAGGGGTGTGTGTGTGTGTGCAGGGCAGGAGGGGTGTGTGTGTGTGCAGGGCAGGAGGGGTGTGTGTGTGTGCAGGGCAGGAGGGGTGTGTGTGTGCAGGGCAGGAGGGGTGTGTGTGTGTGTGTGCAGGGCAGGAGGGGTGTGTGTGTGTGTGTGCAGGGCAGGAGGGGTGTGTGTGTGCAGGGCAGGAGGGGTGTGTGTGTGTGTGTGCAGGGCAGGAGGGGTGTGTGTGTGCAGGGCAGGAGGGGTGTGTGTGTGTGTGTGCAGGGCAGGAGGGGTGTTGTGTGTGTGTGTGTGCAGGGCAGGAGGGGTGTGTGTGTGTGTGTGCAGGGCAGGAGGGGTGTGTGTGTGTGTGCAGGGCAGGAGGGGTGTTGTGTGTGTGCAGGGCAGGAGGGGTGTGTGTGTGTGTGTGTGCCGGGCAGGAGGGGTGTGTGTGTGTGTGTGTGTGCAGGGCAGGAGGGGTGTGTGTGTGAGCGTACAGGGCAGGAGGGGGGTGTGTGTGTGTGTGTGCAGGGCAGGAGGGGTGTGTGTGTGTGTGTGCAGGGCAGGAGGGGTGTGTGTGTGTGTGTGTGCAGGGCAGGAGGGGTGTGTGTGTGTGCAGGGCAGGAGGGGTGTGTGTGTGTGCAGGGCAGGAGGGGTGTGTGTGTGTGTGTGCAGGGCAGGAGGGGTGTGTGTGTGTGTGTGTGTGCAGGGCAGGAGGGGTGTGTGTGTGTGTGCAGGGCAGGAGGGGTGTGTGTGTGTGTGTGTGTGCAGGGCAGGAGGGGTGTGTGTGTGTGTGTGCAGGGCAGGAGGGGTGTGTGTGTGTGTGTGCAGGGCAGGAGGGGTGTGTGTGTGTGTGCAGGGCAGGAGGGGTGTGTGTGTGTGCAGGGCAGGAGGGGTGTGTATGTGTGCAGGGCAGGAGGGGTGTGTGTGTGTGCAGGGCAGGAGGGGTGTGTGTGTGTGTGTGCAGGGCAGGAGGGGTGTGTGTGTGTGTGTGCAGGGCAGGAGGGGTGTGTGTGTGCAGGGCAGGAGGGGTGTGTGTGTGTGTGTGCAGGGCAGGAGGGGTGTGTGTGTGCAGGGCAGGAGGGGTGTGTGTGTGTGTGTGCAGGGCAGGAGGGGTGTTGTGTGTGTGTGTGTGCAGGGCAGGAGGGGTGTGTGTGTGTGTGTGCAGGGCAGGAGGGGTGTGTGTGTGTGTGCAGGGCAGGAGGGGTGTTGTGTGTGTGCAGGGCAGGAGGGGTGTGTGTGTGTGTGTGCAGGGCAGGAGGGGTGTGTGTGTGTGTGTGCAGGGCAGGAGGGGTGTGTGTGTGTGTGTGTGCAGGGCAGGAGGGGTGTGTGTGTGTGTGTGTGTGTGCAGGGCAGGAGGGGTGTGTGTGTGTGTGTGTGAGCGTACAGGGCAGGAGGGGGGTGTGTGTGTGTGTGTGCAGGGCAGGAGGGGTGTGTGTGTGTGTGTGCAGGGCAGGAGGGGTGTGTGTGTGTGTGTGTGCAGGGCAGGAGGGGTGTGTGTGTGTGCAGGGCAGGAGGGGTGTGTGTGTGTGCAGGGCAGGAGGGGTGTGTGTGTGTGTGTGCAGGGCAGGAGGGGTGTGTGTGTGTGTGTGTGTGCAGGGCAGGAGGGGTGTGTGTGTGTGCAGGGCAGGAGGGGTGTGTGTGTGTGTGCAGGGCAGGAGGGGTGTGTGTGTGTGTGTGTGTGCAGGGCAGGAGGGGTGTGTGTGTGTGTGTGCAGGGCAGGAGGGGTGTGTGTGTGTGTGTGCAGGGCTGGAGGGGTGTGTGTGTGTGTGTGCAGGGCAGGAGGGGTGTTGTGTGTGTGCAGGGCAGGAGGGGTGTTGTGTGTGTGCAGGGCAGGAGGGGTGTGTGTGTGTGTGTGCAGGGCAGGAGGGGTGTGTGTGTGTGTGTGTGTGCAGGGCAGGAGGGGTGTGTGTGTGCAGGGCAGGAGGGGTGTGTGTGTGTGTGTGCAGGGCAGGAGGGGTGTGTGTGTGTGTGTGTGTGCAGGGCAGGAGGGGTGTGTGTGTGTGTGTGCAGGGCAGGAGGGGTGTGTGTGTGTGTGTGCAGGGCAGGAGGGGTGTGTGTGTGTGTGTGTGCAGGGCAGGAGGGGTGTGTGTGTGTGTGTGCAGGGCAGGAGGTGTGTGTGCAGGGCAGGAGGTGTGTGTGGGTGTGTGAGCGTGCAGGGGAGGAGGGGGGTGTGCGTGTGTGAGTGTACAGGGCAGGAGGGGGGTGTGCGTGTGTGAGTGTACAGGGCAGGAGGGGTGTGTGTGTGTGTGCAGGGCAGGAGGGGTGTGTGTGTGTGTGCAGGGCAGGAGGGGTGTGTGTGTGTGTGCAGGGCAGGAGGGGTGTGTGTGTGTGCAGGGCAGGAGGGGTGTGTGTGTGTGTGTGCAGGGCAGGAGGGGTGTGTGTGTGTGTGTGCAGGGCAGGAGGGGTGTGTGTGTGTGTGCAGGGCAGGAGGGGTGTGTGTGGGTGTGTGAGCGTGCAGGGGAGGAGGGGGGTGTGCGTGTGTGTGTGCAGGGCAGGAGGGGTGTGTGTGTGTGTGTGTGCAGGGCAGGAGGTGTGTGTGCAGGGCAGGAGGGGTGTGTGTGGGTGTGTGAGCGTGCAGGGCAGGAGGGGTGTGTGTGTGTGTGTGTGTGCAGGGCAGGAGGGGTGTGTGCGTGTGTGTGCAGGGCAGGAGGGGTGTGTGTGTGTGTGTGCAGGGCAGGAGGGGTGTGTGTGTGTGTGCAGGGCAGGAGGGGTGTGTGTGCAGGGCAGGAGGGGTGTGTGTGCAGGGCAGGAGGGGTGTGTGTGTGTGTGCAGGGCAGGAGGGGTGTGTGTGTGTGCAGGGCAGGACGGGTGTGTGTGTGTGTGTGTGCAGGGCAGGAGGGGTGTGTGTGTGTGTGTGCAGGGCAGGAGGGGTGTGTGTGTGTGTGCAGGGCAGGAGGGGTGTGTGTGCAGGGCAGGAGGGGTGTGTGTGCAGGGCAGGAGGGGTGTGTGTGCAGGGCAGGAGGGGTGTGTGTGTGTGTGCAGGGCAGGAGGGGTGTGTGTGTGTGTGTGTGCAGGGCAGGAGGGGTGTGTGTGTGTGTGCAGGGCAGGAGGGGTGTGTGTGTGTGCAGGGCAGGAGGGGTGTGTGTGTGTGTGTGCAGGGCAGGAGGGGTGTGTGTGGGTGTGTGAGCGTGCAGGGCAGGGGTGTGTGTGTGTGTGTGTGAGCGTGCAGGGGAGGAGGGGGGTGTGCGTGTGTGAGCGTGCAGGGGAGGAGGGGGGTGTGCGTGTGTGAGTGTGCAGGGCAGGAGGGGTGTGTGTGTGTGTGTGTGCAGGGCAGGAGGGGTGTGTGTGTGTGTGTGTGCAGGGCAGGAGGGGTGTGTGTGTGTGTGCAGGGCAGGAGTGGTGTGTGCGTGTGTGTGCAGGGCAGGAGGGGTGTGAGCGTGTGTGTTGAGGGCAGGAGGGGTGTGTGCGTGTGTGTGCAGGGCAGGAGGGGTGTGTGTGTGTGTGCAGGGCAGGACGGGTGTGTGTGTGTGCAGGGCAGGAGGGGTGTGTGTGTGTGTGTGCAGGGCAGGAGGGGTGTGTGTGTGTGCAGGGCAGGAGGGGTGTGTGTGTGTGTGTGCAGGGCAGGAGGGGTGTGTGTGTGTGTGTGCAGGGCAGGAGGGGTGTGTGTGTGTGTGTGCAGGGCAGGAGGGGTGTGTGTGTGTGTGTGTGCAGGGCAGGAGGGGTGTGTGTGTGTGCAGGGCAGGAGGGGTGTGTGTGTGTGTGTGCAGGGCAGGAGGGGTGTGTGTGTGTGCAGGGCAGGAGGGGTGTGTGTGTGTGTGTGCAGGGCAGGAGGGGTGTGTGTGTGTGTGTGTGCAGGGCAGGAGGGGTGTGTGTGTGTGTGTGTGCAGGGCAGGAGGGGTGTGTGTGTGTGTGCAGGGCAGGAGGGGTGTGTGTGTGTGTGTGCAGGGCAGGAGGGGTGTGTGTGTGTGTGTGCAGGGCAGGAGGGGTGTGTGTGTGTGTGTGTGTGCAGGGCAGGAGGGGTGTGTGTGTGTGTGTGTGTGCTGGGCAGGAGGGGTGTGTGTGTGTGTGTGTGTGCGCAGGGCAGGAGGGGTGTGTGTGTGTGTGTGTGCAGGGCAGGAGGGGTGTGTGTGTGTGTGTGTGCTGGGCAGGAGGGGTGTGTGTGTGTGTGTGCAGGGCAGGAGGGGTGTGTGTGTGTGTGTGTGCTGGGCAGGAGGGGTGTGTGTGTGTGTGTGCAGGGCAGGAGGGGTGTGTGTGTGTGTGTGTGTGCAGGGCAGGAGGGGTGTGTGTGTGTGTGTGTGTGCTGGGCAGGAGGGGTGTGTGTGTGTGTGCAGGGCAGGAGGGGTGTGTGTGTGTGTGTGCAGGGCAGGAGGGGTGTGTGTGTGTGTGTGTGTGCAGGGCAGGAGGGGTGTGTGTGTGTGTGTGTGTGCTGGGCAGGAGGGGTGTGTGTGTGTGTGCAGGGCAGGAGGGGTGTGTGTGTGTGTGTGCAGGGCAGGAGGGGTGTGTGTGTGCTGGGCAGGAGGGGTGTGTGTGTGTGTGTGCTGGGCAGGAGGGGTGTGTGTGTGTGTGTGCTGGGCAGGAGGGGTGTGTGTGTGTGTGTGCTGGGCAGGAGGGTGTGTGTGTGTGTGTGTGTGCAGGGCAGGAGGGGTGTGTGTGTGTGCAGGGCAGGAGGGGTGTGTGTGTGTGCAGGGCAGGAGGGGTGTGTGTGTGTGTGTGTGCAGGGCAGGAGGGGTGTGTGCAGGGCAGGAGGGGTGTGTGTGTGTGCAGGGCAGGAGGGGTGTGTGTGTGTGTGTGTGTGCAGGGCAGGAGGGGTGTGTGTGTGTGTGCAGGGCTGGAGGGGTGTGTGTGTGTGTGCAGGGCAGGAGGGGTGTGTGTGTGTGTGTGCAGGGCAGGAGGGGTGTGTGTGTGTGTGTGTGCAGGGCAGGAGGGGTGTGTGTGTGTGTGTGTGTGCAGGGCAGGAGGGGTGTGTGTGTGTGTGTGTGCAGGGCAGGAGGGGTGTGTGTGTGTGTGTGCAGGGCAGGAGGGGTGTGTGTGTGTGTGTGTGCAGGGCAGGAGGGGTGTGTGTGTGTGTGTGTGCAGGGCAGGAGGGGTGTGTGTGTGTGTGTGTGTGCAGGGCAGGAGGGGTGTGTGTGTGTGTGTGTGCAGGGCAGGAGGGGTGTGTGTGTGTGTGTGTGTGCTGGGCAGGAGGGGTGTGTGTGTGTGTGTGCAGGGCAGGAGGGGTGTGTGTGTGTGTGTGTGCAGGGCAGGAGGGGTGTGTGTGTGTGTGTGTGCAGGGCAGGAGGGGTGTGTGTGTGTGTGTGTGCAGGGCAGGAGGGGTGTGTGTGTGTGTGTGTGTGCAGGGCAGGAGGGGTGTGTGTGTGTGTGTGTGTGCAGGGCAGGAGGGGTGTGTGTGTGTGTGCAGGGCAGGAGGGGTGTGTGTGTGTGTGTGTGTGCAGGGCAGGAGGGGTGTGTGTGTGTGTGTGTGTGTGCAGGGCAGGAGGGGTGTGTGTGTGTGTGTGTGTGCTGGGCAGGAGGGGTGTGTGTGTGTGCGCAGGGCAGGAGGGGTGTGTGTGTGTGTGTGTGCGCAGGGCAGGAGGGGTGTGTGTGTGTGTGTGTGCGCAGGGCAGGAGGGGTGTGTGTGTGTGTGTGTGTGCAGGGCAGGAGGGGTGTGTGTGTGTGTGTGCAGGGCAGGAGGGGTGTGTGTGTGTGTGTGTGTGCAGGGCAGGAGGGGTGTGTGTGTGTGTGTGTGCAGGGCAGGAGGGGTGTGTGTGTGTGTGTGTGTGCAGGGCAGGAGGGGTGTGTGTGTGTGTGTGTGCTGGGCAGGAGGGGTGTGTGTGTGTGTGCAGGGCAGGAGGGGTGTGTGTGTGTGTGTGCAGGGCAGGAGGGGTGTGTGTGTGTGTGTGTGTGTGCAGGGCAGGAGGGGTGTGTGTGTGTGTGTGCAGGGCAGGAGGGGTGTGTGTGTGTGTGTGTGTGTGTGCAGGGCAGGAGGGGTGTGTGTGTGTGTGTGTGCAGGGCAGGAGGGGTGTGTGTGTGTGTGTGTGCTGGGCAGGAGGGGTGTGTGTGTGTGTGTGCTGGGCAGGAGGGGTGTGTGTGTGTGTGTGCTGGGCAGGAGGGGTGTGTGTGTGCTGGGCAGGAGGGGTGTGTGTGTGTGTGTGCTGGGCAGGAGGGGTGTGTGTGTGTGTGTGCTGGGCAGGAGGGGTGTGTGTGTGTGTGTGCAGGGCAGGAGGGGTGTGTGTGTGTGCAGGGCAGGAGGGGTGTGTGTGTGTGTGTGCAGGGCAGGAGGGGTGTGTGTGTGTGTGTGCAGGGCAGGAGGGGTGTGTGTGTGTGCAGGGCAGGAGGGGTGTGTGTGTGTGCAGGGCAGGAGGGGTGTGTGTGTGTGTGTGTGCAGGGCAGGAGGGGTGTGTGTGTGTGCAGGGCAGGAGGGGTGTGTGTGTGTGCAGGGCAGGAGGGGTGTGTGTGTGTGTGTGTGCAGGGCAGGAGGGGTGTGTGTGTGTGTGCAGGGCTGGAGGGGTGTGTGTGTGTGTGCAGGGCAGGAGGGGTGTGTGTGGGTGTGTGAGCGTGCAGGGGAGGAGGGGAGTGTGCGTGTGTGAGTGTACAGGGCAGGAGGGGGGTGTGCGTGTGTGAGTGTACAGGGCAGGAGGGGTGTGTGTGTGTGTGCAGTGCAGGAGGGATGTGTGTGTGTGTGTGTGTGCAGGGCAGGAGGGGTGTGTGTGTGTGCAGGGCAGGAGGGGTGTGTGTGTGTGCAGGGCAGGAGGGGTATGTGGGTGTGTGTGTGCGCAGGGCAGGAAGGTTGTACGTGTGTGTGTGTGCGCAGGGCAGGAGGGGTGCGTGTGGGTGGGTGTGTGTGCGCGCAGGGCAGGAGGGGTGTGTGTGGGTGTGTGAGCGTGCAGGGCAGGGGGGTCGGTGTGTGTGAGCGTGCAGGGGAGGAGGGGGGTGTGCGTGTGAGAGTGTACAGGGGAGGAGGGGGGTGTGCGTGTGTGAGTGCACAGGACAGGAGGGGTGTATGTGAGCGTGCAGGACAGGAGGGGTGTGTGCGTGTGTGTGTGAGCGTACAGGGCAGGAGGGGGGTGTGCGTGTGTGTGTGAGCGTGCAGGGCAGGACTGGGGGTGTGCATGTGTGCAGGGCAGGAGGGGGATGTGTGTGTGTGCAGTGCAGGAGGGGTGTGTGTGTGTGCAGTGCAGGAGGGGTGTGTGTGTGTGCAGTGCAGGAGGGGTGTGTGTGTGTGCAGTGCAGGAGGGGTGTGTGTGTGTGCAGTGCAGGAGGGGTGTGTGTGTGTGCAGTGCAGGAGGGGTGTGTGTGTGTGCAGTGCAGGAGGGGTGTGTGTGTGTGTGTGCAGGGCAGGAGGGGTGTGTGTGTGTGTGTGCAGGGCAGGAGGGGTGTGTGTGTGTGTGTGCAGGGCAGGAGGGGTGTGTGTGTGTGTGCAGGGCAGGAGGGGTGTGTGTGTGTGTGCAGGGCAGGAGGGGTGTGTGTGTGTGTGTGTGTGCAGGGCAGGAGGGGTGTGTGTGTGTGCAGGGCAGGAGGGGTGTGTGTGTGTGTGCAGGGCAGGAGGGGTGTGTGTGTGTGTGTGCAGGGCAGGAGGGGTGTGTGTGTGTGTGTGTGTGTGTGTGCAGGGCAGGAGGGGTGTGTGTGTGTGTGTGCAGGGCAGGAGGGGTGTGTGTGTGTGTGTGCAGGGCAGGAGGGGTGTGTGTGTGTGTGCAGGGCAGGAGGGGTGTGTGTGTGTGTGTGCAGGGCAGGAGGGGTGTGTGTGTGTGTGCAGGGCAGGAGGGGTGTGTGTGTGTGTGTGTGTGTGCAGGGCAGGAGGGGTGTGTGTGTGTGCAGGGCAGGAGGGGTGTGTGTGTGTGTGTGCAGGGCAGGAGGGGTGTGTGTGTGTGTGCAGGGCAGGAGGGGTGTGTGTGTGTGTGCAGGGCAGGAGGGGTGTGTGTGTGTGTGTGTGCAGGGCAGGAGGGGTGTGTGTGTGTGTGCAGGGCAGGAGGGGTGTGTGTGTGTGTGCAGGGCAGGAGGGGTGTGTGTGTGTGTGTGCAGGGCAGGAGGGGTGTGTGTGGGTGTGCAGGGCAGGAGGGGTGTGTGTGGGTGTGTGAGCGTGCAGGGCAGGGGGGTCGGTGTGCGTGTGTGAGTGTACAGGGCATGAGGGGGGTGTGCGTGTGTGAGTGTACAGGACAGGAGGGGTGTGTGTGAGCATGCAGGGCAGGAGGGGGGTGTGTGAGCGTGCAGGGCAGGAGGGGTGTGTGTGTGTGTGCAGGGCAGGAGGGGTGTGTGTGGGTGTGTGAGCGTGCAGGGCAGGGGTGTGTGTGTGTGTGTGAGCGTGCAGGGGAGGAGGGGGGTGTGCGTGTGTGTGTGTGCAGGGCAGGAGGGGTGTGTGTGTGTGTGTGCAGGGCAGGAGGGGTGTGTGTGTGTGTGTGCAGGGCAGGAGGGGTGTGTGTGTGTGTGTGTGCAGGGCAGGAGGGGTGTGTGTGTGTGTGCAGGGCAGGAGGGGTGTGTGTGTGTGTGCAGGGCAGGAGGGGTGTGTGTGTGTGTGCAGGGCAGGAGGGGTGTGTGTGGGTGTGTGAGCGTGCAGGGCAGGGGTGTGTGTGTGTGTGTGATCGTGCAGGGGAGGAGGGGGGTGTGCGTGTGTGAGTGTGCAGGGCAGGAGGGGTGTGTGTGTGTGTGTGTGCAGGGCAGGAGGGGTGTGTGTGTGTGTGTGTGAGCGTACAGGGCAGGAGGGGGGTGTGTGTGTGTGTGTGCAGGGCAGGAGGGGTGTGTGTGTGTGTGTGCAGGGCAGGAGGGGTGTGTGTGTGTGTGCAGGGCAGGAGGGGTGTGTGTGTGTGCAGGGCAGGAGGGGTGTGTGTGTGTGCAGGGCAGGAGGGGTGTGTGTGTGTGCAGGGCAGGAGGGGTGTGTGTGTGTGTGTGCAGGGCAGGAGGGGTGTGTGTGTGTGTGCAGGGCAGGAGGGGTGTTGTGTGTGTGCAGGGCAGGAGGGGTGTTGTGTGTGTGCAGGGCAGGAGGGGTGTTGTGTGTGTGCAGGGCAGGAGGGGTGTTGTGTGTGTGCAGGGCAGGAGGGGTGTGTGTGTGTGTGTGCAGGGCAGGAGGGGTGTGTGTGTGTGCAGGGCAGGAGGGGTGTGTGTGTGTGTGTGCAGGGCAGGAGGGGTGTGTGTGTGTGTGTGTGTGTGCAGGGCAGGAGGGGTGTGTGTGTGTGTGTGCAGGGCAGGAGGTGTGTGTGCAGGGCAGGAGGTGTGTGTGCAGGGCAGGAGGGGTGTGTGTGGGTGTGTCAGCGTGCAGGGGAGGAGGGGGGTGTGCGTGTGTGAGTGTACAGGGCAGGAGGGGGGTGTGCGTGTGTGAGTGTACAGGGCAGGAGGGGTGTGTGTGTGTGTGCAGGGCAGGAGGGGTGTGTGTGTGTGTGTGCAGGGCAGGAGGGGTGTGTGTGTGTGTGTGTGCAGGGCAGGAGGGGTGTGTGTGTGTGTGTGTGCAGGGGAGGAGGGGTGTGTGCGTGTGTGTGTGAGCGTACAGGGCAGGAGGGGGGTGTGCGTGTGTGCAGGGCAGGAGGGGGATGTGTGTGTGTGCAGTGCAGGAGGGGTGTGTGTGTGTGCAGTGCAGGAGGGGTGTGTGTGTGTGCAGGGCAGGAGGGGTGTGTGTGTGTGCAGGGCAGGAGGGGTGTGTGTGTGTGTGTGCAGGGCAGGAGGGGTGTGTGTGTGTGTGCAGGGCAGGAGGGGTGTGTGTGGGTGTGTGAGCGTGCAGGGCAGGGGTGTGTGTGTGTGTGTGAGCGTGCAGGGGAGGAGGGGGGTGTGCGTGTGTGAGTGTGCAGGGCAGGAGGGGTGTGTGTGTGTGTGTGTGTGCAGGGCAGGAGGGGTGTGTGTGTGTGCAGGGCAGGAGGGGTGTGTGTGTGTGTGCAGTGCAGGAGGGGTGTGTGTGTGTGCAGTGCAGGAGGGGTGTGTGTGTGTGCAGGGCAGGAGGGGTGTGTGTGTGTGCAGGGCAGGAGGGGTGTGTGTGTGTGCAGGGCAGGAGGGGTGTGTGTGTGTGCAGGGCAGGAGGGGTGTGTGTGTGTGTGTGCAGGGCAGGAGGGGTGTGTGTGTGTGTGTGCAGGGCAGGAGGGGTGTGTGTGTGTGTGCAGGGCAGGAGGGGTGTGTGTGGGTGTGTGAGCGTGCAGGGCAGGGGTGTGTGTGTGTGTGTGTGAGCGTGCAGGGGAGGAGGGGGGTGTGCGTGTGTGTGCAGGGCAGGAGGGGTGTGTGTGGGTGTGTGAGCGTGCAGGGCAGGGGTGTGTGTGTGTGTGTGTGAGCGTGCAGGGGAGGAGGGGGGTGTGCGTGTGTGAGTGTGCAGGGCAGGAGGGGTGTGTGTGTGTGTGTGCAGGGCAGGAGGGGTGTGTGTGTGTGTGTGTGTGCAGGGCAGGAGGGGTGTGTGTGTGTGCAGGGCAGGAGGGGTGTGTGTGTGTGTGTGTGCAGGGCAGGAGGGGTGTGTGTGTGTGTGTGTGCAGGGCAGGAGGGGTGTGTGTGTGTGTGTGCAGGGCAGGAGGGGTGTGTGTGTGTGCAGGGCAGGAGGGGTGTGTGTGTGTGCAGGGCAGGAGGGGTGTGTGTGTGTGCAGGGCAGGAGGGGTGTGTGTGTGTGCAGGGCAGGAGGGGTGTGTGTGTGTGCAGGGCAGGAGGGGTGTGTGTGTGTGCAGGGCAGGAGGGGTGTGTGTGTGTGTGTGCAGGGCAGGAGGGGTGTGTGCGTGTGTGTGCAGGGCAGGAGGGGTGTGTGCGTGTGTGTGCAGGGCAGGAGGGGTGTGTGCGTGTGTGTGCAGGGCAGGAGGGGTGTGTGCGTGTGTGTGCAGGGCAGGAGGGGTGTGTGCGTGTGTGTGCAGGGCAGGAGGGGTGTGTGTGTGTCTGTGTGCAGGGCAGGAGGGGTGTGTGTGTGTGTGCAGGGCAGGACGGGTGTGTGTGTGCAGGGCAGGAGGGGGGTGTGTGTGTGTGTGTGTGTGCAGGGCAGGAGGGGTGTGTGTGTGTGTGTGCAGGGCAGGAGGGGTGTTGTGTGTGTGTGTGTGCAGGGCAGGAGGGGTGTGTGTGTGTGTGTGCAGGGCAGGAGGGGTGTGTGTGTGTGTGCAGGGCAGGAGAGGTGTGTGTGGGTGTGTGAGCGTGCAGGGGAGGAGGGGAGTGTGCGTGTGTGAGTGTACAGGGCAGGAGGGGAGTGTGCGTGTGTGAGTGTACAGGGCAGGAGGGGGGTGTGCGTGTGTGAGTGTACAGGGCACGAGGGGTGTGTGTGTGTGTACAGGGCAGGAGGGGTGTGTGTGTGTGTGCAGGGCAGGAGGGGTGTGTGTGTGTGTGCAGGGCAGGAGGGGTGTGTGTGTGTGCAGGGCAGGAGGGGTGTGTGTGTGTGTGTGCAGGGGAGGAGGGGTGTGTGCGTGTGTGTGTGAGCGTACAGGGCAGGAGGGGTGTGTGTGTGTGCAGGGCAGGAGGGGTGTGTGTGTGTGTGTGCAGGGGAGGAGGGGTGTGTGCGTGTGTGTGTGAGCGTGCAGGGCAGGAGTGGTGTGTGTGGGTGTGTGAGCGTGCAGGGCAGGGGTGTGTGTGTGTGTGCAGGGCAGGAGGGGTGTGTGTGTGTGTGCAGGGCAGGAGGGGTGTGTGTGGGTGTGTGAGCGTGCAGGGCAGGGGTGTGTGTGTGTGTGTGAGCGTGCAGGGGAGGAGGGGGGTGTGCGTGTGTGAGTGTGCAGGGCAGGAGGGGTGTGTGTGTGTGTGCAGGGCAGGAGGGGTGTGTGTGTGTGTGCAGGGCAGGAGGGGTGTGTGTGGGTGTGTGAGCGTGCAGGGCAGGGGTGTGTGTGTGTGTGTGTGAGCGTGCAGGGGAGGAGGGGGGTGTGCGTGTGTGAGTGTGCAGGGCAGGAGGGGTGTGTGTGTGTGTGTGCAGGGCAGGAGGGGTGTGTGTGTGTGCAGGGCAGGAGGGGTGTGTGTGTGTGCAGGGCAGGAGGGGTGTGTGCGTGTGTGTGCAGGGCAGGAGGGGTGTGTGTGTGTGTGTGTGCAGGGCAGGAGGGGTGTGTGTGTGTGTGCAGGGCAGGACGGGTGTGTGTGTGCAGGGCAGGAGGGGGGTGTGTGTGTGTGTGTGTGTGCAGGGCAGGAGGGGTGTGTGTGTGTGTGTGCAGGGCAGGAGGGGTGTTGTGTGTGTGTGTGTGCAGGGCAGGAGGGGTGTGTGTGTGTGTGTGCAGGGCAGGAGGGGTGTGTGTGTGTGTGCAGGGCAGGAGGGGTGTGTGTGGGTGTGTGCAGGGGAGGAGGGGTGTGTGCGTGTGTGAGTGTACAGGGCAGGAGGGGAGTGTGCGTGTGTGAGTGTACAGGGCAGGAGGGGGGTGTGCGTGTGTGAGTGTACAGGGCACGAGGGGTGTGTGTGTGTGTACAGGGCAGGAGGGGTGTGTGTGTGTGTGCAGGGCAGGAGGGGTGTGTGTGTGTGTGCAGGGCAGGAGGGGTGTGTGTGTGTGCAGGGCAGGAGGGGTGTGTGTGTGTGTGTGCAGGGGAGGAGGGGTGTGTGCGTGTGTGTGTGAGCGTACAGGGCAGGAGGGGTGTGTGTGTGTGCAGGGCAGGAGGGGTGTGTGTGTGTGTGTGCAGGGGAGGAGGGGTGTGTGCGTGTGTGTGTGAGCGTGCAGGGCAGGAGTGGTGTGTGTGGGTGTGTGAGCGTGCAGGGCAGGGGTGTGTGTGTGTGTGCAGGGCAGGAGGGGTGTGTGTGTGTGTGCAGGGCAGGAGGGGTGTGTGTGGGTGTGTGAGCGTGCAGGGCAGGGGTGTGTGTGTGTGTGTGAGCGTGCAGGGGAGGAGGGGGGTGTGCGTGTGTGAGTGTGCAGGGCAGGAGGGGTGTGTGTGTGTGTGCAGGGCAGGAGGGGTGTGTGTGTGTGTGCAGGGCAGGAGGGGTGTGTGTGGGTGTGTGAGCGTGCAGGGCAGGGGTGTGTGTGTGTGTGTGTGAGCGTGCAGGGGAGGAGGGGGGTGTGCGTGTGTGAGTGTGCAGGGCAGGAGGGGTGTGTGTGTGTGTGTGCAGGGCAGGAGGGGTGTGTGTGTGTGCAGGGCAGGAGGGGTGTGTGTGTGTGCAGGGCAGGAGGGGTGTGTGCGTGTGTGTGCAGGGCAGGAGGGGTGTGTGTGTGTGTGTGCAGGGCAGGAGGGGTGTTGTGTGTGTGTGCAGGGCAGGAGGTGTGTGTGTGTGTGCAGGGCAGGAGGGGTGTTGTGTGTGTGTGTGCAGGGCAGGAGGGGTGTGTGTGTGTGTGCAGGGCAGGAGGGGTGTGTGTGTGTGTGTGCAGGGCAGGAGGGGTGTGTGTGTGTGTGTGCAGGGCAGGAGGGGTGTGTGTGTGTGTGTGCAGGGCAGGAGGGGTGTTGTGTGTGTGTGTGCAGGGCAGGAGGGGTGTGTGTGTGTGTGTGCAGGGCAGGAGGGGTGTGTGTGTGTGTGTGCAGGGCAGGAGGGGTGTGTGTGTGTGTGTGCAGGGCAGGAGGGGTGTGTGTGTGTGTGTGCAGGGCAGGAGGGGTGTGTGTGTGTGTGTGCAGGGCAGGAGGGGTGTGTGTGTGTGTGTGCAGGGCAGGAGGGGTGTGTGTGTGTGTGTGCAGGGCAGGAGGGGTGTGTGTGTGTGTGTGCAGGGCAGGAGGGGTGTGTGTGTGTGTGTGCAGGGCAGGAGGGGTGTGTGTGTGTGTGTGCAGGGCAGGAGGGGTGTGTGTGTGTGTGTGCAGGGCAGGAGGGGTGTGTGTGTGTGTGTGCAGGGCAGGAGGGGTGTGTGTGTGTGTGTGCAGGGCAGGAGGGGTGTGTGTGTGTGTGTGCAGGGCAGGAGGGGTGTGTGTGTGTGTGTGCAGGGCAGGAGGGGTGTGTGTGTGTGTGTGCAGGGCAGGAGGGGTGTGTGTGTGTGTGTGCAGGGCAGGAGGGGTGTGTGTGTGTGTGCAGGGCAGGAGGGGTGTGTGTGTGTGTGTGCAGGGCAGGAGGGGTGTGTGTGTGTGTGTGCAGGGCAGGAGGGGTGTTGTGTGTGTGTGTGTGCAGGGCAGGAGGGGTGTTGTGTGTGTGTGTGTGCAGGGCAGGAGGGGTGTGTGTGTGCAGGGCAGGAGGGGTGTGTGTGTGTGTGTGTGTGCAGGGCAGGAGGGGTGTGTGTGTGTGTGTGCAGGGCAGGAGGGGTGTGTGTGTGTGCAGGGCAGGAGGGGTGTGTGTGTGTGTGTGCAGGGCAGGAGGGGTGTGTGTGTGTGTGTGCAGGGCAGGAGGGGTGTGTGTGTGTGTGTGCAGGGCAGGAGGGGTGTGTGTGTGTGCAGGGCAGGAGGGGTGTGTGTGTGTGTGTGCAGGGCAGGAGGGGTGTGTGTGTGTGTGTGCAGGGCAGGAGGGGTGTGTGTGTGTGTGCAGGGCAGGAGGGGTGTGTGTGTGTGCAGGGCAGGAGGGGTGTGTGTGTGTGTGTGCAGGGCAGGAGGTGTGTGTGCAGGGCAGGAGGGGTGTGTGTGTGTGTGTGCAGGGCAGGAGGGGTGTGTGTGGGTGTGTGAGCGTGCAGGGCAGGGGTGTGTGTGTGTGTGTGAGCGTGCAGGGGAGGAGGGGGGTGTGCGTGTGTGAGTGTACAGGGCAGGAGGGGGGTGTGCGTGTGTGAGTGTACAGGGCAGGAGGGGTGTGTGTGTGTGCAGGGCAGGAGGGGTGTGTGTGTGTGTGTGCAGGGCAGGAGGGGTGTGTGTGTGTGTGTGCAGGGCAGGAGGGGTGTGTGTGTGTGTGCAGGGCAGGAGGGGTGTGTGTGTGTGTGCAGGGCAGGAGGGGTGTGTGTGTGTGTGCAGGGCAGGAGGGGTGTGTGTGTGTGTGCAGGGCAGGAGGGGTGTGTGTGTGTGTGCAGGGCAGGAGGGGTGTGTGTGGGCGTGCAGGGGAGGAGGGGAGTGTGCGTGTGTGAGTGTACAGGGCAGGAGGGGGGTGTGCGTGTGTGAGTGTACAGGGCAGGAGGGGTGTGTGTGTGTGTGCAGGGCAGGAGGGGTGTGTGTGTGTGTGTGCAGGGCAGGAGGGGTGTGTGTGTGTGTGTGCAGGGCAGGAGGGGTGTGTGTGTGTGTGTGCAGGGCAGGAGGGGTGTGTGTGTGTGCAGGGCAGGAGGGGTGTGTGTGTGTGTGTGCAGGGCAGGAGGGGTGTGTGTGTGTGTGCAGGACAGGAGGGGTGTGTGTGGGTGTGTGAGCGTGCAGGGCAGGGGTGTGTGTGTGTGTGTGAGCGTGCAGGGGAGGAGGGGGGTGTGCGTGTGTGAGTGTGCAGGGCAGAAGGGGTGTGTGTGTGTGTGCAGGGCAGGAGGGGTGTGTGTGTGTGTGTGCAGGGCAGGAGGGGTGTGTGTGTGTGTGTGCAGGGCAGGAGGGGTGTGTGTGGGTGTGTGAGCGTGCAGGGCAGGGGTGTGTGTGTGTGTGTGAGCGTGCAGGGGAGGAGGGGAGTGTGCGTGTGTGAGTGTACAGGGCAGGAGGGGTGTGTGCGTGTGTGAGTGTACAGGGCAGGAGGGGTGTGTGTGTGTGTGTGTGTGTGCAGGGCAGGAGGGGTGTGTGTGTGTGTGCAGGGCAGGAGGGGTGTGTGTGTGTGTGCAGGGCAGGAGGGGTGTGTGTGGGCGTGCAGGGGAGGAGGGGAGTGTGCGTGTGTGAGTGTACATGGCAGGAGGGGGGTGTGCGTGTGTGAGTGTACAGGGCAGGAGGGGTGTGTGTGTGTGTGCAGGGCAGGAGGGGTGTGTGTGTGTGCAGGGCAGGAGGGGTGTGTGTGTGTGCAGGGCAGGAGGGGTGTGTGTGTGTGTGCAGGGCAGGAGGGGTGTGTGTGTGTGTGTGTGCAGGGGAGGAGGGGTGTGTGCGTGTGTGTGTGAGCGTACAGGGCAGGAGGGGGGTGTGCGTGTGTGCAGGGCAGGAGGGGGATGTGTGTGTGTGCAGTGCAGGAGGGGTGTGTGTGTGTGCAGGGCAGGAGGGGTGTGTGTGTGTGCAGGGCAGGAGGGGTGTGTGTGTGTGTGTGTGCAGGGCAGGAGGGGTGTGTGTGTGTGTGCAGGGCAGCAGGTGTGTGTGTGGGTGTGTGAGCGTGCAGGGCAGGGGTGTGTGTGTGTGTGTGAGCGTGCAGGGGAGGAGGGGGGTGTGCGTGTGTGAGTGTGCAGGGCAGGAGGGGTGTGTGCGTGTGTGTGCAGGGCAGGAGGGGTGTGTGTGTGTGTGTGCAGGGCAGGAGGGGTGTGTGTGTGTGTGTGCAGGGCAGGAGGGGTGTGTGTGGGTGTGTGAGCGTGCAGGGCAGGGGTGTGTGTGTGTGTGTGAGCGTGCAGGGGAGGAGGGGAGTGTGCGTGTGTGAGTGTACAGGGCAGGAGGGGTGTGTGCGTGTGTGAGTGTACAGGGCAGGAGGGGTGTGTGTGTGTGTGCAGGGCAGGAGGGGTGTGTGTGTGTGTGTGTGTGCAGGGCAGGAGGGGTGTGTGTGTGTGTGCAGGGCAGGAGGGGTGTGTGTGTGTGTGCAGGGCAGGAGGGGTGTGTGTGGGCGTGCAGGGGAGGAGGGGAGTGTGCGTGTGTGAGTGTACATGGCAGGAGGGGGGTGTGCGTGTGTGAGTGTACAGGGCAGGAGGGGTGTGTGTGTGTGCAGGGCAGGAGGGGTGTGTGTGTGTGCAGTGCAGGAGGGATGTGTGTGTGTGTGTGTGTGCAGGGCAGGAGGGGTGTGTGTGTGTGTGTGCAGGGCAGGAGGGGTGTGTGTGTGTGTGTGTGCAGGGGAGGAGGGGTGTGTGCGTGTGTGTGTGAGCGTACAGGGCAGGAGGGGGGTGTGTGTGTGTGCAGTGCAGGAGGGGTGTGTGTGTGTGCAGGGCAGGAGGGGGATGTGTGTGTGTGCAGTGCAGGAGGGGTGTGTGTGTGTGCAGGGCAGGAGGGGTGTGTGTGTGTGCAGGGCAGGAGGGGTGTGTGTGTGTGCAGGGCAGGAGGGGTGTGTGTGTGTGCAGGGCAGGAGGGGTGTGTGTGTGTGCAGGGCAGGACGGGTGTGTGTGTGCAGGGCAGGAGGGGTGTGTGTGTGTGCAGGGCAGGAGGGGTGTGTGTGTGTGTGCAGGGCAGGAGGGGTGTGTGCGTGTGTGTGCAGGGCAGGAGGGGTGTGTGTGTGCAGGGCAGGAGGGGTGTGTGTGTGCAGGGCAGGACGGGTGTGTGTGTGTGTGTGCAGGGCAGGAGGGGTGTGTGTGTGTGTGTGCAGGGCAGGAGGGGTGTGTGTGTGTGTGTGCAGGGCAGGAGGGGTGTGTGTGTGTGTGTGTGCAGGGCAGGAGGGGTGTGTGTGTGTGTGCAGGGCAGGAGGGGTGTGTGTGTGTGTGTGCAGGGCAGGAGGGGTGTGTGTGTGTGTGCAGGGCAGGAGGGGTGTGTGTGGGTGTGCAGGGCAGGAGGGGTGTGTGTGGGTGTGTGAGCGTGCAGGGGAGGAGGGGAGTGTGCGTGTGTGCAGGGCAGGAGGGGTGTGTGTGTGTGTGCAGGGCAGGAGGGGTGTGTGTGTGTGTGTGTGCAGGGGAGGAGGGGTGTGTGTGTGTGTGTGCAGGGCAGGAGGGGTGTGTGTGTGTGTGCAGGGCAGGAGGGGTGTGAGTGGGTGTGTGAGCGTGCAGGGCAGGAGGGGGGTGTGCGTGTGTGCAGGGCAGGAGGGGGATGTGTGTGTGTGCAGGGCAGGAGGGGTGTGTGTGTGTGTGTGCAGGGCAGGAGGGGTGTGTGTGTGTGCAGGGCAGGAGGGGTGTGTGTGTGTGTGTGCAGGGCAGGAGGGGTGTGTGTGTGTGTGCAGGGCAGGAGGGGTGTGAGTGGGTGTGTGAGCGTGCAGGGCAGGGGTGTGTGTGTGTGTGTGTGAGCGTGCAGGGGAGGAGGGGGGTGTGCGTGTGTGTGTGCAGGGCAGGAGGGGTGTGTGTGTGTGTGTGGGCAGGAGGGGTGTGTGTGTGTGTGTGCAGGGCAGGAGGGGTGTGTGTGTGTGTGTGTGCAGGGCAGGAGGGGTGTGTGTGTGTGCAGGGCAGGAGGGGTGTGTGTGTGTGCAGGGCAGGAGGGGTGTGTGCGTGTGTGTGCAGGGCAGGAGGGGTGTGTGCGTGTGTGTGCAGGGCAGGAGGGGTGTGTGCGTGTGTGTGCAGGGCAGGAGGGGTGTGTGCGTGTGTGTGCAGGGCAGGAGGGGTGTGTGCGTGTGTGTGCAGGGCAGGAGGGGTGTGTGCGTGTGTGTGCAGGGCAGGAGGGGTGTGTGCGTGTGTGTGCAGGGCAGGAGGGGTGTGTGCGTGTGTGTGCAGGGCAGGACGGGTGTGTGCGTGTGTGTGCAGGGCAGGAGGGGTGTGTGTGTGTGTGTGTGTGCAGGGCAGGAGGGGTGTGTGTGTGTGTGTGTGCAGGGCAGGAGGGGTGTGTGTGTGTGTGTGTGCAGGGCAGGAGGGGTGTGTGTGCAGGGCAGGAGGGGTGTGTGTGTGTGTGCAGGGCAGGAGGGGTGTGTGTGTGTGTGTGTGCAGGGCAGGAGGGGTGTGTGTGTGTGTGCAGGGCAGGAGGGGTGTGTGTGTGTGCAGGGCAGGAGGGGTGTGTGTGTGTGTGTGCAGGGCAGGAGGGGTGTGTGTGGGTGTGTGTGCGTGCAGGGCAGGGGTGTGTGTGTGTGTGTGAGCGTGCAGGGGAGGAGGGGGGTGTGCGTGTGTGAGTGTGCAGGGCAGGAGGGGTGTGTGTGTGTGTGTGCAGGGCAGGAGGGGTGTGTGTGTGTGTGCAGGGCAGGAGGGGTGTGTGTGTGTGCAGGGCAGGAGGGGTGTGTGCGTGTGTGTGCAGGGCAGGAGGGGTGTGTGCGTGTGTGTGCAGGGCAGGAGGGGTGTGTGCGTGTGTGTGCAGGGCAGGACGGGTGTGTGTGTGTGTGTGCAGGGCAGGACGGGTGTGTGTGTGTGTGTGTGCAGGGCAGGAGGGGTGTGTGTGTGTGCAGGGCAGGAGGGGTGTGTGTGTGTGTGTGTGTGCAGGGCAGGAGGGGTGTGTGTGTGTGTGTGTGTCCGGGCAGGAGGGGTGTGTGTGTGTGTGTGTGTGCAGGGCAGGAGGGGTGTGTGTGTGTGTGTGTGCAGGGCAGGAGGGGTGTGTGTGTGTGTGTGTGCAGGGCAGGAGGGGTGTGTGTGTGTGTGCAGGGCAGGAGGGGTGTGTGTGTGTGTGTGCAGGGCAGGAGGGGTGTGTGTGTGTGTGTGTGTGCAGGGCAGGAGGGGTGTGTGTGTGTGTGTGTGTGCAGGGCAGGAGGGGTGTGTGCGTGTGTGCAGGGCAGGAGGGGTGTGTGTGTGTGTGTGTGTGTGCAGGGCAGGAGGGGTGTGTGTGTGTGTGTGTGCAGGGCAGGAGGGGTGTGTGTGTGTGTGCAGGGCAGGAGGGGTGTGTGTGTGTGTGCAGGGCAGGAGGGGTGTGTGTGTGTGTGTGCAGGGCAGGAGGGGTGTGTGTGTGTGTGTGTGCAGGGCAGGAGGGGTGTGTGTGTGTGTGTGTGTGCAGGGCAGGAGGGGTGTGTGTGTGTGTGTGTGTGCAGGGCAGGAGGGGTGTGTGTGTGTGCAGGGCAGGAGGGGTGTGTGTGTGTGCAGGGCAGGAGGGGTGTGTGTGTGTGTGTGTGCAGGGCAGGAGGGGTGTGTGTGTGTGTGTGTGTGCAGGGCAGGAGGGGTGTGTGTGTGTGTGTGTGCAGGGCAGGAGGGGTGTGTGTGTGTGTGTGTGCAGGGCAGGAGGGGTGTGTGTGTGTGTGCAGGGCAGGAGGGGTGTGTGTGTGTGTGTGTGCAGGGCAGGAGGGGTGTGTGTGTGTGTGTGTGCAGGGCAGGAGGGGTGTGTGTGTGTGTGTGTGTGCAGGGCAGGAGGGGTGTGTGCGTGTGTGCAGGGCAGGAGGGGTGTGTGTGTGTGTGTGTGTGTGCAGGGCAGGAGGGGTGTGTGTGTGTGTGTGTGCAGGGCAGGAGGGGTGTGTGTGTGTGTGTGTGCAGGGCAGGAGGGGTGTGTGTGTGTGTGCAGGGCAGGAGGGGTGTGTGTGTGTGTGTGCAGGGCAGGAGGGGTGTGTGTGTGCAGGGCAGGAGGGGTGTGTGTGTGTGTGTGTGCAGGGCAGGAGGGGTGTGTGTGTGTGTGTGTGCTGGGCAGGAGGGGTGTGTGTGTGTGTGTGTGTGTGCGCAGGGCAGGAGGGGTGTGTGTGTGTGTGTGTGCAGGGCAGGAGGGGTGTGTGTGTGTGTGTGTGCAGGGCAGGAGGGGTGTGTGTGTGTGCAGGGCAGGAGGGGTGTGTGTGTGTGTGTGTGCAGGGCAGGAGGGGTGTGTGTGTGTGTGTGTGTGCAGGGCAGGAGGGGTGTGTGTGTGTGTGTGTGTGTGCAGGGCAGGAGGGGTGTGTGTGTGTGTGTGTGTGCAGGGCAGGAGGGGTGTGTGTGTGTGTGTGTGTGCAGGGCAGGAGGGGTGTGTGTGTGTGTGTGTGCAGGGCAGGAGGGGTGTTGTGTGTGTGTGTGTGTGCAGGGCAGGAGGGGTGTGTGTGTGTGCAGGGCAGGAGGGGTGTGTGTGTGTGTGTGTGCAGGGCAGGAGGGGTGTGTGTGTGTGCAGGGCAGGAGGGGTGTGTGTGTGTGTGTGTGCAGGGCAGGAGGGGTGTGTGTGTGTGTGTGTGCAGGGCAGGAGGGGTGTGTGTGTGTGTGTGTGCAGGGCAGGAGGGGTGTGTGTGTGTGTGTGTGCAGGGCAGGAGGGGTGTGTGTGTGTGTGTGTGCAGGGCAGGAGGGGTGTGTGTGTGTGTGTGTGCAGGGCAGGAGGGGTGTGTGTGTGTGTGTGCTGGGCAGGAGGGGTGTGTGTGTGTGTGTGTGTGCGCAGGGCAGGAGGGGTGTGTGTGTGTGTGTGTGCAGGGCAGGAGGGGTGTGTGTGTGTGTGTGCTGGGCAGGAGGGGTGTGTGTGTGTGTGTGTGCAGGGCAGGAGGGGTGTGTGTGTGTGTGTGTGTGTGCTGGGCAGGAGGGGTGTGTGTGTGTGTGTGTGCTGGGCAGGAGGGGTGTGTGTGTGTGTGTGTGCTGGGCAGGAGGGGTGTGTGTGTGTGTGTGTGCAGGGCAGGAGGGGTGTGTGTGTGTGTGTGTGTGTGCAGGGCAGGAGGGGTGTGTGTGTGTGTGTGTGTGCTGGGCAGGAGGGGTGTGTGTGTGTGTGTGTGCAGGGCAGGAGGGGTGTGTGTGTGTGTGTGCTGGGCAGGAGGGGTGTGTGTGTGTGTGTGTGCAGGGCAGGAGGGGTGTGTGTGTGTGTGTGTGCAGGGCAGGAGGGGTGTGTGTGTGTGTGTGTGCAGGGCAGGAGGGGTGTGTGTGTGTGTGTGCTGGGCAGGAGGGGTGTGTGTGTGTGTGTGTGTGCGCAGGGCAGGAGGGGTGTGTGTGTGTGTGTGTGCAGGGCAGGAGGGGTGTGTGTGTGTGTGTGCTGGGCAGGAGGGGTGTGTGTGTGTGTGTGTGCAGGGCAGGAGGGGTGTGTGTGTGTGTGTGTGTGTGCTGGGCAGGAGGGGTGTGTGTGTGTGTGTGTGCTGGGCAGGAGGGGTGTGTGTGTGTGTGTGTGCTGGGCAGGAGGGGTGTGTGTGTGTGTGTGTGCAGGGCAGGAGGGGTGTGTGTGTGTGTGTGTGTGTGCAGGGCAGGAGGGGTGTGTGTGTGTGTGTGTGTGCTGGGCAGGAGGGGTGTGTGTGTGCTGGGCAGGAGGGGTGTGTGTGTGTGTGTGCAGGGCAGGAGGGGTGTGTGTGTGTGTGTGCAGGGCAGGAGGGGTGTGTGTGTGTGTGTGCAGGGCAGGAGGGGTGTGTGTGTGTGTGTGCAGGGCAGGAGGGGTGTGTGTGTGTGTGTGTGCAGGGCAGGAGGGGTGTGTGTGTGTGTGTGTGTGCAGGGCAGGAGGGGTGTGTGTGTGTGTGTGTGCAGGGCAGGAGGGGTGTGTGTGTGTGTGTGTGTGCAGGGCAGGAGGGGTGTGTGTGTGTGTGTGTGTGCTGGGCAGGAGGGGTGTGTGTGTGCTGGGCAGGAGGGGTGTGTGTGTGTGTGTGCAGGGCAGGAGGGGTGTGTGTGTGTGTGTGTGCAGGGCAGGAGGGGTGTGTGTGTGTGTGTGCAGGGCAGGAGGGGTGTGTGTGTGTGTGTGCAGGGCAGGAGGGGTGTGTGTGTGTGCAGGGCAGGAGGGGTGTGTGTGTGTGCAGGGCAGGAGGGGTGTGTGTGTGTGTGTGCAGGGCAGGAGGGGTGTGTGCAGGGCAGGAGGGGTGTGTGTGTGTGCAGGGCAGGAGGGGTGTGTGTGTGTGTGTGTGTGCAGGGCAGGAGGGGTGTGTGTGTGTGTGCAGGGCTGGAGGGGTGTGTGTGTGTGTGCAGGGCAGGAGGGGTGTGTGTGGGTGTGTGAGCGTGCAGGGGAGGAGGGGAGTGTGCGTGTGTGAGTGTACAGGGCAGGAGGGGGGTGTGCGTGTGTGAGTGTACAGGGCAGGAGGGGTGTGTGTGAGTGTATAGGGCAGGAGGGGTGTGTGTGTGTGTGCAGTGCAGGAGGGATGTGTGTGTGTGTGTGTGTGCAGGGCAGGAGGGGTGTGTGTGTGTGTGTGTGCAGGGCAGAAGGGGTGTGTGTGTGTGCAGGGCAGGAGGGGTGTGTGTGTGTGCAGGGCAGGAGGGGTATGTGGGTGTGTGTGTGCGCTGGGCAGGAAGGTTGTACGTGTGTGTGTGTGCGCAGGGCAGGAGGGGTGCGTGTGGGTGGGTGTGTGTGCGCGCAGGGCAGGAGGGGTGTGTGTGGGTGTGTGAGCGTGCAGGGCAGGGGGGTCGGTGTGTGTGAGCGTGCAGGGGAGGAGGGGGGTGTGCGTGTGTGTGTGAGCGTACAGGGCAGGAGGGGGGTGTGCGTGTGTGTGTGAGCGTGCAGGGCAGGAGGGGGGTGTGCATGTGTGCACGTGCAGGGCAGGAGGGGGATGTGTGTGTGTGTGCAGTGCAGGAGGGGTGTGTGTGTGTGCAGTGCAGGAGGGGTGTGTGTGTGTGCAGTGCAGGAGGGGTGTGTGTGTGTGCAGTGCAGGAGGGGTGTGTGTGTGTGTGTGCAGGGCAGGAGGGGTGTGTGTGTGTGTGTGCAGGGCAGGAGGGGTGTGTGTGTGTGTGCAGGGCAGGAGGGGTGTGTGTGTGTGTGCAGGGCAGGAGGGGTGTGTGTGTGTGTGCAGGGCAGGAGGGGTGTGTGTGTGTGTGCAGGGCAGGAGGGGTGTGTGTGTGTGTGCAGGGCAGGAGGGGGGTGTGTGTGTGTGCAGGGCAGGAGGGGGGTGTGTGTGTGTGCAGGGCAGGAGGGGGGTGTGTGTGTGTGCAGGGCAGGAGGGGTGTGTGTGTGTGTGCAGGGCAGGAGGGGTGTGTGTGTGTGTGTAGGGCAGGAGGGGTGTGTGTGTGTGTGCAGGGCAGGAGGGGTGTGTGTGGGTGTGCAGGGCAGGAGGGGTGTGTGTGCGTGTGTGAGTGTACAGGGCAGGAGGGGGGTGTGCGTGTGTGAGTGTACAGGACAGGAGGGGTGTGTGTGAGCATGCAGGGCAGGAGGGGGGTGTGCGTGTGTGTGTGAGCGTGCAGGGCAGGAGGGGTGTGTGTGTGTATGCAGTGCAGGAGGGGTGTGTGTGTGTGTGTGCAGGGCAGGAGGGGTGTGTGTGGGTGTGTGAGCGTGCAGGGCAGGGGTGTGTGTGGGTGTGTGAGCGTGCAGGGCAGGGGGGTCGGTGTGTGGGAGTGTGCGTGTGTGAGTGTACAGGGCAGGAGGGGGGTGTGCGTGTGTGAGTGTGTGTGTGCAGGGCAGGAGGGGTGTGTGTGTGTGTGCAGGGCAGGAGGGGTGTGTGTGTGTGTGTGCAGGGCAGGAGGGGTGTGTGTGTGTGTGTGTGCAGGGCAGGAGGGGTGTGTGTGTGTGTGTGTGCAGGGCAGGAGGGGTGTGTGTGTGCAGGGCAGGAGGGGTGTGTGTGTGTGTGTGTGCAGGGCAGGAGGGGTGTGTGTGTGTGTGTGTGCAGGGCAGGAGGGGTGTGTGTGTGTGTGTGTGCAGGGCAGGAGGGGTGTGTGTGTGTGTGTGTGCAGGGCAGGAGGGGTGTGTGTGCAGGGCAGGAGGGGTGTGTGCACGCGCAGGAAAGGAGGGGAGTGTGTGCGCGCGCTGGGCAATAGGCGGCGTGTGTGCAGAGTATGCAGAATGAGTGTGTGTTTGTGTGTGTTTACGTGCGCGCAGGGCAGGAGGCTCCTATCTGTGGTTGTCGGCCTGGAGGATCCTGTCTGTGGGTTGGTATGTGTGTTTGTGGCCGTCAGGTTACTCATGGGTGTGGGAACCTCCCACTGTTTAACATGTATTGTCCTCCCTTCGCTGATGAGTCTGTACTCCTCTGTGTTGAATAACACTTGCAGGGAATGCTGTGTGTGGCAAGGACAGAAAATGTACTCTGCATTGAGGGTTTCAGTGTCTCCCACCAAGAGTGGTTTGCAAGCAGCAATACTGACGGAGCTGGTTGGGTCCACAAAGATATTGCTGCTGGATTGGGTCTGCAGCAAGGGGTGAGTCAGGCAAGACGCTAAAACAGCATTGACCTCACCCTCCATGACAGATTGAGACTCCACTGCACTTGTGGAGACAAAGTCCCACCTTCCCATTGAGAATGCCCTCCATTGCAATGTGTAGCACTGTCACTGCCCTAAATGGAACAGACATTGAATAGATCTCGCAGTTCAACTCTGGACATTTATTATGGATTCGGAGATGCCGGTGTTGGACTGGGGTGTACAAAGTTACAAATCACACAACACCAGGTTATCGTCCAACAGGTTTAATTGGAAGCACTAGCTTTCGGAGCGTCACTCAACCACCTGATGAAGGAGAGACGCTCCGAAAGCTAGTGCTTCCAATTAAACCTGTTGGACTATAACCTGGTGTTGTGTGATTGTTTTAACTTTGGACATCTATTAGGTTATCAACAGCAGCAGATTCATGCACGATGATAATCTGCAATCCCGTGGTTCACCAGATCCCTCACTCATCCAAGGGGTCAACCCTGGGTTCGATGGAGAGTGAGAGAGTACAAGCCAGGAGCGACAGCTGGAAGTTCAAACAATGAGGTGTCATCCTGGTGAAGTTACCAAACGGGTCTACTTCCACGCCAAACAGCATATGCAGAAAGTGATCGATGAAGCTAACAAATCCCACAACCAACAGATCAGATCTAAGCTCTGCAGTCCTACCACATCCTGCTGTGAATGGTGGTGGACAATTAAACAACTCCACAAATAACCTTTTCATCAATGTCCACCCAGATGTAAACATAGTTCTTAGGATGAAAGCGATCAAAGGGTATGGGGAGACAGTAGGGCTGGGAGTCCACTGGATGATCAGCCGTGATCGCACTGAATGTAGAGCAGCTCAAAGGGCCTATTCCTGCTCCTCCCTTCTATATCAAATCAGTGTTAAAGGTAAGGCTGAAGCATTCAGAGCGAACTTCCGTCAGAAATGCCAAGTGGATTATCTACCTTGGCCTCCTCCAGTGGCCCCCTGGGTCACAGATACCAATCTCCAGCCATGGGATTGAAGAAATGATTAGCGTTCCTGGATACTGTAAAGGCTGTTGCTCCTGGCAACATTCCAGCAATAAAGAACAAAGTACAGCATAGGAACAGACCCTTCGGCCCTCCAAGCCTGTGCTGATCATCATGCCCTAACTAAACTAAAAAGCAAATCTTCTGCCCTCATTCAGTTTGTATCCCTCTATTCCCTCCCTATTCATGTAACCATCCAGGTGCCTCTTAAATGTCGTCAATGTGCCCGTTTCCTCCACCTCTTTAGACAGTGTGTTCCCGGCTCCTATCACTCCCTGTGTGAAAAACTTCCCTCGCACATCTCCCTTAAACTTTCCCCCTCTCACCTTGAACCTGTGTCCCCGTGTAATTGAAACTTCAGCCCTGGGAAAAAGCCTCTGACTGTCCACCCTATCCATGCCTCTTATAATTGTGTAGACCTCTGTCAGGTCTCCTCTCAGCCACCGTCTTTCCAGTGAAAACAACCCTGGTCTGTTTAAGCTTCCCTCAGAGCCAGTGCCCCTGAGACCAGGCAACATCCTCGTGAACCTTCTCTGCATTTTCTCCAAAGCTTCCACTTCTGTCTGGTAGTGTGGTGACCAAAACTACACGCAATACTCCAAATGCAGGCTAACAAGGGTTTTGGTATGGCTGCATCATGGTTTGCCAACACTTGTACACCATGCCCTGGCTGATGAAGGCCAGCATGCCATGTGCCTTCTGAATCACCTTGGCCACCCGTGTTGCCACTTTTAGGGAACTGTGGGTCTGCACACCCAGATCCATCTCTATGTTAATGTTCCTAAGGGTCCTGCCATTTTCAGTATAATTCACACCTAAATTTCATCCTCCAAAATGCATCACCTCACATTTGTCTGGATTAAACTCCATCTGCCGTTTCTGTGCCCAAGTCAGCAATCTATCTTTATCCTATCTGCAACTCCACCAACCTTTGTGTCATCTGCAAACTTACAAATCAGACCACCCGCATTTTCCTTCAGATCACTTATATATACAACAAACAACAGAGGATTGAAGACTGATCCCTGTGGAACACCACTACTTACCAGTCTCCATTCTGTAAAACACCCTTCCACCACCACCCTCTGTCTTCTATGACCAAACCAGCCTAACCTAAATTCTATGTGATTTTAGTACTGAAGATTTGTGTCCAGAATTTGCCGCTCTCCTAGCCAAGCTGTTCCAGTACGGCTACAACACTAGTATCTATCTGGCAATATGGAAAATTGTTCAGGTATGTCCTGACATTAAAAGCAGGACAATTCCAACCCGCCCGATTATCGCCCCATCAGTCTACCCTTGATCATCAGTAAAGTGGTAGAAGGTACTGTCAACAGAACTATCAGGCAGCACTTGCTTAGCAATAACCTGCACAATGAAACCCAGTTTAGGTTCTGCCAGATAGACCCAACCTCGTTATAGCCTTGGTTCAAACACAGACAAAAGAGCTCCATCCAGAGGAGAGATGAGAATGACAGCCCTTGACATCGAGGCTGCATTCAACTGAGTGTGGTATCAAGGAGCCCTAGTAAAACTGAAATAAGTGGATATCAGGAACACAGTGTCCGCTGGATAGAGTCATACCTGGCACGTAGGAAGATGGTTGTTGGAGATCAGTCATCAGCAGCTGTCACTGCAGGAGTTCTCACGGCAGTGTCTGTGGCCCAACCATCTTCAGTCTGAATCACAAAAGGTTAATATGCAGATAAAGCAGTGTTCAGAAAAGCAAATAGGATGTTGTTGCAAAAGGGATAAATATAAGAGTACAGATATTTAGCTGCACCTGTATATGACGAGACCACGTCAGGAGTACTGTATGTAGTTTTGGTCTCCTTGTTTTAGGATGAATATCATACTATTGGAAGCAGTTCAGAGAAAGCTCACTTGACTGATTGATTGGATGAGAGAACTGTCTTATGAGGAAAAGTTGGAAAGATTAGGGTTTAGGAGAATGAGAGGGAATTGTATTCGAGTCACAGAGCATTGGTCTGACTCATCCATGCTGACCAGGTTTCCCAGACTAAACCAACTCCATTTGCCTGTGCTCTGGTCATATTTCTCCAAACCTTTCCTATTCGCGTACTTATCCAAGTGTCTTTTAAATGTTGTAACTGTACCTGCATCTATTACTTCCTTCAGCAGTTCATTCCATACACACACCATCCTTGGGGTGGAAAATGTTGCCTCTCAGATCCCAATAAAATTTTTCTCCTCTCACCTTAAAATTATGCTCTCTAGTTTTGAACTCCCCTACCACAGGGAAAAAGAATCCTGTGCTATTCACTTTATATATGCCCCTCATGATGTTACAAACTGCTAATAGGTCACCCCTCAATTTCCTACACTCCAAGGAAAGAAAATCCCAGTCTATCCCGTCTCTCCTTATAACTCAAACCCTTCAGTCCTGGTGGTATCCTTAAATTTCTTCTGCACCTTTTCCAATTTAATAATGTCCTTCCTATAAAAGGGCAACCAGAGCTGTAGATGGTATTCCAAAAGTGGCCTCACCAAGGCTCTGTACAGCAGCAACGTGACATCCCACCCCCTATACTCAATGTTCTGACAAATGATGGAAGAATGCCAAATGCTGCCTTCACCACCCTGTCTACCTGTAATGCCACTTTCAAGGAGCTATGTACCTAAACCCCTAGGTCTCTATATTTGACAGCACTCCCCAGGGCCCTATAAATCCTGTTGTTCATCTTACCAAAATGCAATACCTCACATTTATCTAAATTAAACTCTGTCTGCCATTCCTGAGCCCATTGGCCCACTTAGATAACCTTCCTCATTGCCCACTATACCACCAATTTTGGTGTCATCTGCAAACTTACTAACCGTGCTTCCTGTCTTCTCATCCAAATTCTTTACATAAATGGAAAACAGCAGTTGACCCAGTATTGATCCTGAAACACCATTGGTCACAGGCCTCCAGTCCAAAAAAAACAACCCTCCACCACCACCTGTATCCTACCATCAAACAAATTTTGTATCTGTTGAAAAAGCTCTCCCTGTATCCCATGTGATCTAACTTAACTGAGCAATCTCCTTTGCGAAACCTTGTCAAAGGCCTTGCTAAAGTCCATGCAGACAACCCCGTCAGCTCTGCGCTCAACTATCTTCTTGGTCATATCTTCAAAACACTCATGTTTGTGAGACATGATCTCCCATGCACAAGAGCCATGTTGATTATCCCTAATCAGTCTCCAAACACACAAATCTGGTCTCTCAGAATGCCCTCCAACAACCTACCGACCACTGATATCAGACTCCTCGGTCGATAGTTCCCAGGCTTTTCGTGCCTTGTGTTAAAGGCACAATATTAGTCACCCTCCAGTCTTCCGGCACCTCACCTTGGCTGTAGGTGATACAAATCCCTGTGTAGTGGCTCCACAATTTCTTACATATCTTCCCACAATGTCCTGGGATACACTTGATCACTGTCCCAGAGAATTATCTACCTGAAGGCATTTTTAAGATCTCGAACATCTCCTGTGTTCAAGACATCAATACTTATTTCCCCAAGTTCCCTAGCTTCCATGTCCTTTTCCACAGTAAATACTGACGCAAAATAGTCGTTTAGCACTTCTCCCATCTCCTTGTTGATCTTCAAAGAGCCCTATTCTCTCCCAGACTGCTCTTTCATCCTTAATGTACTTGTAGAATCTAACTAGATTATCCTTAACCTTGGCAGACAAAGTTATCATATATCCCCTTTTTGTCCTCCTGATTTTAATATTATATATGCCCCTACTCCCTTTGTGCTCTTCAAGAGAGTCATTTGATTCCAGCTGACTATTCCTGACACATGCCTTCTTTTTTTCCTCTTGATCAGACCCTCATCATCTATTGTTCCCTACTCCTACCAGCCTTGCCCTTCTCTCTAACGGAGCATACAGTTTCTGAACTCTCGTTACCGTACTTTTGAAACCATTTGCCAGTCGACCTATGAACAGCCTACCCCAGTCAAGTTTTGAAAGTTTCTGTCTAATCCCTTCAAATTTGGCCTTGCTCCAAATTTAGAACTTTAACTTTTATAAAAGGCCTATCCTTTTCCACAACTATTTTAAAACTAGTAGAATTATGATCATTGGATCCAAGGTGTTCTCCCCGGAAACGCTTCAGTCACTTGCCCTACCTTATTTCCCAAGAGAAGGTCAAGTGTTGCTCCTTCTCTAGTAGGTACATCTCTTTAGTGATAATGAAAATTTTCGTGAATGCGTTTTACAAATTCCTCCCCATTCAAGCCCTTAACACTAAGGTAGTCCCAGTCTATGTTTGGAAAATTAAAGTCCCCTACCATTACAACCCTATTTATTCTTACACATACCTGAGGTCTTATTGTATATTTGCTCCCCGGTTTCCCTCTGACTACTGGTGGAAGTGTATAGTACGATCCCATCAAGGTGATCATCCCCTTCTTATTTCTGAGTTCCACCAGCTTCACTAGATAACCCCCCAAGAAGATACACTTTAAGTACAGTAATGTTTTCCCTAATGTTACGACATGGGGTAAAACCCTCTGCTAATTTAAACCAGCTACACAGAAAAGATTCACCCCGTGCTGTAATCTGTTAAAATTCGAGAGGCAGAGAACTATCCCAAAAGTCACAGTTTAAAGTAAAAATTAACAACTTTATTTTGTTTTAAGTCTAACAGTGTATAATTAACTAACAACTATTTGCAACTCTATTTCCTTTCTCTAAACCTATCTTTTACCTTCCCCTCTACAATACTGGTCCAATTAAAAATCCCGATTATGATTTACAAAAAAACTAATCACATTTTTAAACCAGTCAGCTTTGTCTAGTGTCCTCTGTAGATTTTCCTCTGTTGTCTTCTCCTTAGGGATTCTGTTTCCCAGGTCTTTGAGAGATAAAGGTACCTTTAAGAGAGCAAATCTTGTTGTAAGCAGCCTCTCTCGTTGTTGGTGTTAGCTGCTCTTTGCCACTCTGGGTAACTGTTCAAAATCATCAGATCATTTCATTGGTTTAGTGTTGTCAAAACATTATTTTTTGACATTTGATTGGATTTTGGTAACTTGGGGCATAAGTTAAACTGGCCAAATTCAAATTTGTTTTTGTATCCTGGCAACACAGCTCTTAACTGTTTCAACCAAATGTTACATTGTTACCTTGTTCCAGACTCTCTATGCTTCTCTAAGTCCTTGCTAGCTTTTCAACTCTCTTAAAGATACAATACCCCTACACCTTCATAACACTAATCAAAAACACCATTCCCCCTCCTCTCTCGCCCCCTGCTTTCTATCATTCCTGTGAGATACATACCCCAGATGTTGAGCTGCCAGTCCTGTCCCTGCCTCAGCTATGTTTCTGTAATACCTATGATGTCCCAGTCCCAAGTACCCATCCATACCCTGAGTTCATCTCCCTTACCTGTCAGGCCTCTTGCATCGAAATGAATAGTGCTTCTTGCCTGCTTTGTCTATTTAAATAGCTTCCTTTAATGTCTGAACCAGCCTCAGCTTCCACTCTTTTCTCTCTGTTGCTTAGGGAGAGATCCCAATAACCAAAAATCTGAATCCTTGCCCCCTGCAGCATCTCCTCAACCACTCACTTCTCTGCCTTACACTCCTGTTCCTGCTCTCACTGGCATGTTCGAAACCTCTAACAATCCATTGGGAATGGACAGCAGATGGCAGGACTGGTTAATAGGGCAAGTTAATAAGACATATGGGACACTTGCTTATATCAGTCGAGGCATACATTATTAAGAACAGGAGGTTATGTTACAGTTGTACAGGACTTTGGCTATGCCACAGCTGGAATAGTGTGTGCAGTTCTGGTCACCACACCATAGGAAGATGTGATTTTACTAGAGGTGGTGCAGAGCAAATTCACCAGGACAGTCCTGAGCATTTCAGCTGTGGAGAGAGGCTGGATAAACTGGGGTGGTTTTCTTTGGAGCAGAAAGTGTTAAAGGGGGTATCTGATCGAGGTGTGTAAGTTTGAGGGGCAAGGACAGGGTGAAGAAAAAGCAGCTGTTACACTGAGTTGAAGAGTCAGTAACAAGGGGGCATAATTTTAAGATGGAGGGGATTTGAGGAAAAGCTTCTTTCGCTGAGAGGATGGTAGGGTCTGGAATGTTCCGCATAGGAGGGTGATTAAGGCAGGAAACTTCACAACCTTTTGAAAAGTATTTGGTTGAGCTTTTTGAAATGTCATTATGTTCAGGGCTGTGGGCCAAATGCTAGATTCATATAGATAGGTTGGCACAGACTCAGTCAGCTCAAGGACCTCTTCTGTGCAGTTTGCCTCTAACTCTATGGCTGTGGTGAATTCAGAATAGGTGTTTCCCCTTGTGGGAGAGCCTAGAATCAAGGTACACAGACTAAAAACAAGAAAGAGATTTGGAGATACTATTCTTTTTCTTTTAATGGATCATTAGTCTTTGGAACTCTGTTCGTTCATACCTATTGTTAAAGTTCACTTGAGAATGGAACTTTTTTTAAAAAAAAAAGTTCTGCCATTTACAGATGAAAGAACTGAAACCAACATGGTCACTCTAAAAGTTGAGAGCCTGAACAAACAATCCAGGTCTTTTTCAATATATCCTTTCAGTTACATCACATTGTAAACTTTTGCTTTAAATTCTGTGTCTTATGATCTTATTCTCCACAACCACCTGATGAAGGAGCAGTGCTATGAAAACTAGTGCTTCCAATTAAACCTGTTGGACTATAACCTGGTGTTGTGTAATCATATGTTCAGTTACTCCACTAATGGACCTACCCTCCATCATGATATTGGAAGTGGTGCTGCTGGCTGCACAATGATCAGCTCCATTAGGGACCCCTCAGATACTGAAGCAGTCCATGTGCAAGTGCAGCAAGATCTGGACAATATCCAGGCTTGGGCTGACAAGTGGAAAGTTAACATTCATGCCACGCAAGTGCCAGGCTATGACTGCCTCCAAAAAGGAGACAATTTAACCACCACCCTTTGACTTTCAATGGTGTTACCATCACTAAGTTTCCCACTATCAACATCCTGGGGATTGCCATTGACCAGAAACTCAACTGGACTCGCCATATAAATACTGCAACTACAACAGCAAGTCAGACACTGGGAGTAATCGTGACTAACTCACCTCCTGGCTCCTCAAAGCCTGTCCACCATCGACACGGCACAAATCAGGAGGGTGATGGAATGCTTCCCACTTGCCTGGACGGGTGCAGCTCCAACAACACTCAAAAGGCTCAGCACCATCCAGGACAAAGCAATCGTTTTGATTGGCATCACACCCACTCCCTCCACCACTGACACTCGGTGGCAGCTCAGATGCACCGCAGCAAGTGTTAAACAGCAGTGAAAAAGAAATTGCAAAGCAGCTTCTTTGAATCATAGGTTAGGTAACCCCTCGCCTCTCTCTGTATCCAGCTGATCCCTCCAGGCTGTGAAAATTGCCAGTGGCTGGGAGGCCATAAATCTGCTTTCAGCCCCGACAGAAGCAGCATCACTGTCCTCTGATGATCGTCATTGCTCACTACATTTTCAACTTCTGCATTTTTTGCAAAGTTTGGAATAATCCCTCGTCCTCCTCATTCTGCTGCATTAAAATCTTTCAAAAGCAGCTTAGGGTGTAGAACTGTTTACTGCAGCCTGAAAAGCAGGCTCATCAGTGCTGCTTGTCTGACTGATATTCCTTGATCAGACTTGTATCCACGCTGTCACTCTATCCTTCTCTCTGTCGTTGCCTCAGCTCATTATCTCTCCTCCTTCATGTTACTTGTTTGCCCATTGTCTGGCCATCTCGCCAGTTGCTAGTTTGCAAAAAAGGTACCTGTCCTGGCAGCTGTAGGCTGTCCTGTTGCCCATTCTCTGCCCGTTTGCTAAAAACCCTTTGTCTAAAAGTTTATGGTTAGCCTGCTGTGTGTCTCCTTCCAGCCGCTAGTTTATCTGTTGCTTTTCCATGCTGCGATTTGCAGTTGCGTGTCCATTTTCCCAATGCCTCTTTTCTCTTCTAATTTGTCCCAGCCTCACTGTTGCTGTTTTGAACAAAGAACAAAGAAAAATTACAGCCTGACCCGATCCAAATCAACTGTTTAAACCTGTCGCCCAATTCCTAAGCATCTGTATCCCTCTGCTCCCCACCGACTCATGCATCTGTCCAGATGCACCTTAAATGAATCTACCGTGCCTGCCTCTACCACCTCTGTTGGCAACGCGTTCCAGGCACCTACCACCCTCTGTGTGAAGTACTTTCAGCATGAGTTCTGGGGGCAAAGGGTGTCCAAGGGAGCCCTGAGGTCCGGGAGGGTTTGGGGACCTTGCCCCATGAAACTGAAGGGTCGCTGATTATCTTCCTCACCTCCAGAGAGTTTTGCGAGTCCTGTGTGATTATGGTCACGGTTGGGGTGGTGACAGGTCATTGAGGTCATTTGCAGTGTCAGGGTTACGGGTTAGGATGGGGATGTGGCTCAGCCAGTTTGGACAGGCTCACTCCAGGAGGGCTGGCATCGCGGTGGGGTCAGCGTTATGTAATGGCCGTGGTGAATTCTGGTTAGAGTCGGTGCATGCTGGGCTTAGAGCATTAACACGAGCTGGTCAGTTAGAGCAGGGTGGTAGTAGGGGCAGGATTGGGTCAGGGTAAGGGCAGAGATGCGTGGGTTAGGGTGAGGTGGAGGTAAGGGAGATATCGGGACTAGGGTGGAGTCAGGGCAGTGGACCTGGTTCATGGTTCAGGCTGGTCTCCCCCACCTCCTCCTCCTCCCTCCCCCACCACCCCAGGATTACTAGTTGGTGTTGCCCCCCCTCGGACTCTGTGTTCGCCGGGGCTCGGTGTTACCGCCCCTCGGTGTTTCCCCACCCCCTCGGTGTTCCCCCCCCCCTTCCCACCTTGGTGCTCGGTGTTTAACCCACACACCCCCCACCGGTGCTCAGTGTCCCCCCCCTCCCTTGGTGCTTGCCCCCTGCCCCCTCAGGGTTCAGTTATCCCCCCCAGGGTTAGGGGTCACTGTATCCTGTGCTTGGTGTTCCCCCTTAAACCTTTCACCTATACCTTGAACACGTGACCTCTCGTTATTGAATCTTTCACCCTGGGATAAAGCTTGTCTATACCCTTCATGATTTTGTAAACCTCAACTAGGTCCCCCCTCAATCCCCTTTTTACTAATGAAAATAAACCTACTCAACCTCTCTTCATAGCTAGCACCTTCCATACCAGGCAACATCCTCGTAAACCTGCTCTGCACCCTCTCCAAAGCGTCCACATCCTTTTGGTAATGTGGCGACCAGAACTGGACACAGTATTCTAAATGCGGCCGAGCCAATGTCTTGTACAATTTTAACATGACCTGCCAGCTCTTAAACTCAATCCCCGTCTGATGAAGGCAAGCATACTATATGCCTTCTTGACCACTCCTTCCAATCACACTTGGTGGTTTTCTTCCTATTTTGCTGTTGCTGGATTGCACACCGTCTGGAGATTTGCCTCCATCTCACTGTTGGGGGTTTGCCCCAGTCACACTTGCTTGTTTTCTCCCTGTCTTGCTGCAGGTTTGCACCCGACCCCTCACTGTTGCTGGTTACCATGCCCCCTCCCTGTCTTAGTTATATTTTGCCCCCAGTCTCTGTGTTGCCGATTTGCCCCCAGTCTCTGTGTTGCCGATTTACCCCCAGTCTGTGTGTTGCCGATTTGCCCCCAGTCTGTGTGTTGCCGATTTGCCCCCAGTCTGTGTGTTGCCGATTTGTCCCCAGTCTGTGTGTTGCCGATTTGCCCCCAGTCAGTGTGTTGCCGATTTGCCCCCAGTCAGTGTGTTGCCGATTTACCCCCAGTCAGTGTGTTGCCGATTTACCCCCAGTCTGTGTTGCCGATTTGCCCCCAGTCTGTGTGTTGCCGATTTGCCCCAGTCTGTGTGTTGCCGATTTGCCCCAGTCTGTGTGTTGCCGATTTGCCCCAGTCTGTGTGTTGCCGATTTGCCCCAGTCTGTGTGTTGCCGATTTGCCGCCAGTCTGGGTGTTGCCGATTTATCCCCAGTCTGTGTTGCCGATTTGCCCCAGTCTGTGTGTTGCCGATTTAGCCCCAGTCTGTGTTGCCGATTTGCCCCAGTCTGTGTGTTGCCGATTTAGCCCCAGTCTGTGTGTTGCCGATTTACCCCCAGTCAGTGTGTTGCCGATTTGCCCCCAGTCAGTGTGTTGCCGATTTACCCCCAGTCAGTGTGTTGCCGATTTGCCCCAGTCTGTGTGTTGCCGATTTGCCCCCAGTCTGTGTGTTGCCGATTTGCCCCCAGTCTGTGTGTTGCCGATTTGCCCCAGTCTGTGTGTTGCCGATTTGCCCCCAGTCTGTGTGTTGCCGATTTGCCCCCAGTCTGTGTGTTGCCGATTTGCCCCCAGTCAGTGTGTTGCCGATTTGCCCCCAGTCAGTGTGTTGCCGATTTGCCCCCAGTCAGTGTGTTGCCGATTTGCCCCCAGTCTCTGTGTTGCCGATTTGCCCCCAGTCTGTGTGTTGCCGATTTGCCCCCAGTCTGTGTGTTGCCGATTTGCCCCCAGTCTGTGTGTTGCCGATTTGCCCCCAGTCTGTGTGTTGCCGATTTGCCCCCAGTCTGTGTGTTGCCGATTTGCCCCCAGTCTGTGTGTTGCCGATTTGCCCCCAGTCTGTGTGTTGCCGATTTGCCCCCAGTCTGTGTGTTGCCGATTTGACCCAGTCTCTGTGTTGCCGATTTGCCCCCAGTCTGTGTGTTGCCGATTTGCCCCCAGTCTGTGTGTTGCCGATTTGCCCCCAGTCTGTGTGTTGCCGATTTGCCCCCAGTCTGTGTGTTGCCGATTTGCCCCCAGTCTGTGTGTTGCCGATTTGCCCCCAGTCAGTGTGTTGCCGATTTGCCCCCAGTCAGTGTGTTGCCGATTTGCCCCCAGTCAGTGTGTTGCCGATTTGCCCCCAGTCAGTGTGTTGCCGATTTGCCCCCAGTCTGTGTTTCCGATTTGCCCCCAGTCTCTGTGTTGCCGATTTGCCCCCAGTCTGTGTGTTTCCGATTTGCCCCCAGTCTGTGTGTTGCCGATTTGCCCCCAGTCTGTGTGTTGCCGATTTGCCCCCAGTCTGTGTGTTGCCGATTTGCCCCCAGTCTGTGTGTTGCCGATTTGCCCCCAGTCTGTGTGTTGCCGATTTGCCCCCAGTCTGTGTGTTGCCGATTTGCCCCCAGTCTGTGTGTTGCCGATTTGCCCCCAGTCTGTGTGTTGCCGATTTGCCCCCAGTCTGTGTGTTGCCGATTTGCCCCCAGTCTGTGTGTTGCCGATTTGCCCCCAGTCAGTGTGTTGCCGATTTGCCCCCAGTCAGTGTGTTGCCGATTTGCCCCCAGTCAGTGTGTTGCCGATTTGCCCCCAGTCAGTGTGTTGCCGATTTGCCCCCAGTCAGTGTGTTGCCGATTTGCCCCCAGTCAGTGTGTTGCCGATTTGCCCCCAGTCAGTGTGTTGCCGATTTGCCCCCAGTCAGTGTGTTGCCGATTTGCCCCCAGTCAGTGTGTTGCCGATTTGCCCCCAGTCAGTGTGTTGCCGATTTGCCCCCAGTCAGTGTGTTGCCGATTTGCCCCCAGTCAGTGTGTTGCCGATTTGCCCCCAGTCTGTGTGTTGCCGATTTGCCCCCAGTCTGTGTGTTGCCGATTTGCCCCCAGTCTGTGTGTTGCCGATTTGCCCCCAGTCAGTGTGTTGCCGATTTGCCCCCAGTCTGTGTTGCTGATTTGTCTGTTGCCTCCTTTCCTGTTGTACTGGCACTTTGCCCTTTGGTTGGTGTGCCTGCAGTCTCTGTCTCCCTGTCTATTTGTTTTTTGCCTGTTTTCTGCCTCATCCAGACTGTGGGTTTGCCTGTGATCTCCCTCCTGATTGTTTGCCTGTTGTGTCCATTTCCTGATGTCCTGAGTGTGTTGTCAATGAGCAATGTCCTTTATGCTCTGGGAGTAGGTCTGTCTGTCTCAGTGAGCATGAGCAGCCCGTCTGGTCAATTCTGACCCAACCTGCAAATACATGTGAAGTACCGCTAATGTGTGTCATTGTTAATTCTGACATTGCTGTCTCTTCTTCCAGAAGCTTCCACCCTGTGGATACTCGGACTGCTGTGATCGACAGGTAGGAGTTCCTGGCAGACTTGTCCAACTCCATTCAAGCTCTGATTACTTCATTCTGCTTCTTTGGAATTTTTTGTTCAGGGGTTTGGGGGGAACGTGCTTGGAGTTCTGGGGGCAAAGGGTGTCCAAGGGAGCCCTGAGGTCCGGGAGGGTTTGGGGACCTTGCCCCATGAAACTGAAGGGTCGCTGATTATCTTCCTCACCTCCAGAGAGTTTTGCGAGTCCTGTGGGATTATGGTCACGGTTGGGGTGGTGACAGGTCATTGAGGTCATTTGCAGTGTCAGGGTTACGGGTTAGGATGGGGATGTGGCTCAGCCAGTTTGGACAGGCTCACTCCAGGAGGGCTGGCATCGCGGTGGGGTCAGGGTTATGTAATGGCCGTGGTGAATTCTGGTTAGAGTCGGTGCATGCTGGGCTTAGAGCATTAACACGAGCTGGTCAATTAGAGCAGGGTGGTAGTAGGGGCAGGATTGGGTCAGGGTAAGGGCAGAGATGCGTGGGTTAGGGTGAGGTGGAGGTTAGGGAGATATCGGGACTAGGGTGGAGTCAGGGCAGTGGACCTGGTTCATGGTTCAGGCTGGTCTCCCCCACCTCCTCCTCCTCCCTCCCCCACCACCCCAGGATTACTAGTTGGTGTTGCCCCCCCTCGGACTCTGTGTTCGCCGGGGCTCGGTGTTACCGCCCCTCGGTGTTTCCCCACCCCCTCGGTGTTCCCCCCCCTTCCCACCTTGGTGCTCGGTGTTTAACCCACACACCCCCCCACCGGTGCTCAGTGTCCCCCCCTTCCCTTGGTGCTTGCCCCCTGCCCCCTCAGGGTTCAGTTATCCCCCCCAGGGTTAGGGGTCACTGTATCCTGTGCTTGGTGTTCCCCCAGGGTTAAGGGTCAGTGTGCCCCCCTCCCCCGGGCTCAGGGTTTGATCGGGGTTCAGACCAGGGTCAGGATTTTGCCCAGGGTTGGGGTTCCTGCAGGGTGGGTATATTTCAGAGATATTGGCAGGAGCTGATTTTCGAGTGGGAATCCGCAATCTTGAAGGACATGCTTTTCTCTCTAATTTGGTGTCAGGTTGCTTGGTGCAGGCTAAATCTGTTAAATTATCCTGTAAGTTAGTGGCAGTGCTGGGTCCAGCTGTTCACTGGGTTAGAGTTAAGCAGCTCCAGTATCAGAGTGTTTGTACTGTGAGAATTCGCTGCCTGGTGATGCAGTACGGGGGTCTCCACTACGATCAGCTCCTCGCTGTTCTGCCTGTGGCTGATTGGAGGCAGTTTATTTATACCAGTCTGGTGGTGGTTCCCTTAGGGGAGAAAGTGAGGTCTGCAGTTGCTGGAGATCAGAGCTGAAAATGTGTTGCTGGAAAAGCGCAGCAGGTCAGGCAGCATCCAGGGAACAGGAGAATCGACATTTCGGGCATGAGCCCTTCTTCAGGTGGGGTGGTTCCCTTACCCCACCAACCATCTCTCCCAACTCCCACTCCCACCTCACCCACCACCCCCTGTCATCCCCACCATTCACATCTCTCCCACCATCCCCGCTCCCACCCTCTTCCCATCACTGGCAGCACTCTTTGTCCTATCACAGCCACCTCCCGCTTATCTGGGTGATATGGTCTCTTGTTTTCCAGTGGCTGCTTGTGAAGATTCACCTTTCCTCAGCCTTGGGCTCTCGTTGATTCTGGAGGGTGCACTGTAAGTATCTTGCTTTCCTCCGTTTCTTCACTTTAGGGAGCGCAGGCGTCACCGGGACTCTGGACTCTGGACAGACAGAGGCGGGTGAGGGATGCTGATTGAGGCTGCAGTGATGGACGCATAGAGGAGCTGGTACATTGAGAGGCCGATGAGGGGAGTGCGCGAGGGTTGAGGAGGGGCGATGGTGAGGCAGCAGTATAGCCAGGACTGAAGAACTCAGATGGCTTGTGTTATATTGTGTATTGCAGCCTCGAATGCATGCGTGTGTGTGTGTGTGAGGGAAAGCTTCCTGGCACCTGGCCAGAGCTGCTTTAAAATATCTCACCCTGCCCTTGCCTGGCCTTGTGCCACTCCCAGATGGTATTCTGGGACAAGGCAGCTTTTTGGAAAAAAAAACAAGTGCCCTTCTCCTGCCCAGGGCCCGAGGCCCCGTCTTCCTTGCGGGACAATTCGGAATGCAATGGTGGTGGAGGGGATGTTTTCAGAACAGCTAGGATTCTGAGGGCAGTGTGGTATTCAGATCCAGAGTCCCACAGTCTGTGAAATATCACAGTGTTGCGAGTTAATATGTGTGTGAAAGAACTGCCCTGCCCTGCCCAACCCAACCCACGTGCTCTCTGCTATTGCTGGCCCTGATCGGGTGACAGGGAGGGTTTGAGGCTAGGACTCAAAGGAATGTGCTTTGTGATGTGCACTTGTGATGAACGTCATGCTCATAAAAAGGAGCAGGAGCCTATTAATAAGAATGATTTGGTAGCTTGAGGGGGCTCGTGAGAGGGAGGGAGGGAGGGAGAGAGACGGCGAGACAGTGAATGAGTGAGAGAGAGACGGACTGAATGAGAGTAAGGGAGGGAGAGAGAGAGAGACGGAACGATTGGAAGCAGGCTCCTGTGCAAGACCATTAGCTACGTGACCTGTCCACCTCATTTCTTGTAAGTTTTATTTCTGTTGCCGAATCGCTTTGTTGCTTTGATGGGAGCTGGCTATGAATTTCCCCTCACTAGTACGCGCTCCCCCAGCTCGGAGCTGGCTGAGTTGACGGAAAGGGAATGGATGATAGGCAAGTGACCCACACGTTGCTCCATTCCCTCTGACCCCCCACGCAGGAGGATATAACATTCAGCGCAGAAACTGCCCCAAGACTACACAATGGGGACCTCACTCTGCGTGCTGGTTAGGGATCTGAATGCTCTGACAACACTTAGCCTGGACAGTTTGTGGTACTTGTTAACATGATCAAATGTGGCTCACAAATTCAGAAAATCTTAGTTGCTGCAATAAAGCACATACCCCAAAGAAAAGATTGCTATTAAAAACATCAATAAAAGTTACACGGCACCAGGTTATAGTCCAGCAGGTTTATTTGGGAGTACAAGTTTTTGGAGCACGGCTCCTTTTTCAGGCATTTTATATATAAGGATTAGGACAGAATACGTGACTTTCAAATGTGGAATTAACAGCGTTTTCACAGTATGGTGCAATTTTTCTCTCAAGCTAACCACGTAGCTAGTCACCTGAAGAAGGGGCAGCACTCCGAAAGCCTGTACTTCCAAATAAACCTGCTGGACTATAACCTGGTGTCAGCATTCCTGATGAAGAGATTATAGAGTCATAGAGATGTACAGCACGGAAACAGACCCTTTGCTCCAACCCGTCCATGCCGACCAGACATCCCAACCCAATCTAGTCGCACCTGCCAGCACTGGGCCCATATCCCTTCAAATCCTTCCTATTCATATACCCATCCAGATGCCTTTTAAATGTTGCAATTGTACCAGCCTCCACCACTTCCTCGGGTAGCTCATTCCATAGACATACCACCCTCTGTGTGAAAACGTTGCCCCTTAGATCTCTTTTATATCTTTCCCCTCTCACCCTAAACCTATGCCCTCTAGTTCTGGACTCCCCAGGGAAAGGATTTTGCCTATTTACCCTCTCTATGCCCCTCATAATTTTGTAAACCTCTATAAGGTCACCCCTCAGCCTCCGACGCTTCAGGGAAAACAGCCCCAGCCTATCTAGCCTCTCCCTGTAGCTCAAATCCTCCAACCCTGGCAACATCCTTGTAAATCTTTTCTGAACACTTTCAAGTTTCACAGCATCTTTCCGATAGGAAGGAGACCAGAATTGCACGCAATATTCCAACAGTGGCCTAACCAATGTCCTGTACAGCCGCAACATGACCTCCCAACTCCTGTGCTCAATACTCTGACCGATAAAGGAAAGCATACCAAACGCCTTCTTCACTGTACTATATACCTGCCATTCCACTTTCAAGGAACTATGAACCTGCACTCCAAGGTCTCTTTGTTCAGCAACACTCCCGAGGACCTTACCATTAAGTGTATAAATCCTGCTAAGATTTGCTTTCCCAAAATGCAGCACCTCGCTCGAAACTTTGACTCTCCTGCTCCTCGGATGCTACCTGACCGGCTGCGCTTTTCCAGCACCTCTCTTTGACTCTGACTATAGTTTGATGTCGTGTGATTTTTAACTTTGTCAATGACAGTCCAACACTGGCACACTGACACCATGTCAAAAACATAGTGAGTGCTCAGGTAAAGGGACAAGTCAACAGCTCCAAGCAGCATAACAGGGAGGTGTTAGAGAGAGAGTCGCTTTCTGAGTGGGATGTCAATCTGCAATTGAAATTGCATTTCATCTCACTGAGACACCGCTCCCGTCTGGCTCTGAGTCTCACTGAGACACTGCTCCCATCTCGCTCTGCCTCTCACTGAGACACCGCTCCCATCTCGCTCTGCGTCTCACTCAGACACCGCTCCCATCTTGCTCTGCGTCTCACTCAGACACCGCTCCCGTCTCGCTCTGCGTCTCACTGAGACACCGCTCCCGTCTCGCTCTGCGTCTCACTGAGACACCGCTCCCGTCTCGCTCTGCGTCTCACTGAGACACCGCTCCCGTCTGGCTCTGTGTCTCACTGAGACACCGCTCCCATCTCGCTCTGCGTCTCACTGAGACACCGCTCCCGTCTCGCTCTGCGTCTCACTGAGACACCGCTCCCGTCTCGCTCTGCGTCTCACTGAGACACCGCTCCCGTCTCGCTCTGCGTCTCACTGAGACACCGCTCCCGTCTCGCTCTGCGTCTCACTGAGACACCGCTCCCATCTCGCTCTGCGTCTCACTGAGACACCGCTCCCGTCTCGCTCTGCGTCTCACTGAGACACCGCTCCCGTCTCGCTCTGCGTCTCACTGAGACACCGCTCCCGTCTCGCTCTGCGTCTCACTGAGACACCGCTCCCGTCTCGCTCTGCGTCTCACTGAGACACCGCTCCCGTCTCGCTCTGCGTCTCACTGAGACACCGCTCCCGTCTCGCTCTGCGTCTCACTGAGACACCGCTCCCATCTCGCTCTGCGTCTCACTGAGACACCGCTCCCGTCTCGCTCTGCGTCTCACTGAGACACCGCTCCCGTCTCGCTCTGCGTCTCACTGAGACACCGCTCCCGTCTCGCTCTGCGTCTCACTGAGACACCGCTCCCGTCTCGCTCTGCGTCTCACTGAGACACCGCTCCCATCTCGCTCTGTGTCTCACTGAGACACCACTCCTGTTGTGCTGTCAACTTGGAATCCCTGGCACTGTTTGAACCACTTTTGAGTTGTTGTTAAGCCAGTGTGCTATTTATGTCTGCGATGTATATTCACAGCTGTCCTTCCTGAATTTCTGAAGTGTAGTGAGGCTGTGGTGGTATTCACCTCCGGCTCATGTTTACAGTTTTGGTCTGTTCCTGTGATTGTACTGTGACCGTTCTGACTGGAGAGTCTTGGCGGACACACACACAGATGCTCAGCAGGTCTGGCAACATCCATCCAAGGCCCCAAAGAATGCTTCCACGCATGGCAGAGATTTTTCTGCACATTCAAACACCTCATCTGCTGTGTCTGTTGCTCTCAATGTGTCTCCTCTATATTGTGGAGACAGAACGCCAACTTGTGGAACATTTCAGAGAACATCTCTGGGACACACGCACTAAATAACCCCACCACCCTATGGTGAACACTTCAACTCCCCCTCCCACTCTGCCAAGGACATGCAAGTTCTGGCCCGCCTCCACCGCCAAATCCTAACCACCCAATGCCTGGAGGCAGACCCCCTCATCTTCCTCCTTAGGACCCTCCAACTGCACTGGATTAATGTGGATTTCACCAGTTTCCTCAACTTCCCTTTCCCCGCCCCCCCACACCTCATCCCAGATCCGACCCTCTAACTTGGCACTGCCCTCTTGACCTGTCCCATCTATCAGCTCCACCGTCCCCTCCGACCTATCACCATCATCCCTCACCTGCATCTACCTATCACCTTCCAAGCTACCTTCCCCCACCCCACCAACCAACCCCTCCCCCTACTATTTATCACTTGGCAAACAGACCCCCTTCCAAATCTTGTTGAAGGGCTTATGCTCGAAACGTTGATTCTCCTGCTCCTCGGATGCTGCCTGACTGACTGTGCTTTTCCAGCTGAGCACCTTTCGACCCCCAGCATCAGTTAATATTTAGAGTTGAATGTCCATCTTGGTCAAAATTGAGGAAATGTTCTGGTGTTTGAGTTGACTCAGTCTCAGCGATGAGGGGACAGGCTCTACATTCAGTGCAGCACACTTTTGTTCTCCCTCAGCCCCAGTACGTGTGCATCTATTTGCATTCTGTCAGTATACGTGAGGATCTCTGTGTGATTCCCCCTGGACCTGGATCCAAGCAGGTATGACAATAACAAGCTGGTCCTCCTGATAATAAACAGGTGATGAGAGCCTGCCAAGCCCTGGGCTTTGCGCCAATCAGTTCCTGGCACCAGGTCTAGAGTTCAGCCTAAAAACTACTGGAAACAGGAGGATTACTGTGTGAAGGGACTGAGAGTTCAGGACCAGTTTTCCAAGTGTGAAGGTGTGGGTGAGTAATTTGGTTTTGGATCACATCCGCTCCTGTGGGTTTTCCCCCTTGCTGACAGACAGATATAGTTACCTGAGTTGCGCATTGCAGCCACCTGCTTTCTCTTTTCGGTTCTGCCTGCTCGGTTTGTCTCTTTTGATCTGACAGTCAGTCCCTCTGCTGTTTTCTTTTCCCGTGAGGGTTTCCAGGTCCAGGCTCTGAGTTAAAGCCACTGCAGCCCCACCTTGCAGTAACGTGGTGAGGCAGTCCCTCACCAGCCATGAGCCCCTCTCCCAGTACAACCCAAACTGATGCGTGGATGTAGCAGCCCCATGCCAGTCACTGGGAGAGCACCACAATGAAGACAGCCTTGGCTGGATTGGAGTTCACAGCTGGACTTTACCTGTAGGGGTGTGAGAGAGTGAGGAGAGCCTTCCCCTGACAATCAGATTGTGGATGGTTATATGTATGTCTGGGCATGGTTAAAAACAGGATGGGGATTTTTGCGTCAGGGACAGGGAATTCTTTGCCTTGGGGCCAGGGAATAGAGTCATAGGGTCATACAGGCTCCTCAGCCCAACTTATCCAGGTTTCCTGAACTGAACTTGCCTGCATTTCATCCTTTTCCCACTAAACCTTTCCTGTCCATGCACCTGTCCAAATGTCTCTTAGATGTTGTAACTGTACCAACCTCTACCAGCTACTCTGGCAGCTCATTCCATACATGCACCACCTTTTGTGTGAAAAAGTTGCCCCTCGGGTCCCTTTTAAATCTTCCCTTCTCGCCTTAAACCTATGAGCTCTAGTTTTGGACACCCCTACCCTGGAGAAAAAACTTTTGCTGTTCACCATATCTATGCCCTTCTTGATTTAGAATCACCCCTCAGCCTCCTTTGTTGCAGGGTAAAAAGTCCAGCATATCCCACCTTGCAATCTCAGTAACATCCTTGTAAATCTTTTCTGCACCCTTTCCAGTTTAATAACATCCTTTCTAAAGCAGGGCGACCAGAATTTCATAGAATCCCTACAGTGTGGAAACAGGCCCTTCGGCCCAACAAATCCACGCCGAACCTCCGAAGAGTATCCCACCCAGACCCATTCCCCTACCCTATAACTCTACATTTCCCCTAACTACTGTGTCAAACCTACACATCCCTGAACACTATGGACAATTTAGCACGGCCAATTCACCTAACTGCACATCTTTGGACTGTGGGAGAAAACAGAGCACCCGGAGGAAACCCACACAGACACGGGGAGAATGTGCAAAATCCACACAAGTCAGTTGCTCAAGGCTGCAACTGAACGCAGGTCTCTGGTGCTGTGAGGCAGCAATGCTAACCACTGAACCACTATGCCACCCAGTTGTACACTGTATTCCAAATTTTCCTAACCAGTGTCCTGTGCAGCTGCAACATAATCTCCAAACTCCTACACTTAATGCACTGACCAATAAGGACCAGTGTACCAAACACCTTCTTCACTAACCTGTCTACCTGTGACTCCATTTTGAAGCAAATATGAACCTGCACCCCAAGGTCTTCGTTCAGCAATACTCCCCAGGGCTCTACCATTAATTGTATAAGTCCTGCCCTGATTTTCCTTAGCAAAATACTTCACATTTATCGAAATTAGATATGTTTTGCCACTCCTCGGCCCGTCAGTCCATCTGATCAAGGTCCCATTGCACACTGTCCACTACGCCACACCACCAGTTTTGGTGTCACCTGCAAACTTACTAACCGTTCCTCTTTTATTCACAATCAAATAATTTATATAAGTAAAGAAAAGCGTGGACTGAAAACTGTTCCTTGTGGCACACAACTGGTCGCAGGCCGCCAATCCAAAAGAACAGTGCTCCATCACCACATTCTGTGTCCTACCTTCAAGCCAGTTTTGTATCCAGTTAGCTAGCTCTCTCGGTTCTGTTTCATCTAACCTTGCTTATCAGTCTACCATGCAGAACTTTGTCAAGCACCTTGCTGAAGTCCATATTGACATGTCCACAGCTCTGCCTTCATCAATATTCTTTGTCACTTCTTCAAAAGAATCAAGTTAGTAAAACATGATTTCTCACACACTACAGACCGTTCAACCTGACGTCAGTGGGTAGCTAAGTTGTTGGAGGGGATTCTGAGGGACAGAACTCACATGTATTTCGAAAGGCAAGGACTGATTATAGACAGTCAACTCAGCTTTCTGTTCCTCAGGATCCCCTCCAACAACTGACGTCTGGTTGAACGGTCTATCCTTTTCAGTAACTATTTTAAAACTAATATAATTGTGATCATTAGCATCAAAGTGCTCCCCCACTGACACCTCAGTCACTGGCCCTGCCTTATTTCACAAGAGAAAGCCAGGTTTTGTTCCTTCTCTGATAGGTCCATCCACATACTGATTAAACCATTTTTTTTGTACACACTTAACAAATTCCTCTCCGTCCAACCCCATGAACACTGTGGCAGTCCCAGTCCATATTTAGAAAGTTAAAATCCCCTACCATTAAAACCCTATCATTCTCACAGATAACTGAGATCTTTTGACAAATTTGTTTCTCAATTTCCTGCTGACTGTTGGGGGCCCTATAGTACAATCCCTTTTTTTATTTCTCAGTTCCACTCAAATAACTTCATTGAACAAAGCTCCCAGGAGTATCCTCCCTAATTACAGCTGTAATTTGATCCCTAATCAAAAAAGCCACTCTCCCTCCTTTCTTACCCCACCTCCCGGTCTATCCTTCCTGTGCCAACTATACCCTGGAATATTAAACTGTTAGCCCTGCCCTTCCCTGAACCACACTTCTATAATAGTTGTGATATCCCAGTCCCATTTTCCCGACTATGCCCTGAGTTCATCTGCCTCACTTATCAGCTCTCTTGCATTGAAATAAATGCAGATTAATTTATCAGTCTTTATTCTCCACCTTGCTGTTGCCTGCCTTGACTATGTAACTTGCTCCTCTTTTCAACTGTACCAGCCTCAGACTTGTCTCTTTCGTCACTATGTCTTTGCTCCGCCACCCCCCCCCCCCCCAACTTCCCCACCCGCCACTGACGCACAACCTCCAGGTAAGGCACCCAGAGTATCATATCTCTCCGCTAGGATATTGGCTCCCTTCCAGTTTAGGTTCAAACCATCCTTCTTTTACAGGTCACATCTATAATGCAAATCCCTGCCCCCTGCAACAGCTCCTCAGCCATGCATTCATCTGCTCTATCCTCCTATTTTTACTCTCACCAGCATGTGCCACTGAGAGGAATCCAGATATTATTACCCTACTTTTTAACCTCCTCCCTAATTTCCCTGTTCAGACCCTCCTCCTTTTCTCTTCTTTTGTTTTTGGTGCTAACATGTACAGTGGCCTCCTGTTGATCACTGTCCTCTTTGAGAATTTTCTCCGAGACATCCTTGACCCTGGCACCAGGGAGGCAACACACCATTCTGTTGTCAGACACAGAAGCGTCCGTCTTTGTCCCTGACCAGAGGGTCCTCTCTCTCACAATCGATCGCTTGGAATCTGACATACCCCTCGTTCCAATAGAACCAGTCTTGGTATCAGGAACCTAGCTGTCAATACTACATTCCCCTGAGAATCCATCACCCCTTACATTTTGAAAACAGCGCACTTGTTTGAGGTGGGGATTGCCACAGGAAGCTCCTGCACTACCTGCTCACCTGATCTTTCTGTTGGGGATGGAAAAGGTTTATATTAGGGATGTGGACAGTAACGTGTTTATTTGGAATGAAGGAGGATGTGGGATGTTTATTATTAGAGAATGGGGGGGACATTGATATTCAGGACTGGCAGATTTTATATTTGGAATGTGAGCATTTTTTTACGGAATTACTAACGTGTATGTACATTGGGTTGGGGCCTCTTCATATGAGGGTAGGTTCCTTTTTAATTGCGGACGGGGTTACTTATTTTCAGGTGGGTTGGGGTATCTTTATATTTGTGCACGCTGGAAAATCATTCAGTTGAACGAGGTGGAAGTGGCTGGAATTCCTAAAGTGGGACAGGGCTGTAAATGAGAGCGGTGAGTGAGGTCAAGTAAAGATGTCGGACTCAATTTCATGTTTGCGGGTCTGCTTTGATTGAGGATTGATAGTTAACTTGGAGATTTTTGCATATTTTGAACAATGTTGAGTTTTGAGGTGTCCCCAGGAATAGTGAGGTTTGATTTGTAACATGCGGAAGACATCCTTTTAAGTATGGCTGGAAACTGTCCACAATGTTTCAGCTGATGCCTACCCAGGGATTCATAAAATTCCAGTACAACCCCTTTGCTGTCATGCAAAGTTTTGATTCAAAGATTAATTCGGTTTCTCTGTTGTAAGTCTTGGGCTATTTTCATCACCCGATGAACTGGCCTTGATTGGACATGTGCAGACTGAGACTCTTTTCAGCTGCACTTCCCAAAATGGTGACGGAATACAACGAAACATTTCAATCCTCCCAGAATCACTCACTTTTGAGTTACATTTGATGTAGACTGTCATTTCTTCAAACAGTTTGTTCTAATCAACAGCCTGTACCTGTGTGTTTCAACAGCCCATCGCCCTCCCTCTCTCCCTCTGGAGACAGGTATTCAGGGCAGTGAAGAAGGCTTTTGGCACACTGGCCTTCATCAGACAGGGCAGTGACTATAGAAGTTGGGAAATTATGTTGCAATTATACAGGATGTGGATGAGGCCACACTTGGAGTGTTGTGTTCAGGTTTGGTCACCTTGTTATAGTAACGAAAGTGTTGCTGGAAAAGCACAGCAGGTCAGGCAGCATTCGAGGAGCAGGAGAATCGAAGTTTCAGGCATAAGCCCATCATTCCTGATGATGGGCTTATGGCCGAAAGGTCGATTCTCCTGCTCCTCGGATACTGCCTGACCTGCTGTGCTTTTCCAGCACCACACTCTCAACTCTGATCTCCAGCATTTGCAGTCCTCATCTTGCTATAGGAAGGATGTTATTAAACTGGAAAGGGTGCAGAAGAAATGTACAAGGATCTTCCCAGGATTCTAGGGTCTGAGTCATAGGGAGAGGTCAGACAAGCTAGGACTTCTTTCTTTCGAGTGTAGGAGACTGAGGGGGGATCTTATAGAAGTGTATAAGATCATGAGAGGCATGGATAGGGTGAATGCACTCAGTCTTTTTCCCAGCGTTGGGGAATCGAAGACTAGAGCGCATCAGTTTAAGGTTAGAGGGGAAAGAACAAAAGGGAACCCGAGGGGCAACTTTATTACGCAGAGGGTGGTACGCATATGGAATGAGCTGCCAATGGAATGGTTGAGGTGGGTACATTAACAACATTGAAAACATTTGTACAAATATATGGATAGGCAAGGTGTAGAAGGATATGGGCAAAGTGCAAGGAAATGGGGTTAGCGTGGATGGACGTTTTGGTCGGCATGTACCAGTTTTGGCCGACGGGCCTGTCTCTGTGCTGAATGACTCTATGAATGGTGCTGAGCATTGTGCAATCAACATCAAACATCCAAACTCTGATCTTATGATGGAGGGGATGCCATTTATGAAGCAGCTGAAGATGATTGAGCCTACGATACTACCATGAGGATCACTTGTAAAGATGTCCTGGATCTGAGATGACTAGCCTCCAACAAGTACAGCCATCTTCCTGTATGCCAGGTATGGTCCACCCAGCAGAGAGTTTGCCCCCTGGTACTGATTGATTCCAGTTTTGCTCAGGGTGCTTGATGCCGTTGTGGCCTTGACTTCAAGGCCTGTCACTCTCTCCTGCTTCATCTCTGGAGTTCAGCTGTATTGTCCCTGTTTGAAACAAGGCTGTAATGCGGTCAGGCACTGAGTGGCCCTGGTGGAACCCGCATTGGGCATTGCTGAGCAGGGTGCTGCTTGATAACGTTGTTGCTGAAACCTTCCATCACTTTACTGGTGTTTGGGTGGAGGCTGATGGGGCAGTAATTGGCTGGGTTGGATTTGTCCTGCTGTTTTGTCCAGGACATCCCTAGGCAATTTTCCACATGGTTGGGTCGAGGACAGTGTTCTAGTTGCACTGGAACAGCTTGGCCAGGGAAACGTCTTCAGTATTATTGCTGGAATGTTGTCAGGGCCCCCAGGCTTTGCCGTAACTGGTGCCTTCTTTGATACCACCTGGAGTGAAACAAATCGGCTGAAGGTTGGTTTCTCTGTTGTTGGGGATCATTGGAGGGGGATGAGATGGATCATGCATGGGGCACTTTTGACTGAAGATTGTTGCAAATGCTTTAGCCTTACCATTTGCACTGGTGTGTTAGTCCCTTCCATTATTGAGGATGGGGATATTTATGGAGCCTTCTCCTCCAATGAGCTGTTTAATTGTCCAACACCATTCGCGACTGGATGTGTTAGGATTGCAGAGCTCAGATCTGATCTGTTGGTTTTGGGATCACTTAACTCTGTCTATCACTTGCTGCTTATTCTGTTTGGGATGCAAATTATTCTGTTTGCTATCTTTACCAGGTTGACATCTCATTTTTATGTATATCTTGGCATACTTTTCCTGCACTGTCCATTTAACAAGAAATGATCCCCTGGCTTGATGGTAATGGTTGAGTGGGGCATTGCTGGGCCATGAGATGGAAGATGGTGCTGGAGTACAACTGTAGTGCTGTTGATGACCACACGGGCGCCTCATGGATGCCCAGTCTTGAGTTGCTAGGTCTGTTTGACGTTTGTCTCCTTTAGCGCAGTGGTAGTGCCACACAACATGATGGATGACCTTCTCAGTGAGACTTCATCTCCAGGACTCCGGCGGTCGCTCTTACCAATACTGTCATGGACAGAAGTGAGCACAGCCAGCAGATTAGTAAAAAATGAGGTTAAGTATGTTTTTCCCTCTTACTGGTTCCCTCACCAACTGCCGCAATCCCACTCTGGCCCGGTTAGACTTGACCAGCTGCTGCCAAGCCACTCCTGGTGATGGACGTTGAAATTGCTGACCCAGAGTACATTCTCTGCCCTTGCCACCCCCTCAGTGCTTCTTCCAAATGTTTGTCAAGATGGAGGAGTACTAATTCCTCAGCCAAGGGAGGATGGAATGTTGTCATCTGCAGGAGGTTTCCTTGCTCATGTTTAACCTGAAGCCATGAGACTCCATGGGATCTGGAGTCAATGTTGAGGACTCCCAGGCATCTCCCTCCTGATTGTGGCACAGTGGTCCTGTCCCTATCCCTCCACTGGGAGGCCCAGGTTCGAGTCCCATCTGCTCCAGAGGTGAGTAATAACAATTTAAATAAGAATTTAAAAAAAAATTATATCCCTGCTGGGTCTGTCCTGCCAGTGGGATAGGACATATCCAAGAATGGTAGCCGTAGTGTTTGATGATGCTATGAGTACAACTATATCACGCTGTTTTTCACGAGTCTGTGAGACAGCTTTCCAAATTTTGGCACTAGCCCCCAGATGTTGGAAAGGAGGACTCTGCAGGGTCAACAAAGCTGTTTCTGCCATTGTCTTTTCCGGTTTGAAGGTCAATGCTGGGTGATCTGTCTGGTTTGGTTACTTTGATGAGACCTCTTAGCAATGAATAAAACTGAATGGCTTTCTCGGCCATTTTGGAGGGCAGTTGAGAGTCAACCACATTGTTGTGGGTCTGGAGTTACATATAGGCCAGACCAGGCGAGGATGCAGATTTCCTTCCTTTCTCTCCCTCACTCTTCTCTTCCTCCATTACTCTTTCTCCCTGTCTTCATCTCCCTATCTAACGCTCTCTCTGAGCCTCCCTCTGTCTGACTCCCCTCTCTCTGCCCCAACCCCTTCTCTTTCTGATTCCCACTGACCTCTGACCCGCCTCTCTCTGACCACGTCCTCTCAATGACCACCCCCTCTTTCTGACCACTTCACCTCACCCATTCCCTCTCTCTGCCTTACTATGGGAAGGCTGTAGATGCCAATGTTGAGCAATGAAGGCAATCATGCGAAATGCCTTCTTAACCACCCTATCTATGTGTGACACCAACTGCAAAGAATTATGTACCTGAACCCCGAGGTCTCTGTTCTACAATACTGCACTACCTTTAATTGTATAATTCTTGTCCTTGTTTGTCTTACCAAAATGCAATACCTCGCATTTATCCAAATTAAACTCCAACTACCACTCTTCAGTCCACTGACCTAATTGATCAAGATCTGTTTGTAATCTTACGTAACCTCCTTCACTGTCCACTATGTCACCAATTTTGGTATCATCTGCAAACTAACTAACTGTGCCTTCGACACTCTCGTCTAGATCATTTGTATAAACGTCAAACAAAAGTGGATCCAGCCTGTGAAACACTGCTGGTCAGAGGCCTCCAGTCTGAAAAAACAACATTTCACCATCATCCTGTCTACTGCTGTTTAGCCAATTTTGTAACCAATTGGCAAGTTGAGCCTGAATCCCACGTGATCTAACTTTACTGATGAGTCTACCATGTGGAACCTTGTGAAAGACTTTACTAAAGTCTAAGTAAACAACATCTACTGCTGTGGCCTCATCAACCTTCTTGTTACTTCCTCAAAAAACTCAATCAAGTTTGTGAGACATGATTTCCCACGCACAAAACCATGCTGACTATCCCTAATCATTCCTTGCCTCTCCAAATGCATATAAGTCCTGTCTATCAGAATCACTTCCAACAACTTAGCCACCACCGAAGTCAGACTCTCAGGTCTATAGTCCCAGGCTTCTCCTTAGATCCCTTCTTAAACAACAGCACAACATTAGACATTCTACAGTCATCTAATACCTCAATCGTTGTTATAGATGATACAAATATTTCTACAAGAAGTGCTGAAATTTCTTCCCTAACTTCCCACAACGTTCTGTGATACATTAGATCAGGTCCTGATGTTTTATCCACCTTTATGTTTTCTAAGACCTCCAACACTTCCTGTTCAGTAATGTGAGGAGTTTTCAAAACATCAGTATTTATTTCCCTCTGTTCTTTGGCCCCCGTTTCTTTCTCCACAGTAAAAACTGATGCAAAATATTCATTTAATATTGGTTCCTAATGGAGTCCTTTCTTCCACAGAATAAAAAGCCGCCAAAATTCTGTGCTGCAAGGGAACAGCGGCCATGTCATTGGCAAAGGGCGAAGAAATAGCAAAGAGCTTCTGGGAGGTCAGTCACACACATTCACTTGTCCTTCCCTCCATCTCGCGGCACAGCTCTCTCTCCCCTCCCTCAATCTCTCCCCCTTTGCTCTCTTTCCCTCCCTCTGTGTCTCCACCCCCATTCTCTTGTACTCCCATCTCACTCCCTTCCTCGCTTTCTATCCTCCCCTTTTCTCTCTTTCTCCTGCCTGACAATCTGTCGCCACCGTGGCTCGCTCTCTTTCTCATCAACTTGCTCTTATTCTCTCCCACTGTTCATGTTCTCTGCCCCTCGATCTCGTTCTCTTCCCCACGCTTTCACTCTTCTCTTCCCCCTCTGTCGCGTACTCTCCTCCCCCCCCCCCCCGTCGCGTTCTCTTCCCCCCCCGTCGCGTTCTCTTCCCCCCCCGTCGCGTTCTCTTCCACCCCCCGTCGCGTTCTCTTCCCCCCCCCGGTCGCGTTCTCTTTCCCCCCCCGTCGCGTTCTCTTTCCCCCCCCGTCGCGTTCTCTTTCCCCCCCCGTCGCGTTCTCTTTCCCCCCCCGTCGCGTTCTCTTTCCCCCCCCGTCGCGTTCTCTTTCCCCCCCCCGTCGCGTTCTCTTTCCCCCCCCGTCGCGTTCTCTTTCCCCCCCCGTCGCGTTCTCTTTCCCCCCCCGTCGCGTTCTCTTGCCCCCCCGTCGCGTTCTCTTCCCCCCCCCGTCGCGTTCTCTTCCCCCCCCCCCCGTCGCGTTCTCTTCCCCCCCCCCGTCGCGTTCTCTTCCCCCCCCCGTCGCGTTCTCTTTCCCCCCCCGTCGCGTTCTCTTTCCCCCCCCGTCGCGTTCTCTTTCCCCCCCCCGTCGCGTTCTCTTTCCCCCCCCGTCGCGTTCTCTTTCCCCCCCCGTCGCGTTCTCTTTCCCCCCCCGTCGCGTTCTCTTTCCCCCCCCGTCGCGTTCTCTTTCCCCCCCCGTCGCGTTCTCTTTCCCCCCCCGTCGCGTTCTCTTTCCCCCCCCGTCGCGTTCTCTTTCCCCCCCGTCGCGTTCTCTTCCCCCCCCGTCGCGTTCTCTTCCCCCCCCGTCGCGTTCTCTTCCCCCCCCCCGTCGCGTTCTCTTGCCCCCCCGTCGCGTTCTCTTCCCCCCCCCCCGTCGCGTTCTCTTCCACCCCCCGTCGCGTTCTCTTCCCCCCCCCCCCGTCGCGTTCTCTTCCCCCCCCCCCCGTCGCGTTCTCTTCCCCCCCCGTCGCGTTCTCTTCCCCCCCCGTCGCGTTCTCTTCCCCCCCCGTCGCGTTCTCTTCCCCCCCCGTCGCGTTCTCTTCCCCCCCCGTCGCGTTCTCTTCCCCCCCCGTCGCGTTCTCTTCCCCCCCCCCGTCGCGTTCTCTTCCCCCCCCCGTCGCGTTCTCTTCCCCCCCCCCGTCGCGTTCTCTTCCACCCCCCGTCGCGTTCTCTTCCCCCCCCCCCGTCGCGTTCTCTTCCCCCCCCCCCCGTCGCGTTCTCTTACCCCCCCCCGTCGCGTTCTCTTCCCCCCCCCGTCGCGTTCTCTTCCCCCCCCCGTCGCGTTCTCTTCCACCCCCCGTCGCGTTTTCTTCCCCCCCCGTCGCGTTCTCTTCCCCCTCCCCCCCCCCCCGTCGCGTTCTCTTCCCCCTCCCCCCCCCCCCCGTCGCGTTCTCTTCCCCCCCCCCCCCGTCGCGTTCTCTTCCCCCCCCCGTCGCGTTCTCTTCCCCCCCCCATCGCGTTCTCTTCCCCCCACCCCGTCGCGTTCTCTTCCCCCCCCGTCGCGTTCTCTTCCCCCCCCCGTCGCGTTCTCTTCCCCCCCCCGTCGCGTTCTCTTCCCCCCCCCCGTCGCGTTCTCTTCCACCCCCCGTCGCGTTCTCTTCCACCCCCCGTCGCGTTCTCTTCCCCCTCCCCCCCCCCGTCGGGTTCTTTTCCCCCCCCGTCGCGTTCTCTTCCCCCCCCGTCGCGTTCTCTTCCCCCCCCCGTCGCGTTCTCTTTCCCCCCCCCCGTCGCGTTCTCTTCCCCCCCCCGTCGCGTTCTCTTCCCCCCCCCGTCGCGTTCTCTTCCCCCCCCCGTCGCGTTCTCTTCCCCCCCCCCCCGTCGCGTTCTCTTCCCCCCCCCCCCGTCGCGTTCTCTTCCCCCCCCCCCCGTCGCGTTCTCTTTCCCCCCCCGTCGCGTTCTCTTCCCCCCCCCGTCGCGTTCTCTTCCCCCCCCCCCCGTCGCGTTCTCTTTCCCCCCCGTCGCGTTCTCTTTCCCCCCCCGTCGCGTTCTCTCCCCCCCCCCCGTCGCGTTCTCTTCCCGCCCCCCCCCCCGTCGCGTTCTCTTCCACCCCCCGTCGCGTTCTCTTCCCCCCCCGTCGCGTTCTCTCCCCCCCCCCCCCCCGTCACGTTCTCTTCCCCCCCCCGTCACGTTCTCTTCCCCCCCCCGTCACGTTCTCTTCCCCCCCCCGTCACGTTCTCTTCCCCCCCCCGTCACGTTCTCTCCCCCCCCCCCGTCGCGTTCTCTTCCCCCCCCGTCGCGTTCTCTCCCCCCCCCCCCCCGTCACGTTCTCTTCCCCCCCCGTCGCGTTCTCTTCCCCCCCCGTCGCGTTCTCTCCCCCCCCCCCGTCGCGTTCTCTTCCCCCCCCGTCGCGTTCTCTTCCCCCCCCCGTCGCGTTCTCTTCCCCCCCCCGTCGCGTTCTCTCCCCCCCCCCTCCCCCCCCCGTCGCGTTCTCTTTCCCCCCCCGCCGCGTTCTCTTCCCCCCCCCCGTCGCGTTCTCTTCCCCCCCCCCGTCGCGTTCTCTTCCCCCCCCCGTCGCGTTCTCTTCCCCCCCCCGTCGCGTTCTCTTTCCCCCCCCGTTGCGTTCTCTTTCCCCCCCCCGTCGCGTTCTCTTCCCCCCCCCCGTCGCGTTCTCTTTCCCCCCGTCGCGTTCTCTTCCCCCCCCGTCGCGTTCTCTTCCCCCCCCCCGTCGCGTTCTCTTCCCCCCCCCCCGTCGCGTTCTCTCCCCCCCCCGTCGCGTTCTCTCCCCCCCCCCCGTCGCGTTCTCTTCCCCCCCCGTCGCGTTCTCTTCCCCCCCCGTCGCGTTCTCTTTCCCCCCCCCCGTCGCGTTCTCTTTCCCCCCGTCGCGTTCTCTTCCCCCCCCGTCGCGTTCTCTTCCCCCCCCGTCGCGTTCTCTTCCCCCCCCGTCGCGTTCTCTTTCCCCCCCCGTCGCGTTCTCTTCCCCCCCCGTCGCGTTCTCTTTCCCCCCCGTCGCGTTCTCTTTCCCCCCGTCGCGTTCTCTTTCCCCCCGTCGCGTTCTCTTTCCCCCCGTCGCGTTCTCTTTCCCCCCGTCGCGTTCTCTTTCCCCCCGTCGCGTTCTCTTCCCCCCCCCCCGTCGCGTTCTCTTTCCCCCCGTCGCGTTCTCTTTCCCCCCGTCGCGTTCTCTTCCCCCCCCGTCGCGTTCTCTTCCCCCCCCGTCGCGTTCTCTTCCCCCCCCGTCGCGTTCTCTTTCCCCCCGTCGCGTTCTCTTCCCCCCCCGTCGCGTTCTCTTCCCCCCCCGTCGCGTTCTCTTCCCCCCCCGTCGCGTTCTCTTCCCCCCCCGTCGCGTTCTCTTCCCCCCCCGTCGCGTTCTCTTCCCCCCCCGTCGCGTTCTCTTCCCCCCCCGTCGCGTTCTCTTCCCCCCCCGTCGCGTTCTCTTCCCCCCCCGTCGCGTTCTCTTCCCCCCCCGTCGCGTTCTCTTTCCCCCCGTCGCGTTCTCTTCCCCCCCCGTCGCGTTCTCTTCCCCCCCCGTCGCGTTCTCTTCCCCCCCCCGTCGCGTTCTCTTCCCCCCCGTCGCGTTCTCTTTCCCCCCGTCGCGTTCTCTTTCCCCCCGTCGCGTTCTCTTTCCCCCCGTCGCGATCTCTTCCCCCCCCCGTCGCGTTCTCTTCCCCCCCCCGTCGCGTTCTCTTCCCCCCCCGTCGCGTTCTCTTCCCCCCCCCCGTCGCGTTCTCTTCCCCCCCCGTCGCGTTCTCTTCCCCCCCCGTCGCGTTCTCTTCCCCCCCCGTCGCGTTCTCTTCCACCCCCCGTCGCGTTCTCTTCCCCCTCCCCCCCCCCCGTCGCGTTCTCTTCCCCCTCCCCCCCCCCCCGTCGCGTTCTCTTCCCCCCCCCGTCGCGTTCTCTTCCCCCCCCCCGTCGCGTTCTCTTCCCCCCCCGTCGCGTTCTCTTCCCCCCCCGTCGCGTTCTCTTCCCCCCCCGTCGCGTTCTCTTCCACCCCCCGTCGCGTTCTCTTCCCCCTCCCCCCCCCCCCCGTCGCGTTCTCTTCCCCCCCCCCCCCCCGTCGCGTTCTCTTTCCCCCCCCCGTCGCGTTCTCTTCCCTCCCCCGTCGCGTTCTCTTCCCCCCCCTTCGCGTTCTCTTCCCCCCCCGTCGCGTTCTCTTCCACCCCCCGTCGCGTTCTCTTCCACCCCCCGTCGCGTTCTCTTCCCCCCCCCGTCGCGTTCTCTTCCCCCCCCATCGCGTTCTCTTCCCCCCCCGTCGCGTTCTCTTCCCCCCCGTCGCGTTCTCTTCCCCCCCCCCGTCGCGTTCTCTGCCCCCCCCGTCGCGTTCTCTTCCCCCCCCCGTCGCGTTCTCTTCCCCCCCCGTCACGTTCTCTTCCCCCCCCGTCGCGTTCTCTTCCCCCCCCCCCGTCGCGTTCTCTTCCCCCCCCCGTCACGTTCTCTTCCCCCCCCCCCCCGTCGCGTTCTCTTCCACCCCCCGTCGCGTTCTCTTCCCCCCCCCCCCCCCGTCGCGTTCTCTTCTCCCCCCCCGTCGCGTTCTCTTCCCCCCCCCCCCCCGTCGCGTTCTCTTCTCCCCCCCCGTCGCGTTCTCTTCCCCCACCCGTCGCGTTCTCTTCTCCCCCCCCGTCGCGTTCTCTTCTCCCCCCCCGTCGCGTTCTCTTCTCCCCCCCCGTCGCGTTCTCTTCCCCCCCCCGTCGCGTTCTCTTCCCCCCCCCGTCGCGTTCTCTTCCCCCCCCCGTCGCGTTCTCTTCCCCCCCCCGTCGCGTTCTCTTCCACCCCCCGTCGCGTTCTCTTCCACCCCCCGTCGCGTTCTCTTCCCCCCCCGTCGCGTTCTCTTCCCCCTCCCCCCCCCGTCGCGTTCTCTTCCCACCCCCCCCCGTCGCGTTCTCTTCCCCCCCGTCGCGTTCTCTTCCCCCCCCGTCGCGTTCTCTTCCCCCCCCGTCGCGTTCTCTTCCCCCCCCCGTCGCGTTCTCTTCCCCCCCCCCCGTCGCGTTCTCTTCCCCCCCCCCGTCGCGTTCTCTTCCCCCCCCCCGTCGCGTTCTCTTCCCCCCCCCGTCGCGTTCTCTTCCACCCCCCGTCGCGTTCTCTTCCCCCCCCCCGTCGCGTTCTCTTCCCCCCCGTCGCGTTCTCTTCCCCCCCCGTCGCGTTCTCTTCCCCCCCCGTCGCGTTCTCTTCCCCCCCCGTCGCGTTCTCTTCCCCCCCCCCGTCGCGTTCTCTTCCCCCCCCCCCCCGTCGCGTTCTCTTCCCCCCCCCCCCCGTCGCGTTCTCTTTCCCCCCCCGTCGCGTTCTCTTTCCCCCCCCGTCGCGTTCTCTTTCCCCCCCCGTCGCGTTCTCTTTCCCCCCCCGTCGCGTTCTCTTTCCCCCCCGTCGCGTTCTCTTTCCCCCCCCGTCGCGTTCTCTTTCCCCCCCCCGTCGCGTTCTCTTTCCCCCCCCGTCGCGTTCTCTTTCCCCCCCGTCGCGTTCTCTTTCCCCCCCCGTCGCGTTCTCTTCCCCCCCCCCGTCGCGTTCTCTTCCCCCCCCGTCACGTTCTCTTCCCCCCCCGTCGCGTTCTCTTCCCCCCCCGTCGCGTTCTCTTCCACCCCCCGTCGCGTTCTCTTCCCCCTCCCCCCCCCCCGTCGCGTTCTCTTCCCCCCCCCCCCGTCGCGTTCTCTTTCCCCCCCCGTCGCGTTCTCTTCCCCCCCCGTCGCGTTCTCTTCCCCCCCCCGTCGCGTTCTCTTCCCCCCCCCGTCGCGTTCTCTTCCCCCCCCCATCGCGTTCTCTTCCCCCCCCGTCGCGTTCTCTTCCACCCCCCGTCGCGTTCTCTTCCCCCCCCCGTCGCGTTCTCTTCCCCCCCCGTCGCGTTCTCTTCCCCCCCCCCGTCGCGTTCTCTTCCCCCCCCGTCACGTTCTCTTCCCCCCCCGTCGCGTTCTCTTCCCCCCCCCCGTCGCGTTCTCTTCCCCCCCCCGTCACGTTCTCTTCCCCCCCCCCCGTCGCGTTCTCTTCCACCCCCCGTCGCGTTCTCTTTCCCCCCCCCCGTCGCGTTCTCTTCTCCCCCCCCGTCGCGTTCTCTTCCCCCCCCCGTCGCGTTCTCTTCTCCCCCCCCGTCGCGTTCTCTTCCCCCCCCCCGTCGCGTTCTCTTCCCCCCCCCGTCGCGTTCTCTTCCCCCCCCCGTCGCGTTCTCTTCCACCCCCCGTCGCGTTCTCTTCCACCCCCCGTCGCGTTCTCTTCCCCCCCCCGTCGCGTTCTCTTCCCCCTCCCCCCCCCCCGTCGCGTTCTCTTCCCACCCCCCCCCGTCGCGTTCTCTTCCCACCCCCCCCCGTTCTCTTCCCCCCCCGTCGCGTTCTCTTCCCCCCCCGTCGCGTTCTCTTCCCCCCCCCGTCGCGTTCTCTTCCCCCCCCCCGTCGCGTTCTCTTCCCCCCCCCCGTCGCGTTCTCTTCCCCCCCCCCGTCGCGTTCTCTTCCACCCCCCGTCGCGTTCTCTTCCCCCTCCCCCCCCCGTCGCGTTCTCTTCCCCCTCCCCCCCCCCCGTCGCGTTCTCTTCCCCCCCCGTCGCGTTCTCTTCCCCCCCCGTCGCGTTCTCTTCCCCCCCCGTCGCGTTCTCTTCCCCCCCCGTTGCGTTCTCTTCCCCCCCCCGTCGCGTTCTCTTTCCCCCCCCCGTCGCGTTCTCTTCCCCCCCCCGTCGCGTTCTCTTCCCCCCCCCCGTCGCGTTCTCTTTCCCCCCCCGTCGCGTTCTCTTCCCCCCCCCCGTCGCGTTCTCTTTCCCCCCCCGTCGCGTTCTCTTTCCCCCCCCGTCGCGTTCTCTTTCCCCCTCCGTCGCGTTCTCTTTCCCCCCCGTCGCGTTCTCTTTCCCCCCCCGTCGCGTTCTCTTTCCCCCCCCGTCGCGTTCTCTTTCCCCCCCCCCGTCGCGTTCTCTTTCCCCCCCGTCGCGATCTCTTTCCCCCCCCGTCGCGATCTCTTTCCCCCCCCCGTCGCGTTCTCTTTCCCCCCCCGTCGCGTTCTCTTTCCCCCCCCGTCGCGTTCTCTTTCCCCCCCCGTCGCGTTCTCTTTCCCCCCCCGTCGCGTTCTCTTTCCCCCCCCGTCGCGTTCTCTTTCCCCCCCCGTCGCGTTCTCTTTCCCCCCCCGTCGCGTTCTCTTTCCCCCCCCGTCGCGTTCTCTTTCCCCCCCCGTCGCGTTCTCATTCCCCCCCCCGTCGCGTTCTCATTCCCCCCCCCGTCGCGTTCTCTTCCCCCCCCCCCCGCCGCGTTCTCTTCCCCCCCCCCCGCTGCGTTCTCCTCCCCCCCCGTCGCGTTCTCCTCCCCCCCCCCCCCCGTCGCGTTCTCTTCCCCCCCCCCGTTGCGTTCTCTTCCCCCCCCGTCGCGTTCTCCTCCCCCCCCCCGTCGCGTTCTCTTCCCCCCCCCGTCGCGTTCTCTTCCCCCCCCCCCCGTCGCGTTCTCTTCCCCCCCCCCCGTCGCGTTCTCTTCCCCCCCCCCGTCGCGTTCTCTTCCCCCCCCCCGTCGCGTTCTCTTCCCCCCCGTCGCGTTCTCTTCCCCCCCGTCGCGTTCTCTTCCCCCCTGTCGCGTTCTCTTCCCCCCTGTCGCGTTCTCTTCCCCCCTGTCGCGTTCTCCTCCCCCCCGTCGCGTTCTCCTCCCCCCATCGCGTTCTCCTCCCCCCTGTCGCGTTCTCCTCCCCCCTGTCGCGTTCTCCTCCCCCCTGTCGCGTTCTCCTCCCCCCTGTCGCGTTCTCCTCCCCCGCGTCGCGTTCTCCTCCCCCCTGTCGCGTTCTCCTCCCCCCTGTCGCGTTCTCCTCCCCCCTGTCGCGTTCTCCTCCCCCCTGTCGCGTTCTCCTCCCCCCTGTCGCGTTCTCCTCCCCCGCGTCGCGTTCTCCTCCGCCCCGTCGCGTTCTCCTCCCCCCCGTCGCGTTCTCCCCCCCCCCCCCCCCCCGTCGCGTTCTCCTCCCCCCCCCCCGTCGCGTTCTCTTCCCCACCCCGTCACGTTCTCTCCCCACCCGTTGCGTTAGAACATAGAACAATACAGCACAGAACAGGCCCTTCGGCCCACGATGTTGTGCCGAACATTTGTCCTAGCTTAAGCACCCATCCATGTACCTATCCAATTGCCGCTTAAAGGTCACCAAAGATTCTGACTCTACCACTCCCACAGGCAGTGCATTCCATGCCCCCACCACTCTCTGGGTAAAGAACCCACCCCTGACATCTCCCCTATACCTCCCACCCTTCACCTTAAATTTATGTCCCCTTGTAACACACTGTTGCACCCGGGGAAAAAGTTTTTGACTGTCTACTCTATATATTCCGCTGATCATCTTATAAACCTCTATCAAGTTACCCCTCAGCCTTCACCGCTCCAACGAGAAAAGGCCTAGTACTCTCAACCTATCCTCGTACGACCTATTCTCCATTCCAGGCAACATCCTGGTAAATCTTCTCTGCACCCTCTCCAAAGCTTCCACATCTTTCCTAAAGTGAGGCGACCAGAACTGCACGCAGTACTCCAAATGTGGCCTAACCAAGGTCCTGTACAGCTGCAACATCACCTCACGACTCTTGAATTCAATCCCTCTGCTAATGAACGCTAATACACCATAGGCCTTCTTACAAGTTCTATCCACCTGAGTGGCAACTTTCAAAGATCTATGAACATAGACCCCAAGATCCCTCTGTTCCTCCACCTCACTAAGAACCCTACCGTTAACCCTGTATTCCGCATTCTTATTTGTCCTTCCAAAATGGACAACCTCACACTTGACAGGGTTGAACTCCATCTGCCACTCCTCAGCCCAGCTCTGCATCATATCTAAGTCCCTTTGCAGCCGACAACAGCCCTCCTCTCTATCCACAACTTCTCCTTGCATTCTCTCTGCCGGCTCACCATGCATACCCTTCCCCCATGTCTCGCACGCCCTCTTTCCCCCATATGCCTCACATGTCCTCTCCCCCCTCGTCTCGCACTCCCTCCCTCGCTCCCTCCCTCCCTCGCCTATCACGGCCTCTCTCCCTCACCTCGCACTCCCACTCTCTCTCGCCTATCGCACCCTCTCTCCCTCACCTTGCACTCCCTCTCTCCCTCGCCTATCGTGCCCTCTCTCTCCCTCACCTCGCACTCCCTCTCTCCCTCACCTCTCACTCCATCTCTCCCTTGTCTATTATGCCCTCTCTCTCTCTCTCTCTCACCTTGCACTCCCTCTTTCCCTTGCTTCACGGGCCCTCTCCCCCTCACCTTGCGTGCCCTCCGTCTCCTGTCTCGCTCGCCCTCCCACACTTTCTGCTCCTTCATTGTGCTCCTCTCCCTTCCTCAAACCCCACACCTCCATCATCTGCTCTCCTTTCCCCTGCCGGTATTACCCCCCTCCCCAATATCCCTGTGCACACTGCCCTCTCCCACTGCAGTCACAGAATTCTCACCCCCCCCCCCCCCCCCCCACATTAACCGGAGCCCTGTCTTGCAGCTCTGTGTCTGCCCCCTCTCCATTTTGGCACTGTGTTGTCCCTGCCCCCAGCAGCTGCCCCCTCGGAGGGCAAGGGGTGGGGGGAGGGTATTGGTTCTGTGCACTGTAGTGTGGTTTGTGATGTTCAGTCTCTCTTTGTCTTTCCCCTCACCCGGTGCCAGTAGCCGGGACAGTACAGGACGACGGTCAGACGTTTTGACGATGGGCACCAACTCTGCAATGAGCTGCTCAGCTGCTTCCAGGAGCGTGCACAGATCGAGAAGCAGTATGCCCAGAAGCTGGCTAGCTGGTCCAAGAAGTGGAAGAATGTGGTGGAGAAGGGTAAGAGAGCCCCGCAGGGTGATGGTCAGGGTAAGAGGGGACAGTAGGTGATGGTCGGGGTAAGAGGGGACAGCAGGGTGATGGTCGGGGTAAGAGGGGACAGTAGGTGATGGTCGGGGTAAGAGGGGACAGCAGGGTGATGGTCGGGGTAAGAGGGGACAGTAGGGTGATGGTCGGGGTAAGAGGGGACAGTAGGTGATGGTCGGGGTAAGAGGGGACAGTAGGTGATGGTCGGGGTAAGAGGGGACAGCAGGGTGATGGTCGGGGTAAGAGGGGACAGTAGGTGATGGTCGGGGTAAGAGGGGACAGCAGGGTGATGGTCGGGGTAAGAGGGGACAGTAGGGTGATGGTCGGGGTAAGAGGGGACAGTAGGTGATGGTCGGGGTAAGAGGGGACAGTAGGTGATGGTCGGGGTAAGAGGGGACAGCAGGGTGATGGTCGGGGTAAGAGGGGACAGTAGGTGATGGTCGGGGTAAGAGGGGACAGCAGGTGATGGTCGCGGTAAGAGGGGACAGTAGGTGATGGTCAGGGTAAGAGGGGACAGTAGGTGATGGTCGGGGTAAGAGGGGACAGTAGGTGATGGTCGGGGTAAGAGGGGACAGCAGGGTGATGGTCAGAGTAAGAGGGGACAGTAGGTGATGGTCGGGGTAAGAGGGGACAGTAGGTGATGGTCAGGGTAAGAGGGGACAGTAGGGTGATGGTCGGGGTAAGAGGGGACAGTAGGTGATGGTCAGGGTAAGAGGGGACAGCAGGTGATGGTCGGGGTAAGAGGGGACAGCAGGGTGATGGTCGGGGTAAGAGGGGACAGTAGGGTGATGGTCGGGGTAAGAGGGGTCAGCAGGTGATGGTCGGGGTAAGAGGGTACAGTAGGGTGATGGTCGGGGTAAGAGGGGACAGTAGGGTGATGGTCGGGGTAAGAGGGGTCAGCAGGTGATGGTCGGGGTAAGAGGGGACAGTAGGTGATGGTCGGGGTAAGAGGGGACAGCAGGTGATAGTCGGGGTAAGAGGGGACAGTAGGTGATGGTCGGGGTAAGAGGGGACAGTAGGTGATGGTCGGGGTAAGAGGGGACAGCAGGTGATAGTCGGGGTAAGAGGGGACAGTAGGTGATGGTCGCGGTAAGAGGGGACAGCAGGGTGATGGTCGGGGTAAGAGGGGACAGTAGGTGATGGTCGGGGTAAGAGGGGACAGCAGGGTGATGGTCGGGGTAAGAGGGGACAGTAGGTGATGGTCGGGGTAAGAGGGGACAGTAGGGTGATGGTCGGGGTAAGAGGGTACAGCAGGTGATGGTCGGGATAAGAGGGGACAGTAGGTGATGGTCGGGGTAAGAGGGGACAGCAGGTGATGGTCGGGGTAAGAGGGGACAGCAGGTGATGGTCGGGGTAAAAAGGGGACAGCAGGGTGATGGTCGGGGTAAGAGGGGACAGCAGGTGATGGTCGGGGTAAGAGGGGACAGCAGGTGATGGTCGCGGTAAGAGGGGACAGCAGGGTGATGGTCGGGGTAAGAGGGGACAGCAGGTGATGGTCGGGGTAAGAGGGGACAGCAGGGTAATGGTCGGGGTAAGAGGGGACAGCAGGTGATGGTCGGGGTAAGAGGGGACAGCAGGTGATGGTCGGGGTAAGAGGGGACAGCAGGTGATGGTCAGGGTAAGAGGGGACAGCAGGGTGATGGTCGGGGTAAGAGGGGACAGTAGGTGATGGTGGGGTAAGAGGGGACAGTAGGTGATGGTGGGGGTAAGAGGGGACAGCAGGTGATGGTCGGGGTAAGAGGGGACAGTAGGTGATGGTCGGGGTAAGAGGGGACAGTAGGTGATGGTCGGGGTAAGAGGGGACAGTAGGTGATGGTCGGGGTAAGAGGGGACAGCAGGTGATGGTCGGGGTAAGAGGGGACAGCAGGTGATGGTCAGGGTACGAGGGGACAGTAGGTGATGGTCGGGGTAAGAGGGGACAGTAGGTGATGGTCGGGGTAAGAGGGGACAGCAGGGTGATGGTCGGGGTAAGAGGGGACAGTAGGTGATGGTCGGGGTAAGAGGGGACAGCAGGTGATGGTCGGGGTAAGAGGGGACAGCAGGGTGATGGTCGGGGTAAGAGGGGACAGTAGGTGATGGTCGGGGTAAGAGGGGACAGCAGGGTGATGGTCGGGGTAAGAGGGGACAGTAGGTGATGGTCGGGGTAAGAGGGGACAGCAGGTGATGGTCGGGGTAAGAGGGGACAGCAGGTGATGGTCGGGGTAAGAGGGGACAGCAGGTGATGGTCGGGGTAAGAGGGGACAGTAGGTGATGGTCGGGGTAAGAGGGGACAGTAGGTGATGGTCGGGGTAAGAGGGGACAGCAGGTGATGGTCGGGGTAAGAGGGGACAGTAGGTGATGGTCGGGGTAAGAGGGGACAGTAGGTGATGGTCGGGGTAAGAGGGGACAGCAGGTGATGGTCGGGGTAAGAGGGGACAGTAGGTGATGGTCGGGGTAAGAGGGGACAGCAGGGTGATGGTCGGGGTAAGAGGGGACAGTAGGTGATGGTCGGGGTAAGAGGGGACAGCAGGGTGATGGTCGGGGTAAGAGGGGACAGTAGGTGATGGTCGGGGTAAGAGGGGACAGCAGGGTGATGGTCGGGGTAAGAGGGGACAGTAGGTGATGGTCGGGGTAAGAGGGGACAGTAGGTGATGGTCGGGGTAAGAGGGGACAGTAGGTGATGGTCGGGGTAAGAGGGGACAGCAGGTGATGGTCGGGGTAAGAGGGGACAGCAGGGTGATGGTCGGGGTAAGAGGGGACAGTAGGTGATGGTCGGGGTAAGAGGGGACAGTAGGTGATGGTCGGGGTAAGAGTGGACAGTAGGTGATGGTCGGGGTAAGAGGGGACAGTAGGTGATGGTCGGGGTAAGAGGGGACAGTAGGTGATGGTCGGGGTAAGAGGGGACAGCAGGGTGATGGTCGGGGTAAGAGGGGACAGTAGGTGATGGTCGGGGTAAGAGGGGACAGTAGGTGATGGTCGGGGTAAGAGGGGACAGTAGGTGATGGTCGGGGTAAGAGGGGACAGCAGGTGATGGTCGGGGTAAGAGGGGACAGCAGGTGATGGTCGGGGTAAGAGGGGACAGTAGGTGATGGTCGGGGTAAGAGGGGACAGTAGGTGATGGTCGGGGTAAGAGGGGACAGTAGGTGATGGTCGGGGTAAGAGGGGACAGTAGGTGATGGTCGGGGTAAGAGGGGACAGCAGGTGATGGTCGGGGTAAGAGGGGACAGTAGGTGATGGTCGGGGTAAGAGTGGACAGTAGGTGATGGTCGGGGTAAGAGGGGACAGTAGGTGATGGTCGGGGTAAGAGGGGACAGCAGGGTGATGGTCGGGGTAAGAGGGGACAGTAGGTGATGGTCGGGGTAAGAGGGGACAGCAGGTGATGGTCGCGGTAAGAGGGGACAGCAGGTGATGGTCGGGGTAAGAGGGGACAGCAGGGAGATGGTCGGGGTAAGAGGGGACAGTAGGTGATGGTCGGGGTAAGAGTGGACAGTAGGTGATGGTCGGGGTAAGAGGGGACAGCAGGTGATGGTCGGGGTAAGAGGGGACAGTAGGTGATGGTCGGGGTAAGAGGGGACAGCAGGGAGATGGTCGGGGTAAGAGGGGACAGTAGGTGATGGTCGGGGTAAGAGGGGACAGCAGGGTGATGGTCGGGGTAAGAGGGGACAGTAGGGAGATGGTCGGGGTAAGAGGGGACAGTAGGTGATGGTCGGGGTAAGAGGGGACAGTAGGTGATGGTCGGGGTAAGAGGGGACAGCAGGGAGATGGTCGGGGTAAGAGGGGACAGTAGGTGATGGTCGGGGTAAGAGGGGACAGCAGGGAGATGGTCGGGGTAAGAGGGGACAGTAGGTGATGGTCGGGGTAAGAGGGGACAGTAGGTGATGGTCGGGGTAAGAGGGGACAGCAGGGAGATGGTCGGGGTAAGAGGGGACAGTAGGTGATGGTCGGGGTAAGAGGGGACAGTAGGTGATGGTCGGGGTAAGAGGGGACAGCAGGGAGATGGTCGGGGTAAGAGGGGACAGTAGGTGATGGTCGGGGTAAGAGGGGACAGCAGCTGATGGTCGGGGTAAGAGGGGACAGCAGGTGATGGTCGGGGTAAGAGGGGACAGAAGGTGATGGTCGGGGTAAGAGGGGACAGCAGGGTGATGGTCGGGGTAAGAGGGGACAGTAGGTGATGGTCGGGGTAAGAGGGGACAGTAGGGAGATGGTCGGGGTAAGAGGGGACAGTAGGTGATGGTCGGGGTAAGAGGGGACAGCAGGGTGATGGTCGGGGTAAGAGGGGACAGTAGGTGATGGTCGGGGTAAGAGGGGACAGCAGGGAGATGGTCGGGGTAAGAGGGGACAGCAGGTGATGGTCGGGGTAAGAGGGGACAGCAGGGAGATGGTCGGGGTAAGAGGGGACAGTAGGTGATGGTCGGGGTAAGAGGGTACAGCAGGTGATGGTCAGGGTACGAGGGGACAGTAGGTGATGGTCGGGGTAAGAGGGGACAGTAGGTGATGGTCGGGGTAAGAGGGGACAGTAGGTGATGGTCGGGGTAAGAGGGGACAGTAGGTGATGGTCGGGGTAAGAGGGGACAGCAGGGTGATGGTCGGGGTAAGAGGGGACAGTAGGTGATGGTCAGGGTACGAGGGGACAGTAGGTGATGGTCGGGGTAAGAGGGGACAGTAGGTGATGGTCAGGGTAAGAGGGGACAGCAGGGAGATGGTCGGGGTAAGAGGGGACAGTAGGTGATGGTCGGGGTAAGAGGGGACAGCAGGGAGATGGTCGGGGTAAGAGGGGACAGTAGGTGATGGTCGGGGTAAGAGGGGACAGCAGGGAGATGGTCGGGGTAAGAGGGGACAGTAGGTGATGGTCGGGGTAAGAGGGGACAGTAGGTGATGGTCGGGGTAAGAGGGGACAGTAGGTGATGGTCGGGGTAAGAGGGGACAGTAGGTGATGGTCGGGGTAAGAGGGGACAGTAGGTGATGGTCGGGGTAAGAGGGGACAGCAGGTGATGGTCGGGGTAAGAGGGGACAGTAGGTGATGGTCGGGGTAAGAGGGGACAGTAGGTGATGGTCGGGGTAAGAGGGGACAGCAGGTGATGGTCGGGGTAAGAGGGGACAGTAGGTGATGGTCGGGGTAAGAGGGGACAGCAGGTGATGGTCGGGGTAAGAGGGGACAGTAGGTGATGGTCGGGGTAAGAGGGGACAGTAGGTGATGGTCGGGGTAAGAGGGGACAGCAGGTGATGGTCGGGGTAAGAGGGGACAGTAGGTGATGGTCGGGGTAAGAGGGGACAGTAGGTGATGGTCGGGGTAAGAGGGGACAGCAGGTGATGGTCGGGGTAAGAGGGGACAGCAGGTGATGGTCGGGGTAAGAGGGGACAGTAGGTGATGGTCGGGGTAAGAGGGGACAGTAGGGTGATGGTCGGGGTAAGAGGGGACAGTAGGGTGATGGTCGGGGTAAGAGGGGACAGTAGGTGATGGTCGGGGTAAGAGGGGACAGCAGGGAGATGGTCGGGGTAAGAGGGGACAGTAGGTGATGGTCAGGGTACGAGGGGACAGTAGGTGATGGTCGGGGTAAGAGGGGACAGTAGGTGATGGTCGGGGTAAGAGGGGACAGCAGGGAGATGATCGGGGTAAGAGGGGACAGTAGGTGATGGTCAGGGTACGAGGGGACAGTAGGTGATGGTCGGGGTAAGAGGGGACAGTAGGTGATGGTCAGGGTAAGAGGGGACAGCAGGGAGATGGTCGGGGTAAGAGGGGACAGTAGGTGATGGTCGGGGTAAGAGGGGACAGCAGGGTGATGGTCGGGGTAAGAGGGGACAGTAGGTGATGGTCAGGGTACGAGGGGACAGTAGGTGATGGTCGGGGTAAGAGGGGACAGCAGGGAGATGGTCGGGGTAAGAGGGGACAGTAGGTGATGGTCGGGGTAAGAGGGGACAGCAGGGAGATGGTCGGGGTAAGAGGGGACAGTAGGTGATGGTCAGGGTACGAGGGGACAGTAGGTGATGGTCGGGGTAAGAGGGGACAGTAGGTGATGGTCGGGGTAAGAGGGGACAGCAGGGAGATGGTCGGGGTAAGAGGGGACAGCAGGTGATGGTCGGGGTAAGAGGGGACAGCAGGTGATGGTCGGGGTAAGAGGGGACAGTAGGTGATGGTCGGGGTAAGAGGGGACAGTAGGTGATGGTCGGGGTAAGGGGGGACAGTAGGTGATGGTCGGGGTAAGAGGGGACAGTAGGTGATGGTCGGGGTAAGAGGGGACAGTAGGTGATGGTCGGGGTAAGAGGGGACAGCAGGGTGATGGTCGGGGTAAGAGGGGACAGCAGGTGATGGTCGGGGTAAGAGGGGACAGCAGGGTGATGGTCGGGGTAAGAGGGGACAGTAGGTGATGGTCGGGGTAAGAGGGGACAGCAGGTGATGGTCGGGGTAAGAGGGGACAGTAGGTGATGGTCAGGGTAAGAGGGGACAGTAGGTGATGGTCGGGGTAAGAGGGGACAGTAGGTGATGGTCGGGGTAAGAGGGGACAGCAGGTGATGGTCGGGGTAAGAGGGGACAGTAGGTGATGGTCGGGGTAAGAGGGGACAGTAGGTGATGGTCGGGGTAAGAGGGGACAGTAGGTGATGGTCAGGGTAAGAGGGGACAGTAGGTGATGGTCGGGGTAAGAGGGGACAGTAGGTGATGGTTGGGGTAAGAGGGGACAGCAGGTGATGGTCGGGGTAAGAGGGGACAGTAGGGAGATGGTCGGGGTAAGAGGGGACAGTAGGGAGATGGTCGGGGTAAGAGGGGACAGTAGGTGATGGTCGGGGTAAGAGGGGACAGCAGGGTGATGGTCGGGGTAAGAGGGGACAGTAGGTGATGGTCGGGGTAAGAGGGGACAGTAGGTGATGGTCGGGGTAAGAGGGGACAGCAGGGAGATGGTCGGGGTAAGAGGGGACAGCAGGGTGATGGTCGGGGTAAGAGGGGACAGCAGGTGATGGTCGGGGTATGAGGGGACAGTAGGTGATGGTCGGGGTAAGAGGGGACAGTAGGTGATGGTCGGGGTAAGAGGGGACAGTAGGTGATGGTTGGGGTAAGAGGGGACAGCAGGTGATGGTCGGGGTAAGAGGGGACAGTAGGGAGATGGTCGGGGTAAGAGGGGACAGTAGGTGATGGTCGGGGTAAGAGGGGACAGCAGGGTGATGGTCGGGGTAAGAGGGGACAGTAGGTGATGGTCGGGGTAAGAGGGGACAGCAGGGAGATGGTCGGGGTAAGAGGGGACAGTAGGTGATGGTCGGGGTAAGAGGGTACAGCAGGTGATGGTCAGGGTACGAGGGGACAGTAGGTGATGGTCGGGGTAAGAGGGGACAGTAGGTGATGGTCGGGGTAAGAGGGGACAGTAGGTGATGGTCGGGGTAAGAGGGGACAGTAGGTGATGGTCGGGGTAAGAGGGGACAGCAGGGTGATGGTCGGGGTAAGAGGGGACAGTAGGTGATGGTCAGGGTACGAGGGGACAGTAGGTGATGGTCGGGGTAAGAGGGGACAGTAGGTGATGGTCAGGGTAAGAGGGGACAGCAGGGAGATGGTCGGGGTAAGAGGGGACAGTAGGTGATGGTCGGGGTAAGAGGGGACAGCAGGGTGATGGTCGGGGTAAGAGGGGACAGTAGGTGATGGTCGGGGTAAGAGGGGACAGCAGGGTGATGGTCGGGGTAAGAGGGGACAGTAGGTGATGGTCGGGGTAAGAGGGGACAGTAGGTGATGGTCGGGGTAAGAGGGGACAGCAGGGAGATGGTCGGGGTAAGAGGGGACAGCAGGGTGATGGTCGGGGTAAGAGGGGACAGCAGGTGATGGTCGGGGTATGAGGGGACAGTAGGTGATGGTCGGGGTAAGAGGGGACAGCAGGGTGATGGTCGGGGTAAGAGGGGACAGTAGGTGATGGTCGGGGTAAGAGGGGACAGCAGGTGATGGTCGGGGTAAGAGGGGACAGCAGGGTGATGGTCGGGGTAAGAGGGGACAGTAGGTGATGGTCGGGGTAAGAGGGGACAGTAGGTGATGGTCGGGGTAAGAGGGGACAGTAGGTGATGGTCGGGGTAAGAGGGGACAGCAGGGAGATGGTCGGGGTAAGAGGGGACAGTAGGTGATGGTCGGGGTAAGAGTGGACAGTAGGTGATGGTCGGGGTAAGAGGGGACAGCAGGTGATGGTCGGGGTAAGAGGGGACAGTAGGTGATGGTCGGGGTAAGAGGGGACAGCAGGGAGATGGTCGGGGTAAGAGGGGACAGTAGGTGATGGTCGGGGTAAGAGGGGACAGCAGGGTGATGGTCGGGGTAAGAGGGGACAGTAGGGAGATGGTCGGGGTAAGAGGGGACAGTAGGTGATGGTCGGGGTAAGAGGGGACAGTAGGTGATGGTCGGGGTAAGAGGGGACAGCAGGGAGATGGTCGGGGTAAGAGGGGACAGTAGGTGATGGTCGGGGTAAGAGGGGACAGCAGGGAGATGGTCGGGGTAAGAGGGGACAGTAGGTGATGGTCGGGGTAAGAGGGGACAGTAGGTGATGGTCGGGGTAAGAGGGGACAGCAGGGAGATGGTCGGGGTAAGAGGGGACAGTAGGGAGATGGTCGGGGTAAGAGGGGACAGTAGGTGATGGTCGGGGTAAGAGGGGACAGCAGGGTGATGGTCGGGGTAAGAGGGGACAGCAGGTGATGGTCGGGGTAAGAGGGGACAGTAGGTGATGGTCGGGGTAAGAGGGGACAGCAGGGAGATGGTCGGGGTAAGAGGGGACAGCAGGTGATGGTCGGGGTAAGAGGGGACAGCAGGGAGATGGTCGGGGTAAGAGGGGACAGCAGGTGATGGTCGGGGTAAGAGGGGACAGCAGGGAGATGGTCGGGGTAAGAGGGGACATCAGGGTGATGGTCGGGGTAAGAGGGGACAGTAGGTGATGGTCGGGGTAAGAGGGGACAGTAGGTGATGGTCGGGGTACGAGGGGACAGTAGGTGATGGTCGGGGTAAGAGGGGACAGTAGGTGATGGTCGGGGTAAGAGGGGACAGTAGGTGATGGTCGGGGTAAGAGGGGACAGCAGGGAGATGGTCGGGGTAAGAGGGGACAGTAGGTGATGGTCAGGGTACGAGGGGACAGTAGGTGATGGTCGGGGTAAGAGGGGACAGCAGGGTGATGGTCGGGGTAAGAGGGGACAGCAGGTGATGGTCGGGGTAAGAGGGGACAGCAGGTGATGGTCGGGGTAAGAGGGGACAGCAGGGTGATGGTCGGGGTAAGAGGGGACAGCAGGTGATGGTCGGGGTAAGAGGGGACAGCAGGTGATGGTCGGGGTAAGAGGGGACAGTAGGTGATGGTCGGGGTAAGAGGGGACAGCAGGGTGATGGTCGGGGTAAGAGGGGACAGTAGGTGATGGTCGGGGTAAGAGGGGACAGCAGGTGATGGTCGGGGTAAGAGGGGACAGTAGGTGATGGTCGCGGTAAGAGGGGACAGTAGGTGATGGTCGGGGTAAGAGGGGACAGTAGGTGATGGTCGGGGTAAGAGGGGACAGTAGGTGATGGTCGGGGTAAGAGGGGACAGTAGGGTGATGGTCGGGGTAAGAGGGGACAGCAGCTGATGGTCGGGGTAAGAGGGACAACAGGGTGATGGTCGGGGTAAGAGGGGACAGTAGGCGATGGTCGGGGTAAGAGGGGACAGTAGGTGATGGTCGGGGTAAGAGGGGACAGTAGGTGATGGTGGGGTAAGAGGGGACAGTAGGTGATGGTGGGGGTAAGAGGGGACAGCAGGTGATGGTCGGGGTAAGAGGGGACAGTAGGTGATGGTCGGGGTAAGAGGGGACAGTAGGTGATGGTGGGGGTAAGAGGGGACAGCAGGTGATGGTCGGGGTAAGAGGGGACAGTAGGTGATGGTCGGGGTAAGAGGGGACAGTAGGTGATGGTGGGGTAAGAGGGGACAGTAGGTGATGGTGGGGGTAAGAGGGGACAGCAGGTGATGGTTGGGGTAAGAGGGGACAGTAGGTGATGGTGGGGGTAAGAGGGGACAGTAGGTGATGGTGGGGGTAAGAGGAGACAGCAGGTGATGGTTGGGGTAAGAGGGGACAGTAGGTGATGGTCGGGGTAAGAGGGGACAGTAGGTGATGGTCGGGGTAAGAGGGGACAGTAGGTGATGGTGGGGGTAAGAGGGGACAGTAGGTGATGGTCGGGGTAAGAGGGGACAGCAGGGTGATGGTCGGGGTAAGAGGGGACAGTAGGTGATGGTCAGGGTAAGAGGGGACAGCAGGTGATGGTCAGGGTAAGAGGGGACAGTAGGTGATGGTCAGGGTAAGAGGGGACAGCAGGTGATGGTTGGGGTAAGAGGGGACAGTAGGTGATGGTCGGGGTAAGAGGGGACAGTAGGTGATGGTTGGGGTAAGAGGGGACAGTAGGTGATGGTCAGGGTAAGAGGGGACAGTAGGTGATGGTTGGGGTAAGAGGGGACAGCAGGTGATGGTCGGGGTAAGAGGGGACAGTAGGTGATGGTTGGGGTAAGAGGGGACAGTAGGTGATGGTCAGGGTAAGAGGGGACAGTAGGTGATGGTTGGGGTAAGAGGGGACAGCAGGTGATGGTTGGGGTAAGAGGGGACAGCAGGTGATGGTCGGGGTAAGAGGGGACAGCAGGTGATGGTTGGGGTAAGAGGGGACAGTAGGTGATGGTCAGGGTAAGAGGGGACAGCAGGTGATGGTTGGGGTAAGAGGGGACAGCAGGTGATGGTCGGGGTAAGAGGGGACAGTAGGTGATGGTCTGTCTGTGACAATAATATTGAACAGGGAACTGGACAGAATGTCTTCCTGTTCAGAAAGATTTTTTATAATCTACAAATTCATTCCCCCCTCCAACTGTCCGACTACTGATCCTCAGTACTGACCCTCTGACAGTGCGGCACTCCCTCAGTACTGACCCTCCGACAGTGAGGCACTCCCGCAGTACTGACCCTCCGACAGTGCGGCAATCCCTCAGTACTGACCCTCCGACAGTGTGGCACTCCCTCAGTACTGACCCTCCGACCGTGCGGCACTCCCTCAGTACTGACCCTCCGACCGTGCGGCACTCCCTCAGTACTGACCCTCCGACAGTGCGGCACTCCCTCAGTACTGACCCTCCGACAGTGCGGCACTCCCTCAGTACTGACCCTCTGACAGTGCGGCACTCCCTCAGTACTGACTCTCCGACAGTGCGGCACTCCCTCAGTACTGACCCTCCGACAGTGCGGCACTCCCTCAGTACTGACCCTCCGACAGTGTGGCACTCCCTTAGTACTGACTCTCTGACACTGCGGCACTCCCTCAGCACTGACCCTTCCACAGTGCAGCACTCCCTGTGTACTGACCCTCCGACAGTGCGGCACTCCCTCAGTACTGACCCTCTGACAGTGTGGCACTCCCTCAGTACTGACCCTCTGACAGTGTGGCACTCCCTCAGTACTGACTCTCCGACAGTGCGGCACTCCCTCAGTACTGACCCTCCGACAGTGCGGCACTCCCTCAGTACTGACCCTCCGACAGTGCGGCACTCCCTCAGTACTGACCCTCCGACAGTGTGGCACTCCCTTAGTACTGACTCTCTGACAGTGCGGCACTCTCTCAGTACTGACCCTCTGACACTGCGGCACTCCCTCAGCACTGACCCTTCCACAGTGCAGCACTCCCTCTGTACTGACCCTCTGACAGTGCAGTGCACTCTCAGCACTGACCCTCTGACAGTGTGGCACTCCCTCAGTACTGACTCTCCGACAGTGCGGCACTCCCTCAGTACTGACCCTCCGACAGTGCGGCACTCCCTCAGTACTGACCCTCCGACAGTGCGGCACTCCCTCAGTACTGACCCTCCGACAGTGCGGCACTCCCTCAGTACTGACCCTCCGACAGTGCGGCACTCCCTCAGTACTGACCCTCCGACAGTGCGGCACTCCCTCAGTACTGACCCTCCGACAGTGCGGCACTCCCTCAGTACTGACCCTCCGACAGAGCGGCACTCCCTCAGTACTGACCCTCCGACAGTGCGGCTCTCCCTCAGTACTGACCCTCCGACAGTGCGGCACTCCCTCAGTACTGACCCTCCGACAGTGCGGCACTCCCTCAGTACTGACCCTCCGACAGTGCGGCACTCCCTTAGTACTGACCCTCTGACAGTGCGGCACTCTCTCAATACTGACCCTCCGACAGTGCGGCACTCCCTCAGTACTGACCCTCTGACAGTGCGGCACTCCCTCAGTACTGACCCTCTGACAGTGCGGCACTCCCTCAGTACTGACCCTCCGACAGTGCGGCACTCCCTCAGTACTGACTCTCTGACAGTGCGGCACTCTCTCAGTACTGACCCTCTGACACTGCGGCACTCCCTCAGCACTGACCCTTCCACAGTGCAGCACTCCCTGTGTACTGACCCTCCGACAGTGCGGCACTCCCTCAGTACTGACCCTCTGACAGTGTGGCACTCCCTCAGTACTGACCCTCTGACAGTGTGGCACTCCCTCAGTACTGACTCTCCGACAGTGCGGCACTCCCTCAGTACTGACCCTCCGACAGTGCGGCACTCCCTCAGTACTGACCCTCCGACAGTGCGGCACTCCCTCAGTACTGACCCTCCGACAGTGTGGCACTCCCTTAGTACTGACTCTCTGACAGTGCGGCACTCTCTCAGTACTGACCCTCTGACACTGCGGCACTCCCTCAGCACTGACCCTTCCACAGTGCAGCACTCCCTCTGTACTGACCCTCTGACAGTGCAGTGCACTCTCAGCACTGACCCTCTGACAGTGTGGCACTCCCTCAGTACTGACTCTCCGACAGTGCGGCACTCCCTCAGTACTGACCCTCCGACAGTGCGGCACTCCCTCAGTACTGACCCTCCGACAGTGCGGCACTCCCTCAGTACTGACCCTCCGACAGTGCGGCACTCCCTCAGTACTGACCCTCCGACAGTGCGGCACTCCCTCAGTACTGACCCTCCGACAGTGCGGCACTCCCTCAGTACTGACCCTCCGACAGTGCGGCACTCCCTCAGTACTGACCCTCCGACAGAGCGGCACTCCCTCAGTACTGACCCTCCGACAGTGCGGCTCTCCCTCAGTACTGACCCTCCGACAGTGCGGCACTCCCTCAGTACTGACCCTCCGACAGTGCGGCACTCCCTCAGTACTGACCCTCCGACAGTGCGGCACTCCCTTAGTACTGACCCTCTGACAGTGCGGCACTCTCTCAATACTGACCCTCCGACAGTGCGGCACTCCCTCAGTACTGACCCTCTGACAGTGCGGCACTCCCTCAGTACTGACCCTCTGACAGTGCGGCACTCCCTCAGTACTGACCCTCCGACAGTGCGGCACTCCCTCAGTACTGACTCTCTGACAGTGCGGCACTCTCTCAGTACTGACCCTCTGACACTGCGGCACTCCCTCAGCACTGACCCTTCCACAGTGCAGCACTCCCTCTGTACTGACCCTCTGACAGTGCAGTGCACTCTCAGCACTGACCCTCTGACAGTTCGGCACTCCCTCAGCACTGACCCTTCGACAGTGCAGCACTCCCTCAGTATTGACCCTCTGACAACATGGCACTCGCTCAGCACTGACCCCCTGTCTGTGCGGCATTCCCTCAGTACTCACCCTCTGATAGTGCAGCACACCCTCGGCACTGACCCCCTGTCTGTGTGGCATTCCCTCAGTACTGACCCTCTGACAGTGCAGCCCTCCCTCATTATTGACCATCTGAGTGTGTCGCTTCCTGAGTGTTTCGTGTATAATTTACAATATTTTGGACTAAAATGTGAATGGTTGGTTTTCTGGCTCAGAGGTTTGATGTTCAGAGTGAACTGGGTACTGGGTCACTGTCAGTATCTGTTGAGTTGGATGCTTTGGAGATGGATTGAGCTGTTTACTCTGTCAGTGGCTTTCGAGATGAGTATTAGGGGTGATGGAGGGATTATAGGTGCTGCTACAGGGGAGGAGCTGATGATTGTTCGTGGGGTGGAGTGGTTGCAGGCAGCATCCTTGGGTTTGGATTATGTGTGCACACTGAGTGTGGGTAAATATTTCCATTGATTCATAATCCAATCACGCTAGTTTTCATAAATCACCTCTATGTCTCCCCCTCTTACCACTCACCTCTCTGTCTCCCTGTCTCTCTCTTACCTCTCTTGCTGTATCTTGCACTTTTGCTCACACACTCACCCTCTCATTGTCTCTCTCTAATGCTTTCACTGTCACGCTTTCACTCTTGCGCTTTCACTGTCACTCGCACTCCCTCACTCGCACTCCCTCACTCTTTCACTCAATCATTATCTTTCCCTCAATCATTTGCAATCTCCCCAACCCCAATCCCGCCATCCCACTGACTGCTGTGTTCTGGCCTCCTCCCTCATGCTCAGGAGCACAGTATGGCACTGTAGAGAAAGCCTGGCATGCGTTCATGACAGCAGCGGACAAGCTGAGTGCATTGCACCTGGATGTTCGGACCCAGTTGTCGAAAGTGGACTCGGACCAAGTGAAGCAGTGGCAGAAGGACTCCTTCCACAAACAGCTCATCGGGGGCTTCAAGGAGACGAGAGAGGCCGACGAGGAGTTCCGCAAGGCTCAGAAACCCTGGCTCAAGAAACTGAAGGAGGTGAGCTCACTCTTGACTGGTTCCATGTGCTTCACTGATTCTGGAAGGCGGCGAAGTGATCATACTCCCATTCAATACCTCCACAACCCTGATCAGTACCTCTCATCCTTCACTCCTACTCATTGCCCCCTTCCACCCTCCCATCACTCACACCCCAATTTCCAAACTCACCCTCACACCTGCCATAACCCCCCCCACTGACATGCCCACTCCACACACCCACACTCTGTTGCCCCTGACTCTGTAGCCCCTCACTTTGTCACCCCCCTTGCTCTGTCAGTCCCCGCACTCTGTTACTCTTCCCCCCTTCCCCCGCACACTGTTCCCCTCCGACACTCTCTGTCCCCTGACACTCTGTTCCCCCCCATACTCTGTCCCTCTCCACCCCACACTCTGTCTCCCCCCACCCCAGACTCTGTCTCCCCCACACTCTGACACCCCACACTCTGTTCCTCTCCCCGCACTCTGTTTCCCCCCCCCCCCCCCACACTCTATCCTCTCCCACTCTCTCGCCCACACCCCCACTCTGCCCTCCCCACTCTGTTGCCCCTCTGGGCTGAGGGTGCAGGTGTGGGACAGGCTGAGGGAAAGGGACTCTGCTGTGGGTGATGGGCTGCATATGGATGAGGGGGAACAGGCTGAGCTGTTGCTGAGAGGCTAGGCAATGGCTGAGGAGCTCGTCTGGGCTGTGGGTGAGGGGTTGGGTTGTGGATGAGGTGTTGGTGTGGATCAGTCTGTTGCGGGGTGGTCTCGTTGGCTGCACTGTTTGTGGTGTGTTCACACTGTTCCAGGTGGAGCTGGCCAAGCACAATTACTACAGTGCACGCAAGGAGGAGAGAACGGCACGCACCCGAGAGGCCAATGGCAGAGCTGACCAATCCATGTCCCCCGATCAACTCCACAAGTTGGAGGAGCGTGCAGAAAGGAGCTCACAGGAAGTGGAAAAGGTGAGCAGGAGAGAGGGGGACAGATTGGGGGCAAAGGTAGGTGGGGTAAGGATCACCAGTGAGCAAATAGAGTGCAGGTTGTGAGGGAATAGAGGTGAGTGGTCAGGGAGGAAGATGAGAGGTTGAAAGGTGAGGGATCATAGTGGAGTTAGGTATGGAGACCTGAGGGGTGATGGTGAGTCAGAGGTTGTTAGACGAGAGATCAGAAACATGGCGGGAGGTCAGAGGGGAGGGTTAAGGGTGAGGGTACAGCGGTGATGCACGGTTAAAGGTGGTCAGAGAGCTGAGGTGAAAGGAGGGCTAGGGGTTTGAAGTGAGGGGTTGGCGGGAAAGGTGCAGATGGTAAAAGTCAGGAGCTGGGGGCAGGGAATTGGTGCTAAAGGTGAGCAGTTCATCTCTCACAAATATACAAAATCTATCATTTTCCTGATACTCTCAGCCAAGTTGATAGAAAGCCTGGTGCAGGTGTCTGAACAAGAATGATCATTTATTATAGTCACTAGACTGTAGCTAAACATTATTGAACAGTCAGCACTCAACACAACAAACTGAAAATTCTAATCCCATTATCTACTCTGTCTTACGCAGAAAAGCAGTCATAGGTGGGGGTGGTGTGGTGGGGAGGAAATATACATGGGCAGAGGGCAAACTGGTAAAGTAGTTCTGTAGTCTTTGTCCACAAGATCAGTTGACTTGGTTTCCTCATGATCAGGTTGTTTTACCTCAGGCTTCCTTCTCCAGATGCTTTCACTGATGTGTAAGAGGCACAGCATGCTTGATTAACTTGTCAACAGTCTCTGACCTATCAATTAAAAGTCACAGCTCACAGCAATTGCTGAAGAAAAGATAAATCTGTTTTCTTTGGGTTTAAAGTGGGTTTGACTGCAGAGAACAGAGAGACAGCTCCTGTGCCGGTGGGGATCAAAACATTTCTTATTCCCAGTCTCAAGCTATTACAGCCATGACAACATTTAAAAGGCATCTGGGTGGGTATATGAATAGGCAGGGTTTAGAGAGATATGGGCCAAGTGCTGGCAAATGAGACTAGATTAGGTTGGGATATCTGGTTGGCATGGACAAGTTGGATCGAAGGGTCTGTTTTCATGCTGTACATCTCTCTGACTCTGTTCATTTGCTAAGAACCAATCATATGGTTGTTAGCAGGCAAATGGCTTCTGTCATTGGTCATTGGGCTAATGGCCAGTTATCAATCAAATTCTTGTTAGCAACCAGAGCTTTATTTGAATATAGAACCCTTCGGCTCCATTTGATCTGCAGTCACTTCATTTACTGCTCATCCTAATATCTATTTACAATACTTGTCAGGTCCATGTCTTCAAACCATGTGGCCGTTTCTTTTGTTTCAAAACACTGGGTTCTCATTTCAGTCCGCTATTTTTAAAACCACAAAAAGAGAAAGACCCAGTCTTTACAGGTCAGAGGGAAGATGGTGGACATTATAGGCGAATAGTTAGAGAGGAGGCAGAGGTTAGAGGTGAGATATTATGGGGAGGCAGGGGTTAAAGGTGAGGGGTCATAGGGGAGGTGGGTTAGAATTATAGAGATGTAGAGCATGGAAACAGACCCTTCGGTCCAACTCGTCCATGCCGACCACGTATCCCAACCCAATCTAGTCCCACATGCCAGCACCTGGCCCATATCCCTCCAAATTCTGGATTAGCGGTGCTGGAAGAGCACAGCAGTTCAGGCAGCATCCAAGGAGCTTCGAAATCAAAAGATTTCAAAGCTCCTTGGATGCTGCCTGAACTGCTGTGCTCTTCCAGCACCACTAATCCAGAATCTGGTTTCCAGCATCTGCAGTCATTGTTTTTACCCCATATCCCTCCAAACCCTTCCTATTCATATACCCATCCAAATGCCTCTTAAATGTTGCAATTGTACCAGCCTTCACCACCTCCTCTGGCAGCTCATTCCATGCACGTACCACCCTCTGTGTGAAAAAGTTGCCCCTTAGGTCTCTTTTATATCTTTCCCCTCTCACCCTAAATCTATGCGCACATTCAAGGAGCTATGAACCTGCACTCCAAGGTCTCTTTATTCAGCAACATTCCCTAGGACCTTACCGTTAAGTGTGTAAGTCCTGCTAAGATTTGCTCTTCGAAAATGCAGCACCTTGCATTTATCTGAATTAAACTCCATCTGCCACTTCTCAGCCCATTGGCCCATCTGGTCCAGATCCTGTTGTAATCTGAGGTAACTCTCTTCGCTGTCCACAACACCTTCAATTTTGGTGTCATCTGCAAACTTACTAACTGTACCTCTTATGCTCACATCCAAATCATTTATGTAAATTACAAAAAGTAGTGGACCCAGCACCGATCCTTGTGGCACTCCACTGGTCACAGGCCTCCAGTCTGAAAAACAACCCTCCACCATCACCCTCTGTCTTCTACCTTTGAGCCAGTTCTGTATTCAAATGGCTAGTTCTCCCTGTATTCCATGAGATCTAACCTTACTAATCAGTCTCCCATGGGGAACCTTGTCGAATGCCTTACTGAAGTCCATATAGATCACAGCTACTGCTCTGCCCTCATCAATCCTCTTTGTTACTTCTTCAAAAAACTCAATCAAGTTTGTGAGACATGATTTCCCACGCACAAAGTCATGTTGACTATCCCGAATCAGTCCTTGCCTTTCCAAATACATGTACATCCTGTCCCTCAGGATTCCCTCCAACAACTTGCCCACCACCGAGGTCAGGCTCACCAGTTTATAGTTCCCTGGCTTGTCTTTACCGCCCTTCTTAAACAATAGCACCATGTTTGCCAACCTCCAATCTTCCGGCACCTCACCTGTGACTATCGATGATACACATATCTCAGTAAGAGGCCCAGCAATCACTTCTCCAGCTTCCCACAGATTTCTGGGATACACCTGATCAGGTCCTGGGGATTTATCCACCTTTACCCATTTCAAGACATTCAGCACTTCCTCCTCTGGACATTTTGCAAAATGTCACCATCTATTACCCTATAGTCTATATCTTCCATATCCTTTTCCACAGTTATGTCCTGATGAAAAATATTCATTTAGTATCTCCCCCATTTTCTGCAGCTCCACGCAAAGGCTGCCTTGCTGATCTTTGAGGGGCCCTATTCTCTCCCTAGTTACCCTTTTGTCCTTAATGTATTTGTAAACATCCTTTGGATTCTCCTTAATTCTATTTGCCAAAGCTATCTCATGTCCCCTTTTTGCCCTCCTGATTTCCCTCTTAAGTATACTCCTGCTTCCTTTATACTCTTCTAAGGATTCACTTGATCTATCCTGTCTAGGAAAGACCTTTTAGAAGGGAAATAAGGAGAAACTTCTTCAGCCAGAGAGTGGTGAATCTATGGAATTCACTGCCAAAGAAGGCTGTGGAGGCCAGGTCATTGAATATATTTAAGACAGAGATAGATAGTTTCTTGAGTATCAAAGGGATCAAGGATTATGGGGAGAAAGTGGAAGATTGGGGTTGAGAAACTTATCAGCCATGATTGAATAGCAGAGAGACTTAATGGGCTGAATGGCCTAATTTCTGCCCCTATGTCTTATGGTCTGATAAAACCACATCTGCAGCCTTGTGTGTAATACTTCAGTGAAAGACCACCATGGTAAATTCAAAGAAAAGAACAAATTATGATCCATCAAGCCAGGTTTCTTTCTGGGGTCTGCTCTTTCCCATATTAACATCAGCTGAGATCACAGCACCATTCTAAAGAAAACTCCAGAGATAACTCTGGCTACTCATCTGGAAGGCGAAAGGGCCAGTTTTGATATGCAGATCAAAAGTGCCCTCAATCCTCCATGGCAACCAGTAAATAAACACTCGCCGTCCTTTCTCAGGATATACCTTTCACTATAGCTTTTCCCTGATCCTTCATATCTTAATCCATGTTGGATCATATATCCACTTTTCTGAACTAACTACAAGAGTCTTGTTGAGTCAACCTTATGAAGTCTATTGGATTATAGCAACTATTTATAAGACCCATCAATACTACATAGCTCACTATAGAGATTGTTAGGAGCACAGTAACCCCAGGTCTATATTCTACACACACCTTCTTTACACTAACCAAGTCCTTTTGGCATGATTACAGTGGTAATGCTGACTCCACTCCATCAATTATTAACCCTGTCAGATACATATCCAAAATCCAACACTCCCCAAGTTCCTCAATTATTATAAAGTTCTACTTTTGTTTGTACCTTTACATATACTCCATCTTTGTTAAAAATGTTAACTTTTACAAATTAAGATTATCTGGAGGTTTTTCTGTTCTCGCCAAATGTGTTCCCTGCAGAATAGGAATAATAACTATCTGTTAGGTAGAAGGTAGTTGATTTGAAACAAAAACAGAAGTTGCAGGAAAAGCTCAGCAGTCTGTGAAGAAAAATCAAAGATTACATTCTGGGTCCAGTGACCCTTCAAAACTACCTCAGGTAGTTGATTTGGCCGTCTTCCGGAAGATCTGAGGTCTATAGTTCTCTCGTCAACTGAAGGGTGTTTAACTTCTGGTATTTCTTTTGGAGAGGACTTCAATGTTAGATATCTATTCTTTATTGCTGTCAATGTAGTAGATGCTACAGCAACTGACAGTTTTCTTTGTAGTCTCTGGCATCTTAGCACATTGTTTGTCTTAGTCGAATCTTGCACTGAGTTATGTGCTGTCAGTGGAATTTCTGTCTCATTCAGACATTACTTTGGGTTGAAATAGATAAACTTGTTACTTCCACTTCTTAAATATTTTGGACATTCTCTTTTTGAAATGTGAGGGGTCAGAGGCCCAGCTAAGGTTAAAGGCGATAGGTCGGAGGGGAGACTGGGCAAGGGGACAGAGAGGAGGCATTGCGGCAAGCTGTCATGACACTATTGTTTGCGTTCAGGGCCGAGAGCGTTATGTGAAAGCTTTGGAAGAGCTGAATAAATACAACCCCAAATACATGGAGGACATGGAACAAGTGTTTGATACCTGCCAGGACTTTGAGAGGAAGCGACTCCGATTCTTCAAGGACATCCTGTTGGACTTCCACAAGCACCTCGACCTCTCCAACTGTGACAGGTGAGAGGGTTGAGCATCAGGGCCTTGGGCAAGAGGAAGATTCTACAAGGAGCTGTGAGCTGATCATAGACTGCACATTGTGCTCATGTCATTGGATAACCAGTTAGACGGTGGGTGATCCAATGACAGTGCCAGGAAAGGGACACCAGTTACGTTTGGCGATGACGACGAGACACCAAGGAGCTGCCATCATTCCTGGAGGGTGTCCGAGTGTGCTTGGGCCCAGGGGAAGGGTGTGCCAGTGTATGTCAGTGCACCATTAGGATGGCGCTGAGATGGTTACGGATCAGGCCCGACCTCTCAAAACATTTCTCAGCAGGTAGTCCAGACCGTAACTTTGCTATTTGTTTCAGGTAAGTCTGTAATGGATATTCCCAGAGTGAATTAGTTGAACGGACAGCCAAGTTTTAAGCAAACGGAATTTATTTACAAAATTAAGGAATGAAACACAACGAACAGAAAATAGAGTACCGGATAACTTATTCAAAAACCCGACAGACTATCCCGACTTAATGATGCTGTTCTGAAAATACTTGCAACAATCCCCATAAACAGACCCCTTAGCACACGGAGTAATAATTATACAAAAAGCTTACAGGCCTGAAGTTAGAGAGAGAGAAAGTACCTGGCTGGAATTAGTCCAGCAGCCTTTCTTCACACACATTGCTGCTGAACTGAGTCAAAAACATGAAACAAAATGAAGGCGAGCTACACAGCTAGCTGGCCACTCCCCTTTGATTATAACTTTTTTTAAGACACGAACGCCTTAGGCCGGAGGCATTAGGAGTAAACAAAAAGGGCCCCATTAAATCTTTCAAACCCAGCCTTGTTGAAGCCTGGCCAATTACCCCCTCTCCGGGGGGAAAAAAACTCAAGGGCATGGTAACCTTACAAAAAGACCAACATTGTGACCAGCTCTGATGCTCTGTACATACAGATAATCTGCCTGTGTGACCCACTGGGTTCCTGATTGCCTCAGTTTGAATTCTGACATGGAGGCTTTTGACGGTACCATATTCCTCTCCCATCTGTGCTCTGAAACTGCTTGTTCACACTGTCACTGGGGCCAATGGAGCTGATCTGACATGTGGCTTTTCTCATCCAGGTGGGTTGGGATTTTCATTCTCTCGTGGTTTTTTTTTAACAGTTTCCACACCATTTATCGAGACCTGTACCAGAGCATCACAGCAGCCAATGAGCAGGAAGATTTACGCTGGTGGCAGAACACACACGGGCCTGGAATGGATATGAGCTGGCCACAGTTTGAGGTGAGTGTCTGACCGATGCTGCTGTGGTTGTAGGACTCTGGGAAGAAAGTGGCACCGTGAGATTAGTTTGGGATTGATACAGGGCTATGGGGAGAATGTGGCCATTGGGTTTACTTTGGGATTTACGTAGGACCATGGGAGTTGGTGGGGGCAGGGGGATTAGTTTAGGATTAATTTAGGGCGTTGGCAAAAGAGGGGCCATTGAGATTTTGTTCAGGATTGATGTATTACAATTAGGAAGCAGAACAATGGAATTAGTTCAGGATCAGACAAGGCCATGGGGAGAGTGGGTCAGTAGGGGATTAGTTTGCGATCAACACAGAGCTATTGAGAAGCAGCACAGCGGGACTATTTTGTAAATATGCCATTTGCTGTATGTTAGCTGTGTATGCCTTTTACGAAGGTAACTGAGTCATAGAGTAATACAGCATGGAAACAGGCCCTTTCGCCTAAACTGACCATGCCCACTCAGCTAGATCCAACTGCACGCATTTGGTCCATACCCCTCTAAACCCTTCCCATCCACGTATCTATCCAAATGTCTTTTTAAATGTTGCTATTGTACCTGCCTCAACCACTTTCTCTGGCAGCCCATTCCCTTATACACACCATCTCTTCATGAAGAATCTCCCCCTCAGGTCCTTCTTAAATTTTTCCTCTCTCACCTTAAACCTATGCCCTCTAATTTTCAATTCCCCATCCCTGGGAAAAAGACTACAATGTATTCATCATCTCAATGCCCCTCATGATTTTATACACCTCAATCAGGTCGTCCCTCATTCTCCAAAGTCCCAAGGAATAAAGTCCTATCCTGGCCAACCTCTCCCTGTAACTCAGGCCTACTAGTCCTGGCAACATCCTCGTAAATCTTCTTTTCACTCTTTCCAGTTTACCTCAGATTAGAACGGGATCTGGACCAGATGAGCTAATGGGCTGAGAAGTGGCAGATGGAGTTTAATTCGGATAAATGTGAGATGCTGCATTTTGGGAAAGCAAATCTTAGCAGGACTTATATACTTAATGGTAAGGTCCTAGGGAGTGTTGCTGAACAAAGAGACCTTGGAGTGCAGGTTCATAGCTCCTTGAAAGTGGAGTCACCGGTAGATAGGATAGTGAAGAAGGCATTTGGTATGCTTTCCTTTATTGGTCAGAGTATTGACTATAGGAGTTGGGAGGTCATGGGTTAGGTCACTGTTGGAATATTGCGTGCAATTTTGGTCTCCTTCCTATCGGAAAGATGTTGTGAAACTTGAAAGGGTTCAGAAAAGATTTACAAGAATGTTGCCAGGGTTGGAGGATTTGAGCTGTAGGGAGAGGTTGAATACGCTCGGGCTATTTTCCCTGGTATGTCGGATGCTGAGGGGATAGGATAAATGGACAAAGTCTTTTCCCTGGGGTGGGGGAGTCCAGAATTAGAGGGCATAGATTTAGGGTGAGAGGGGAAAGATATAAAAGAGACATAAGGGGCAAGTTTTTCACGCAGAGGGTGGTATATGTATGGAATGAGCTGCCAGAGGAAGTGGTGGAGGCTGGTACAGTTGCAACATTTAAGAGGCATTTGGATGGGTATATGAATTGGAAGAGTTTGAAGGGTAATGGGCCGGGTGCTGGCAGGTGGGACTAGATTGGGTTGGGATATCTGGTCGGCATGGACGGGTTGGACCAAAGGGTCTGTTTCCGAGCTGTACATCTCTATGACTCTAGTTATTTGTGAGATTCAATTTTTGAACTTAAACTAGTGCCATTTAGTTTTTTGCATATCTGAAGTGGGTTAATGATTACCTTGTACATATTTCTGTACCCATGATTATGACTTTTAAAAAATACAATATGTGGGAAAGATTTCCTGGAGATAATAAGCTTTTGATAACACTGGGAATGTTTGTTAGCAAACAAAGTAAACAATGCAGTATATTAAGCTTTCAGAAAGAAGATTCTGGAATTGTCCTCCTGGGTTGGAATTCAGCTTGGAAAACAGTATTTGGAGCTTCAGTTCGGGCAGTTCTCTCGATGTTTTAGCTGAAATTAGATGTGCGAAGCAGTTGCTCCTGAGAAAGCTTTGTCAAAGGGTCAGTTAGACTCGAAACGTCAGCTCTTTTCTCTCCTTACAGATGCTGCCAGACCTGCTGAGATTGTCCAGCATTTTCTCCTCTGTCTTCTACCTTTGAGTCAGTTCTGTATCCAGGTGGTTAGTTTTCCCTGTATTCCATGTCTCCCATGGGGAACCTTGTTGAACACCTTACTGAAGTCCACATTGAGCATGTTCACCGCTCTGCTGTCATCAACCCTCATTGTTATTTTTTCAGAAAAATCCATCAAGTTTGTGAGACATGATTTCCCACGCACAAAGCCATGATGACGATTCCTAATCGGTCCTTGCCTTTCCAAATACATGTACATCCCGTCCCTCAGGATTCCCTCCAACAACCTGCCCAACCTGTGACATCAGGCTCACCGGTCTATAGTTCCCTGGCTTGTCCTTACCAGCTTTCTGAAATATTGGCACCACGTTTGCCAAACTCCAGTCTTCCAGCACCTCATCTGTGACTATCGATGATACAAATTTCTCAGCAAGAGGCCCAGCAATCACTTCCCTCACTTCCCAGAGAGTTCTAGGGTACACCTGATCTGGTCCTGGGGATTTATCCACTTTTATGCATTTCAAGACATCCAGCACCACCACTTCTGTAATATGGACATTTTTCAAGTTGTCACCATCTATTTCCCCACATTCTGTATAAGACCATAAGACATAAGAGTGGAAGCAAGGCCATTCGGCCCATCGAGTCCATTCGGCCAATCATGGCTGATGGGCGTTTCAATTCCAATTACCGACACTCTCCCCACAGCCCTTAATTCCTTGCGAGATCAAGAATTTATCAATCTTTGCCTTGAAGACACCCAGTGTCCAGGCCTCCAATGTGCTCCATGGCAATGAATTCTACAGGCCCACCAATCTCTAGCTTAAGAAATGTTTCCTCATTTCCATTCTAAATTGACCCCCTCTAATTCTAAGGCTGTGCCCACGGGTCCTAGTCTCCCCACTGAATGGAAACAACTTCCCAGCGTCCACCCCTCCATGTCCTTCTCCACAGAAAACACTGATACAAAATACTCATTTAGTATCTCCCCCATCTCCTGTGGCTCCACACATTGGCTGCCTTGCTGATCTTTGAGGGGCCCTATTCCACCCTAGTTACCGTTTTGTCCTTAATGTATTTGTAAAAACCTTTTGGATTCTCCTTAACCCTATTTGCTAAAGCTATCTCATGTCCCCTTTTTGCCCTCCTGATTTCCATCTTAAGTATACTCCTACTTCCTTTATACTCTTCTAAGGATTTACTCGGTCTCTCCTGTCTATACCTGACATATGCTTCCTCCTTTTATTGACCAAAACCTCAATTTCTCTAGTCATCCAGCATTCCCTATACCTACCAGCCTTTCCTTTCACCCTAACAAGAATATATGTCTCTGGACTCCTGTTATCTCATTTCTGAAGGCTTCCCATTTTCCAGCTGTCCCTTTACCTGCGAACATCTGCCCCCAATCAGCTTTTGAAAGTTCTTGCCTTATACCATCAAAATTAGCCTTCCTTCAATACAGAACTTCAACTTTTAGATCCTTTTCCATCACTATTTTAAAACTAATAGAATTATGGTCGCTGGCCCCAAAATGCTCTCCCACTGAGACCTCAGTCACCTGCCCTGCCTTATTTCCCAAGAGTAGATCAAGTTTTGCACCTTCTCTAGTAGGTACATCTGCATACTGAATCTGAAAGTTTTCTTGTACGCACTTAACAAATTCGTCTCCATCTAAACCCTTAACACTATGGCAGTCCCAGTCTATGTTTGGAAAGTTAAAATCCCTGACCATAACCATCTTATTGTTCTTATGGATAGTTGAGATCTCCTTACAAATTTGTTTCTCAATTTCCCTCTGACTATTAGGGGGTCTATAATACAATCCCAATAAGGTGATCATCCCTTTCTTATTTCTCAGTTCCACCCAAATAACTTCCCTGGATGTATTTCCGGGAATATCCTCACTCAGTACAGCTGTAATGCTATCCCTTATGAAAAACGCCACTTCCCCCCCCCCCCCCCCCCCATCCACCCACCTCCTCTCTTGCCTCCCTTTCTGTCCTTCCTGTAGCATTTGTATCCTGGAACATTAAGCTGCCAGTCCTGCCCATCCCTGAGCCGTGTTTCTGTAATTGCTATGATATCCCAGTCCCATGTTTCTAACCATCTGCCTTTCCTGTTAGGCCTCTTGCATTGAAATAAATGCAGTTTAATTTATCAATCCCATCTTGTTCTCTGCTTTGTTCCTGCCTTCCCTGACTGTTTGACTCATTTTTCCCAACTGTACAAGTCTCAGATTGATCTCTTTCCGCACTATCTCTCTGAGATTCTCCCCCCCCACCCCCCCTCCCCTGCCGCCAGGTGCATTGGTCAGAGGGAAATATAAGATAATAGGGTCTGGGAATGGGTCTGGGTAGGTTACTGTACAGACTGTCAGTGTGAACATGTTGGGCTGAAAGGCCTGTCTCTATTCTGTAGGTATTCTATTCTATTCTACCCTCATTCGCTCATAGCACGGGAATAATCCAGATATTACTACTCTCTCGGACCTCCTTTTTAAATTCCTGCCTAACTTTCTATATTCTCCCTTCAGAATCTCATCCTTTTCTCTCCCTATATCATTGATACCAATGTGTACAATGATCTCCTGCTGGTCCCTCTCCTGTTTGAGAACATTCTGCACCCTCTCTGAGACATCCTTGATTCTGGCACCAGGGAAGCAACACACCATTCTGCTTTTTCGCTGCTGGCCACAGAAACGTCTGTCTGTGCCTCGGACTAGAGAGTCCCCTAACACAATCGATCGCTTGGAACCCGACGTACCCTTCATTGCATTATGGCTAATTCCTATACCAGAAACTTGGCCAAGAGTCCCCAAGAGTCCATCACCCCCAATTTTTTCCAAAACAGCATGCTTACTTGAAATGGGGGTAGCCACAGAAGAATCCTGCACTACCTGCATACCCCTCCTAGCTTTCCTGGAGTTAACCCATCTATCTGACTGTATCTGAGACTTCTTCCCCCCGCTTCCTATAACTGCCATCTATCACCCCCTAGCTCTTGTAAATTCCCCATTGCCTCTATCTGTCTCTCCAACTTATCCTTACAATCTGATAGGATTCGCAACCACAGCACTTGCCGCAGACATAATCCTCAGTGAGGTGCAAACTCTCCCATCTGACAAGAAGAGCAGATTACTAAAGGCCATCTTTGCTCTTTCATAATCTACAGACCCAGGAAATAGCACCATCTTATTGCTCTTAAAAAAAAAACACTACTCCAGGCTAACTTAATACTTATGGTTTATATTTTTAAAATTTAATCAAGAGACATATCTCAAAAAAAAATGACCATGTGATATTAATGTATATCAATCTCTCACCTTTCATCGCTGTAAATAGCTCAGCCCCCAGCACTGCATTCCACCAATTAAACTGCTAACTTGCAGATACCTGTTTATCTTCGAGGAGAAAGTGAGGGCTGCAGATGCTGGAGATCAGAGCTGAAAATGTGTTGCTGGAAAAGCGCAGCAGGTCAGGCATCATCCAAGGAGCAGGAGAATCGACGTTTCGGGCATAAGGAAATGAGGAAAGTATGTCCAGCAGGCTAAGAGGGACTTGGGGGAAAGGGCGTTGGAAATGCGATAGGTGGAAGGAGGTCAAGGTGAGGGTGATAGGCCGGAGTGGGGTGGGGGCGGAGAGGTCAGGCAGAAGATGGCAGGTTAGGAAGGCGGTGCTGAGTTCGAGGGATTTGACAGAGACAAGGTGGGGGGAGGGGAAATGAGGAAACTTTGAAACCTGTTTATCTGTCCTCTCTTCCAGTCTGTTATCCAATCTATTCCTAACACATTATCTCCCACTCTGCAAGCCTATGTACTAACCTTTTGCTACAATCCTGGACCAGCACACCAAATTTAACTTAGTCTAGTTAAGGACCAGTAATCTTAGTTTTTACAATGTGCACAAGGTGAGATCTCGATGATTTTCTAAGGGAGTAAAACCAGTAGATCCCATGTTTTTAAAGTAACTACAACAAACTGTACAGTACAATGTTAGAATAGTACTACAATCGATGATGCTTGTCCAATTTTTTTCTGAAATCCAGAATGATCATAGTAAATATGGGTTATGACTGTGATCATACAGCCCAAGTACGAAGCAGACGGTAGGTAGGATCCAGACTGATCCCAAAGGTTTCTCAGCAATTCCTCCCAGGCATTCATAAATCTCACAAAGGATTATAGATTAGATTAGATTAGATTACTTACAGTGTGGAAACAGGCCCTTCGGCCCAACAAGTCCACACCGCCCCGCCGAAGCGCAACCCACCCATACCCCTACATGTACCCCTTACCTAACACTACGGGCAATTTAGTATGGCCAATTCACCTAACCTGCACATCTTTGGACTGTGGGAGGAAACCGGAGCACCCGGAGGAAACCCATGCAGACACGGGGAGAACGTGCAAACTCCACACAGTCAGTCGCCTGAAGCGGGAATTGATCCCGGGTCTCTGGCGCTGTGAGGCAGCAGTGCTAACCACTGTGCACACCGTGCCGCCCAAAATAGTTCCGAAGGAGAATGTGAGGACTGCAGATGCCGGAGAGTCTGAGTCGAAAGAGGGTGATGCTCGAAAAGCACAGCAGGTCAGGCAGCATCCGAGGGGCAGGAGACTCGAACTTTTGGTCATAAGCCCTTCATCAGGAATGTGGTGGGGGAAGGGGGATGAGAGATGAATAGGAATGGTGACGGTGGGGCTGGGAGAAAGGTAGGTGGGAAGGAGATAAGTGGATACAGGTAGGGTGTAATTGTGATAGGTCAGTGGGGAGTGTGGAGCAGATAGGTGGGTGGGAAGGAAGATGGACAGAACAGGAGGGCGATGCCGAGTTGGAGGGTTGGGTCTGGGATGAAGTGGGGTCAGGGGAGATTAGGAAACTAGTGAAGTTGATGGTAATGCCGTGTGGTTGAAGGGTCCCAAGGCAGAAGATGAGGCATTTTTCCTCCAGTTGATGGGTGGATTTGACAGTGGAGGAGGCCCAGGACTTGTATGTCCTTGGGGGAGTGGGAGGGGGAGTTGAAATGGTTGGTCACAGGGCGGTGGGGTTGTTTGATGCATGTGTCCCAGAGATGTTCCCTGAAACTCTCCGCGAGTTGGTGTCATGTCTCCCAATGTAGAGGAGACCATATTGAGTGCAACAGACACAGTAGATAAGGTGGGTGGATGTACTGGAAAATCACTTTTTTGTCAATCTGACTTTACTTGGTCATGGAGGAGAAAGTGAGGACTGCAGATGCTGGAGATCAGAGCTGAAAATGTGTTGCTGGAAAAGCACAGCAGGTCAGGCAGCATCCAAGGAGAAGGAGAATCGACGTTTCAGGCATGAGCCCTTCTTCAGGAATGAGGAAGGTGTGCCAAGCAGGCTAATATAAAAGGTAGGGAGGAGGGACTTGGGGGAGGGGTGTTGGAAATGTGATAGGTGGAAGGAGGTAAAGGTGAGGGTGATAGGTCAGACTGTGGTGGGGGCGGAGAGGTCAGGAAGAAGATTGTAGGTTAGGAAGGTGGTGCTGAGTTCGAGGGTTGGGACTGAAACAAGGTGGGGGGAGTGGAAATGAGGAAACTGGAGAAATCTGAGTTCATCCCTTGTGGTTGGAGGGTTCCTAGGCGGAAGATGAGGCGCTCTTTCTCCAACCGTCGTGTTGCTAAGGTCTGGCGATGGAGGAGTCCAAGGACCTGCATGTCCTTGGTGGAGTGGGCTACACTGGCACCACCCCCCACCTTTTCCTCCACTACATCGATGACTGTATTAGTGCTGCCTCGTGCTCCCACGAGGAAGTTGAACAGTTCATCCACTTTACCAACACCTTCCACCCCGACCTCAAATTTACCTGGACCGTCTCTCTCCCTTCCCTCCCCTTCCTGGACCTCTCCATTTCTATCTCGGGCGACCGAATCAACACGGACATTTACTATAAACCAACCGACTCCCACAGCTACCTAGACTACACCTCCTCCCACCCTGTCCCCTGTAAAAACGCCATCCCATATTCCCAATTCGTTCATCTCTGCCGCATCTGCTCCCAGGAGGACCAGTTCCAACACCATACAACCCAGATGGCCGCCTCCATCAAAGACTGCAATTTCCCCCCAGACGTGATCAACGATGCCCTCCACCGCATCTTCTCCACTTCCCGCTCCTCCGCCCTTGAGCCCCGCCCCTCCAATCGCCACCAGGACAGAACCCCACTAGTCCTCACCTACTACCCCACCAACCTCCATATACATCGTATCATCCGTCGTCATTTCCGCCACCTCCAAATGGACCCCACCACCAGGTATATATTTCCCTCCCCTCCCCTATCAGCGTTCCGAAAAGACCACTCCCTCGTCAGGTCCACACCCCCAACCACCCAACCTTCACTCCCGGCACCTTCCCCTGCAACCGCAAGAAATGCAAAACTTGCGCCCACACCTCCCCCCCTTACTTCCCTCCAAGGCCCCAAGGGATCCTTCCATATCCGCCACAAATTCACCTGCATCTCCACACACACCATTTACTGCATCCACTGCACCCGGTGTGGCCTCCTCTATATTGGGGAGACAGGCCGCCTACTTGCGGAACGTTTCAGAGAACACCTCTGGGACACCCGGACTAACCAACCCACCCATCCCGTGGCTCAACACTTCAACTCCTCCTCCCACTCCACCAAGGAAATGCAGGTCCTTGGACTCTTCCATCGCCAGACCATGGCAACATGACAGCTGGAGGAAGAGCGCCTCATCTTCCGCCTAGGAACCCTCCAACCACAAGGGATGAACTCAGATTTCTCCAGTTCCTCATTTCCCCTCCCCCCACTTTGTCTCAGTCCCAACCCTTGAACTCAGCGCCACCTTCCTAACCTGCAATCTTCTTCCTGACCTCTCCGCCCCACCCCAACTCTGGCCAATCGCCCTCACCTTTACCTCCTTCCACCTATCTCATTTCCAACGCCCCTCCCCCAAGTCCCTCTTCCCTACCTTTTATCTTAACCTGCTTGGCACACTCTCCTCATTCCTGAAGAAGGGCTCATGCCCGAAACGTCGATTCTCTGCTCCTTGGATGCTGCCTGATCTGCTGCGCTTTTCCAGCAACACATTTTCAGCTTTACTTGATCATGGACTGCCTCAGTGATTGCTGTGTCTTTGTTAATTGGCCTCCTTTCCTGACTGTACACTCCTCTAAGTCTAAAACTACTCTCCAGTACTTGTTCAGCTCTTCACCAATAGCGAGCTCCACTGAGCCAAGCCTGACCATGGTTGTCACCAAAACATTAGTTATGAACAGTTTAGTTATGGGTAGCACAGTGGCTCAGTGGTTAGCACTGCTGACTCACAGCACCAGGGTCCCAGGTTCGATTCCAGCCTCGGGCGACTGTCTGTGTGGAGTTTGCCCATTCACCTCGTGTCTGCATAGGTTTCCTCCGGGTGCTCCGGTTTCCTCCCACAGTCCAAAGATGTGCAGGTCAGGTGAATTGGCCATGCTAAATTGCGCACAGTGTAAGGTGCATTCGTCAGAGGGAAATTGGTCTGGGTGGGTTACTCTTCGGAGGGTCGGTGTGGATTTGTTGGGCTGAAGGGCCTGTTTCCAGACTATAGGGAATCTGATCGAATCAAGCTGTGTTAAACAAATGCTGCTTCTGAGCACCTCAGCCCCGACTCTTTACACTGAGTCTTAATGCACACAGTCGTCTTCAGATCCTATTACAGCTTCCCCAACGCAGACTCCCCACCGTTTCTGCTCTCTCGGACCTCTGAGTTCTGGCTTTCATGCTGATTCCGAGAATTTCACCCCCTGACTTCTGACAGCACTGAACCATCAAATGTCTTTTGACTCCTTGCTGAGTCCTCTCTGTAGAATCTGTGTATAAGAACCTGAGTGATCTTTTGTTAACCTTGTCGTAAGCCCCTCCTCTGTTACTGAGCTGAATTGAATACTTCCAGACTTTTCTCTTGCCCAGACCCCTTGTTGCTGAAGGAATTGATTTGAAGTCTCCGTGTGAGATGTTAGCATGAGGCACACTGCATCATGGGAGAATATTGGTGTCACTGTAGGTGTCTACCACCCTGCTAGCACTGGGAGCTGGAACTGATCTTCAGCAACACATGAGATGCAATTTCTTGTGTTCCTGTTACTTGTATCGTATGAGCATCATGTTCATTGGAAACAGCACGGCTTGCTCCCTGGACCTCCCTGTTGCCCTCTCCATTCTGTTAGCTCTCTCCAACTCTCCCCCTGCCAAACTTGACAACGGTCCCGTAACTGTGACCCTTCACGGTCGTGTGTCTTTGCCATCAATAGGAGTGGGCTCCAGATGCAAGCCGGGCCATCCATCGTAAGGAGAAGAGTAGCCGGGGGGGAGAGGAAGTGACCCTCACCAGCATCATCCCGTCCGCTGAGACTGTGTTGCACTCTTCGCCAGGAGACAGGTACGGAGCCCCGAGTGTGAAACTCCCCCAACACTACTCCCCATTCTCCCTCCCCCACCCCCCCTTTAAAAAGCATCCACAGGCACTGTATTCTGTCAGCCCCTATCCCTGTCTTGGACCCATCCCACTCCTCTCTTGCCATCTCCCTCTTCCCCACTCTCCCCTCACCCCATCATCTTCTCCACTGACCTACTCTGGCCACCACTCGCCCTTTCAGAGTGAGCGAGAAGAGGAGGGAAGAGAGAAAGGGGGGGACACTGGGAGAGAGGGAGAGTGGACAGGGAATGGAGAGCTAGGGGAATGGGATGGGGGGAGAAAGAGGAAGAGATGGAGCATAGAGTAAGAGTGGAGGGGGAGGGATAGAAAGAGAGAGAACATTGGAGAGGGAGAGCAAGGAGGGATGGAGACAGCGTGAGTGAGTGGGTGTGGCTGGAGAGAGAGAGAGAGAGAGAGAGGAATGGAAAGAGAGAGGGGGACAGAGCTATAGATGGGGGAGAGAGAGAGAAACAGAGAGTGAGAGGAGAAGGAAGAGATAGAGAGGGATGGAGAGCGCAAGAAGATTGGGGGACAGAGATGGTATAGGATGCAGGGAGAGGGTTGGATACAGTGGGGGAAGAGCAGACAGAAGGAGAGGGAAGAACAGAGGGTGAGAAAGGGAGGGAGAGTGTGTGGGTGATGGAGAGAGAGGGGAAATGGGGAGAGATATTGAGGAGGGAATCACGAGAGAGGGGAGGGGGACAGAGTGAGAGGGAAGAATGGAGGAAGAGAGGGAGCGTGGAGAGACAGTGGGACAGAGAGATAGGGGAGAATGGGCAGAGAGAAAGACAGGGACAGAGAGAGCAAAAGGGGGACAGTGAGTGAGAGAGAGAGAGAGAGAGAGAGAAGAATGAAGGAGGGGCATAGAGAGAGGAGAAGGGACAGGGTGTATGGGTTGGTGGAGAGAGAAGGGGGATGGAGAGTGGAACTGAGAGAAAGATGGGCAGAGACAGAGAGATTGTTGGGGGAGGGACAAAGAGGCAGACAGAGGAGAGACAAACCCATTCTCTCCCTGTCTTCTCTCTTTCTTTCTCTTTCTCACTCTCTCCCCCCCCCCCCGATCTCCCCGCTCTCTCCCTGTTGTCCCTGTCTCCTCCCCAATCTCTCTCTCTCTCTCTCTCTCTCTCTCTCTCTCTCTCTCTTCCACCCCATCTCCGCTCTCTCTGTCTCCTCTTCCTCCTCCTCTCCTCCCCCGTCTCCCTCCCCCGTCTCCCTCCCCCGTCTCCCTCCCCCGTCTCCCTCCCCCGTCTCCCTCCCCCGTCTCCCTCCCCCGTCTCCCTCCCCCGTCTCCCTCCCCCGTCTCCCTCCCCCGTCTCCCTCCCCCGTCTCCCTCCCCCGTCTCCCTCCCCCGTCTCCCTCCCCCGTCTCCCTCCCCCGTCTCCCTCCCCCGTCTCCCTCCCCCGTCTCCCTCCCCCGTCTCCCTCCCCCGTCTCCCTCCCCCGTCTCCCTCCCCCGTCTCCCTCCCCCGTCTCCCTCCCCCGTCTCCCTCCCCCGTCTCCCTCCCCCGTCTCCCTCCCCCGTCTCCCTCCCCCGTCTCCCTCCCCCGTCTCCCTCCCCCGTCTCCCTCCCCCGTCTCCCTCCCCCGTCTCCCTCCCCCGTCTCCCTCCCCCGTCTCCCTCCCCCGTCTCCCTCCCCCGTCTCCCTCCCCCGTCTCCCTCCCCCGTCTCCCTCCCCCGTCTCCCTCCCCCGTCTCCCTCCCCCGTCTCCCTCCCCCGTCTCCCTCCCCCGTCTCCCTCCCCCGTCTCCCTCCCCCGTCTCCCTCCCCCGTCTCCCTCCCCCGTCTCCCTCCCCCGTCTCCCTCCCCCGTCTCCCTCCCCCTTTCTCTCTCCCCCGTCTCCCTCCCCCTTTCTCTCTCCCGCCTGCTCCCTTTCTCTCTCCCCTGCTCTCTCTCTCTTCCCACACCCCGCCTCCAACTTTTGCCTCCCCGGCCTCCTCCCTCTGCCTCGCTGGCCTCCTACCTCTCTCTCCCCTACCTGCTGCCTTTTTCTCCCTGCTCTCTCTCCATTTCCTCTCCCACTCTCTCTCCCAGTCTACCCTAGTCTCTTCTCTCCCCATCTTCCTTCTATCCCCTGTTTTTCTCTCTCTGCTTCTACCATATACAATATCTACACAATTAAGTATTATATACTCCCACTGATCCGTGTCTTGTCCTACAGTGGAGTTAAAGATTACTCATCCGATTGGTCAGATGACGACAGCCCGAGGAAGTATGTGTCGACTCTGTGCTCGGAGGATGAGGTGAAGGTAGCTGTGGTCCGGGTTCGAGCACTGTATGATTACACAGGGCAGGAGGCTGATGAGCTAAGCTTCTTGGCAGGTATTCACACACTAACACGCATTGGTCTTGTTCCGCAATGCTGCATGGCAAGCTCTAGGTGCTATGCATGTTTCCGTCATGTTCAATCCTGAGGAACCTGCTGTCCCTCCCCCAGCATCATGGGTATCCAAACATCCAGGCAGTAGAGTGTTACAGTCATCCAACTACAATGTCCAAATAGAGAGACTGGCTGGTCCATGCTGTGGTTAGTTTCCATATAGACAGCACGCTGCTCCTCTGTCCTCTTCACCCTCTGCACATAGCACAAAAATGTTGTATTAGTGCACCAGACATCATGGCAACTTATGTGGCGATTGTAGAACATGTGGGGCCCCTTACTGTTTCTCGTATATATTAATGATTTAGACTTAGTGTGAGAGGCATGTTTGGGAAATATGCAAACAATACAAAAATTAGCTGAGCTGTTGATAGTAAAGAGGGTATTATTGATAGTTTGGTTGGGTGGATGGAAAAGTGGCAAATGGGATTCTATCAGAGAAATGTAAGATTATACGTTAACAAAGCATGGGAACATGGAATACCTGGAAGGTATTTGAGGTGGGTGGTGCTGTGAGAGACCGTGGAATCCTTCTCCATAGATCCCTGAAGGTGACGGGACATATGGTGAACGTAGAACAATACAGCGCAGAGCAGGCCCTTCGGCCCTTGATGTTGCGCCGACCCGTGAACTATTCTCAGATCGTCCCCCTACACTATCCCAAAATCATCCATGTGCTTATCTAAGGATTGTCGAAATCTCCCTAATGTGGCTGAGTTGACTACATTAGCAGGTAGTGCATTCCACGCCCTTACCACTCTCTGTGTAAAGAACCTGCCTCTGACATCTGTCTTAAATCTATCACCCCACAATTTGTAATTATGCCACCTCATACAAGCTGATGTCATCATCCGAGGAAAAAGTCTTTCTCTGTCTAGGAGAAAGTGAGGACTGCAGGTGCTGGAAAACGTGTTGCTGGAAAAGCGCAGCAGGTCAGGCAGCATCAAACATTTGATGCTGCTCTTTCTCTGTCTACCCTATCTAATCCTCTCTTGGCCGCCTTCTCTCCAATGAGAAGAGACCCAAGTATCTCAGCCTTTCCTCATAAGACCTTCCCTCCAGACCAGGCAACATCCTGGTAAATCTCCTCTGCACCTTTTCCAATGCTTCCACATCCTTCCTGAAATATGGGGACCAGAACTGTACACAATATTCCAAGTGTAGCTGCATCTGCGTTTTGTATAATTGCAGCATGATATTGCGGTTCCGGAACTCAATCCCTCTACCAATAAAACCTAACACACCGTATGCCTTCTTAACAGCACTATCCACCTGGGTGGCAACTTTCAGGGATCTATGTACATGGACTCCAAGATCCCTCAGCACATCCACACTACCAAGAATCTTTCCATTGACCTAGTACTCTGCCTTCCTGTTATTCTTCCCAAAGTGCATCACCTCACATTTAGCTGCATTGAACTCCATTTGCCACCTCTCAGCCCAATTCTGCAGTTTATCTAAGTCCCCCTGCAACCTGTAACATTCATACAAACTGTCCACCCTCCACTGACTTTAGTGTCCTGTGCAAATTTACTAATCCATCCACCTATGCCTGCGTCTAAGTCATTTATAAAAATGACAAATAGCAGTGGTCCCAAAACAGATCCTTGTGGCACACCACTAGTAACCGGATTCCAGGCTGAATATTTTCCATCAACCACCACTTGCTGCCTTTTTTCAGAAAGGCAGTTTCTAATCCAAACTGCTACATCACCCTCAATCCCATGCCTCTGCATTTTCTCTAACAGCCTACCATGTGGAACTTTATCAAAGGCTTTACTGAAGTCCATGTATACCACGTCAACTGCCCTACCCTCATCTACATGCTTGGTCACCTTCTCAAAAAACTCAGAGGTTTGTGAGACACGTCCTGCTCTGGATGAAACAGTGTTGACTATCTGAAATCAAATTGTTTCTTGCCAGATGATCATAAATCTTATCTCTTATAATCCTTTCCAAAATCTTTCCTACAACAGAAGTAAGGCTCACTGGTCTATAATTACCTGGATAACCTCTACTGCCCTTCTTGAACAAGGGCACAACATTTGCAATCCTCCAGTCCTCGGGTACTAAACCCGTAGACAACAACGACTCAAATATCAAAGCCAGAGGCTCTGCTACCTCCTCCCTAACTTCCCAGAGAATCCTCGGATAAATCCCACCCGGCCCAGGGGACTTGTCTACTTTAACTCATAGAGATGTACAGCACGGAAACAGACCCTTCAGTCCAACCCGTCCATGCCGACCAGATATCCCATCTAAATCTAGTCCCACCTGTCAGCACCTGGCCCATATCCCTCCAAACCCTTCCTATTCATATACCCATCCAAATGCCTTTTAAATGTTGCAATTGTACCAGCCTCCACCACACCCTCTGGCAGCTCATTCCATACACGTACCACCCTCTGCGTGAAAAAGTTGCCCCTTAGGTCTCTTCTATATCTTTCCCTTCTCACCCTAAACCTATGCCCTCTAGTTCTGGACTCCCCGACCCCAGGGAAAAGACTTTGTCTATTTTTCATATCCATGCCCCTCATAATTTTGTAAACCTCTATAAGGTCATTCCTCAGCCTCAGACGCTCCAGGGAAAACAGCCCCAGCCTGTTCAGCCTCTCCCTGTAGCTCAGATCCTCCAACCCTGGCAACATCCTTGTAAATCTTTTCTGAACCCTTTCTAGTTACACAACATCTTTCCGATAGGAAGGAGACCAGAATTGCACGCAATATTACAACAAGTGGCCTGACCAATGTCCTGTACAGCCGCTACATGACCTCCCAACTCCTGTACTCAATACTCTGACCAATCAAGGAAAGCATACCAAATGCCTTCTTCACTATCCTATCTACCTGCAACTCCACTTTCAAGGAGCTATGAACCTGCACTCCAAGGTCTCTTTGTTCAGCAACACTCCCTAGGACCTTACCATTAAGTGTATAAGTCCTGCTAAGATTTGCTTTCCCAAAATGCAGCACCTCGCATTTATCTGAATTAAACTCCATCTGCCACTTCTCAGCCCATTGGCCCATCTGGTCCAGATCCTGTTGTAATCTGAGGTAACCCTCTTCGCTGTCCACTACACCTCCAATTTTGGTGTCATCTGCAAACTTACTAACTGTACCTCTTATGCTCACATCCAAATCATCTCCTCTACAATATTCTCCTTTACCTGAGTGAAAACAAATGAGAAATGTTCGTTTAGCACCTCTCCGATCTCCAAAGGGTCCACACTTAACTTGCCATTTCTGTCTTTGACTGGCCCTAATCCTACCCCAATTATCCCTTTATTTCTCACATACCTATAGAAAGCTTTAGGGTTCTCCTTTATTCTATTTGCCAAAGGCTGCTTGTGTCCTGTCTTTGCTCTTCTTAACTCTCTCTTTAAATCCATCCGAGGTGATCTATAACTCTCCATCGCCTCATCTGAACCATCTTGCCTCATCAACACAAAAGCCTCCTTCTTCTTCATAACAAGAGATGCAATTTCTGTAGTAAACCACGGTTTCCTTACCTTATCACTTCCTCCCTGCCTACCGAGCAAGGACACGTAATATCTGTTCCTTAAACCAACTCCACATTTCGATTGTCTGCATCTCCTGCATTTTACTACCCCATTCTATGCATCCTAATTCTTGCCTGATCGCATTATAATTGCCCTTGCCCCATCAATAACTCTTGATCTGTGGCATGTACCGATCCCTTTCCATTGCTAAACTAAACGTAACTGAATTATGGTCGCTGTCTCCAAAGTGCTCACCTACAACAAAATCAAACACCTAGTCTGGTTCATTACCAAGCACCAGACCCAGTGTGGCCTCCCCTCTTGTCGGCTCTTTGACATACTGTGTCATTGGACACAAACTGATCCATCCGACGTGCTAGAGTTATAGCATTTCCAGTCAATGTTGGAGAAGCTAAAGTCCCCAATAATGACCACCCTGTTCCTTTCACTCCTACCCAGAATAATTTTGCTAATTCTCTCTCCCACCTCCCTGGAACTCTGCAGAGGCCTGTAAGAAGCGTGATCTCTCCTCTCCTGTTTCTAACCTCAGCCCATACTACCTCAGTAGACGAGTCCTCATCAAAAGTTCTCTCAGCCACTGTTGTACTATCCTTGACTAACAAGGCCGCGCCTCGCCCTCTTTTACAGCCTTGCCTGTTTTTAATGAAGGATCTAAATCCTGGAACCTGCAACATCCATTCCTCACCCTGCTCTATCCATGTCTCCGAAGTGGCCACAACATCGAAGTCCCAGGCACCTCTCCATGCTGCAAGCTCACCCACCTTATTTTGGATACTTCTGACGTTGAAGAAAACACACTTCAAACCACTTCACAGTCTGTCAGCACATTCCTGTGACCCTGAAATCCTATCCCTGTCCTTCCTACTCTCATCCTCCTGTGCACTGCAGCTACACCTCCGGTTCCCATCTCCCTGCTGAGCTAGTTTAAACCCACCCGAATAAAGAATGCATTTGGGGTACTTTCCTTCACTGGGCGAGGTATTAAATACAAGGGCAGGAATGCGTTGCTGCTGAAATGATACAAGGCACTGCTCACACCAGAGCTGGAGTTGTGTGTCCAGGCCTGGTCACCAGGTTCCAAGGAGGAGATAATTGGTCTGAGGAGAATAGAGGAGATTTACAAGAACGTTGCCAGGGCTGGAAGTTGCAGCTCTGAGCAAAGATTGGAGCAGCTGGAGTTCTCCTTCGAACAGAGAAGGCTGAGGGCTGACTTCATCGAGATGTACGAAACAGTGAGGGGTTTGGACAGAGTGGGCAGGGGGACCGTATTTCCCCCAGAGGAGAGGTCACTGACCTGAGGGCACTGGTTTAAAGTGAGCTGTTAAAAAGGGGACACAGAGAAAAGCTTCTTCCCTCTGAGGACAGTGTGGGTCTGGAAGTCACTGTCTAGTTTGATGGTTTAGGGGAAATCTCCAACACTTTTAAAAAAGATCCTGGACCTGCGCGTGAGGCACTGTAGGCTGCAAGGCTGAACCAGGAGCTGAGGGAAGATTTAAATGTCTGATTGGATTCTTTCTGTGCTGTAATATTTCTGTGATTCCAGATTAATATATTGGCCTCCCTCATTTCTACTTGTGCTGTGAATGTCAGTGCTCTTGGCTAATCCTGCATGTAGCTCTCACTGCATGTGCCCGGTTAACAAGTGGATGACTCGTGTGTGCCTCTGTTTGTCTGTTAACTGGACAGGAACTGTGCAGAGGTACAGCTGTACCATTGTGTGAGTGTGCCAGGATGGGCCTGTGCCATGATGTGACCATCCTGGCATGTGACTGGACTGCAAGAACTTGGTTAGGGGAGCAGCAGGTTCTGGAGCACAAGCCTTCAGTAATATTGCCGGAATGTTGTCAGGGCCCATAGCCTTTGCAGTATCCAGTGCCTCCAACCATTTCTCGATATCATGTGGAGTGAATCGAATTGGCTGAAGACTGGTATCTCTGATGTCTGGAGGAGACCTGGATGGATCATCCACTCGACACTTCTGACTGTAGATTGCTGAAAATGCTTCAGCCTTTGCTTTTGCACTCTTCCATCATTTGAGGATGGGGATATTTCCAGAGCTGCCACCCCCAGTGACTTGTTTGGCTGTCCAGTACCACCCACTAATGGATGTGGCAGGACTGCAGAGCTTAGAGCTGATCAGTTCAGTTGTGGATCACATTGTTCCATCAAATACTTGCTGCTTATGCTGTTCAGCACACAAGTAGTCCTGTTTGATGGCTTCACCAGGTTGACACCACTCTCTTCACAATGCTTGGTGCTTTCTCCTGCATGCCCTGCATCACTCTCCATTGAACCAGGGTTGATTCCCTTGGCTTGATGGTAACGATTGTGTGCAGTATATGCCAGACCATGAAGCTGCAGGTTGTGATGGAGTACAATTCTACTGTTGATGGCCCAGAGCACAGACCCATCAGAGCTGGTATACAGGATCGGAAAGGGTGGCTCTGGCAAAGCACAGCAGCTCAGGCAGCATCCAAGGAGCAGGAGAGTCGGTGTTTCGGGCATAAGCCTTTCATCAGGAATGTGATAGGGGAAGGTGGCTGAGAGATAAATAGGGGGATGAGGGTGGGGCTGAGGGGGAAGAGAGGTGGGAAGGTGGATGCAGGGGGTGTAACTGTGATAGGTCGGTGGGTAAGTTGAGTGGATAAGTGGAAAGGAAGATAGACAAGTAGGACTGGTCAAGAGGGCAGTGCCGGGTTGGAGGGTTGATCTGGGAAGAGGTGGGGGGAGGGGAAGTTTGGAAACTAGTGAAGTCGATGTTGATGCCGTGTGGTTGAAGGGGCCTAAGTATACAGTCAGCAGGGAGCTGCTCTGGGAGACTTCAACATTGACTCTGGATCTCGTGAAGTCTTGTGGCTTCAGGTCAAACATGGTCAAGAGGATGTGTGGCAGGATAGACTGAGTGGGGAAAGGGGTGTTTAGGGATGTGGGATCTGAGTGGGTGTGTTGAGATGTGAGGGGTAGTGCAGAGGGGATGTGTGTGGTTGTGGGATGTGAACGGGTGGGGGAAATGGGGAAGGATTGTGTGGGGTATGATGGTGTGGGGGCTTATGGGGAGGTTGTGGAATGTCAGGGGACATGGGCAATGAGGGGATGTACGGGAGGTGGGGTGTGTGAGGAGGAGATGGGTGCGGACAGGGGGTTGTTCTCTCCAGTCTCTTATTCGGTTGTCTGTGCTGAGTATCAATCTGTGAGGAACAATTTTCCTTTCAGTTTGTCATCTGCAGTTTCTCTGAATCTGTGTCAAATGCCACAGCTTTATTTCTGTAACGTTTCTGATTTACCTTGCCCTTTTCTGTAATTGTGGAAATTTTCAGTTTAGCTGCTTATCCCTCAGGCAATAGGGATCTATATTGGCCCCTGAGCTACTTTCATTCAATGTTAATGAGGACATTGTATTATCCTCCAGTGTACTGATGATGCAGGGTTAGGTGGGAAAGTAACAAGAATATGTCATGTCAAGCCTACTCTGCCATTTTCGATCACTGCTGACCATCTCCTCAGTGCCAGTCTTCCACAGTATCCTCAGATTCTTTGATATCATTAGTAACTAGAAACTTATCAATCTGTGTCTTGAATTTACTCAATGACTGAGCTTCCACTGCCCTCTGGGTAGGAGGAATTCCAAAGATTCACTCATTCTCAAAGTGAAGAAATTTCTCCCCATCTCAGCCCCACGCTTTATTCTGAGACTGTGTCCCCTGGTTCTCGAATTACTGACCATGGAAAGTATCCTCTCTACATCCACTCTATTATGCCCTGTAATAATTTTGCTTTATAGCAGTGCAATCCTCTTATTCTGTGACCCTGTAATGAATACCGACCCAGATCTATTTCCTCCTTATGAAAAAGGACCAAAGCCGTACACAAGCCACCAGACAAAGGTAGTTCAACTGCAGCAAGGCAGCTTTCCCTCTGAGTTCAAGTCCCCTTGTGATGAAGGCCAACACACAGAAACATTCGACCCCTCAAGCCTGCTCCACCATTCATTATGATCATGGCTAACCATCAAGCTCCATACCCTAATCCTGCCCTCCCACCACGTCCTCGATTTCTTTAGACACAAGAGGTTAACCTTGCAGACTGAGATCAACAGACAATTCTTCACCCAGAGAGTGGTGAGCCAGTGGAATTCACTGTCACAGAAAATGGTTGAAGCCAAACATTGTGTTTTGTAGAAGGCGGTAGATGTAGCTCTTGTGGCTGAAGGGATCAAGGATGTGGTGGGAGGGCAGGGTTAGGTACTTGAGCTTGATGATCAACCATGATCATAAGGAATGGTGAAGCAAGTTCGAGGGGTTGAATCGCCTACTGTTCTGGACTGCCTCATCATTGGGAACATTCTTCCTGCGTTTAAGCTGCCTCTTCCTGTTAGAATTTTATATGTTTCTACGAGCTCCCCCTCATTCTTCCGAACAATCTTAACCGCCTCAACCTCTCCTAATACATCAGTCCTGCCAATTTGGTATATCCTTCACAGTATTCCCTCTATAGCAAGAACATCCTTCCTCAGGTAAGGAGACCAAAACCTTCCACAATATTCCCAGGTGTGGCCTCACCAAGGCCCTGTATAATTGCAGCAAGACAATCTTACCAACAAGTGAGGTCAAGCTAACTGGACTCTAGCTTCCAGCCTTCTTCCCTTTTTTAAATTGGGCTGTTACGTTAGCCATTTTCCAGTTTTGTGGGACCCTCCCTGATTCCGTTGATTCCTGAAAGATCACCACCAATGCCTCCACAATCTCCTCAACTGTCGTCTTCGGAACCCGAGAGTGTAGTCTGCACTGGCTGACTTATCCAACTTCAGACCTGCCAGCTCCCCCAGTATCTTCCCCATAGTGACGGCCACTACATTCACCTCTAACCCCCACCCCACCGCCCCCCCACCTCGAAGTGACCTAGAAGTGAAGGAGCCATTGGGAAGTAGTGACCATAACACAATAAGATTCAATCTGCAATTTGAGGGAGAGGGTACAATCGGAAGTGACAGTACTTCTGTTAAATAAAGGGAACTATGGAGCTATGAGGGAGGAGCTGGCCAAAGTTCAATGGTGCAATACCTTAGCAGGGATGACAGTGGAGGAACAATGGTGGATATTTCTGTGTATAATGCAGAAGATGCAGGATCATGGTGGGCAGCATGGTGGCACAGTGGTTAGCACTGCTGCCTCACAGCGCCTGAGACCCGGGTTCAATTCCTGCCTCAGGCGACTGACTGTGTGGAGTTTGCACGTTCTCCCTGTGTCTGCGTGGGTTTCCTCCGGGTGCTCCGGTTTTCTCTCACAGTCCAAAGATGTGCCGGTCAGGTGAATTGGCCATGCTAAATTGCCTGTAGTGTTAGGTAAGGGGTAAATGTAGGGGTATGGGTGGGTTGCGCTTCGGCGGGTCGGTGTGGACTTGTTGGGCCGAAGGGCCTGTTTCCACACTGTAATGTAATCTAATCTAATCAGTTCATTCCAAAAAGGAAGAAAGATCCTAGGAGGAGGCGGCCGTGGCTGACGAGGGAAGTTCAGAAACATATCAAGTAAAAGAGAAGCATAACATGGCAAAAATAAGTGGTAAAACGGAGGACTGGGAAGTTTTTAAAGAACAACAGAGGATTTCTAAGAAGGAAATACGCAGAGAAAAAATGAGGTATGAAGGTAAACTGGCCTAAAATATAACGGAGGATAATAAAAGCTTTTTTAGGTATGTGAAAGGCAAAAAAATGGTTAAGATTAAAATTAGATTAGATTAGATTAGATTAGATTACTTACAGTGTGGAAACAGGCCCTTCGGCCCAACAAGTCCACACCGCCCCACCGAAGCGCAACCCACCCATACCCCTATATTTACCCCTCACCTAACACTACGGGCAATTTAGCTTGGCCAATTCACCTGACCTGCACATCTTTGGACTGTGGGAGGAAACCGGAGCACCCGGAGGAAACCCACACAGACACGGGGAGAACGTGCAAACTCCACACAGTCAGTCGCCTGAGGCGGGAATTGAACCCGGGTCTCTGGCGCTGTGAGGCAGCAGTGCTAACCACTGTGCCACCGTGCCGCCCATATGTTGGGCCCTTGAAGACTGAAACAGGGGAATATATTACGGGGAACAAAGAAATGGCAGAAGAATTGAATTGGTATTTCAGATCTGTGTTCACTGGGGAAGACACAAGCAATCTCCATGAGGTAACAGTGACTGAAGGACCTGAACTTTAGGGAATTTATATTTGCCAGGAATTGGTGTTGGAGAGACTGTTAGGTCTGAAGGTTGATAAGTCCCCGGGGCCTGATGGTCCACATCCCAGGGTACTGAAGGAGGTGGCTCGAGAAATCGTGGATGCGTCAGTGATTATTTTTCAGAGTTCGATAGATTTGGGATCAGTTCCTGTGGATTGGAGGGTGGCTAATGTTGTACCACTTTTTAAGAAAGGTGGGAGAGAGAAAGCAGGAAATTATAGACTAGTTAGTCTGACTTCAGTGGTGGGAAAGATGCTGGAGTCTATTATAAAGGATGAAATTACGACACATCTGGATAGTAGTAACAGAGTCAGCATGGATTTATGAAGGGGAAATCATGCTTGACTAATCTTCTGGAATTTTTTGAGGATGTAACTCTGAAGATGGACGAGAGAGATCCAGTAGATGTAGTGTACCTAGACTTTCAGAAAGCTTTTGATAAAGTCCCACATAGGAGGTTAGTGAGCAAAATTAGGGTGTATGGTATTGGGGGCAAAGTACTAACTTGGATTGAAAGTTGGTTGGCCGACAGGGAACAATCACTAAAGAGTAGTGATAAATGGCTCCATTTCGGAATGGCAGGCAGTGACCAGTGGAGTACCGCAGGGATCAGTGCTGGGACCGCAGCTTTTTACAATATATGTTAATGATATAGAAGATGGTATTAGTAATAACATTAGCAAGTTTGCTGATGATACTAAGCTGGGTGGCAGGGTGAAATGTGAGGAGGATGTTAGGAGATTACAGGGTGACCTGGACAGGTAAGGTGAGTGGTCAGATGCATGGCAGATGCAGTTTAATGTGGATAAATGTATGGTTATCCACTTTGGTGGCAAGAACAGGAAGGCAGATTACGACCTAAATGGAATCAATTTGGGTAAAGGGGCAGTACAGAGAGATCTGGGTGTTCTTGTACACCAGTCAATGAAGGTAAGCATGCAGGTACAGCAGGTAGTGAAGAAGGCTAATAGCATGCTGGCCTTCATAGCAAGAGGGATTGAGTATAGAAGTAAAGAGGTTCTTCTGCAGCTGTACAGGGCCCTGGTGAGACCACACCTGGAGTACTGTGTGCAGTTCTGGTCTCCAAATTTGAGGAAAGACATTCTGGCTATTGAGGGAGTGCAGCGTAGGTTCACGAGATCAATTCCTGGAATGGCGGGACTACCTTACGCTGAAAGACTGGAGCTACTGGGCTTGTATACCCTTGAGTTTAGAAGACTGAGAGGGGATCTGATTGAGACATATAAGATTATTAAAGGATTGGACACTCTGGAGGCAGGAAACATGTTTCCACTGATGGGTGAGTGCCGAACCAGAGGACACAGCTTAAAAATACGGGGTAGACCATTTAGGACAGAGATGAGGAGAAACTTCTTCACCCAGAGAGTGGTGGCTGTGTGGAATGCTCTGCCCCAGAGGGCAGTGGAGGCCCAGTCTCTGGATTCATTTAAGAAAGAGTTGGATAGAGCTCTCAAGGATTGTGGAATCAAGGGTTATGGAGATAAGGCAGCAACAGGATACTGATTAAGGATGATCAGCCATGATCATATTGAATGGTGGTGCAGGCTCGAAGGGCAGAATGGCCCACTCCTGCACCTTTTGTCTATTGTCTATTTCCCTACACTTGGTCCAGAGCCTGTGCCCTGGCATTTTAAATGTCTGTCCAGATGTTTCTTAAATATTGCAAGAGTTCTTGCCTCTACCACCCTCTCAAGCAGTGCACTCCATATTTCTACCACCCTCTGGGTGAATTTATGTTTTCCTCTGATTTCATTTAAACCATTTACTCCTGACCTTAAGCTGAGTTTTTCTGGTCTTCGACACATCTGCCGTGGAGCAAAGATTCTCACAATCCACTCTGTCTGTGCATCTCGTAATTTTGCATCCCTCAATCAGATCACCCCTCAGCGTCCTGTGCTCCAGGGGAAACAAACCCAACCTATCCAGTCTCTGCTCGTAACTGAGACTTTCCATCCCAGGCAAGATCCTCGTGAAATTCCTCTGCACACTCTCTCGTGCAATCACATCTTCCTGATAATGTGGCGACCAGAACTGCACACAATATTCCATTTGTGGCCTAACCATTGTTTTATCAAGTTATAACAAGACTTCCGTGCTCCCATATTCTACACTACGACTAATGAAGCCAACCATCCTGTGTGCAGCCTTCATCGCCTTGTCCACCTTCAGAGTTTACGCTCCCTTTGTTCCTCAGTCCTCCCTACTCAGCCTATCATTGTCTGTGTAAATCCTTCCTTTATTAGACCTCCCAAAATGCATCACCGCACACTTATCAGGATTAAATTCTACCTGCCATTTACCAGCTGATCAACATCAGACTGTAGCCTGAAACCATCCTCCACACTTCCATCAACACCACCAATTTTCATGTCATCTGTAAACTTGCTAATTATACTTTCTACATTCACATCCACGTAACAAACAGCAAGAGTCCCAGCTCCGAACCCTGTCGTTGGAGAGTGCAACCCTCTACCATCATCTTTTTGCCTTCTATTTTGAAAATGTGAGGACTGCAGATGCTGGAGATCCGCATCCGAGGACCAGGAGAATCGACATTTCAGGCATAAGCCCTTCATTAGGAATGAGGCTTATCGGCCAGAGGTGCTGAGAGATAAATGGGAGGGTGGTGGGGCTCGGGCGAAGGTAGCTGGGAATGTGATAGGTACACGAAGGTGGGGGGGTGGAAGGTGATAGGTCAGAGATGAAGGTGGAGCAGATAGTGGGAAGGAAGATGGACAGCTCAAGAGGGCGGTGTTGAGTTGGAGGCTTGGGACTGGGATAAGGTAGGGGGAGGGGAAGTGAGGAAACTGGTAAAATCCACATTGATCCCGTGTGGTTGCAGGGTCCCAAGACGGAAGATGAGGATTTCTTCCTCCAGGTGTCGGGTGGTTAGTGTTTGGTGATGCTGGATTAGTGGTGCTGGAAGAGCACAGCAGTTCAGGCAGCATCCAAGGAGCTTTGAAATCGACGTTTCGGGCAAAAGCCCATTTATTCCTGATGAAGGGCTTTTGCCCGAAACGTCGATTTCGAAGCTCCTCGGATGCTGCCTGAACTGCTGTGCTCTTCCAGCACCACTGATCCAGAATCTGGTTTCCAGCATCTGCAGTCATTGTTTTTACCTAGGGTTTGGTGGTGGAGGAGGCCCAGGACCTGCATGTCCCTGACGGAGTGGGAGGGGGAGTTGAAGTGTTCAGCCCCGGGGCGGTGGGGTTGGGTTGGTGCTGGTGTCCCAGAGATGTTCTATGAAATGATCTGCAAGTTGGCGCCCTGTCTCCCTGATGTGAAGGAGATCACATCGGGTGGAACGGATACATTTGTGGAGGTACGGGTGAATTTCTATCACATGTGGGAGGATCCTTTGGGACCTTGGTCGGAGGTGAGGGGGAGGTGTGCTGCAGGTTTTTCAATTCCTGCGGTGGTAGAGGAAGGTGCCGGGAGTGGGGTGTGGGCTGGTGGGAGGGTGTTGATTCTCTTGCTCCTCGGCTGCTGCCTGACCTCCTATTTGGAAGCCAATTTTGAATCACGTTTACCTTGGATACAATGGGCTATTACCTTTTGGAGCAGCATTCCATCTGAGACCTTGTCAAAGCCCTTACTGAAGTTCATATAAACCACATCAACTGTACTACCCTCATCAATATATTTAGTCACCTTTACAAAAAAAGCTCAAACAAATTAGTAAGACAAAATTTCCCTCCAACCAATCATGCTGACTATCCCTGCTCAATTCCTGCCTTTCCAAGTGTTGATTAATCCTGTCCTCAAAATGTTTACCAATAATTTATCTATCGCTGACGTCAGACTAACTGTAATTCCTGACCTATCACTGCTGTCCCTCTTGAACAAAGGAACCACATTAACTGTCCTCCAGTCATCTGGCACTTCACCTGTGGCCAGCAAAGTATTCGCCAGGGTCTTAGCAATCTCCTCCCTTGCTTCCTATAACAGCTTCTTGTACGTCTCATTGCGGCCTGGTATTTTATGCAACGTTATGGATCTGACAGTTACTCCTTATTAGTCTTAATATTTTCCAGAACTTCACTATCCTAACTGAAATCCCAGGCTATAATGTGTTTCTTCTCTGTGAATGCAGATGAGAAATATTAATCTGAGATCTCTCCCACATCCTCTGCTCCACGCACATGTTGCCCCTTTGGTCTCCAGTAGTTCCAACACTTTCACTGGTAATCCTCTCACTCTTACAGTCATGGACTTAGGTCAGAAGTCCATGACACCACATTATAGTCCAAAAGGTTTATTTGAAATCACAAGCTGATCATGACTGATTTGGTGACCCATGATCAACTGGGTCTGGGTGGGTTACTCTTCGGAGGGTTGGTGTGGACTTGTTGGGCCAAATGGCTTGTTTCCATACTGTAGGGATTCTATGAAGAAAAAAAACTTTGGAGTGCTGTTCCTTCTTCAGGTGACTTCATCCGACAAAAGAGCAGCGCTCCGAAAGCTTGTGATTTCAAATAAACCTGGATTATAACCTGGTGTTGTATGACTTCTGACCTTGTCCATCCCCAGTCCAAAACCATCACCTCCACATAAAGTCATAAAGTTATACAGCATGGAAGCAGGCTCTTGGCCGAACTTGTCCAGCCTAACCAGGCTTCCTAACCTCAATTAGTCCCATTTGCCTGTGTTTGGCTGAAAAACCTCTAAACCTTTCCTATTCATGTACCTGTCTAAATGCTGTAATTGCACCACCCCCATGACTTCCTCGGGCAGCTCATTCCATACATGCACCACCATCTGTGTGAAAAAGTTGACCCTTTTATATCTTTCCCTCTCCCGTTAAACCTCTGCCCTTCAGTTTTGCACTGTTCTACGCTGGGGAAAAGCTATTCACCTTATCTATACCCCTCACAGATAAACCTCGATAAGGTCACCCTTCAACCTCCAGGGAAAAAATTCCCAGCCTCACTTTACAACTCAAGCCTTCTAGTCTCTGTAACATCCTTGTAAGTGTTTTTTGCGCCCTTTCCAATTAAGTAACATCCTTCCTATAGCAGGGTGACCAGAAATGAATGCAGTACTCCAAATGTGGCCTTATCAATGTCTTGTACGGCTGCAACACAATGTCCCAACTTCTGTATTCAATCACCTTCCCCTTGCCACCGCAGGAACTGTAAAACCTGCGCCCGCACCTCCTCCCTCACCTCGATCCAAGGCCCTAAAGGAGCCTTCCACATCCATCAAAGTTTTACCTGCATATCCACTAATATCATTTATTGTATCCGTTGCTCCCGATGCGGTCTCCTCTACATTGGGGAGACTGGGTGCCTCCTAGCAGAGCGCTTTAGGGAACATCTCTGGGCCACCCGCACCAATCAACCACACCGCCCCATGGCCCAACATTTCAACTCCCCCTGCAACTCTGCCGAGGACATGGAGGTCCTGGGCCTCCTTCACCGCCGCTCCCTCACCACCAGACGCCTGGAGGAAGAACGCCTCATCTTCCACCTCGGAACACTTCAACCGCAGGGCATCAATGTGGACTTCAACAGTTTCCTCATTTCCCCTTCCCCCACCTCATCCTAGTTTCAAACTTCCAGCTCAGCACTGTCCCCATGACTTGTCCTACCTGCCTATGTTCTTTTCCACCTATCCACTCCACCCTCCTCCCTGACCTATCACCTTCATCCCCTCCCCCACTCACCTATTGTACTCTATGCTACTTTCTCCCCACCCCCACCCTCCTCTAGCTTATCTCTCCACTCTTCAGGCTCTCTGCCTTTATTCCTGATGAAGGGCTTTTGCCCGAAACATCGATTTTGCTGCTCCTCGGATGCTGCCTGAACTGCTGTGCTCTTCCAGCACCACGAATCCAAAATCCTGTATTCAATACCTTGTCTACCTGTGATGCTATTTTAAAGGAATTGTGTACCTGCACCCCTGGGACTATGGTTCTGTCTCTCTGACAATGCTCCCCAGGACTTTAACCATTGACCATTCCCTGATTTGTCTTGCCAAAATGCAACATCTCACGTTTATCTAAATTAAACTCTTGTCTGCCATTGCTCAGCCTAGCGTTCCTCAATCTTCCTGGTCACCTCTTCAAAAAACTCAGTCAAATTTGTGAGACAATTTCCCATGCAGAAAGCTTAATCTATTCTTAATCTGTCTTTGTCTTTCCAAGTGCACGTAGATCCTGTCTCTCAGAATTCCCTCCAACAACTTATCCACCACTGACGTTAGGCTCACTGGTTAGTAGTAGGTTTGAGAGTGTGGTGCTTGAAAAGCCGAGGAGCAGGAGAATTGACATTTCGGGCAAAATCCCTTCATCAGGGATGAGGCTGAGAGCCAAGGGGATGGTGAGGAATGAGCGGGGGATGGGGTTGGGGGCAAGGTAGCTGAGAGTGTGATAGGTAGATGGAGATGGGGGTAAAGGTGATAGGTCAGAGAGGAGGGTGGAACGGATAGGTGAGAAGGAAGATTGACAGGTGGGACAGATCACGAGGGCGGTGCCAGGTTGGAAGATTGTAACTGGGATGAGGTAGGAGGAGGGGAAATGAGGAAACAGGCGAATATTGATGTTATGGGATTGGAGAGTCCCGAGGCAGAAGATGAGATGTTCTTTCTCCAGGCGTCGGGTGGTAAGGACTTGGTGATGGAGGAGGCCCAGGACATGCATGTCCTCAATGGAGTGGGAGGGAGAGTTGAAGTGTTCAGCCACGGGGCAGTGGGTTTAGTTGGTATGGGTGTCCTGGACCTTGACTTTTCCTTGCAGCCATCCTTTGCCATCTATTTGGAGGCACAACATTAGCCACCCTCCAATCTTTGGGCACTTCACTCATGGCTGTCGATGATACCAATGTCTCAGTTAGGGGCCCTGCAATTTCCTCCCTAACTTTCCACAATGTCCTGGGATGTGCTTGGATCAGGTCCTGAGGATTTATCTGCCTTTATGCATTTAAGACCTCCAGCACCTCTCCTTCTCCAATACGGATTGTTTTCAAGCTATCACTATTTGTTTCCCAGAGTTTCTTATCTTCCATGTCTTTCTCCACACTAAATACTGAAGAGAAATATTCATTTAGGATCTCACCCAATTCCTGTGGCTCCACACGTAGATGAGCTCGTTGATCTTTAAGAGGCCCTATTCTCTCCCTAGTTGCTCTTTTGACCTTAATATACTTGTAGAATCTCTTTGGATTCTCCTAGTCCCAAATTGTCCCCGTTTTGCACTCCTGACCTCCTCCTCCTACATCCCCTATACTCAAGGCCTTGATCCCAGCTGCCAAACCTGAAATATGCCTCCTTTTTCTTGACCAGAGCCTCAGTATTTCTTTTCAACCATTGTTCCCTACTCCTGCCAGCTTTGTCCTTCTCGCTGAAAGGAACACGCTGTTCCTGAACTCTTGTTATCTCACTTTTGAAATCTCCCCACTTGCCAGATGTCCCGTTACCTGCGAGTAACCTCTCCCTTTGTTTTTGAATGTTCCTGTCTGATACCATCAAAATTGGCCTTGCCCAATTTAGAATTCTAACTTGTGGACCAGACCTATCCCTTTCCATTACTATTTTAAAACTAATAGAATTATGGTTACTGGCCCTAAAACGCTCTTCCACAGACACTTCAACCACTTGCCCTGCCTGGTGTCTCAACTGGAGGTTGGGTTTTTGCCCCTTCTCTACTTGGACCATTTATATACTGATAGAAAATGTTTTCCTGAATTCACTTAACAAATTGCTCCCCATCCAAACCCTTAACACTTTGGCAATTCCAGTCTATGTTTGTAAGGTTAAAATCTCATACTATTACAGCAGTTCTTACAGCTATCTGTGATTTCCCGATTTTGTTCCTCAATTTCCTGCTCACTACTGGGGGGCCGAGAGTATAATCCCATCAATGTGATCAAGCCCTTCTTATTTCTCAGTTCCACCATATAGTCTCACAGGACGATCTCTTAGGAATACCCTTTCTCAGTACTGCGTTGATGTTTCCCCTAATCTAAAAAACCACAAACCCTCCTCTCTTGCCTCCTGTCTATCCTTCTTATAGCATCTGTACTCCAGATTATTGAAATGCCACACCTGTCTTTCCATCAGCTGTGTTTCTGTATTTGTGACAATGTCTCAGTCACATTTTCCATCCATCTGTGAGTTCATCTGCCATACCTTGTCAGGCCTCTTGCACTGAAATAAATGTAGTTTAATTCATTAGTCTTCCCTCGTTCCCTACTGTGCCCTTGCCTGTCTGGTCTATTTAACTTACTATCTTTAACTTCTGCCTGACATTTTCTTTATATCTCACTACTGTTTAGGATCCCACCATATTTTGTATCCGACTCACCATGGATCCCATCTTCTGGACCAACCTATCATGAGAGAGACCAGATGCTTTAGTCAAGTCCATGTAAACATCCTTTCATCTCTGTCACTTGTTTTTAAAAAAACAACTCAATCAAGTTTATGAGATGAAACCTCCCCTGTAGGAAGCCATACTGACTATCCCCAACAATCACATTGTTTTCCAAATGCAGGTGAATCCTTTCCTTGAGAGTCTTCTACAATAATTTCCCTGCAGCTGAAGTAAGGCTCACCAGCCTGTAATTTGCTGGATTATGGATTATCCCTGCTGCCTATTCTCTAGTCCTCTGGGACCTTGCTTGTGGCTGAAGAGGATACAAAGATCTCTGTCAAGGCCTCAGCAATATCCTCCCTTGCCTCCCTCCGTATTGTAGGCTAGATTCCAAAAGGCCCTGAGGATTCATCGACCTTAATGTTTTTTCAATACAGCCAAGACTACCACCTCTTAACATCAACATGACCCTTTCTAAACTTACTAGCATTCATGTATTTCTCCTTGGTGAATACTGTTGCTAAATACTCATTAAGGCACTCCTAAGGTTCCATGAATAAAGTCCCTCCTTTGCCCTTGAATGGACCTATCTTTCCCTAATTACTCTGTTGCTCCTAATATACCTAAGAATTCTCCTTAATCTTGCCTACTTGCCCAAGATACTTTGGTAAGACATCTTGTTAAGCAAAAGGATGAAAGATTATCGGGGATAGGCGGCAATGTGGAGCAAACAGGGCAGCCATGATCTTATTGGATGAGGGAGCAAGCTTGAAGGGCCGAGTGGCCTCATCCTAGGTTGTTCCTCGTCAGCGAAGGTTGTTTTCAATCTCTGTTCTTGTCAACTTTCCCAACAGGTGAAGAGTTAATGAAGATTGGTGAAGAGGATGAGCAGGGCTGGTGTAAGGGTCAACTGGATAATGGACAATTAGGACTCTATCCTGCCAACTACGCAGTCCTCGTGAGCTCCTGACAAACTCTTCACAAGACCACCAGCACTGTGCGGCTCTCAACCCTCGCCTTCTTGCCATTTGCTGCTGCTTTCTCTGTTTAATGCTTTTTCCCCTGCCATAGCCTATTTTCTCCTCTGAATGAAGGATTAGACGGATATGCTACAATAAGAACCTGGGTTTATTAATCACGGGGCTGGCTCATTCGACTTGTATTGTCCTTTGTTCTGTTTTGGTCTTGGCTGACCAGTTGCCTGAGTTAGAGAATAGAAGCTTCTGGAATGGAACTGAGCAGTATTTATCCTCAATGGGTAGTTCAGATTGCACACTCTTCAACTTGTGACTGTGTTTGAGTCTCTGAATAGGTGAAGGAACCTGAAATGGATCTGCTGTCGAGCATCTCAATATCTGAAGGAGTTGCAGGATCTGAGATCTCCATTGACAAGACTGTGTTTTGTCAGTTGCTGGGGATTCAAACACAGTCACGGGACAGGAGATGTTTGGAGATAGATGCAATGAGTATTTTTTGCCAAATGGAAAGCAGGAGACTTTTCAAGCCTGATGTAGGAAGCGGTTGCATTTTAATTAATCTCCAATGTGTCTGGCAGGAGTTGGTGTGAAATAAACAGGTATTGCAGATTGTACATTGACTTGGTTTAATTCATTCTGAGGCCCACAGGTTCTCTCAGTTTTTACTTTCACAGGAGCTTAACCGAGACCATGGATCCAATGGCACTATCAACAACTGAATTTATACATTGAACTCCATGTTGTAACTGTCATCGCGTTTTACAGCAGGGAAAGAGACCTTTCAGTCCAACTCATCCATCCCACCAGATAGCCTAAATTTATCTCGTCCCATTTGCCAGCATTTATCCCATATCCCTCCAAACCCGTCCTATTCATATACCCATCCAGATGCCTTTTAAATGTTGCAATTGTACCAGCCCCCACCACTTCCTCTGGCAGCTCATTCCAAACTGCACCACCCTCTGTGTGAAAATGTTGCCCATTAGGTCTCTTTTATAACTTTCCCCTCTCCCATTAAACCAATGCCCTCTAGTTTTAGACTCCCCTACCTTAGGGAAAAGATCTTGCCTTATCTATGCTCCTCATGTATAAACCTCTGTAAGGTCTCTCCTCAGCCTCCAGGGAAGAAATCCCAGCCTCTCTTTATAGCTCAAACCTTCCAGCCTCAATAACATGGTTGTAAATAGTCCTTATCACCTTTCCAGTTTAATAACATCCTTCCTATGGCAAGGCAACCAAAATTGTATGCAGTACTCTAAATATGGCCTTATTAAAGTGTTATACAGCTGTAACATGATGTCCCAACTCACATATTCAATGCGTTGTCTACCTGTGATACCACTTTCAATGAATTATGTACCTGCACCCCTAGGCCTGTGATTCTATGATTCAGTCTCTTTGTTTGACAATGCTCCCTAGGGCCATGTCATTAAGTATGTAAGTCCTACCCTGGTTTGTCTTAGCAAATGCAACATCTCGCATTTATCTGAATTAAACTGCATCTGCCCCTCCCTGACCTATCTGATCAAGGTGCCATTGTATTCTGAGATAACCATCTTCACTGTCCACTACACCACCAATTTTGGTGTCATCTGCAAACTTACTAACCATTCCTGCTATATTCTCATCTAAATCATTGATATAAATGACAAAAAGCATGGACCCAGCACTGACCCTAACAGCACGCCACTGGTCACAGGCCTACAATCTAAAAACCAACCATCCTGTACCACCCTCTGTCTCCTCCCTTCAAGCAAATTTTGTATCCAAACAGTTAGCTGTCCCTGTATTTTGTGTGAGCTAACTTTGCGAACCAGTCTGCCATTCTGAACCTTGTCAAATGCCTTGCTGAAGTCCATATAGACAACATTCACTCTTCTGCCTTCAACAATCTTGTCACTTGTTAAAAAAAAAACAATCAAGTAAGTGAGGCACAATTTACCACACGTCAGTCCCTATCCTTTCTAAATACACGTCAATCCTGTTTGTTAAAATCCCTTTCTTAAATAATGGCACCACATTAGTTACCTTCCAGTCTTCCAGCACCTCACCCGTGGATATTGATGATGCAAATATGTCAGCAAAGGCCCCAGCAACCACTCCCCCCGCTTCCTACAAAGTTCTCAGATAAACCTGATCAGATCCTGAGGATTTATCCGCCTCTGTGTTTGAACACATCCAGCACCTCCTATTCTGTAATATGGATATCTTTCAAGATGTCATTATTTAATTTTCAAAATTCTCTAGCTTCCTTATCCTTCTCCATGGTAAATATTGACACAAAATACTCGCTTGGTATCTTGCTCATTTCCTGTGGTTCCACGTGTAGACAGCATTGTTGATTTTTAAGGGTAATGATTCTCTCGCTAGTTACTTTTTTGTCCTTTATATATTTGTAAAATCTCTTTCGATTCTCCATCCTGATTTCCCACGAGTATACTCCTCCTGCCTTTATACTCCTTAAGGGATTCACTCTATCCCAGCTGCCTATACTTGAAATGTGCCTCCTTTTTCTTGACCATTTCTCTAGTCATTCAATATTGCCTACACATACCAGCCTTGCCCTTCAGCCTAACAGGAACATACTGTCTCTGGACTCTTATTATCTCATTTTTGAAAGCTTCCCACTTTCTAACTGTCCCTTTATTGCGAATTGCCTCTCCCAGTCAGCTCTTGAGAGTTCTTGCCTAATACCAGCAAAATTGTTCTTACTCCAATTTGGAATTTTAACTTTTGGATTAGATCCAGCCTTTACTATAACTATTTTAAAACGAATTGAATTATGGTCACTTGCCCAAAAGTGCTCCCTCACTGATACCTCAGTCACTTAGCATTATTTCCCAAGAGAAGATCAAGTTTTATTTCTTCTCTAGTACGTACATCCACATCCTGAATAAAAAACAATTTGTGCATATTTAACAAATCCTTCTCTATCCAAGCCCTTAACACTATGGTAGTCCCAGTCTATGTGCTGAAAGTTAAAATCCCCTACCATTACAACTCTATCATTTTCTCACAGATTTCTAAAATCTCCTTACAAATTTGTTTCTCAGTTTCCCGCTGACTATTGGGGGGGCCTATAGTACAATCCCAATAAAGTGATCATCCCTTTCTTATTTCTCAGATTCACTCAAATAACTTCATTGGATGTATTCCCAGGAATATCCTCCCTAAATACAGCTATAATATTATCCCCACCAAAAATGCCACTCCCCCTCCTCTCTTCTCTCTCTATATCTTTCTGGTAGCATCTATATCTTGGAACATGAAGCTGGCCAGTTCTGCCCTTCTCTGAGCTGTGTTTCTGTAATACCAATGATGTCCTCGTCCCATGTTCCAACTGTGCTCTGAGTTCATCTGCCTTAACCTGTCCTCCTTATACAGGTCACTTCCACCCCAGAAGAGATTCCAATGATCCAAAAATGTAAATCCCTGACTCCTGCATCAGCTCCTCAGCTACACATTCATCTGCGCTATCCTCCTGTTCCTACTCTCACTAGCATGTGGCACTGGGAGTAATTCAGATATTAGATTGGTGGAGTTGTGGGTAGTGTAGAAGGCTGTCAATGAATACAGTGGAATATAGATCAGTTGCAGATACGAGTGGAGAAATGAAATCCAGGTAATTGTGAGGTGTTTCACTTTGGGAAATCAGATGTAAAGAAAAGTATAGTTAAGGGCAGGACCCTGAACAGCACTGATATACAGAGAGATCTTGGGGTTCAAATCCATAGCTCCTCGAAAGTGCCCGCATAAGTAGATAGGTTGGTAAAGAAGGCATATGGCATGCATACCTTTTTTGGTTGAGGAATTGAGTACAAAGGTCAGAGTGTCACATTGGAACTTTGTAAGACTTTGATTAGGCCACACTTAGAGTATTGAGTTCAGTTTTGGTCACAGCATTTCAGGAAGGATGTGGAGGCTTTGGAGAGGGTGCAGAATGGGTTTACCAGGTCGCTGCCTGGATTAGAGGGCATGAGCTATAAGAAGCTGTTAGAAAAACTCAGGTTGTTTTCTCTGGAGCGGTGGAGGCTGAGGGAAGGTTTGATAGAAGTCTATAAAATTATGAGATGCACAGATAGGATTGACGGTCAGAATCTTTTTCCCCAGAGTTGAAATATCTAAAACTAGGAGGCATGCATTAAAGGTGAGAGGGGCAAAGTTTAAAGGAGATGTGAGGGGCAAGTTTTATAAACAGAGTGGTAGAAGTCAGAAATGCGCTGCCAGGGGAGGTGTTGGAGGCAGATACGATATGGGCATTTAAAGGACTTTTAGATAATCACGTGACTCTGCAAGGAGTAGAGGAAAATGGGCCAAGCGCAGGCAGGAGGGATTAGTTTAATTTGGCATCATATTAAGCACAACATTGTGGGCCTGAGCTGTCCTGTTCTATGTTCTGCGTTCCTTGAGGACCCTACTTCTTAATCTCCTGCCTAATTCTCTCTTCAGAACATTGTCCATTTCTCTTCCTATATCATTGGTGCCAACATGTAGAATGCTGTCCTGTTAGTCACTCTCCCCTTTGAGAATATTCTGCACCCTCTCTGAGATGCCCTTGACACTGTCACCAGGGAGGCAACGTATCATTCTGATGTCTCGCTGTAGAAATCTGTGTCCCTCAGTCCCTTATCTTCATTGATTGCTTGGAACCTGGCACACCCTTCGTTATAGTAGAGCCAGTAGTACCAGTAACCTAGCTGTCAGTGCTACATTTCTCTGCCAGTCCATCACCCCCTACGTTTTTCACAGCAGCATACTTGCTTGCGATGGGGATAGCCATGGGAGACTCCAGCACTACCTGCTTACCTCTCCTACCTTTCTCAAAGATAACTCATCTACCTGTCTGTATCTGCAGTTTTTCTACTTTCCTGAAACTGCCATCCATTACACTCCCTGGTTCCTGTAAATTCCTCATTGTTTCTAACTGCTGCTGCAATCAATCCATGCGATCTAATAGGATTTGCAACAAAACACACTTCCTGCAGACATGATCATCATTAACATTGAATTTCTCCCTGATCCTCCACATCCAATTGGAAGAGCACATCACTCTACTGAAGGCCATCTCTGCACCTTAATTTACAGACCTAGAAAGTAGTACGGTTTTACTGTTCTGGGGTAATTTAATATCTATGTTCTAAATTTTTAAAAAATTAATCAAGAGACATATCTAAGTGAAATGTAATTTAAAAACTCAACCTACTCGATTATAGATTTGAAAAAGCAATTAAGATTTGTAAGTTATATAAGTCTTAAGAACAAACACTTAGTTGCTTCAGGATCTGCCAAACCTTACATTCCCAGCTGAGTAATTCCGATAGTGAGGTCTTTCCAAGGTCAGCCATGAAATGGAACGCCAGTTTCCAGAGATGCTTGTACTTTCACAGCCAGTTAGCTGGAAAAGTTCACTGTTTTGTTTTTTTTTCTTGACAAACTCTAGTGCCGTTCTCCAACTTCCCGTATGGTGTCTCCCAAAACTCCTGCTCTCTTTCTTCCTCCCAAATAAAGAATAGGTGTTTTTGATTTCTTTTTATTGTTCCAAAATCAAAGAACAAAACTTATAGGAACAGTAATTACTGCTCCAAGAAATCAAGAAAATCAGCTCCAGTGCTGAAAAAAAACACCTCGAAAGAGGAGCACCTCTCTCAGCCACGATTCTCAACTGCCCACCATTTTTCCTGGAGTCTTTGATGGAGACAGTGTTGAGGGACAAATGCTTTCAGTTTGAAATAATACAGGGAGCTTTACTTTCAATTTACTTCCAGTCTGAAAGGGTAGTCATGGCTTTCATTTGTATCTAACTGCATGCTGTCCCTGTCGTGGGAATGTTTGATGGGGACACTGTAGAGAGAACATGATATCTAACCCCATGCTATACTTGGTCTGGGAGTGTTTGATTGGGACAGTGAACAGAGAGCTTTTAATTTCAGTTTATAAAAGTAAAGGTAGCTTTAGAATCTGAAAAGAGACTGTTACACCCATTGAAATCTGTACCACCAAAAATATACGACTACCTACACTAGTCCCAGTTTCCCGGAATCACACTTGATGTTCAAATGTTGCATGTTTTACAAGTGTGGGCTGAATGGGTATAGTCAGACCCTTGTTTGTGATGAACGGCCAAAGGGACGTGCTGTTTGATTTAATCGATAAGGCTGTGGGGCCTACCTCAAAGTAGCACTAAAACCCATAGCCCACCCTATTTGTGCAGCATGAGATCCTGAAATATGGAAGATTCAGCTTAATATTCACCCGTTCCCTGTCACTACTGGTTGTAATGAGCAGCAGTCAGTGAGATTGGGTGAGAAACATTCTACATTCTAGGCGTTGGGAATATGATCAGCCCTAGTCCCAAATAGCAATTGTTCATCTCCTTGAATGCTCAAAATACAACCCTCTCTGTGGCCAATGCTTCCGTAAAGCTCTGTTCTGAGCAGGAGAGGAGAAGGTGGAGGGATTCAGGGCGAGAGCTCTGGAGAGGGTTCAGCTGCCACTGGTGGATGAAGGAAGTGGAGACTCAGGTGACAAACAGGTGGATGAGGGTAAAGAGGTTGATGTGGTGTATATGGATTTCAGTATGGGGTTTGATAAAGTTCCTCATGGTAGGCTATTGCACAAAATACGGAGGCATGGGATTGAGGGTGATTGAGCAGTTGGGATCAGAAATTTGCTAGCTGAAAGAAGATAGAGGGTTGTGGTTGATGGGAGTTCAGATATGAGTGTTGTACCACAAGTGCATTGGTTTTGGGTCCACTGTTGTTTGTCATTTTTATAAATGACCTGGATGGGGGTGTAGAAAGATGGGTTAGTAAATTTACAGATGACAGTAAAGTTGATGGAGTGCTGAAGGATGTTGCAGGTCACAGAGGGACATAGATAAGCTGCAGAGCTGGGCTGAGAGGTGGCAAATGGAGTTTAATGTGGAAAAGTGTGAGGTGATTCACTTTGGAAGGAGTAACAGGAATACAGAGTGCTGGGCTAATGGTAAGATTCTTGGTAATGTGGATTAGCAGAGATCTCAGTGTCCATGTGCACAGATCCCTGTAAGCTGCCACCCAAGTTGATAAGGTTGTTAAGAAGGTGTACGGTGTATTAGCTTTTGTTGGTAGAGGGATTGAGTTTCAGAGCCACTAGATCACGCTGCAGCTGTACAAAACTCTGGTGCAGCTGCACTTGGAGTATTGCATTCAGTCCTGGTCACTGCATTATATGAAGGATGTGGAAGCATTGGAAAGGGTTCAGAGGAGATTTACTAGGATGTTGCCTCTATGGAGGGAAGGTCTTATGAGGAAAGGCTGAGGGTCTTGACGGTGTTTTTGTTAGAGAGAAGAAATTTAAGAGGTGACTTAATTGAGACATACAAGATGATCAGAGGATTAGATAAGATAGATAGTGAGACCTTTTTTCTCAGATGGTGATGGCTAGCATGAGGGGATATAGCTTTAAATTGAGGGTGATTGATATAGGACAGATGTCAGAAGTAGGTTCTTTACTCAGAGTAGTGGGGGCGTGGAACGCACTGCCTGCAACAATAGTAGACTTGCCAACTTTAAGGGCATTTAAATGGTCATAGGATAAATATATGGATGATAATGGAATAGTGTAGGTTAGATGAGCTTCAAATTGGTTTCACAGCTTATGTCTAATTGTACAGAGGGCATTTAAGAGTCAATCACATTGTTAGTGGGTTTGGAGTCACATTTAGGCCAGACCAAGTAAGGATGGCAGATTTCCTTCCCTAAAGGACCTTAATGAACCAGATGGATTTTTCCTGACATTCGACAATGGTTTTGTGGTCATCATTAGACTCCTAATTCCAGATTTTCATTGAATTCAAATTCCACCATCTGTCATGGTGGGTTTTGAACCTGGGTCCCCAGAACATGTTTTTTTCTTATTTATTTATTTTGTGGGATGTGGGCATTGTGGCTGGCCAGCATTTATTGCCCGTTCCCAGTTACCCTTTAGGAGATAGTGGTGGGCTACCTTCTTGAACTGCTGCTGTCCACCTGCTGTAGGTTAGCCCACAGTACCATAAAAGGGAGAGAATTCCAGGATTTTGACCCAATTACAGTGAAGGAACAGTGATATATTTCCATGTCAGGATGGTTCGTTCCCACATATTTGTTGCCCTTGCTCGATGGAAGTGGTTGTGAATTTGGACTGAGGACCTTAGGTGAATGTCTGCAGTGCATCTTGTAAATAGTAGACACTGCTGTTCCTGAGCTTCGGTGGTGGAGGGAGTGGATGCTTGTGGATGTTATACCAATCAAGCAGGCTGCTCTGTCCTGGATGGTGTCAAGCTTCTTGAGTGTTGTTGGAGCTGCACTCATCCAGGCAAGTGGGAAGCATCACACTCCTGACTTGTGCCTTCGATAGTGGACAGGCTGTGTGGAGTCAATTTGCTTGCTGCAATATTCCTAACCTCTAACCCTCTCTTGTAGCCCACTACGTTTATGTGGTAAGTCCACTGATATTCTGATCAGTGATAACTCCCAGGATGTTAATATGTGGGGGGAGGTTTAGTGATAGTAACATCATTGACTGTCAAGGGGCAATGGTTAGATTATCTCTTATTGGTGATGGTCATAGCCCAGCTTTTGTGTGGTATGAGTGTTACTTGCTACTTGTCAGCCCAAGCTTGGATATTGTCCAGATCTTGTTGTATTTGAACATGGACTGCTTCAGTATCTGGGAGTCACAAATTGTGCTGATCATGGTGCAATCATCTACGTCCATCCCCACTTCGGACCTTATGATGGAGGGAAGGTCATTGATGGAGCAGCTAAAGACAATTGGGACTAATACGCTACCCTGAGGCACTCCTGCAGAGATATCCTACAGCTGAGATGAATGACCTCCAATAATAATGACCATCTTCCTATGTGTCAGGTGTAACTCTAACCACTAGAGAATTTGCCCCCTGCTACCCATTGATTCCAGTTTTGCCCGGGCTACTTGATGCCACGCTCGGTCGAATCCAACCTTCATGTCAAGGGCTGCCACGCTCACCTCAGCTGTTCATCACCTTGTCCCTTCTCCCTTTATTGGCCCCACTTTGCAAATCTCTAGCCCAATTCATAGGGATAGGCCACTCAGCCCCTCCAGCTTGCTTTGCCGTTTTAGATCATTGCTGATCACCTCCCTTAATGCCATATTCCTCCATTATCCTGAGCTCCGTAGGATCTAAGAGGAGGCAGTGGCCTAGTGGTATTATCACTGGGCTGTTAATCCAGAGACTAGGGCACCCGGCCTCCAGCTGTCAAACCTGACATCATTTTGGCAATAATACTGAAATTTGTGCTCCAGAACCAGCCCCTCTCCGAGCCATGCTGCTCCAGTACAGTTATAACACTGGCACCGACCTGACAATGTGGAAAATTGGGAGAGAGTGAGGACTGCAGATGCTGGAGGTCAGAGTCAAGAGCATGGTGCTGGAAAAGCACAGCAGGTCAGGCAGCATCCGAGGAGCAGGAGAATGGACATTTCGGGCATAAGCCCTTCATCAGGAATGAGGCTTGTGGGTCAGGGGGTGCTGGGAGATAAATGGGAGGGGAGAGCTGTAGGGAAGGTAGCTGGGAATGCAATAGGTAGATGAAGTTGGGAGGGAAGGTGATAGGTGGGAAAGACGATGGACAGGTCAAGAGGGTGTTGCTGAGTTGGAGGCTTGGGACTGGGATAAGGTGGGTGGCGGAGAAATGAGGAAACTGGTGAGGGGGAAAATTTAAAAGGGACCTAAGGGACAACTTTATCACGCAGAGGGTGGTGCATGTATGGAATGAGCTGCCAGAGGAAGGAGTGGAGGCTGGTATAATTAAAATGTTTAAAAGGTATCTGGATGGTATATGAATGGGAAGGGTTTAGAGGGATATGGGCCAAGTGCTGGCAAATGGGACTAGATTAGATTAGGATATCTGGTCAGCATGGATGAGTTGGACTGAAGGGTCTGTTTCCCTGCTGTACATTCCTGTGACTCCATGATTCTAATACGATCGTAGCTGATCGTCTAGTTCAGTACCCTGTTTCTGCTTTATCCTCATACCCTTTCATCCCTTTAGCCCTAAGAACTATATCCAACTCCTTGAAAGCTTTGGCTTCAAATGCTCTCTGTGGCAGAGCACACAGGCTACCATTTTCTGGGTGTAGAAATTTCTCCTCAGTCCGATATGGCCTACCTTAGGCCGTGTCCCCTGGGTTTGCACTCCCCAGTCATCAGGGATATCCTTCCTGAATTTATCCTGTCTGGTCCTGTTCAAATTTCATTGGTTTCTAGGAGATTCCCCCTCCCATTCTTCTAAATTCCAGTGAATATAATCCTGACCAGTCCAGTCGTTGTTCATACATCAGTCCTGCCATTCTGGGAATCAGTCTGGTAAATGTCCTATATAGCCAGAAAATCCTTCCTCAGATAAGGAAACTTAAAACTGCGCATGGCATAGTTTCGCCAACACAGTTGCTGCTACACATTTCTGCTCCTTACTCCTTCCTATTTGTACTCCTGCATTCCTATTTTTGCTTCAAAAGTGGATATCTCACACTTATCTGCATTATACTTCATCTGCCATATGCTCACTCACACAACTTGTCCAAATCACACTGATGCATTTCATCAACTGCCTCACAGTTCACTCTCCCACCCAGTTTTGTGCCATCTGCAAACTTTGAGATATCACATTTAATTCCCTCATCAAAATCAGTAATATAAATCATGGAAAGCTGGAGTCCTAGCACTAATTCCTGCTGAATGAGGATAGAATTGTAAAGATTGGGTTCCAGACTTCCCCTAAAATGTCCCTGAATATCACTGGTTAGCCAGCCAGGAGCCAGGAGAGAGACAGCAGGCAGAAGCTAAAATGTCTTTGGTTGATCATGCAGGGAATGGAACCTACTGCTTGGATGGATAAGAACAAATTAATGGAGGAGTTAAATGAAGCTAGAACAATTTGCCTAGCTTGTACCAGAGGGAGTATCTGCAGCAACACTTTCACCCTGAACGGCAATGCTGGGGTTTGGAACTTATCAAGCTGAGAAAGTAAACCCTTCGAAGTTAAGAATCAGTTTGGATTGATTTGGGGAGAATTTGATACATGAAGAGTGTGTGCCCATGAAGAGTGTTTTTTCAGTTATAATAAAAAGGGAAGACAGTGTATTCTGTGGTTTCCCACAAAGGTAGTGGTTACTGGGAAATAGGAACAGGAATAGGCCATACCATCCCTCAGGGGAGAAAGTGAGGTCTGCAGATGCTGGAGATCAGAGCTGAAAATGTGTTGCTGGAAAAGCGCAGCAGATCAGGCAGCATCCAGGGAACAGGAGAATCGACGTTTCAGGCATAAGCCCTTCTTCAGGAACCATCCCTCAAGCCTGTTTAATGTGATCATAGCTGATCTGTAGTCACGTACCTGCCTTTGGCCCATATCCCTTAACACCTGTGCTGAATAAAACTTTATCTCTGTCAGATTTAAAATTAACAACCAATCTAGCATCAAGTACTGTTTGTGGAAGGAAGTTCCAATCATCTTCCAAACTTTTATGTGTAGAAATACATCCGAACATCTGTCCCGAACAGTCTGGCCCGAATTCGCAGGCTCTGCCCCCTGTTCGAGAATCTTATACCAGCGGAAATAGTTACCTTTATTTAACCTGCATTTTCCTGTTAATGTCTTGAAGATTTTACTCAGATCACCCCTTATTATTCTAATTCTAGATCATATCGGCCTAATTTGTATAATCTTCCTTCTTTACCTCTAAAAATTAGGTATCATTCTTGCAAACTGACTTTTTTAGATTAGATTAGATTCCCTACAGTGTGGAAACAGGCCCTTCGGCCCAACCAGTCCACACCGACCCTCCGAAGAGTAACCCACCCAGACCCATTTCCCTCTGACTAATGCACCTAGCACTATGGGCAATTTAGCTCAGCCAGTTCACCTGTCCTGCACAGCTTTTAGGCTGTGGGAGGAAACCGGAGCACCCGGAAGAAACCCACACAGACACAGGGAGATCGTGCCAACTCCACGCAGACAGTCACCCAAGGCTAGAATTGAACCTGGGACCCTGGTGCTGTGAGGCAGCAGTGCTAACCACTGAGCCATACTCCCTTCAAAGCAAATGTATCCTTTCCAAAGCGTGGTGCCCAGATCTGCTCATAATAAAGGTAGTTGTGCCTATAACGCCATAAGTACATTCCAGTGAAACCTCACTGAATAGAAAATCGTTTAATACGAGTAAGGGGGCCAATGGAAAAAGTGGGGTTAGGGGCAGACCAACAAAAACTATCACTCACAATCGCTCAGAAATCACTCAAACGTGTAACACAAAAGTAAGGCACAGCTTGAATGAAGGTTGAAATTATATTTATTAATGAAACAAAAGTAAATTTAACACAATACATTAAAAAAAAGTAAGGAAGCTGCTCTCTGTACAGTACCTCTCGCAGAAAGCTGCTCTGTCAGCAGCTGAAATCAGCACATTCACCAAATGGCACCAAAACTGGCGCTGACATGGCGCATGCACAGAATGGCGCAGAGATTTTGGGCGCAGACATTGGCGCACACACGCAGAACAAAGCATGCGAATTGATCCACACTGGAATTGCACTATTGCCAACGGAGGTAAGTGTTCTTGAAAATACCGTTCCCTAATCCTTCCAGCGACGTTATATCCAAATTGTTCTGAAGAAATGTGCACGATGTCAGAACTACCTGTATTCCAAGTAGGGTTTAACCAGGGTTTTGTACAACTGCAGCATAACTTCTGATTCCCTGTACTCCAGTCTACTCGCTATAAAGGCTGGCATTCCATTAATTAACTCATTATTTTCGGAGTTGATAAAGCATGGTGCTGGATAAGGAATAGCAGGTCAGGCAGCATCTGAGGAGCAGGAGACCGTTATCAATTCTGATTTCTCCAGCATCTGCAGTCCTCGTTGTCTTTTAATCTCTCAATTATCTTCTGCACTGGTTTGTAATGTTTTAAAGATCAATACACCTGAACTTTCGCATTTCTTTGGCTATCCAAATGTATTTAACTTCATACCATTGAGAAAGTACCCTGATGTATCCTTCTATTGGTCCAAAATGGAAAACCTCCCACACATAGAGTCATACATAACGGAAACAAACCCTTCAGTCTAACCCTTCCATGTCGACCAGGTTTCCTGAACTGAACTAGTCCCATTTGCCTGCATTTGACCCACATCCCATTAAAGGTTTCCTGTCCATGGACCTGTTCAAACATCTTTTAAATGTTGTAATTGCACTCACCTCTCCTACATCCTCTGCAATTCATTCCATAATCACACCACACTCTGTGCGAAAAAGCCGCCCCTCAGGTCACTCTTTCCCCTCCCCCCTTAAACCTATGCCCTCTAATTTTGGACTCCCCCACCCTGGGGAAAAGACCATGGCAATTCACCTTATCTGTGCCCCTCATGATCTTAAGAACCTTTCTAAGGTCACCCTCCAGCCTCCTATGCTCCATGGGAGCCTACTCACTGTCTCCTTACAACTCAAACCTTTCAGTCTCAGTAACATCCTTGTAAATATTTTTTTAAACACCCTTTCCACTTTAATAACATCCTTCCTGTTGCAAGGCAACCAGCATTGCACATGGTCCTCCAAATGTGGTCTCACTAATGTTTTGTACAGTTGTAAAATGACATTCCAACTCCCAAACTCAGTGCTCGGAACCGAATGAAGGCAAGCACCCGTCTTCACCACCCTGTGACAGCACTTTCAAGGAGCTAAGTACCTGAACTCCTAAATCTATTTGTTTGACAACACTCCCAGGGCCCTACCATTAACTGTGTAAGTCCTGCCCTGGTTTGTCTTACCCCTAAATGCAACACCCCTGCCAAATAACCTTCACTTGTTCTCTATGCCACCAAATTTGATATAATCTGCAAATTTACTTACCTTGCCTCCTATACTCTCATTTATATAAATGATGAACAACATTGGACCCAGCACCAACCTTTGTGGCACACCACTGTTCACAGGCCTCCAGTCTGAATAACAACCTTGATCACCACCCTCTGTCTCCTACCATCAAGCCAATTTTGTATCTAGTTGGCTGCCATGTTACGTAATCTTACCATGCGAAACCTTGTTAAACACCTTGCTAAAGTCCATGTAGACAACGTCTATTTCTCTGCCTTCATCTATCCTCCTGGTGACCCCTTCAAAAAACGTAATCAAATTTGTAAGATACGATTTCCCACACACACAACCATGCTGATTGTTCTTAATCATTCCATTCTTTTCAAAATGTATATAGATTCTGTCTCTCAGAATCCTCTCCAACAACTTACCCATCAATAATGTGGGTTCACCAATCTATACTTCCCTGGCTTTTCCTTGCAGCCCTTCTTAACGACTGGCACAACATTTGCCACCCTCCATCTGCCTCAGCTTTGCCCAGTCACTTAATCTATCAATATCCATTTGTAATTTTATCCTACCCGAAACTTGAAAGGGTCCAGAAAAGATTTGCAAGGATGTTGCCAGGTTTGGAGGGTTTGAGCTATAGGGCAGTTTTCCCTGGAGTGTTGGAAGCTGAGGGGTGACCTTATAGAGGTTTATAAAATCGTGAGGTGCATGGATAGGATAAATAGACAAAGTCTTTTCCCTGGGGTGGGAGAGACCAGAGGGCATCGGTTTAGATTAGATTAGATTACATTACAGTGTGGAAACAGGCCCTTCGGCCCAACAAGTCCACACCAACCCACTGAAGCGTAACCCACCCATACCCCTACATTTACCCCTTACCTAACACTACGGGCAATTTAGCATGGCCAATTCACCTGACCTGCACATCTTTGGACTGTGGGAGGAAACCGGAGCACCCGGAGGAAACCCACGCAGACACGGGGAGAACGTGCAAACTCCACACAGTCAGTCGCCTGAGGCGGGAATTGAACCCGGGTTTCTGGCGCTGTGAGGCAGCAGTGCTGACCACTGTGCCACCGTGCCACCCACTGCATAGGTTTAGGCTGAGAGGTGAAAGCTTTAAAAGGGAGTGAAGGGGCAACAGAGGGTGGCAGAGGAGGAGGTGGAGGCTAGTACAAGTACAACATTTAAAAGGCATCTGAATGGGTATGTGAATAGGAAGGGTTTGGAGGGAAATGGGCTGGGTGCTGGCAGATGGGACTAGATTAGGTTGGGATATCTGGTTGGCATGGACAGGTTGGACTGAAGGGTCTGTTTCCATGCTGTACATCTCTATGACTCTACACTATCTACAATGCCACCTAATTCTGCATCATCAGGATCAGAATTTAGATATGTGACTTTCCATTCTATTATACAAGTTTCTTTATAAATAATTTGAATAATCGAAGTCCTGATACAGATCTTTGTGAGACATCACTGGTCACATCCTGCCAATTTGAGTACCTACCCATTATCCCTATTTTCTGTCACCTGCCACTCAACCAATTTCCCAGCCATGTCAATAGTTTGCCCTCAATTCCATGGGCCTTGAACCTGGCTAGCAGTCTTTTATGTGGGATTTTATTAAATGTCTACTGGAAGTTCATATCAATAACATTCATGGACATTCCCGTGTCCACTATGTTAAGTCATCTCTCCAAAACATTTCATGAGGTTGGTTCAGGCATGACCTACCTGTCATGAATCCATGCTGGCTGTACTCAATCATGCTTTTTTTTTAAACAGTAAATGTCTTACATCATGATTCACATCAAGCCCTGCTTTTCCCAGCATGTTCAGACAAAGTTAAAGTAAATTCATAAACTTCTCCAATTTACTTGATATTCAGACTCAGCTCGGTAGAAAGCATGGCCCAGGTTTCTGAACAAGAATGACAATTTATTACAAGCAAGTAAGATAAATGGTTACAAACTGTCAGCATATAATACAATAAATTAAAACTCTAATACCCCATATAGTCTCCCTGACACACACACAAACATGGATAGAGACAAACTAGGAAAGTAATTCCATAGCATTTGTTCACAAAATGAGTTGGTTGGTTCCTGCTGATAATAAGGATTTTTTCCCCTCAGTCTTCCTCTTCCGAATGCTTCCACAGGTTTGCAAGAGGTCCATTTATGAAGGGTCTCTGACTTATCAATTAGAAGTCACAGCTTACAGCAACTGCTGAAGAAAAGGTAGGGTTTGGGTGGGATGCTCTTCAGAGGACTTGTTGGGCTGAATGGCCTGTTTCCACACTGTAGGGAGTCTATGGAATTAAAGCATCCTTAAATCAGGAAAAAAAAAATTCACTCGTGGGATGTGGGCATCGCTGGCGAGGCCAGCATTTATTGTCCATCTCTAATTGCCTTTGAGAAGCTGGTGATGAGTTGCTATTTGAACCTCTGCAGTCCTTGAGGTGTAGGGACACTCACAATGTTGTAAGGGAGGCAGATCCAGGATTTTGACCCAGTGACACTGAATGAATGGTAATATATTTCCAAGTCAGGATGGTGAGTGACTCAGACAGGAACTTGCAGGTAGTGATCATCCCGTGTGTCTGTTGCTCTTGTCTTTCTAAGTGTTAAAGGCCATGAAAGGTGCTATGAAGGGAACTTTGGTGAGTCAATCTGTGAATGCTCAGCGTGTAGTTAATAAGATTGAGGAGTTACAGGCACAGCATGCCTTGTGGAAATATGCTATTGTGGCTATAACTGAGATTCTCCTCAAGGAAATGCAGGCCAAGTTAAATATTCCTAGATACAAGGTGTACAAGAAAGATAGGAAAAAGATGGCAATATTGATTAAGCAGAGCGTTGCAGTATTGGAGAAAGAGGATTTCCTAAAGCAAAGGAACGAAAAAGTTGCAGTCACATTGGTCAGTGTATTCCATGTACCACCAGCTAGTGGGTGGCACAGTGACTCAGTGGTTAGCACTGTTGCCTCACAGCACCAGGGACCCGGGTTTGATTCCTGCCTCGAGTGACTGTCTGTGTGGAGTTTGCACATTCTCCCCATGTCTGCGCGGGTTTCCTCCGGGTGCTCCGGTTTCCTCCCACAATCCAAAGATGTGTAGGTCATGTGAATTGGCCATGCTAAATTGCCTATAGTGTTGGTGTATTCGTCAAGGGTAAATATAGGATAGGGGAATGGGTCTGGATGGGTTACTCTTCGGAGGGTCGGTATGGACTTGTTGGTCCGAAGGGCCTGTTTCCATACTGTATGGAATCTAATCTAGTGGGAAGATTGTCAAGGAAAAGGAAATTACATGAGGTGCAAGAATTATAGATCATCTATAATGGAGGTTTTTATTTTTATCCAAACATCGATCAGGTTCGCAGTAGTGTAAAGGATAGGGAGATACAATTGTCCTTGTGTTCTACAGCAGTGTGTGTCCAGTCCAACAGAAGGTACTGCTAGACCTAGTTGTTGAGGTGGGCCAAGAAGATCAAAGGACAGTGGCGAAACATTTAAGTAACCTAGGGTGCTGAATCTAGATAAAGGGAACAATGAGATTATGAGGTATGAATTGGCAAACTGAGATTGGGGAAATCTTCCTAGAAGTGGATATGCATTAGTCCACATTTAAACAGCATTAAAATCATTACACATTCTCATCTGTCACAAAACTGAAAGAGGAAAGATGGTGCAAACCATGGCTAACAAACAAAAGTGATGTATTAGATCCAAAGTGGGAATACTTTGAAAGATTAGCAAAGATAAAGTGTCAGAAATCACAGAAATTCCAACAAAGAAAATGCAGAAAAATTGAACACCCATTCCAGTTTTATTTTCACAAACACAGGCACAAATAACCTTCCAGAAATGTTAGGGTTTAGTGAGAGGGTTGAATTGATAACGACCAGTATTGGTAAGAGAATGGTGCTGGGGAAATGAATGGGGTTGAAGTCTGATCATTCATATCCACCCCGCGCAGCCACCAGAGGGCGCCGTCAGCACCAGCACCAACACCGCCCGCCCTCGTCTCCACTGCGCACGCGCGGTCAGCACCAACACCGCCCTCGTCTCCACTGCGCACGCGCCACCCTCCCATCCGGCGGGTTGTGTGTACCCGCCGCTTACCTGCTCCGCCCCCTGTTTCCGCTTCCCGTGTCATGGCGGACGGGCCGGGAAAAGCCGCTATCCAGGCTGTGTTCCGGCGTCTGCGGGCTTCGCAGACCAACAAGGTGGGAGGGGAGAGGAGGAGGAGGGAGCGCCGCGGCGGCATTCTCGACTCTGTTGCCGGACTGAAGCCGCGGTTCCTTGTTGAGTCTCCGGCTTGGTCCGTCTACTGGTGTCCGTTATATGGCACCCCCGTCACCCGCAGTTGGTACAGTCCCACCCCTGGTTCTGCACTGACCCGGGCTGAACCATCACTGACCGCGGAGGGGGGAGTAGAATGGGACCCCCCCTAGTGGTAGAGATGGGTCAGGAGAGGGCGAAAGAAGCCCCGCCCCAGCAGCTGATTGGATGGATCTCCCATAGCCCCGCCCATTGACAAGGGTCCTTAGCCCAGCTGACCTTCCCCTAGCCTCTGGGTCTGACCCCTGCCTGACCCTCCCCTAGCCTCTGAGACTGACCCCTGCCTCTGAGTCTGACCCCTGCCTGACCCTCCCCTAGCCTCTGAGACTGACCCCTGCCTCTGAGTCTGACCCCTGCCTGACCCTGCCCTAGCCTCTGGGTCTGACCCCTGCCTGACCCTCCCCTAGCCTCTGGGTCTGACCCCTGCCTGACCCTCCCCTAGCCTCTTGGGTCTGACCCCTGCCTCTGGGTCTGACCCCTGCCTGGCCCTGCCCTAGCCTCTGAGACTGACCCCTGCCTCTGAGTCTGACCCCTGCCTGACCCTGCCCTAGCCTCTTGGTCTGACCCTGCCCTAGCCTCTGAGTCTGACCCCTGCCTGACCCTCCCCTAGCCTCTTGGTCTGACCCCTGCCTGACCCTGCCCTAGCCTCTTGATCTGACCCTGCCCTAGCCTCTGGGTCTGACCCCTGCCTGACCCTGCCCTAGCCTCTTGGTCTGACCCCTGACTGACCCTGCCCTAGCCTCTTGGTCTGACCCTGCCCTAGCCTCTGGGTCTGACCCCTGCCTGACCCTGCCCTAGCCTCTTGGTCTGACCCCTGACTGACCCTCCCCTAGCCTGAGTCTGACCGCTGCCTGACCCTCCCCTAGCCTCTGGGTCTGACCCCTGCTGACCCTCCACTAGCCTCTGGGTCTGACCCCTGCCTGACCCTCCCCTAGCCTCTTGGTCTGACCCCTGCCTGGCCCTGCCCTAGCCTCTTGGGTCTGACCCCTGCCTGACCCTCCCCTAGCCTCTGGGTCTGACCCCTGCCTGGCCCTGCCCTAGCCTCTTGGTCTGACCTTCCCCTAGCCTCTTGGTCTGACCCCTGCCTGACCCTCCCCTAGGTTCTGAGTCTGATCCCTGCCTGGCCCTGCCCTAGCCTCTGAGTCTGGTGTCTCCCTGGTCTCCTCTAGCCTCTCAGTCAGATCCTCATGGCCCCTCTGTCTGACCTGTTTGATGCCTGTCTGACTCCCACTCACCTCTGTCATGTCTGCCTGACCTCCCTCACTCCCAGCCCCCTTGTCTGACCCCCTCTTCACCCCTCAGTCTGACTCCTCTCACGACCTTACCCCATCTGACCCAGGGCAGACCCTGGCCAACTGCTGACCCATCGGGCCTGACACCAGTCTGATCATTTCCTGATTTCAGCTCTCCTCCATTTGACTGATCCTGGTCTGTCATTCCCCTTCCTTGACTAATCTCCTCTGAGTCTCCTTTTTCCCCTCGGTCTGACCCCTCTGATGTCCAGGGGGGATTTTGAGCTGTCCTCACAATGTATTCTCTCATTCTCCTTGTTGATTTTCTTTGTTCTTTGTGCAGAGCTGCTTTGATTGCAGTGCCAAGAATCCCAGCTGGGCCAGTGTCACCTATGGAATCTTCCTGTGCATTGATTGTTCTGGAATCCATCGCTCACTGGGGGTTCACCTAAGTTTCATCAGGTAGGGGCACAGAATGGTCTTAGAGGGAGTCTCATCAAGGCCAAGAGGCAAATAGAGCCACTGTACAAAGAAAAGTTAGGATTAACAAAATAGGTAAGCCTTAAGGCATTGTACCTTACTGCACAACGTATTCGGAATTACATGTATTAACTAATCGTGCAAATTAGGGAAAATAGATATAATTTCATTGCCATTATAGTTAAAAGGAGATCAAAACAGGGAACTATTTCAGTCAGGCCTTCGATAAGGTTCCATATGGTTGGCTGCTCAGGAAGGTTAGATTGCATGGAATCCAGGGGGAGCTGGCAAATCGGATACACAGTTGGCTTGATGGTAGGAAGCAGAGGGTAATAGTGGGAGAATGCTTGTTGGACTGGAGGCCTGTGACTAGTGGAGTGCCTCAGGGGTTGGTGCTGGGCTCATTGCTGTTTGTTATCTATATCAATGATTTGGATGAGAATGTACAAAGCATGATTAGTAAGTTTGCAGATGACACGAAAATAGGCAGTATCATGGTCAATGAGGAAGGTTATCGGGAGCCGCAGGATGATCTTGATCAGCTGGGGAAGTGGGCTGATAATTGCAAATGGAGTTTACTATAATTGTGTGAGGTCTAGCATTTTGGAAAGTCAAGTCGAGGTAGGAGTTTCATGGTGAATGGCAGGGCCTTAAGAAGTGTGAAGGAACAGAGGGTCCAAGTGTGCATTCTTTGACAGGGTAGACAGGGCAGTGAATAAGGCTTTTGACACACTGGCCTTCATCAATCAGGGCACTGAGTATACATGTTGTGAAGTTATATTGCAGTTGGACAGGACATTGGTGAGGCCGCACTGCGAGTACTGTATTCAGTTTTGGGCACCTTGCTATAGGAATGAAGTCATTAAACAGCAAAGAGTGCAGAGAAAATTTACAAGCACGTTGCCAGGACTCAAGTGTCTGAGTTATAGGGAGAGGTTGGACAAGGTAGGACATTTTTCTTGAGAGCGTAGGAGACTGAGGGGGGATCTTATAGAAGTGTATAAGATCATGAGAGGCATGGATAGGGTGAATGCAATCCATGTTTTTCCAAGGATTGGGGAATAGGGGCCCAGTGGGCATCAGTTTAAGGTTAGAGGGGAAAGAATAAAAGGGAACCTGAGGGGCAACATTTTTTACACAGAGGGTAGTATGCATATAGAATGAGCTGCCACCTCAAATGGTTGAGGCGGGTACATTAACAACACTTAAAAGACATTTGGACAAATACATGGAGAGGAAAGGTTTAGAAGTATATAGGTCTGATGCAGGGAAATGGGGTTAGCGTGGATGGACGTTTTGGTCGCAAGGACCAGTTCGGACCAACGGGCCTATCTCTGTTCTGTAAGACTCTGACTGTAGGTTCGCACTAAAGAATATTTGACCTTTTGGAAAGAGAAGAGGGAAGGTAAATCTGATGTGGAAAGAGGAAGTGAAGACAGTTGTGAGATATCATCTAAGCTTAGATGATGTGTGGAGGTAATTAACATGAAGGAAAAGAAGACGTGGATAGGAGTAGTGTATAAGCCCCCAAACAATAGCTACACCAGGAAAAGGTGCAAATTAATAAATAATAGGAACATGTAAAATAAACAGCAATAACGTTTTGATTTTCATGTTGATTGGGTCAATTGGAAAGGGTAGCTATGGCAATGAATTCATAGAGTGCCTTTGGAATAGTTTCTTAGAGTAGTATGATATGGAGCCAGCCAGGGAACAGGCTAATGGATTTGGTCATCAGTAATGAGGCAGGTTTAGTAAATTACCTCCGAGTAAAAGGTTCCCTAGGAAGTAGTGAGCATAACGTGACAGATTTAATTTTCAGTTTGAGTGTGAGAAACTTGGGTTGGAAACAGATGTATTTAACTCAAATGAAATTAAAACGAAACAAGAGTAGAGTTAGCTAAAGTGGACTGGGCACATAGATGAGCAGGAGTAGCAGATATTTGATGAGGTAATTTATGATTTTCAGCAAAAATATATCCCAGTCAGATGCGAAGATTCTTAGAGAGGGATAAACAAGTCATGGCTAATCAAGGAAGTTAAGGAAAATATCAAGTTAAAAGAAAAAGATAGAAGTCTGTGATAACCCTGAAATTATAGAATCATACAGTACAATAGAGGCCTTTTGGCCCATCAAATCTGTACTACAAAAATATAGGGGGGGATGGGGGGGGCGGTGGGAGTGTGGTGGGGGGTTTGGAGTTCCACAGGGCTCATTACTGGCATAGCAACCATTTACAATATATGGGGTGGCTCAGTGGTTAGCACTGGTCCAGGTTCAATTCTAGCCTCGGGGGTCTGACTGTGTGGAGTTCGCACATCCTCCCCGTGTCTGCGTGGGTTTCCTCCGGGTGCTCCGATTTCCTCCTACAATCCAAAGATGTGCGGGTCAGGTGAATTGGCCATGGGAAAATTGCCCCATAGTGTTAGCTGCATTAGGCAGAGTGAAATGGGTCTGGATGGGTTACTCTTCGGAGGGTCGGTATGGACTTGATGGGCCGAAGGGCCTGTTTCCACACTGGAGGGAATCTAATCTAATCTTCATGGTTTAGAGAAAGGAAGTGAATATACTGTAGCCCGATTTACAGATGACACGAAAAAGGTGGAAAGGCAGTTTGTGAGAGGGGTACAAACAATTTACAGAGAGATATTGAGAGGTTAATAAGTAAGTTGGCAAAATGTTGGCAAATGAACTACAAAGGGGAAAATGTGACATTGTTAATTTGGAAGGAAGAACAAGGTATTATTTAAATAGAGGAAAGCTGCAGCACATAGGGTGTTGGGGGTATTTGTACACAAAACCCAGAAGGTTAACACATTGTTGCAGCAGGTAATCTGGAAGGCTAATGGAATGTAGACCCTTATTTCAAGATGGTTGGAGTATAAGTGTAGCGAGGTCTTATTGCACCTGTACAAAGTGAGACCACGTGAAGTACTGCGAGTAGTTTAGATAGGTGGATTCGTGATCAGTAGGGGAATCGGGGGTTATCGGGAAAAGGCAGGAAAGCAGATGTGAGAGTATCAGATCAGCCATAATCCTGTTGAATCACAGACCAGACGCAAGGAGCTGAATGCCCTGAGCCTATTCCTATTTCTTATGGTCTTATGGAATGGGACCCCTGGGGAATCACAGTGTCTCTGCTAATACCTTTCAACCGAGCAGCGCAGTTTCACGACTGACTGCTAGATTTAATGCTGGATTTAGTGCTGGTGCCAACTCCACATCATTTCAAGCCAATTGAAGTAAACGCATAACCTCAGGCACTAGCGATCATTCTGGCGACCCTCACAAAGTGTGAAATCCCGAGATAGAGCTTTGGTGCGTTAACACTGATCTACGTTTCTTCAGTGCAGTTATCAAAATCATCGAGCCCTGCTTGTATTCAAGTCATTGCCTGTTCCGTGACACAGTCAGCCTGTTGTTCCAGATACACTGTGTCCTTGGCTCTGGCCCCAGACGCAGTGAGCCTGTTTCTGGGCTGTGGCCCCAGACGCAGTGAGCCTGTTCCTGGGCTGTGGCCCCAGACGCAGTGAGCCTGTTCCTGGGCTGCGGGCCCTGATGCAGTGAGCCTGTTCCTGGGCTCTGGCCCCTGATGCAGTGAGCCTGTTGCTGGGCTGTGGCCCCTGATGCAGTGAGCCTGTTGCTGGGCTGTGGCCCCTGATGCAGTGAGCCTGTTGCTGGGCTGTGGCCCCTGATGCAGTGAGCCTGTTGCTGGGCTGTGGCCCCTGATGCACTGAGCCTGTTGCTGGGCTGTGGCCCCTGATGCACTGAGCCTGTTGCTGGGCTGTGGCCCCTGATGCACTGAGCCTGTTGCTGGGCTGTGGCCCCTGATGCACTGAGCCTGTTGCTGGGCTGTGGCCCCTGATGCAGTGAGCCTGTTCCTGGGCTCTGGCCCCTGATGCAGTGAGCCTGTTCCTGGGCTGTGGCCCCGGATGCAGTGAGCCTGTTCCTAGGCTGTGGCCCCTGATGCAGTGAGCCTGTTCCTGGGCTCTGGCCCCTGATGCAGTGAGCATGTTCCTGGGCTGCGGCCCCTGATGCAGTGAGCCTGTTCCTGGGCTCTGGCCCCTGATGCAGTGAGCCTGTTCCTGGGCTCTGGCCCCTGATGCAGTGAGCCTGTTCCTGGGCTCTGGCCCCTGATGCAGTGAGCCTGTTCCTGGGCTGTGGCCCCTGATGTAGTGAGCCTGTTCCTGGGCTGTGCCCCCTGATGCAGTGAGCATGTTCCTGGGCTGTGGCCCCTGATGCAGTGAGCCTGTTCCTGGGCTCTGGCCCCTGATGCAGTTAGCCTGTTACTGGGCTGTGGCCCCTGATGTAGTGAGCTTGTTCCTGGGCTGTGGCCCCTGATGCAGTGAGCATGTTCCTGGGCTCTGGCCCCTGATGCAGTGAGCCTGTTCCTGGGCTGTGGCCCCTGATGCAGTGAGCCTGTTCCTGGGCTGTGGCCCCTGATGCAGTGAGCATGTTCCTGGGCTCTGGCCCCTGATGCAGTGAGCCTGTTCCTGGGCTGCGGCCCCTGATGCAGTGAGCCTGTTCCTGGGCTCTGGCCCCTGATGCAGTGAGCCTGTTCCTGGGCTCTGGCCCCTGATGCAGTGAGCCTGTTCCTGGGCTCTGGCCCCTGATGCAGTGAGCCTGTTCCTGGGCTGTGGCCCCTGATGCAGTGAGCCTGTTCCTGGGCTGCGGCCCCTGATGCAGTGAGCCTGTTCCTGGGCTGCGGCCCCTGATGCAGTGAGCCTGTTCCTGGGCTGCGGCCCCTGATGCAGTGAGCGTGTTCCTTGGCTGCGGCCCCTGATGCAGTGAGCGTGTTCCTGGGCTGTGGCCCCTGATGCAGTGAGCCTGTTCCTGGGCTGCGGGCCCTGATGCAGTGAGCCTGTTCCTGGGCTGCGGCCCCTGATGCACTGAGCCTGTTCCTGGGCTGCTGCCCCTGATGCAGTGAGCCTGTTCCTGGGCTGCGGCCCCTGATGCAGTGAGCGTGTTCCTTGGCTGCGGCCCCTGATGCAGTGAGCGTGTTCCTGGGCTGTGGCCCCTGATGCAGTGAGCCTGTTCCAGGGCTGCAGGCCCTGATGCAGTGAGCCTGTTCCTGGGCTGCGGGCCCTGATGCAGTGAGCCTGTTGCTGGGCTGTGGCCCCTGATGCAGTGAGCCTGTTCCTGGGCTGTGGCCCCTGATGCAGTGAGCCTGTTCCTGGGCTGTGGCCCCTGATGCAGTGAGCCTGTTCCTGGGCTGCGGCCCCTGATGCAGTGAGCCTGTTCCTGGGCTGCGGGCCCTGATGCAGTGAGCCTGTTGCTGGGCTGTGGTCCCTGATGCACTGAGCCTGTTGCTGGGCTGTGGTCCCTGATGCAGCGAGCCTGTTGCTGGGCTGTGGTCCCTGACGCAGCGAGTCTGTTGCTGGGCTGTGGCCCCTGACGCAGCGAGCCTGTTGCTGGGCTGCGGCCCCTGGCGCAGCGAGCCTGTTCTCACCAACATATATTGACCTTGACGTTAATGCTATGTTTTGCTGTATTTCTGCAGATCAACTGAGCTTGACTCGAATTGGAACTGGTTTCAGTTGCGGTGCATGCAATTGGGAGGGAATGCAACTGCGGTGAGTGAGACCCTGACTTCAGGTTTGCCATTCACTTATATGGAAGGGGCTTGTTCTCCAGGACGCTCTGTTTGAATGTACATTCTGGGCACTAATCTGGCAGCCTCCCAGAACAGGCACCGCTGGTGATTGGATGCAGAGTAAAAGTCCCTCTCCTCTTTAAAACTGAAAGTAAAACTCCTTATAACACTGTCCTGAATAACACTTCACAACAGGGATAGTATGGGGGATAGACACAGAATAAAACACTGGAAGAGTTAGTTACAGGAGTGTTTACATCACTAAAAGCAGCCCTTCAGCCTATTGTGCCTGTGCTCGTCATTAAATATCTGTCTATTCCACTCCCATTTTGTGGCACTTGCCCCATTTCCTTGTGACATTTCAAGCGCTTATCTAAATTTTAAATGTCTTAATGGTGCCAAACTCTACCACCCTTTCAGGCAGAGAGTTCTAGAAAGCCATAGTGGCTGGATCTCTGAGCACCTGGCTCTGTGGCTCTGAAGGGAAGGGCGGAAAATAGAAAAGCGCTGGGGGTCAGAGACTCAATAGTGAGAGGAACGGACAGGAGATTCTGTGTTCGCGAACGGGACTCCTGGAAGGTATGCTGCTTCCCAGGTGCCAGGGTTCGGGATGTCTCTGATCGAGTCTACAGGATGCTGAAGGGGGAGAATGACCAGCCAAAAGTCATGATGTACATTGGCACCAATGACATCACTAGGACAAGGGTTGGGGATATATGAAGTGACTTCAGGGAGTTAGGTTGGAAGCTAAAAAGCAGGACGAGCAGAGTAGTAATCTCAGGGCTACTACTAGTGCCACGTGCCAGTGAGGCAAGGAACAGGGAACAAGTGCAACTAAACACATGGCTACTGGGCTGGTGCAGGGGGAAGGTCTTCAGATATGTAGACCATTGGGGTACCTTCTGGGGAAGGTGGGACCTGTGCATGAAGGACGGGCTGCATTTAAACTGGGCGGGAGATTTGCTAGAGCACTTTGGGAGGGTTTAAACTAGTTTGACAGGGGGATGGGAACCAAAGCTACAGATCAGAGGAAAAGGTAGTTTTGAACAAGCAGATATAGAATGCAGAGAGTCTGTCAGGAAAGGTACACAGTTGATAAGGCAAAGAGGTGGGTTAAAGTGTGTCTGCTTCAATACAAGGAATAAGAGTGATGAATTTAGAGCATGGATCAGCACTTGGAACTATGATGTTGTGGCCATAATGGAGACATGGATTTCACAGGGGCAGGAATGGTTGCTGAATGTTACAGGGTTTAGATCTTTTAAAAAATAATAGGGAGGGGGTTAAAAGAGGAGGGAGAGTATCATTGTTAATTAAAGAGTGCATCACAGCTTCAGAAAAGGAGGTTGTTGGAAGGTTTGTCTACTGAGTCAGTATGGGTGGAAGGCAGTAACAGGAAAGGAGCAGTCCCTTTATTGGGGGTTTTCTACAGACCCCCCCCAATAGCAGCAGAGAGATAGAAGAACAGACTGAGCAGCAGATCTTGGAAAGGTGCAGATGTAACAGAGTTATTGTTGTGGAACCTCCTTAGTGCAGATAGTCTGGATGGAGACGATTGTGTCGGGTGTGATCAGGAACGATCCAAAATCAATATGTAGGTAGGCCAATTGGGGGAGGCCATATTGGACTTGGTGCTAGGCAACGAGCCAGGCCAGGTGTCAGATCTCTTGGTGGGAGAGCATTTCTGTGACAGTGACCACAACTGCCTCACCTTTCCCATAGCCATGGAGAGGAACAGGAGCAGACAGTATGGTGAGGTATTTAATAAATTGGGAGCAATTATTCTACAGGAAATGCACAACAGAAATGTGGAGGCTGTTTAAAGAGCACTTGTTGCGAGTGTTGGATAACTTTGTCCCACTGAGACAGGCGAGGAATGGTAAGGTGAAGGAGCCTTGGATGCCGAGAGAAGAGGAGCTTCTCATCAAGAGGAAGAAGGAACTTACTTAAGGTTGAGGAAACAAGGATCTGGCACAGCTTTCGAGGATTACAGGGTAGCTAGGAAAGAACTCAAAAATGGACTTGGGGTGGGGAGGGTGGGGGGGGCCTTGGTGGGAAGGATTAGGGCAAACCCAAAGATGTTCTACACATACATGAGGAATAAGAGAATGATCAGAGAGAGGGTAGGGCCGATCAGGGATAGTGGAGGGACCTTGTGCCTGGAGTCTGAAGAGGTAGGGGAGACCCTAAATGGGATTTGTGCTTCAGTATTCACTAGAGAGAGAAGCCTTGTTGATAGTGAAAACGCTGTGGACCAGGTTAATAGGCTTGAACACAGATTGATATTAAGGAAGGGGATGTGCTGGAAATTCGGGAAGCACCAAGATAGATAAGTTCCCAGGGTCAGACCCGATATATCCAAGGTTACTACAGGAGGCGAGGAATGAGATTGTTGCACCTCTGGCGATGATGATCTTTGTATCTTCACTCTCCACGGGAATAGAACTGGCTGATTAGAGGGAGGGGAATGTTGTTCCTCTGTTCAAGAAAGGGAATAGGGAAAACGCTGGGAATTACAGATCAGTCAGTCTTGCGTTTGTGGCAAACAAGGTACTGAAAAGGATCCTGAGAGATAGGATTTATGACTATTTGGAAAAACATAGTTTGATTAAAGATAGTCAGTATGGCTTTGTGAGAGGCGGGTCTTGCCTCACCAGCCTTACTGAGTTCTTTGAGGATGTGATGAGTCGAGCAGTGGATGTGGTGTATATGGATTTCAGTAAGGCATTTGAGAAGGTTCCCCACAGTAGGCCCATTCAGAAAGTTAGGAGGTTTAGGATGCTGAGAAATTTGCCTGTCTGGATACAGAATTGGCTGGCCAAAAGAAGAAAGTGGTTGGAAAGGATTCCGCCTGGAGGTTGATGACTGGTGGTGTCCTGCAGGGATCTGTTCTTGGGCCTCTGCTCTTTATAGTTTTTATAAATGACTTGGATGAAGAAGTGGAAGGGGGGTGAGTAAGTTTGCCGATGACACAAAGGTTGGTGGTGTTGCAGATAGTGTCGAGGGCTGTTGCAGGCTACAACAAGACTTTGACAGGATGCAGAGTTGGACTGTGAAGTGGCAGTTGGAGTTCAACCTGGATATATGTGAAGTGATTCATTTTGGAAGGTCAAATTTCAATGCAGATTACAGGGTTAAAGACAGGATTCTTGGCAGTGTGGAGGAACAGTGGGATCTTGGGGTCCACATACATTTGCCATCCAAATTGATAGGGTTGCTAAGAAGGCGTGTAGTGTTTTGGCTTTCATTAACAGGGGATTGAGTTTAAGGGCAACGAGGTTTTGCTGCAGCTCTATAAAACCCTGGTTAGACCATACTTTGAATATTGTGTCCAGTTCTGGTCGCTGCATTATAGAAGCTTTAGAGAGGGTGCAGAGGACATTTCCTGAAGAAGGGCTCATGCCCGAAACGTCGATTCTCCTGCTCCTTGGATGCTGCCTGACCTGCTGCGCTTTTCCAGCAACACATTTTCGGCTGCAGAGGAGATTTACCAGGATGCTGCCTGGACTGGAGGGCATATCTTATTAAGAAAGGTTGAGGGAGCTAGGGCATTTCTCATGGGAGAGAAGAAGCAAGAGAGGTGACTCGCTAGAGGTTGTGTAAGGTCATGAGAGGCACAGATGGTGTAGGTAGCCAGAGAAGTTTTCCCAGGGCAGAAATGGCTGCCATGAGGGGTCAGAATTTCAAGATGATTGAAAGAAGGTATCGGGGAGATATCAAAGGTAGGTTCTTTACGCAGAGAGTGGTGGGTGCGTGGAATGCACTGCCAGTGGTGGTGGTAGAGTCAGAGACATTAGGGACATGAAGCGACTGCTGGACAAGCACATGGACGACAGTAAATTGAGGGGTGTGTAGGTTAGATTGACCTTAGATTAAGATAAATGCTCAGCACAACATCATGGGCCTGAACTGTGCTGTACTTTTCTGTGTTCTATATCCTAAATTTCTGGGTTAAAAATGTCTTCCTCAAATCTTTCTACTTAAAAGTAGACTTTCCAGTTTTTGATACCTCTACCAATGCAAAGAGTTTCTCCCTATTATCCTGTTTATGCCCTCCAAACGTTGTACACCTCAATCAGCACCCCACCCCCCCAGCCTTCTAGCTCCCAGGGAAGCTACCCCTGCTGTTCTCGTGACTCTGCATAGCAGATTTACTCCGGTCAAGGCAACATCCTGGGGAATTCTAATCACGTCCTTCTTGTAATGTGGAAACCAGAACTATGGACAGTCCTCCAGGTGTGGCCCAACTAACATTTACAGTTCCATCACAATCTCCCTGCTTTTGTATTCAATATCTGACTAATAAAGACAAATATCCCACAGCCCTTCTTAACCACCTTATCCATCTGCCCTGTTGCTTTCAAGGATCTGTGGATGTGCACACTAAGGTCCCTGTGTATTTCCTAGGTCCTACCATTCAGTGTCTATTCCCTTACCTTGTTAGCCCTCCCAACATGAATCCTTTCAGAAATAAATGTAATTTTCCAAAGCTTTAGCACATGCGACCAGTCCGTCTGTATCATTCTGCAGTCTAAGGCTTTCTACCCTGCTTTCCACACCACTGATTTTTCCGAATTGGGCATATCCAGGAGAGCTACACATAAGCTTGGATAGAGAGTAAAGCTCCCTTAACCCTTTGAAACTGAAAGTAAAGCTACATCTACACTCCCAATCAAATATCCCTAGGACGGGTACAGACCACAGACCGTAAGGAATAGGAGCAGGAGTAGGCCATTCAATCGGATTGTAGCTGATCCGACAATTCTCGTGTCTACTTTCCAGCCCTTTCCTCATAACCGTTCATTGTCCTATTCGTCAAGAATCTATCTGAGCCGTAAATAAACACTCTGCCCCTACAGCTCTTTGTGGAAAATAGTTCCAAAAACTCTCAACCCTCAGAACAAATTCTTCTTCAGTCTTCAATTGGGACCCCTTTATTCTGAGACAATACCATCTGGTTCTGGAACCTCCCATGAGGGGGAGCATCCTCTAAGCATTTACCCTGTCAAGGCCCTTCACAATCTAACAGGTTTCAATGAGATCATCTCTCATTCTTCCAAACTCCAATGAGTTGAGTCCCAACTGGTTTAGCTTTTGCACAGAAGATAATGTATCCTTACCAGGAATCATCCTGGTGAACCTCCTCTGAACGGCATCCAGTTAAATAATACATTTTCTTCAAATATACAGTTTCTTCAAAACTGTGAACAGTGTTCCAGATGTGGCCTCACCAGCACATTGTACTGTTGCAGTAAGACTTCCCTACACTTATAATCCAATAAAAGCCAACATTCCATTAGTCTTCCAGGTTACCTGCTGCAGCTATGTGCTAGCCTTGTGTTTTGTGTACAGGTGCCCCCAAATCCCTTTATGTGCAGCTTTCTACAGCTTTTTCCATTTAAATAATATTGTGTTCTTTTGGTCTGCCTTCTGAACTGAATAGGCTTTTCGCCCATAATACTCCATTTGCCAGCTTTTTGCCTACTTGTATAAACCATCAATACCTCTGTCTGTAAACTGCTCGTATCCCTGCTGCGACCGGACTTTCTGCCTATTTTTATGTTGCCTTGGATCTTCAGATGCAAGCCATCAGGTCCAGAGGACTTTCCTTCCTTTAGCACCATTAGTTTGTTCAATACCAGTTCTCTATTGATGATATATAGTTCCTTCCCCTTATTCTTTAGTTATTTTTTAAGAATCGTGGCACAGGCCATGTGGCTCAACAAGTTACACCGAATCTCTGAAGAACATTCCCCCCCCCGCCCTCTTCCCCCATCCCCCCATCACCCCCTCCCCCTCCCTCCCACCGTCCCCCCCGCCTCACCCCCTGCCCCACCCCCCGCGCCACCCCCCCTCCTCTCCTACACCCCTCTCCTCTCCCCTCCTCCCCTTCCCCTCCTCCCCTCCCCCTCCCCTCCCCTCCCCCTCCTCTCCCCTCCCCTCCCCCTCCTCTCCCCTCCCCCTCCTCTCCCTTCCCCTCCTCTCCCTTCCCCCTCCTCTCCCCTCCCCCTCCTCTCCCTTCCCCCTCCTCTCCCTTCCCCCTCCTCTCCCTTCCCCCTCCTCTCCCTTCCCCCTCCTCTCCCTTCCCCCTCCTCTCCCTTCCCCCTCCTCTCCCTTCCCCCTCCTCTCCCTTCCCCCTCCTCTCCCTTCCCCCTCCTCTCCCTTCCCCCTCCTCTCCCTTCCCCCTCCTCTCCCTTCCCCCTCCTCTCCCTTCCCCCTCCTCTCCCTTCCCCCTCCTCTCCCCTCCCCCTCCTCTCCCCTCCCCCTCCTCTCCCCTCCCCCTCCTCTCCCCTCCCCCTCCTCTCCCCTCCCCCTCCTCTCCCCTCCCCCTCCTCTCCCCTCCCCCTCCTCTCCCCTCCCCCTCCTCTCCCCTCCCCCTCCTCTCCCCTCCCCCTCCTCTCCCCTCCCCCTCCTCTCCCCTCCCCCTCCTCTCCCCTCCCCCTCCTCTCCCCTCCCCCTCCTCTCCCCTCCCCCTCCTCTCCCCTCCCCCTCCTCTCCCCTCCCCCTCCTCTCCCCCCTCCCCCTCCTCTCCCCCCTCCCCCTCCTCTCCCCCCTCCCCCTCCTCTCCCCTCTCCCCCTCCTCTCCCCCCTCCCCCTCCTCTCCCCCCTCCCCCTCCTCTCCCCCCTCTCCCTCCTCTCCCCCCTCTCCCCCCTCCCCCCTCGCCCCTCGCCCCACTCCCCTCTCCCCCCTCCCCCCTCCTCCCCCTCCCCTTTCCCCCCTCCCCTTTCCCCCCTCCCCTTTCCCCCCTCCCCTTTCCCCCTCCCCTTTCCCCCCTCCCCTTTCCCCCCCTCCCCCCTCCCCCCTCCCCTTTCCCCCCTCCCCCCTCCCCCCTCCCCTTTCCCCCCTCCCCCCTCCCCCCTCCCCTTTCCCCCCTCCCCCCTCCCCCCTCCCCCCTCCCCTTTCCCCCCTCCCCTCTCCCCCTCCCCTTTCCCCCCCTCCCCTTTCCCCCCTCCCCTTTCCCCCCCTCCCCTTTCCCCCCTCCCCTTTCCCCCCCTCCCCTTTCCCCCCTCCCCTTTCCCCCCCTCCCCTTTCTCCCCCCTCCCCTTACCCCCCCCTCCCCTTCCCCCCCCTCCCCTCCCCCCCCCTTCTCCCCCCCCCTCCCCCCCCCTTCTCCACCCCTCCTTCCCCCCCCCTCCCCTTCCCCCCCTCCCCCCCTCCCCTTCCCCCCCTCCCCTTCCCCCCCTCCCCTTTCCCCCCCTCCCCTTTCCCCCCCTCCCCTTTCCCCCCCTCCCCTTTCCCCCCCTCCCCTTTCCCCCCTCCCCTTTCCCCCCTCCCCTTTCCCCCCCTCCCCTTTCCCCCCCTCCCCTTTCCCCCCCTCCCCTTTCCCCCCCTCCCCTTTCCCCCCCTCCCCTTTCCCCCCCTCCCCTTTCCCCCCCTCCCCTTTCCCCCCCTCCCCTTTCCCCCCCTCCCCTTCCCCCCCCTCCCCTTTCCCCCCCTCCCCTTTCCCCCCCTCCCCTTTCCCCCCCTCCCCTTTCCCCCCCTCCCCTTTCCCCCCCTCCCCTTTCCCCCCCTCCCCTTTCCCCCCCTCCCCTTTCCCCCCTCCCCTTTCCCCCCCTCCCCTTTCCCCCCCTCCCCTTTCCCCCCTCCCCTTTCCCCCCTCCCTTTCCCCCCTCCCCTCTTCCCCCCTCCCCTCTTCCCCCCTCCCCTCTTCCCCTCTCCCCTCTTCCCCTCTTCCCCTCTTCCCCTCTTCCCCTCTTCCCCCCTCCCCCTCCCCTCTCCCCTCTCCCCTCTCCCCTCTCCCCCCTCCCCCCTCCCCCCTCCCCCCTCCCCCTCCCCCCTCCCCTCTCCCCTCTCCCCCTCCCCTCTCCCCTCTCCCCCCTCCCCTCTCCCCTCTCCCCCCTCCCCCCTCCCCCCTCCCCCCTCCCCTCTCCCCCCTCCCCCCTCCCCTCTCCCCCTCCCCCCCTCCCCCCTCCCCTCTCCCCCCTCCCCTTTCCCCCCTCCCCTTCCCCCCCTCCCCTTTCCCCCCTCCCTTTTCCCCCCTCCCTTTTCCCCCCTCCCTTTTCCCCCCTCCCCTCTTCCCCCCTCCCCTCTTCCCCTCTTCCCCTCTTCCCCTCTTCCCCCCTCCCCCCTCCCTCTCCCCTCTCCCCTCTCCCCTCTCCCCTCTCCCCCTCCCCCCTCCCCCTCCCCCTCCCCCTCCCCCCTCCCCCCTCCCCCCTCCCCCCCTCCCCCCTCCCCTCTCCCCCCCTCCCCTTTCCCCCCTCCCCTTTCCCCCCTCCCCTTTCCCCCCCTCCCCTTTCCCCCCCTCCCCTTTCCCCCCCTCCCCTTTCCCCCCCTCCCCTTTCCCCCCCTCCCCTTTCCCCCCCTCCCCTTTCCCCCCCTCCCCTTTCCCCCCCTCCCCTTTCCCCCCCTCCCCTTTCCCCCCCTCCCCTTTCCCCCCCTCCCCTTTCCCCCCTCCCTTTCCCCCCCTCCCCTTTCCCCCCCTCCCCTTTCCCCCCTCCCCTTTCCCCCCCTCCCCTTTCCCCCCCTCCCCTTTCCCCCCCTCCCCTTTCCCCCCCTCCCCTTTCCCCCCCTCCCCTTTCCCCCCCTCCCCTTTCCCCCCCTCCCCTTTCCCCCCTCCCTTTTCCCCCCTCCCCTCTTCCCCCCTCCCCTCTTCCCCCCTCCCCTCTTCCCCCCTCCCCTCTTCCCCTCTTCCCCTCTTCCCCTCTTCCCCCCTCCCCCTCTTCCCCCCTCTCCCCTCTCCCCCCTCCCCCCCTCCCCCCTCCCCTCTCCCCCCTCCCCCCTCCCCCCTCCCCTCTCCCCCCTCCCCCCTCCCCTCTCCCCCCTCCCCCCCTCCCCCCTCCCCTCTCCCCCCCTCCCCTCTCCCCCCCTCCCCTTTCCCCCCCTCCCCTTTCCCCCCCTCCCTTTTCCCCCCTCCCTTTTCCCCCCTCCCCTCTTCCCCCCTCCCCTCTTCCCCCCTCCCCTCTTCCCCCCTCCCCTCTTCCCCCCTCCCCTCTTCCCCCCTCCCCTCTTCCCTCTTCCCCTCTTCCCCTCTTCCCCTCTTCCCCCCTCCCCCCTCCCCTCTCCCCTCTCCCTCTCCCCTCTCCCCCCTCCCCCCTCCCCCCTCCCCCCTCCCCCCTCCCCCCTCCCCCTCCCCTCTCCCCCCTCCCCCTCCCCTCTCCCCCCCTCCCCCTCCCCTCTCCCCCCCTCCCCTTTCCCCCCTCCCCTTTCCCCCCTCCCCTTTCCCCCCTCCCCTTTCCCCCCCTCCCCTTTCCCCCCTCCCCTTTCCCCCCTCCCCTTTCCCCCCTCCCCTTTCCCCCCCTCCCCTTTCCCCCCCTCCCCTTTCCCCCCCTCCCCTTCCCCCCCCTCCCCTTCCCCCCCTCCCCTTCCCCTCCCTCCCCTTCCCCTCCCTCCCCTTCCCCCCCTCCCCTTCCCCCCCTCCCCTTCCCCCCCTCCCCTTCCCCCCCTCCCCTTTCCCCCCCCCCTTTCCCCCCCTCCCCTTTCCCCCCCTCCCCTTTCCCCCCCTCCCCTTTCCCCCCCTCCCCTTTCCCCCCCTCCCCTTTCCCCCCCTCCCCTTTCCCCCCCTCCCCTTTCCCCCCCTCCCCTTTCCCCCCCTCCCCTTTCCCCCCCTCCCCTTTCCCCCCCTCCCCTTTCCCCCCCTCCCCTTTCCCCCCCTCCCCTTTCCCCCCCTCCCCTTTCCCCCCTCCCCTTTCCCCCCCCTCCCCTTTCCCCCCTCCCCTTTCCCCCCCTCCCCTTTCCCCCCTCCCCTTTCCCCCCTCCCCTTTCCCCCCTCCCCTTTCCCCCCTCCCCTTTCCCCCCTCCCCTTTCCCCCCTCCCCTTTCCCCCCCTCCCCCTTTCCCCCCTCCCCCTTTCCCCCCTCCCCCTTTCCCCCCCTCCCCCTTTCCCCCCCTCCCCCTTTCCCCCCCTCCCCCTTTCCCCCCCTCCCCCTTTCCCCCCTCCCCCTTTCCCCCCCTCCCCCTTTCCCCCCCTCCCCCTTTCCCCCCCTCCCCCTTTCCCCCCCTCCCCCTTTCCCCCCCTCCCCCTTTCCCCCCCTCCCCCTTTCCCCCCCTCCCCCTTTCCCCCCTCCCCCTTTCCCCCCTCCCCCTTTCCCCCCTCCCCCTTTCCCCCCTCCCCCTTTCCCCCCTCCCCCTTTCCCCCCTCCCCCTTTCCCCCCTCCCCCTTTCCCCCCTCCCCTCGATACACCCTCCACAGCCTCAAGGAGGAGAACCCCGCCCCCACTCCAGTGCTCTTGCTTCCACCTTCAGCCGGTCCAGGAGTGACAGAATGAGTCCTAGAACTGCTTGTCCTCCAGCAGCATGTTGTTAAAGGGCAAGTGCCCTAACCTTTACAGTGGCACAGAATGGAACAAACTCTGCACGGACAAACTTGTGATCAGAGGATGGCATCAGGAGGCCATCTGAACACAGGAGGCATATGCCCTGGAAGTGGAAAGGTAGTCAATTCTGGCTGCTCCAACTCCAGGCTTCAAAAAGCTGAAGGCTTCAGGAGCCAGGATGGAGCTTCCTCCAGATATTTACCAAGTTAAAAGACTTGCAGAAGTCCCCTCAACCTATCCATCAACGCTGAGCTCCTCCGGACATTAACATGGCCCCTCCTCTCGAGGGTACATTTGAGAAATGCTCCCAAGGAGAATGACTTTGTCCTCATTGATAGAGCTCAGGAAAGTAGCCACTTCATTGAAGAAGTTTGTCTGCTCAGGTCTCAGCTGAGAATCATTGAATCCGTACAGTCCAGATAGAGGCATTTGGCCCACTGAGTGGCATCAACCCTGTCACCCAGACCAAGGCCCCCTCGCTATCCCTGTAGACTCACGTTTAGCGTGGCCAGTCGACCTAACCTGGACATCTTTGCACTGTGGGAGGAAATCAAAGCACAAGAGAAGTGTCATCCAAGGCGGGATTGGAACCTGGCTCCTTGGCACACTGCTAAGCACTGTGCCATCATGCTGCCTGGTGTGTGTATGTTCATGAAATGAAGGACAGTACTCCCGAACCAAACCATGAGTTGGAGCAGATGTCCTGGGACATGCTTCTTGACCCTCAAGACCTCCAGCTGAAAAGATGGAGCCAACAAGATAGCAGTAGCCTGCCCCTCCGCCCACTGGAATTGGAGACCGGGTGACTGATGTAGTTGCTTCCCTGCTACTCCAGGAGTCATAGAGTCCTATACCTCGGAGACTGGCCATTTGGCCCAAACTGGTCCATGCTGACAAAAATGTCCGTCCATGCTAACCTAATTTCCCTGCACTTGGCTCATATCCTGATAAACCTTTCCTATCTGTGTATTTGTCCAAATGCCTTTTAAATGTTGTTAATGTATCCACCTGAACCAGGTGTCAGCTCATTCCATATGTGTACCACCCTCTGTGTAAAAACACTGCCCCTCAGGTTCCCTTCTATTCTTTCCCCTCTAACCTTAAACTAATGTCCTCTAGTCCTCAATTCCCCAACCCTGGGAAAAAGACTGAGTGCATTCACCCTATCCATGCCTCTTGTGATCTTCTAAACTTCTATAAGGTCCCCAAACGCTATAAAGAAAGAAGTCCTAGCTTGTCTGACCTCTCCCTATAACTCAGTCCCTTGAGTCCTGGCAGCGTCCTTGTGAATTTCTTCTGCACTCTTTCCAGTTTAACAACATCCTTCCTATTGCAAGGTGAGCAAAATCGAACACAGTGCTCCACGTGCGGCCTCACTAAGTGCAACATAACTGTTCAACTTCTATACTCACTGACCTGACTGATGAAGGTCAGTGTGCCAAAAGCTGCCTTCACTGCCCTGTCTACCTGTGTGTCCACTTTAAGGCAACAGTCTACCTGACCTCCAAGGTCCCTCTGTACCACTGCACTTTCCTGATGAAGGGCTCCTGCCCGAAACGTCAATTCTCCTGCTCCTCCGATGGTGCCTGACCTGCTGTGCTTTTCCAGCACCACACTCTCGACTCTACACTCCTTAAGGCCCTGCCATTCACCGTGAAACTCTTTTCCCCCTCCACTTCTATGGATACTGCAGAGGAACCCTTGCCAGTGCCGCCTTGTATTCCTGTCCACTCCTGGGGCTGCTCCAGCTGCCGAGCCGACAGCACCAGTAATGGCATGGAGCCCCACCAACCCAATTCTAACCAGACTCTGTCTTGGCGACCCAGCATGGCCTGTTTTAAAAAAAGAATTGTGGAGATCCTCCGGGGGGGGGGGGAGGGAGGGGGGGTTGAGGGGGACCCTATCCGCGAGCACCATGTCTCCCACCACCTTGTCTAATTTGATGCTCACAAACGATTTTCCCCCGTCCTCCTCCATTTTGCCACCTCCAACCAACCACCTCCTCACATTGAGGGTGGGATGGTGGTCCAAAGTCACTGGTCAGACATAAGCTGCCTTCATCCCAAGTCCAGGGTCGACAGCAGGAGGATCCTCTGCAGGGACTCCTGTATCTTCAACTGAAATGTTGGGTCAGCTGGGCCAGAATCCTGCTCTGTTCCTGGCACTGGGTGACCCTGTGTGTCAGGGAAAAGATCCCCCCCCCTCCACCCCCCAGTCAGGCCAGAGCTGCCCAGCACAAAGGCCTGGGTGGTAGCGAAGAGGCCTGCTCCTTCGACACCACTATGCACTGTACCCTCAGGCTGGTTACCTCCATCACAGTCCCTGGTTGGGTCAGGTTGCTGCCCCTTCCACACCACTCGCCAGGGTCCCCTCAGGCTGGCTCTCCCCACCACAATTCCTGATCAGGTCAGGCTGAACCCCGGATCTCCAAGGTGTGACCTCGGTGGTCACACCCACCTCAGTCTGTGAGGTGCCAAGCCCAGCCTTGGGGGACTCCAGGGGTGGGGCAGAGATGAGATTCCCTGCCCAAGGGAGCAGGGAGAAAGGTATTTGGGATGAGCCACTTCCTCTTCATCGGGGGAGTTAGTTATACTTATTGCCATCTCTCCCAATCCTGTGGAGTGGTGCCTTTTCTTGGAGGGTTGAGGAGTAAGGGCGCTCTCCCATCACTCCAACCTCCTGCTCCTCACCCTCTCTTCCATTCCCGTGCCCCACTGGAATCATGTGAAGTGTTAGGAAACCAGGGTGACTATGGACCACGTGCCTTCTCAACAGGCTCCAGACTGGATTCCAGCCGCCATGGTCTCGTCTGGCTCAATCTCACCTACCCAGTCTGGTGACTATCTTCTTGGACATTTTAGACACATGACAATGGTGGGGGCTCTGACTACCTCTGCTGTGGTTGCTATACATGCTTTGATCACCACCCTATGCTGCTTGTTCACAGAGAGAGAAAGGCAGAGAGTCCGCTGGAGGCACAGAGGCCGTAGAAAGTGCAGATGCCACACACCCCCCCCCCCCAGTAATGGTGTGGCTGGGTCTCATTGCTGATGTAGACGGTGTCTCCTTTCCTCTGAAGGACCACCCCCTTTTCCAAACAGTGTTAAACCCTTTTGACAGCACTGCTTCCCAATCTCCAGGCCTTAGTTTCTCAGGCAGCACTCTCTTCCAGTGCCTTGGCCCTCGGGTCCTTGGTTAATCCCCAATCAAGGCAGCTGGCCGGTGGGATCTTCATGCAACTTCCCAATCCTATATGGATAGTACCTTAAGGTGGAGGTGTACCAAAAGCACGACAAGAGGCCCCAGCTCTACGACTCAGTTGATAGCATTAGCAATAGGTGAGGTTCCAATTAGCAGACCAGCAGCAGAGTAAAGCTCCTGGTACTCTTTTAAACCGAAAGTAAAGCTCCCTTGACACTGTCTATGTCAAACACTCCCAGGAAAGGTACAGCACACGGACAGATACAGAGTAAAACTTGCCCTACTCTCTAAACGTGAAAGTAAAAATTCTTTTGCCCTTTTAAGTTACTCCTTTGACACCTTTTCCATAAAATACTACTGGGATAGCATGTGGTTAGATACAGAGTGAGGTTGCCTCCGCTCTTTTATGCTAAAATTAAATGTAAAGTAAATCACCTACACTTTTAACAGTTTACTCTCTTCAACTGTAAGTAAAGTTGCTTCAACATCAAACAGTCCCAGAACAGGGACGGTGTGGGGTTAGATACTGAATAAAACTCTCTCTACGTTGTCCCCATCAAACAGTCCCAAGACAGGGAGCGCACAGAGTTGGATACAGGGTAAAGCTACCTCTACACTGTCTCTATGAAACAATCCCAAGATGGAGACGGCATGCTGTTAGATAACAGAGTAAAGCTCTCTCTACACTACCCCATCAAACAATCCAAGGACAGGGACAACACAGACTTAGATGCAGAATAAAGCTCTCTCTCTAGACTGTCCTCATCAAACTCACCCAGGTCAGGGATAGTAGGGAGTCAGATACAGAATAAAACTTTGTCGATTTGCACCATTGGGCTTAGCTGTTACATGACAATAGCGTGGAGCAGGTATGATCTGGGAGAGTTGAAACAGCATGATACTGCTTGTGTGTTCCTATGGATAGTGAGAGATTATACTTTTCCCTCAGGCCGCCTTTTTCCGACAGCATGGCTGCATGACGAAGGACACAACTGCCAAGTACAACAGCCGAGCTGCCCAGCTGTACCGTGAGAGGCTCAGGACTGCAGCCGTGGCTGCAGTGGGCCAACATGGCACCCAGGTAGGTCATTCGGTGTGTTCCCTGGCAGCTGTGGACTGGTAGGGTGGGATGTGCACGTTTGAGGGAAGTGTGGCATGGTTCACAGTTCATGGTGGGCCTACCTTTTGGAGGCTGAGTCACTGGGCAACCCTTGTCTTGCTTGTTGGGGTGGCGTTGCCTGTAATAACCAGACCATTGGTCGGGGGATGATGTGTTTACTGTATAGTGGAGGATCATGTTTTGGTGGGGGGGTTGGGGGGGGTATGCAGTGGGGAGGGTTTGGTGTAGGGGAGGGGGTAGTATAGTACTGTGCCCTGCTGTTTTGTCCTCCCGTCTGCTATTCCCTGTCACTCTGCCCTCTGTGTGCCCCCGAGACTTGCTGTGTTTTCACATTGTGCCCTGCTGTTCCCTCTATGTCCTTTCCCGCTGTGCCTTCCTCCCTGTATCCTCCTGCTTGAATCAGAGTGTTTCATGCTGTTTGACTTTGACCCTTAAACTCTCCCACCAGTTGTGGTTAGATGGATGCAACACCTCACCGTGCCTGCCACTGGGGCAATGCGAGAATGATTTCTTCGTCGAGCACACCCACGTAAGTGTCCTCCTGACTGCACCTTTCCGATTCTCTCACGGGGCAACAGTTTCTCACCGTTTGCTTTGTATTCTTCCATCAGGGTTCTGCCGAACAGGAGAGCAGCCAAGAATCGGGGAGTTGCAGACTGGAGCATTTGTCAGAGGAAGTAGAAGCAGTGAAGACGCACAGCGGGAATGGCACTGAGCACTCTGGTAGGTAGAAAAGTACAATCAGAGTATTCAGTCCTTTGGATCAATGGTGGTGCTCAGAAGCACTAATTCATTAATCTCAACATCTTTGCCTTTTCCTGGTAGCCTTTAGTTCATTTTCAGTCAATGATCAAATTCCCTTTTGAATGCCTCAATTGATGTAGAATCAGTTTGGGTGGAGCTGAGAAACAGCAAGGCACAGATATTGGTAAGAGTGCTTTACAGACCATCAAACCATCATGGTAATATAGGCCACACTATAAACCGGGAAGTAAGAGGAGCATGCCATTGTGGAGGAAAACTTCCTGAAACGCCTAACAGATGGTTTCCTAAAGCAATGTGCTGAGGAGCCAGCCAGAGAACAGGCCATTTTAAAATTATTCTGTGTAGTGAGAAATCTAATTAATTATCATGTCATTTTTTTAAAAAAACATTTTGGAGGAGGAGTGACGCCAAATATGATGATGGAATTTTCCATTTAAGTTTTTTTAAAACTATGAAGTTCAATCTCAGACGAGGGTCTTAAATCTAAAGTTAGAAAATTATGAAGATTTAAGGAGCAAGTTGGCTGTAGTGGATTGAGAAAAGTATATTAGAAAGACAATGGTTAACAACATGTACACGTTCCTTGAGGGTATAAAAAACCATTAGGAAACTTGAGTCAACCTTGTCTTACAAAGAAAGTTGAAGACTGTGTTTAATTAGTGCGATGAAAGTTGAAGATTTCATGAGGTTAGGAGGTTTATCAAGTTGCCAGAATTAGTAAACCTGAGAATCCAGCAAAGGAGTACAAGAGATTGATGAAGATGGGGAGAATATCAACGTAAGTGGCAAGAAACATAAAAATGCACTGCAAGTTGTAGACCTTGTGAAAAGGAAAAAATGAGCGAAGGCAGAAGTGGGTCCGTTATAAGCAGACATGGGGGTTATTAGACAATGCAGAGCCTGCTGGATGGTCAGTACTGAGGGAGCGCGGCGCCTGCCGGATGGTCAGTGCCTAGGGAGCGCGGCGCCTGCCGGATGGTCAGTGCCGAGGGAGCGCGGCGCCTGCCGGATGGCCAGTGCCGAGGGAGCGCGGCGCCTGTCGGATGGCCAGTGCCGAGGGAGCGCGGCGCCTGTCGGGTGGCCAGTGCCGAGGGAGCGCGGCGCCTGTCGGGTGGCCAGTGCCGAGGGAGCGCGGCGCCTGTCGGGTGGCCAGTGCCGAGGGAGCGCGGCGCCTGTCGGATGGCCAGTGCCGAGGGAGCGCGGCGCCTGTCGGATGGCCAGTGCCGAGGGAGCGCGGCGCCTGTCGGATGGCCAGTGCCGAGGGAGCGCGGCGCCTGTCGGATGGCCAGTGCCGAGGGAGCGCGGCGCCTGTCGGATGGCCAGTGCCGAGGGAGCGCGGCGCCTGTCGGGTGGCCAGTGCCGAGGGAGCGCGGCGCCTGTCGGGTGGCCAGTGCCGAGGGAGCGCGGCGCCTGTCGGGTGGCCAGTGCCGAGGGAGCGCGGCGCCTGTCGGGTGGCCAGTGCCGAGGGAGCGCGGCGCCTGTCGGGTGGCCAGTGCCGAGGGAGCGCGGCGCCTGTCGGGTGGCCAGTGCCGAGGGAGCGCGGCGCCTGTCGGGTGGCCAGTGCCGAGGGAGCGCGGCGCCTGTCGGGTGGCCAGTGCCGAGGGAGCGCGGCGCCTGTCGGGTGGCCAGTGCCGAGGGAGCGCGGCGCCTGTCGGGTGGCCAGTGCCGAGGGAGCGCGGCGCCTGTCGGGTGGCCAGTGCCGAGGGAGCGCGGCGCCTGTCGGGTGGCCAGTGCCGAGGGAGCGCGGCGCCTGTCGGGTGGCCAGTGCCGAGGGAGCGCGGCGCCTGTCGGGTGGCCAGTGCCGAGGGAGCGCGGCGCCTGTCGGGTGGCCAGTGCCGAGGGAGCGCGGCGCCTGTCGGGTGGCCAGTGCCGAGGGAGCGCGGCGCCTGTCGGGTGGCCAGTGCCGAGGGAGCGCGGCGCCTGTCGGGTGGCCAGTGCCGAGGGAGCGCGGCGCCTGTCGGGTGGCCAGTGCCGAGGGAGCGCGGCGCCTGTCGGGTGGCCAGTGCCGAGGGAGCGCGGCGCCTGTCGGGTGGCCAGTGCCGAGGGAGCGCGGCGCCTGTCGGGTGGCCAGTGCCGAGGGAGCGCGGCGCCTGTCGGGTGGCCAGTGCCGAGGGAGCGCGGCGCCTGTCGGGTGGCCAGTGCTGAGGAGGTGCTGCACTGTCGGAGGGTGCATTACTGGACATGCAGCCTTTCAGTTGAGATTCAAAATCAGCAGCTCTGCTCTGCAAAACAGTGGCACAAGATTTGTAAGTGAAATGGCAGGATGGTTTTCTGGGATTTGTTCTATAGAAAAGTCTCCCCTCAATCATTATCACAAATACAGATTATTGTGCTTCTTGGCACGCCTGTTTGGGAGTTTACTGTGTGCAGTTTGGCAACCGTGATGACTACATTTGCTTCCATTTAAATGGAATTTGTAGACTGTGGAGCCTTTTGGAACCCTGTGCGTTGAAAGGCAGCAGATAAATGTAACTTTGTTCTTTGTCTGAGTAATAGCATTAGCTATTGAGTTGTGAAAAGGCACCCAGAACCCCCCCCATTAAAATTCAGATCTGCTGGCCTGGTGGCCCTCTGGTCTTTATCCAGGTTCGGGGCTTTCAGAGTGTGGCAAAGAGTTACAAGCCTGGGAGAGCAGAGAGCCTGTCGTGAAGGAGGGTTTGGGTCCAGTGGATGTGTGTATATTTTGAATAAACCTTGACCACTGACCTGTGTCCTCTCTTGCAGATTTGGAGCAAGGACCTAGTGTTGAACCCCTCTGTGCTTCACCAAAGACCATATTAGGTAAGAGTGATTGTGTAACCTGGAAGGCACATTGGATGGGACAGGGATGCTAGTGCCCTGTCGACTGGGACTGAGTCAGGGTGTGCTTGAATAGCCTGTGGAACAGGCCTCTCAAATTTGGCACAAGTTCCAAGAGTGCTAACAAAATCTAGTCTCAAGGAATGATAGCACCCTCCAAGCCATGAGGGAACCACCGAGGATTAGGACAGGAAGCACATTGACTGTAGAAGAGTGCAGATTCTGAGAGAATACAAAGTTATTAGAGGATGGAGGCCGGTACAATTGCAATATTTAAGAGGCATTTGGATGGGTATATGAATAGGAAGGGTTTGGAGGGATATGGGCCGGGTGCTGGCAGGTGGGACTAGATTGGGTTGGGATATCTGGTCGACATGGACGGGTTGGATCGAAGGGTCTGTTTCCATGCTGTACATCTCTATGACTCTATGAAAACCCCACATAATTGGGATGACACTAACTTTACCAAGCTGTAAACCAAAGTAGAAAATCATTTCACAGATCCATCAGTGAATCAGAAAGGGAGATTGTGATGGGAATAGGGACATGGAGCAGGACAAGCAGAATAGTCACAGAAGTAACAATGGAGATATAATAGAAACATGATTATTACCATGGTGATAGAGTAGGGAGGTGGGCAAATAGGTCAGTATGTTTGAAATTAAGAAAGGCTGCACTGAATAAACTGAGCAGTCTCCAACAGATAAAAGCCTTGGTCTGAATGAATTGCTTCCACAGATTTTCCACAGATTCCACAGGCACGGTGGCACAGTGGTTAGGGCACGGTGGCACAGTGGTTAGGGCACGGTGGCACAGTGGTTAGGGCACGGTGGCACAGTGGTTAGGGCACGGTGGCACAGTGGTTACGGCACGGTGGCACAGTGGTTTGGCACGGTGGCACAGTGGTTAGCACTGCTGCCTCGCAGCGCCGGAGACCCGGGTTCAATTCCCGCCTCAGGCGACTGACTGTGTGGAGTTTGCACGTTCTCCCCGTGTCTGCGTGGGTTTCCTCCGGGTGCCCCGGTTTCCTCCCACAGTCCAAAGATGTGCAGGTCAGGTGAATTGGCCATGCTAAATTGCCCGTAGTGTTAGGTAAGGGGTAAATGTAGGGGTATGGGTGGGTTGCGCTTCGGCGGGTCGGTGTGGACTTGTTGGGCCGAAGGGCCTGTTTCCACACTGTAATGTAATGTAATCTAATTTTAATATACTTTGGGTGGAGAGTGCAGAGGCATGCCTGTGTGTATTGATTCATTCGTCAGGTGAAGGTGTAGTGCCTGAGGACTAACAAATGGCCTTTATTAATCGCTTTATTAAAGAAGGGGAAAGAAGGTAACTTTTGAGAAGATTTGTAGCTCGGATTGAGGTTCTGGATGTAGGTTTGCTCACTGAGCTGGGAGGTTCATTTCCAGACATTTCATCACCCTGCTAGGTAACATCTTTCGTGGGCTTCAGGCGAAGCAGTGTACATGATTCCTACTTTCTGTTTGTGTTTGTGTTTCTTTGGGTTGGTGATGTTATTTCCTGTGATGGAGTCACTTCCTGTTTCTTTTCTCAGGGGGTGGTAGATGGAGTCTAATTCAATGTGTTTGTTGATAGAGTTCCGGCTGGCTTACCATGCTTCTAGGAATTCTCGTGTGTGTCTCTGTTTGGCTCGTCCTAAGATGGATGTGTTGTCCCAGTCGAACTGGTGTCCTTCCTTATCTGTATATAAGGATACTAGTGAGAGAGGGTCGTGCCTTTTTGTAGCTAGTTGGTATCCATGTATCCTGGTTGCCATCAATGAGGTAAAAGAATGGAATCCTTACTAGAAGGTACAGTTGCTATAGACTTAGCAGACCGAACCATAACATCTCGGGCAAGAGGCAAAGGAGTGTCACAAGGATCGGTGTTGGGTCCTCTACTTTTTGTCATTTACATAAATGATTTGGATGTGAGCATAAGAGGTACAGTTAGTAAGTTTGTAAATGACACCGAAATTGGAGGTGTTGTGGACAGCGAAGAGGGTTACCTCAGATTACAAAAGGATCTGGACCAGATGAGCCAATGGGCAGAGAAGTGGCAGATGGAGTTTAATTCGGATAAATGCGAGGTGCTGCATTTTGGGAAAGCAAATCTTAGCAGGACTTATACATTTAATGGTAAGGTCCTCGGGAGTGTTGCTGAACAAAGAGACCTTGGAGTGCAGGTTCATAGTTCCTTGAAAGTGGAGTTGCAGGTAGATAGGATAGTGAAGAAGGCGTTTGGTATGCTTTCTTTTATTGGTCAGAGTATTGAGTACATGAGTTGGGAGGTCATGTTGCGGCTGTACAGGACATTGGTTAGGCTATTGGTTAGGTAATATTGTGTGCAATTCTGGTCTCCTTCCTTTCGGAAAGATGTTGTGAAACTTGAAAGGGTTCAGAAAGGATTTACAAGGATGTTGCCAGGGTTGGAGGATCTGAGCTATAGGGAGAGGCTGAACAGGCTGGGGCTGTTTTCCCTGGAGCGTCGGAGGCTGAGGGATGACCTTAGAGGTTTACAAAATCATCAGAGGCATGGATAGGATAAATGGACAAAGTCTTTTCCCTGGGGTCGTGGAGTCCAGAACTAGAGGGCATAGGTTTAGGGTGAGAGGGGAAAGATATAGAAGAGATCTAAGGGGCAACCTTTTCACTCAGAGGGTGGTACGGGTATGGAATGAGCTGCCAGAGGAAGTGGTGGAGGCTGGTACAATTGCAACATTTAAGAGGCATCTGGATGGCTATATGAATAGGAAGGGTTTGGAGGGATATGGGCCGGGTGCTGGCAGGTGGGACTAGATTGGGTTGCGATATCTGGTCGGCATAGACGGGTTGGACCAAAGCGTCTGTTTCCATGCTGTACATCTCTATGACTCTGTGTGGAGGCTAGAATGGAGCAGAAATACTGACATATTCTGGTGGCTTTTTCTCTGCCGCCTATGTTTATAAACTGATACTAGTATGGAGAGCTTTGTTGATCAATGAGGCATATGTGGAGATAGTGACGTGCTGGTTTTGTCAAAGTTAATCTTCACTGCCAGCCATTGACGTCATAAAACCATGTACAAATGAAACATAAGATCAACCAGACAGAGTGATGCTCGTCATTTTCCATGCTGAGAAAGATGCTGGGTGCTTGGTTTTGCGAACATTTATCGATTTTTCTGTGGCAATTCGTCAGGCCATTTTAGGAGATAGATAAACTGAACCACATTGGCTATTCTGTTGGGAGCTGCATGGAGGCCAGACTGGGTAAGGACAGCAGATTCCCTTCCCTCAAAGGTATTTATAGAAACCTATCTGGTTCACAAGAGTTGATGATTATCTCATGGTTTCTATTACTGAGGCTAACATTTTATTTCTGGTTTATTAAATCATCGAATTTAAATCCCCCCGTTACCACAAACCTGCCCCCAGACCACTGTCTGGGCCTCTGACCGAAATAGCATGACCCTCTGTTCTAACCGTCACTGTTTTGGCACCCATCTTTCCAAAAAGAATGTTATGGATACACTGAAAAGGCAGAGCTGGGACGTTATCATTGTCAGGAAAGTCTGAGCAGGCTCACACTTTGGAAATGCAGAGCCGAAGGATTGAACTGATCTTCAAGGTTGTCAGCGAACTCAATAGGGAACACCTGGAGAAGGTGACTAAGCAGACTGAAACCAGTACTTTGTAAAGGAAACATAGTCACAAATAAATCCAGGAAAGAGCTCAGAAATATCTTTATCCAAAGTATGGACTCTGCTTGAGAGTGGATATATATATATTTCCTTTGATGTATTGATGGAAAGGTTAGTCATAGAGTTATAGAAATGTACAGCACAGAAACAGACCCTTCGATCGACCATGTCCATGCTGACCAGATATTCTAAATTGATCTAGTCCCATTTGCCAGCACTTATCCCATATCTCTCTAAACCCTTCCTATTCATATACCCAGCCAGATGCCTTTTAAACGTTGTAATTGTACCAGTCAGGCCAGGAAGGAGAAAGCTGAGTTGATAGAGTGCGGTGATGTAAATGGGCAAGGGTTGGTATTAAGGGGAAGCTGTGTACAGCCTCATCACACCCTCAGTGAAGTGGCCTGTGTCACACTCTGACTGTCTTGACTTTCACCCACAAATACATTCTCTTATCTGGTTCACTTTCCGCCTTGGCAGGGACAACAGGGCGAGAGCTGGAGGGGCCTTTGAAGGTGTTGGCTGAAAAGAGGCAGGGTGCATGACCTGGTGGTGGGGTCAGGGGGAGAGTTGACACCCATTGACCTCTAACCGATTTCTTGATTTGTGCGTCTTTTCCAGAGACGAAGCCCAGTTTAATCGGCAAGAAGAAACCAAGCTCCGGCAGGAAGAGGGTAAGTGGATGTAGCTGACAGTCTGATAACTGTGTGTTGCCCGGTTCAGCCTGATTCTGCAATTCGTGCACTGTGTCTGCTGACACCTACCTATGCTCCCCACCATCCCCAACCACAGTATTCAGATCTCTGTACAACATACCGCAGAATGAGTTCATAAGGAGTGACCAAAAGACTGGGTTACGAAGAAAGGTAGTCACTTTGAGGGATAGACTGAGAAAGAGAGACAGACAGATGAAAATAGAATCACACAGCATAGGACCACATATGTCAAGATTAGAGTGGTGCTGGAAAAGCGCAGCAGGTCAGGCAGCATCCGAGGAACAGGAAAATCGACGTTCCGGCAAAATGCCCTTCCGCTTTTGCCTAACACATTGATTCTCCTGCTCCTCGGATGCTGCCTGACATTTGTGCTTTTCCAGCACCACTCTAATCTTGACTCTGATCTCTAGCATCTGCAGTCCTCACTTTCGCCACAGGACCACATATGTCTATTGTGTCTGTACTAACTTTTTGAAAGTGCTTTCTGGTTAATCCCATTTCCCTGTTTTTTTGTTCCTAACCTGGAAAACCCCTCCTTTTCAGATATTTTCCAGTTTTCTTTTGAAACTTGCCACTGGGTACTCAATGTTTTGGGCATAAGCCCTCCTGAAGAAGGGCTTATGCCGGAAACATCGATTCTCCTGCTCCTTGGATGCTGCCTGACCTGCTGCGCTTTTCCAGCAACACATGTTTCAGCTCTGATCTCCAGCATCTGCAGTCCTCACTTCCTCCTACTGGATACTCAATGAGTGGCAAGACATTGGGATGGTCAGAGGGATTTTGAGGTGCTTGACCATTGATCCCTGAAGGTGGCAGTACAGGTAAATCGGGTAGTTAAGAAGGTATAAGAAACGCTTGGCATTATCAGTCGAGGTATAGATTATAAAGGCGAGGAGGTTAAGTTGGAGCAGTATGGAACTGTGGTTAGGCCACAGTTGAAATACCGCATGCAGTTTTGGTCACCATACTGTGGGAAGGATGTGTTTGCACTGGACGAGGTGCAGAGAAGGTTCACCAGGGTGTTGTCTGGGATGGAGCATTTCAGCTAGAAAGTGAATGGTCCCAGGAATTAAAAGCTTAAATGAGGAAAGTTTGAGGACTCTGGGTCTGTAATCGATGGAGTTGAGAAGGATGAGGGGCAATCTCATTGAAACGTACAGAATACTGAATGGCCTGAACAGAGTAGATGTTGGGAAGATGTTTCCATTGATGGGAGAGACGAGAAATCGAGGGCACAGCCTTAGAGTAAAGAGAAGACCTTTTCTATTGGAGATAAGGAGAAACGTATAAAATTATGAAAGGGATAGACAAGATAGAGGCAGGCAAGTGTTTCTGCTGGTGGGTGAGACTAGGACAAGGGGACAAGACCTCAGGATTAGGGGGGGAGTAAATTTAGGACAGAGATGAGGAGGACCTGCTTTTCCAGAGCATAGTGAATCTATGGAATTCTTTGCCCAACGAAGCAGGAGAGGCAGCTTCATTAAATATATTCAAGACACAGTTGGATGGGTTTGTTGCATGGTTGGGGAATTAAGGGTTATGGGGATACTGCAGGTAGGAGGAGCTGAGATGGTGGATAGATCAGCCATGATCTTAATGAATGGTGGAGCAGGCCCGATGGGCCGAATGGCCTACTTCTGCTTCTATTACTGTGAAACTTCAGCCAGAGAGTGGTGAGTCTATGGAATTCATTTTCGAGGCCAGGCCATGGAGTATATTTAAGACTGAGACAGGTAGATTCTTGAGTATCAAGGGGATCTGGGGTTACGGGGAAAAGCGGGAGAATGGGGTTGAGAAACTTATCAACCATGATTGAACGGTGGAGCAGACTCAATGGGCTGAATAGCCCAGGCCAAGCCCCCTTCAGACAGATCAAGAAGATAGCCTAGACCCTCACTCCTATCTTATTGAAAGATGCTACAGGTGCTATGTTTCGGACGTAATTCGATTGGTCACACTACTTGACATTAAGTGAAATGCCCTTTATTCTTGCATCCAGTTAAAAACAGAAAAATTGGTATAACGTTTAACTCTATTGGCAAACTTAACAGAATAGTAGACGACGTAACAACTAAACAGCAACTGTTCCAATATAATAACATCCCATAAACACACCCTTGGCAAAGGCAAATTCAGTAAAACAGATTGTCTGACGTGCCGTACTTCTCCAGTCCAGGAGGAAAGAACACTGAGAGAAAATTCTCACAGAGAGGGAGAACTCCAGCTTTTTGCTGTAGCTGAGAGAGATGTATAAGCTTCCACAGCTAGCTTCAAAACTCCCAACAGCTACTGAAAGTTAAACTAAAACCCTGGTTCTGTGGGAGCCTGACTGCACCTGTTCATGTTGCTTCTATTGTTACAACTTTTAAAACAAATCCCTAGGGTGCCTCAAGCTATTTACCTCCATGGCTTTGAGGAGACAACTTGGTACCCCTGTCTGAAAAAAACTCTTCAAAAATAAACCAGGGCAAAATACACCTCTCAAAGGATTGTCACAAGAGGCTGGATAAGCTTTGGTTGTTTTCTTTGGAGCAGAGAAGGCTGAGGAGGACCAGACTGAGCTGTCCAAGATGGTGAGGGGCACGAATGGGAGTAAGCCCCCTTTTTCACTTGTAAGGAGGTTTCGATGAGACTTGAGGAAAATGTCTTCACCCAGAGAGTGGTGGTGGTCTGGCAAGCTCTGCCTGGGAGTGTAGTAGAAGAGGGAAACCTCACAATTTTAAAATATACATGGATGAGTATGTGAGCACTTGAAATATCATAACATTCAAGGCTATGGATCCCATATTGGAACGTGGGGCTCGTACTATTTCATGTATGTCTGGCAGTACAGCCTTGATCAGTTGAAGCATCTCTTCTGTGATGTATGATTCTATGAATCTGTGTTTGTAACCCCTACTTGACAAAGAACAGTCCAGCACAGGAACAGGTCCTTTGGCCCACCAAGCCATGCAACCACACATGATGCCTTTTGCTTCTGTGAATTCATGTATCTGTTAAGATGCATATTAAAGGTGCTGTTGTGTTTGCCTCTCACATCTCCTCTAACTTCTCCCCTTTTACCTTAAATCTGTATCCCCTAGTAATTGACATTTCTACCCTAATAAGAAGATTCCAACCTATCCATACCCCTCATAATTTTGTGAACCTCTATCAAGTGTCTCTTCAGCCTCTGACATTCAAGTGAAAACAATTGCAGTCTCTTCTCATAGCTAATACCCTGCCAAACTAGGCAACATCTTATTAAACATTTTCTGTACCATCTCCAAAGCCACCACATCCTCCCGGTAATGTGGCAATGGAATTGTGTGCAGAGTTCCTGACTAAAAGTTCTGAGCAGCTGCAATGTGACTTGAAATTGTTATACTCTATGTCCCGACCAATGAAGGCAAGCATGATGATGCCTTCTTGACCACATTATTGACTTGCATTGCCACTTTCGGGGAGCCGTGGACCTGTACACAAACATCCCTCTGTATGTTAGTGCTTCTAAGGGTTGTTTCGTTTACTGTGTTGGATCTTCGTATTTGTCTGGATTAAACTCCACCTGCCATTTCTCCAGCCAAGTCTCCAGCCTATCTGTATCCTGCTGTATCCTCTGGCAATCTTACATTCCACAAACATCCTCAATCTTTGCGTTGTCTCCAAACTTACTAATCTTACATTCTCCTCTGAATCATTTATATATATCACAAACCAGAGGAATCTCAGCCAGCACCGATCCCTGTGGATTGCCATTGCTCACAGATCTCCCGTTAGGAAAAAAGACACCTACCACTACTTTCTGTCTTCTATCTCTAATCCAGTTCTGTATGCAAGTTACCAGCTCACTGCAGATTCCACGTCACTTCACCTTGCCATGAGGGACCCATGTTAACGTCAATGTAGACAACATCCGCTGCCCTGCCTTCATCAATCAACTCTGTTACTACTTTAAAAAATTTCAGTCAGGTTTTTAAGGCAAGACTTCCCCTGCACAAAGCCATGCTGTCCATCTCTAATAATTCCATATTCTCCCCAATGTGAGTAAATCCTATTCCTAATAATCTTCTCCAATAATTTCCCTACCTCTGATGCAAGGCTCAGAGGCCTGTAATTTCATGGATTATCCTGTTGCCTTTCTTAAACAAAGGAACAACTTTGGCTTTCTGGAACCTCTCCTGTGACTAAACAGGAGCAATGAGCTCTGTCAAGGCCCCAGCAATTTCCTCCTTTGCCTCCCTCAGTATTGTGGGTTACATCACATCAATCCTAGGGACTTGTCTTCGTATTTTTCAAAACACCCAACACCACCTATTTTATATTGACATGCCTGAGAATATAAACATATCCTTATTTACACTCACTATCCACCATGCCCTTCTCTTTCATGAATGTCGATGCAAAGTATTAAGAAGAAAAAGTAATACAGCACAGGAACAGGCCCTTCGGCCCTCCAAGCCTATGCTGATCATCATGCCCTCACTAAACTAAGCAACAAACCTTCTGTATTCGGTCTGTATCCCTCTATTCCCTCCCTATTCATGTAACCATCCAGGTGCCTCTTAAACGTTGCCAGGTGCCTGCTTCCACCACCTCCTCTGGCAGTGTGTTCCCGGCTCCTACCACACTCTGCATGAGAAAACTTTGCTCATACATCTCGCTTAAACTTTCCCCCTCTCACCTTGAACCTGTGTCCCTGTGAAACTTCAACCCTGGGAAAAAGCCTCTGACTATCCACCCTATCCATGCGCCTCATAATTTTGTAGACCTCTGTCAGGTCTCCTCTCAGCTACCGTCTTTCCAGTGAAAACAATCCTAGTCTTTTTAACCTTTCCTCAGAGCCAAAGCCCTGGAGGCATTGTGGTGAACTTTCTCTGCACTCTCTCCAAAGCTTCCACTTCCGTCTGGTAGTGTGGTGACCAAAACTGCACACAGTACTCCAAATGCAGCCTAACAAGGGTTTTGTATAGCTGCAACATGATTTGCCAATGTTTGTACTCTCATGCCCTAGCTGATGCCATATGCCCTCTTAATCACCTTGGCCATCTGTGTTGCCACTTTTAGGGAACTGTAGACCTTCACACCCAGATTTGTCTGTTAATGTTCTGCCATTTTCAGTATAATTCACACCTAAATTTGATCCTCCAAAAGGCATCACCTCACATTTGTCTGGATTAAACTCCATCTGCCATTTCTGTGCCTAAATCGCCAATCTATCTATATCCTGTTGTAAAACTTACACGATCGTCGGCACTATCAAGATCTCCACCAATCTTTGTGTCATCTGCAAACTTACTAATCAGACCACCCACATTTTCCTCGAGGTCATTCATATGTATTACAAACAACAGAGGAGCTAAGACTGAACCTGTGTAACCCCAGTAATTACCGGTCTCCATTCTGAAAAACACCCTCTATCTTCTATTTGTTAAGGACCTCATCCACATCCTCCAGCTCCCTGCATAAATTTCTTTGAGTGGGCTTATCCTTTCCCTTATGTATAAAAAGCATTTGGATTTTTCCTTAATCCTGTTGGCCAAAGTCATTTCCGGCTCCTTTTAGTCCTTGTTTAAATTCTATCCTGCCTTCTTTATATTTCTTGAGGGCTCTGTCTTCGGTTTCAGATTCCTGAGTGCTGCCATCTTTATCCTTCACTTTCACAGGAACATGCTAGTCCTGAACCCCAGGCCTTAAACGATTCCCACAGGCCAGTTGTGGATTTACCCTCAGACAGACAACCCCAATCTACGTACCCCAGTTCCTGCTTAATATTCCCTTAGCCTTCCCTCAATTTAGTGCTGCCACACAATGACAACGCCTATCCTTATCCGAAAGTAACCTAAAACGTACAGATGCTCCCCCACATTTGATTACCTGGCCGAGCTCATACCCCAATATCAAGTCTAGCACGGCCCCTTCTCTAGTCTGGATTATTTCAAAGAACCATTCTGGATGCACCTAACAAACTGTCTTCCCATCCAAATCCCTCGCATTAAGGGAGTCCTAGTCAATACAAGGGCAATTAAAATCACCAACCACAACAACCCTGTTGTTTTCACATTTTTCTATAATCTGTCGACATATCTGTTGCTCTATCACCTGCTGGCTGTTGGGAGGCCTGTAGTCCAACACTATCAAAGTGGTTGCACTATTCTTATTCCTGTGCTGTGGCCTACGGCTTCACTGGATGATGCCTCCAAGGTGTCCTGCCTCCGTATAGCTGTGATATTTTGTATCAGTAACGCAAGTCCCCGACCTCATTTACGTCCCTCTCGATCACACCTGAAGCATTAAATCCTGGAATTTGAAGCTGCCAATCATGTCCTCCTTGCAACCTGTAAGAGGTGCAATGCCACAGTTAGATGTATTAATCCAAGCTCTAGGTTCATCTGCTTTATCTTATAAACAAATGCACTTGAGACCGCTAATCCTGCCGTGTCCAGTAGTCCCTCCCTATCTGTTCTTCCTTTTAGCCTTACTGGCTTTTGTTTCTAACTCCTCGGTCATTTCTTTTGCTGACCTGCTGTGTTCATTCCCAACCCTATAGTATGGCAACCAAAACTGCACACAATACTCCAGATGCGGCCGCACCAGAGTCTTATACAACTGCAACATGACCTCAGGGCTCCGGAACTCAATTCCTCGACCAATAAAAGCCAATACGCCATATGCCTTCTTCACCGCACTATTTACCTGGGTGGCAACTTTCAGAGATCTGTGTACATGGACACCGAGATCCCTCTGCTCATCCATACTACCAAGTATCTGACCATTAGCCCAGTACCCCGTCTTTTTGTAATCAATTTCATTTCTTCCTAACAAGGCAACCCCTGTCCATCTGCCTGCCCTTTTGATAGGACATGTATCCTTGAATATTTAGTTACCAGACCAGATCCCCTTGCAGCTAGGTCTCTCTGATCTCAACAACATCATACCTGCCAATTTTCAATCTACGCTGCATGCTCATTTACCTTGTTTCATATACTGTGTGCATTTAAATACAACAGCGTTTCTCTTACCCCCCCCCCCCCCCCGCCCCCAAAATCCACGGAGCAAGTATGTCAAACCTGTTAAACAAGCAAAAGAGCTGAGGCTACTTCAGCACTACCTCCTGGATCCCTCTGTCTGCCTTGTTCATGGGCACACTCTCCTTTGCTGACTATTGACCAAATTTAAGATGTTAGAATATAGAACACAGGAACCATGTCTGTGCTGGCCATAAACTAATCCCAACTGCCTGCACGTGGTCCTTATCCCTCTATTCTTTGCTTGTTCATGCGTCTGTCTGAATGCCTCTTAAACTTTGCTATCATATCTGCTTCTGTCATCTCCCATGGCAGTGTGTTCCAAGCACCTACCACCCTCTGGGTAAGAAATTGTCTCGCACATCTCCTTTAAACTTTCCTCCTCTCACCTTAAACTTACACCCCCGAGTATTTGCCATTTCCACTTTGAGAAAGAGCCTCCAACTATTCTCCTATCCATGCCTTTCATAATTTTGTATACTTCTGCTTGCACCCCAAGCTTACACTGTATATCCACGCTCCTCTTTCGTTCAGCCATTTACAGAATACTTTCCTCTTGCGTTTGACCTCCCAAATATATGACAACAATCCAGATGACTGCTGTTTCTCCACCTAATGTTTCAGCCAGTCTATATTCTGCATCCTTTGATATCCTTCCTCACTATTCACACCTCCACCAATTTTCATGTCATCTCCAAATTTACTAATCAGACCATCGGCATTTTCAACCAAATATTAATACTACAAACAACAGAGATCTCAGCATTGATACTTGTGGAACACCTCTGGTCACAGACCTCTGATCAGAAAAACACCCCTTCAAAACTACCTTCTATCTTTTCTGAGCAAGTCAATTGTTTTATCCAACTTGTCAACAATCGGCACAGTTGCTCAGTGGTGAGCACTGCTGCCTCACAGTGCCAGGGACCCGGGTTTGATTCCAGCCTCTGGCAACTGTCTGTGTGGGTGTCCTCTGGGTGCCCCGGTTTCCTCCCACAGTTTGAAGGTGTGCAGGTTAGGTGAATTGGCCAAGCTAAGTTGCCCATGGTGTAGATTATTAGTTAGGGGTAAATATAGGGTAGGAGGATGGGTCTGGCTGGGTTACTCTTCGGAAGGTTGGTGTGGACTTGTTGGGCCGAAGGGCCTGTTTCCACACTGGAGAGATTCTAAGTCTAACTCGCCATGAATGGCATGTGACTTAATCTTCTGGACCTTGTCAAATATATTAATAGAGACCACTTAGACAACATCCACTGCCCTGCCCTCATCAATCATCTTCATTATTTAGAGTCATACAGTATGGAGACAGACCATTTGATCACCGACCAGACGGCGCAATCTGACCTGGTTCCATTTGGTCCATATCCTTTTAAAGATACACCAAATTAGTAAGACAAGACCTCCTCCGCACAAAGCCATGGTGACGGTCCCCAAAAAGCCCATTCTTCTCTCAATGCTAGTAAATCCTGTCCCTAAAAGCTTCTCCAGTATATTCCCTACTACTGATGTTCAGGTGATGGAGAGAGACTGGATCAGTTAGGATCATATTAGAAGAATGAGGAGGGCATTTCAAAGAAACCTCTGGTATTCTAACAAGACTAGGCAGGGTAAATGCCGGAAGGATATTCCCGAAGACTGGACTCCCCAGTCTAAGGACATGGGGTAAGCCGTTTAGGATTGAGATGAAGAGAAATTTCTTCACCCAGAGAGTGGTGGGTGTGTGAAATTCTCTACCACAGAACGTAGATGAGTCAAAAGCATTGAATGTTTTCAGGAAGAAGTCAGACATAATCCTTAGGGCTAAAGGGAGTAAAGAGGAGAAAGGATACTGAGTTGGATGATCCGCCATGGTCATTTTGAATGGTAGAGCAGACTCAAAGGGTCTATACGTCCTATTTTCTCAGTTTCTAAACCTGACCAATCAAAGTCAACCGGTCGGTTAAATCTGGTTTAGATTTAACTAAAGCTTGACAGTTAACTGTCAGTTACCATCTAACTGATACATTCTCTATTGCAAGACCTCTACCAATTTGTCATTCAATTAGCAATTTTGTCCTGTACAGTACAAATTTTGGCTAAGCTTTACTTTGGTAATTCTTGCGAATTGTTCTGATGAGTGTAAGATGGAAAGCTTCGACCGAATGTGTCTCTTTCTCAGCAATTCTGTTTGCATGTATTCTGTTCCCTAATATCCGAGTTGTTCGTATACACTGAAACGCCGCAGTGGTCCTAGCATAGACGTTGGGGAACAGAGTGGCCCCCCTGCCCTCTGATGAGTTGCGCAGGTCATCACGTTTTGAGCCCATGTTCTGTTCTTGTTCCAGCTGGGTGCCCAGAAGGTCAGCAGTCAGACCTTCAGTGAGATCGAGCGACAGGCTCAGGTGGCGGAGAAAGTTATGGAACAGCAGGCTGCTGAGGCCAGGAAGCAAGCTGAAGTGTCAATGTGAGTATTCCCCAGAGGGGTCCAGACGACAGAGGCACTTATCACAGGTCCTAAAACTGAGCATCGCTGGGATATGAGGATTGGATTTGGGAAGAACCATCACGGACTACAAGGCTGAACTGGAGTGATGTTCTCTTTTTGATGCACTCTCAGATTCCTCCTACCTGACCCAATTTCCTTCACCTCTCCCCACTGAGATAAAAACACAAAGAGCTAGTGATGTACAGCAGGTCTGACAGCATCTTTGGAGAGACAAGCAGCGTGAGAAGATTTGTAGCTCGGGTGCTCGTTGCTGTGGTTCTGTTCACCGAGCTGGAAGTTTTTGTTGCAAACGTTTCGTCCCCTGTCTAGGTGACATAGGGCAAGCCAAACAAAGAACAGCCAGGGAATTCCGAGAAGCATGGCACTCATCCACAAACGCCATCAACAAACACATCGACCTGGACCCAATATACCGGCCACTACAGCGGACAGCTGAAACTGACAACCGGAAGTGGCAGGGACAGGCCACTATAAATGCCGGAGGAAACACCACAGAAGCGCTTCACAGGAGGCTCCCAAGCACTGAGGATGTCGCCTAGACAGGGGACGAAACGTTTGCAACAAAAACTTCCAGCTCGGCGAACAGAACCGCAGCAGACAAGCAGCATTAACACAATCAGACAACCTTAAATTACTGTCCTCTGTTCCCAACTCTGCGGCTGCTGCAAACCAAACGCTTTGACATTGTGATTCCATCTCCCGTTGATGTCTGTTGCAATGAGAACAGCTCAAGCTTCTCTATTCCTTCAGAGAATAGCTGCAGCATAGAAACAACCTGTTGTTTCTGCACTAATCCTCGATTGCGGCGATTCATGTAGTGCTACTCCTGAGTGTTTTCCCATACCTCTGCCAATGTTTCCTTTTCAACTAATGAGCCAATTCCATCTCAAAGGCCTCGAGTGAACCAGTCTCCCCCACACTGTCCGACAGTATGTTCCAGATTCTAGCCACTCACATGAACCTACCTCTACCACACACTTCGTACATTCCTGACCCTAACCGCTCAAGAGAAACATGCCTCCACCACACTCTTAGATAGTCCATTCCAGACCTCAGCTACTTGAGGGAACCAATTCTCATGTCGTCTACAAATGTGCTGATCTGACGTTTTCATCCAAATCATTTGCATATATTGCAAACAACAGAGGTCCGAGCACTGATCCTTGTGGAACACAACTTCCAGTCATAAAAATACCCTGCCACAGGTACCCTCTGTCTTCTATAACCAAGCCAATTTTGGATCTAACTTGCCAACTCACCATGGATCCCATGTAACTCAACCAATGGCAACAGTTTCTGTCTACTCTGTCGAGACCCCTTGTAATTTTAGATCTCTCTCAAATCTCAACTCAACCTTCCCTTCTCTGAGGAAAACTGTCTTAATTTCTCCTTCCTCTATATCTATCTGAAGCTCCCCTTCTCTCCATTACCATTGTAATTAATGTTTTGAGCAGTCTCTCGAAAGGCCTTGACAGCTTCCCTAATGTGGGGTGTGTAGAATCGTACGCGATACCCAGAGACCTCTCCAGTTCTCTTCGTTCCGGTAATGTTTCAGGCTGAGTGCTGTGTAGCCGTGCTCATTTTTGACATCGAGCCACACTGCGGGAAGCTGCTGCCTGACTGTCTGTTGCTGTCCTCCGTTTGTCATCTTTTCTCGCTCCTGAATGTCTTCCTCTCATTCTTTCTCAGTGTCACGTCCATGCGCCTCGCCTACCAAGAGCTGCAGATTGATCGAAAAATGGAAGAGAAGAGGCTGCAGAACCTGGAGGGGCAGAAACGACAGCAGGCGGAGCGACTTGGAATGGGCCTGGGCGGAAGGGGGTATGTGAATAAGCTTGGGAAAGCTTTACTTAGGAAAGGGCGAGGGGGGAAATGGGCCTTCATTAGAGAGTTTGGGAATATGAGTCATTTTGTTGTCTGGGAGACTAGAACAGTAGTATCGTTGAAAAGAGATGTACTGTTATTATCTTGCATCCATCAGAACAGATGCAATATCGTCTGAATTTCATAGGAGCAGCAATTTATACTGCTTGAGAAAAAGGTTGCTGATAGGTGGACTCTAATTGGTCAAGGCATTTCCCCAGAAGTTTACTGGTAAACTGTTGTTCCTTAAACCTCTGTTGAATTTAAAAGGTGCATTGCCTTGGTATGTTTCTTCAGTTAGCAGGTGACAGGGCTCTGTTTGGCATTAAATCTAGCGTACGTACATCAATCACATAAGAAATTCCTCTGGTCTTGTGCGAGTAGTTCTCCTATAACACCATAGTTGTGTTCCTGCATAACCTCATTTAATACAAAATTGTTTAATGTAAATAATGGGGCCGATGGGAAAAGTGGGGTCAGGGCAGAGCAGCTAAAACAAATCACTCACGATCACTCAAATCATCCAGACGCCTAACGCAAAGTATAGGACAGCTGAAGTGCAGGCTGAGATCATACGTATTAACAAAACAAAAGTAAATTTAACACAGTACAGTTAAAAAATGTAAGAAAGCTGCTCCATGTACGGCGCCCCTCGCAGGGAGCTGCTCTGTGTACGGCGCCCCCTCGCAGGGAGCTGCTCCATGTACGGCGCCCCTCGCAGGGAGCTGCTCTGTGTACGGCGCCCCTCGCAGGGAGCTGCTCTGTGTACGGCGCCCCTCGCAGGGAGCTGCTCTGTGTACGGCGCCCCTCGCAGGGAGCTGCTCTGTGTACGGCGCCCCTCGCAGGGAGCTGCTCTGTGTACGGCGCCCCTCGCAGGGAGCTGCTCTGTGTACGGCGCCCCTCGCAGGGAGCTGCTCTGTGTACGGCGCCCCTCGCAGGGAGCTGCTCTGTGTACGGCGCCCCTCGCAGGGAGCTGCTCTGTGTACGGCGCCCCTCGCAGGGAGCTGCTCTGTGTACGGCGCCCCTCGCAGGGAGCTGCTCTGTGTACGGCGCCCCTCGCAGGGAGCTGCTCTGTGTACGGCGCCCCTCGCAGGGAGCTGCTCTGTGTACGGCGCCCCCTCGCAGGGAGCTGCTCTGTGTACGGCGCCCCTCGCAGGGAGCTGCTCTGTGTACGGCGCCCCTCGCAGGGAGCTGCTCTGTGTACGGCGCCCCCTCGCAGGGAGCTGCTCTGTGTACGGCGCCCCCTCGCAGGGAGCTGCTCTGTGTACGGCGCCCCTCGCAGGGAGCTGCTCTGTGTACGGCGCCCCCTCGCAGGGAGCTGCTCTGTGTACGGCGCCCCCTCGCAGGGAGCTGCTCTGTGTACGGCGCCCCTCGCAGGGAGCTGCTCTGTGTACGGCGCCCCTCGCAGGGAGCTGCTCTGTGTACGGCGCCCCTCGCAGGGAGCTGCTCTGTGTACGGCGCCCCCTCGCAGGGAGCTGCTCTGTGTACGGCGCCCCCTCGCAGGGAGCTGCTCTGTGTACGGCGCTCCTCGCAGGGAGCTGCTCTGTGTACGGCGCCCCTCGCAGGGAGCTGCTCTGTGTACGGCGCCCCTCGCAGGGAGCTGCTCTGTGTACGGCGCCCCTCGCAGGGAGCTGCTCTGTGTACGGCGCCCCTCGCAGGGAGCTGCTCTGTGTACGGCGCCCCCTCGCAGGGAGCTGCTCTGTGTACGGCGCCCCCTCGCAGGGAGCTGCTCTGTGTACGGCGCCCCTCGCAGGGAGCTGCTCTGTGTACGGCGCCCCTCGCAGGGAGCTGCTCTGTGTACGGCGCCCCTCGCAGGGAGCTGCTCTGTGTACGGCGCCCCTCGCAGGGAGCTGCTCTGTGTACGGCGCCCCTCGCAGGGAGCTGCTCTGTGTACGGCGCCCCTCGCAGGGAGCTGCTCTGTGTACGGCGCCCCTCGCAGGGAGCTGCTCTGTGTACGGCGCCCCTCGCAGGGAGCTGCTCTGTGTACGGCGCCCCTCGCAGGGAGCTGCTCTGTGTACGGCGCCCCTCGCAGGGAGCTGCTCTGTGTACGGCGCCCCTCGCAGGGAGCTGCTCTGTGTACGGCGCCCCTCGCAGGGAGCTGCTCTGTGTACGGCGCCCCTCGCAGGGAGCTGCTCTGTGTACGGCGCCCCTCGCAGGGAGCTGCTCTGTGTACGGCGCCCCTCGCAGGGAGCTGCTCTGTGTACGGCGCCCCTCGCAGGGAGCTGCTCTGTGTACGGCGCCCCTCGCAGGGAGCTGCTCTGTTGGCAGCTGACATCGGCGCATGTGCAGTACAGCACAAAAGCTGCACTGACACTGCACATGTGCAGAACGGTGCAGGGAATTCAATGTGGGCATCGTGCATGCGCCGAACAAGATAGTATCGTCGGCGTGTGCACAGATCGACATGAAGTCTGGCATCACCGTCACATGTGCGAGCAACGGCAAGAATGTTGTTGCATGCACAGAACAGTGTGGAGATTTTGATGCACAAAGTGTGCCGGCAGATCCCCACTGGAATGGCGCTATCGTCAACGAAGGTAAGCATCCTCCAAAATACTGTTCCCTAATTCTTCAGCAGCGTTATAGCCAAATTGTGCTGCTGAAACATGAATTATCCCAGAACTACCTGTATTGGTAGTCTTCATAATTCTTAGCACATTCAGGGTTTTTCAGTAAGTTCTGTTCAATTACCGAGACATATTTAATGTTCGTCTGTTAGGTTCCATATTTGTGACCATAGTCTGGTTGAGTTCTGTCAGCACTCTGCAGTGGAGAAATGCCTCAGGGGCAGGTTGTCTAGACTTGATATATGTATACATGAAATGATCTGATTTGAATTATTTCAGTGATCAGTGTCTGTTTCCTTCACTTGCCAGCCCAGTATCGCACTCTGTCCTGACTGAGATGCAAACTATTGAACAGGAGAGCCCCGTTTCAGCCAAATCGTCGCGCTCAAAGCTGGACGTGTTGGAGGAAGCTGCGTTTGCCTCTGGACCACCAATGTAGGCCCTGAATAATAATGTTTCAATTTGTTGCAGAGTGTAAATACAGTTACAGTATTGACTGATACAGAAAATACTGTCAGCACAGCACCCACTAAGATCATTGTCCTTCCATCTGCACAGCACCCTGTCATAATACTGTTTCCGACATATGTCATCAGCACAGCACACAGTAATCTGTATTGTTCCATTATATACCATTGGCACAGCACCAGGTCATCTTTACTATTAAGTGAACAGTAGAGTTCAAAAGAAAAGAAGGTATTCTGACCCTCAAAAACACGTGTTAGGTCTGCACTGATGCATGTTCCATTTTCTGCCCTAGCTTTAAAAATGTTTGTTTTGTATTTCATGTAATGTGGGTGCCGCTCGCTGGGCCGGCACTTAACTACCCATCCCAATTGCCCGAAGAACCAAGCTGCTTGCTAAACTATCTCAGAGGACATTGTTGAGAGTCTGGAGCCAAGTGTCAGCCAGATTGGGGAAGGACAGCAGATCGCAAACGATCATTAGTGAACCAGATCGATTTTTACAATGATTGATGGTAGTTACATGGTCACCTTTACTGAGAGACCGGTCTTGTATTCCAGATTCATTCATCAAATTCAAGTTCAAGTACCAGCTATCGTGATTGGTTTGGGGCCCATGTCCCATTAGTATAGCCTGTGGAGGTTTTGTAGATAGTGCAGCAAATGTTTCCTGGAGTAGTATCAAGATCGAAGGATTTCTGTTAACATGAGAAGACAGGAGAGCTGAAGGTTAAGGTGAGGTAGGAATTGTTAAAAATGGTGAATGGCTTCAGAGAGTGAGGAAAGAAGAAACTGGTTTCCATGCAGAAGAGTTGTGAACACGTGGTCATGGATTGCGATCAAACCAGAAGGGCCAGATTTGCTCAGTGAATGGTTTTTCTCTGGGGACGTGGGCAGTGCTGGCTGGGCCAGCATTTATTGGCCATCCCTAGTTCTTAAGCAGGTGATGGGGAGCTGCTGCAGGCTGTGGTTTCAGCGCTTTCAGAGGATATAACAGATTCACTGAGATGTTGGGAGGATCCAGTTATGAGGATAAATGAGCTGATTTCTTTTAAAAGAGGAACAGGTAAAGCAGGAGACCAACTAATTCATTAGAGCCAACTGGAAATGGTTGTACAAAGAAAAAAGATTGCTGTTTCATGCGTCTCTGGTATGTGGTTAAGGTCAATTCTACTCTGAGTGTTAATGTCGTAAATAAATCGGTAAACTAAGTTTAAAAAATGTAAAAGGCAACATAAGTAAGTGAATACGATAATTATTTCAAACAGGCTGGGGTCACTTCTACTGAAGATTAGAAGTATGAGGAGGGATTTAATTGAAACTTATAAAATCCTGAATGGTCTTGACAAGATTGATGTGGAAGGGATGTTTCCCCCTTTGTGGGGGAGTCCAGAGCTAGGATGCATGTAAGACAAAGCATACAATAGGTCGAGGCAGCTACAAACTGCTGAGGCAGTTCAGTACAGAGAAATTCGAAGGAACTTAAACACAGAAATAGGAAGGTTAAAAGGGGCCATGAAATGCCTTTAGCAATAAGGGTCAAAGCGAATCCCAAGGCTTTTTATGCATATATTAGAAGGACGAGGGTAGCAAGGGAAAGAATAGGCCCACTCGAGGGCAAAGGCGGGAGGTTGCTTGTGGAGCCACAGGAAGTGGGAGAGAGTAATGCGTACTTATATCGGTATTCACCAAGGGGAAGGACATGACTGATGTTGAGGTCAGGAATGAGTGTGTGAATACCCTAGAGAATGTCAATATATTGAAGGAGGAAGTTTTGGGTATCCTAAATTGTATTAAGGTAGACAAGTCTCCAGATGGGATCTATCCAGGGTTACTGTGAGAAGCAAGGGAAGTAATAGCTAGGGCATCAGCAGATATCTTCACATCCTGTTTGACCACAGACAAGATTACAGAGGATTGAAGATTAGTCAATGTTGTTCCCTTGTTGAAGAAAGGAAGCGGGGGTATTCCAGGAAATTATAGGCCGGTGAGCCTGATGTCTGTGGTGGGGTAGCTCTTGGAGAAGAAGGGCAAGATGTATGCAAATTTGGAAGAAAATGGATGAGTTAGTTGACAAGGTTTGTGTAAAGACTTGTAGCTCGGGTGTTGGTTGTTGTGGTTGTGGGTATAATTGTCAAGCTGGGAAGTTGATTTGCAGACATTTTGCCCCCTATCTAGGTGGCATCTTCAGTGTTCTGAAGGCTCCTGTGAAGTGCTGCGGGACAGTACATCAGCGCTTCACAAGCGGCTCCAAAGCACTGACGATGTCACCTAGCTAGGAGGCGAAATGACTGCAAATCAACTGCCCAGCTAGTTAGCAATAGGTAGCATGGTTTTGTACAGGGAAGGTCATGTCTTCACCAACCTCATTGAATTCTTTTCAGAAGGTGACAAAGATAATTGATGAAAGGGCAGGACTTTAGGAAGGCATTTGATAAAGTCCCACATGGCAGATTGGTACAGAAACTAAAATCACTTGGGATTCAGGGTGGGCTGACGTGATGGACACAAATCTGGCTTGGTCATGGAAGGCAGAAGGTGGCGGTGGAAGGGTGTTTTACAGAATGGAGGCTGGGTAACTAGTGGTGTTCCACAGGGATCAGTCTTAGGTCCTCTGTTGTTTGTAGCATATATAAATGATCTGGAGGAAAATGTGTGGTCTGATTCGTAAGTTTGCAGATGACACGAAGATTGGTGGAGTTGCTGACAGTGCTGACGATTGTGAAAGGATACAACAGGATGTAGATAGATTGGGGACTTGGGCACAGCAATGGCAGATGGAGTTTAATCCAGACAAATGTGAGGTGATGCATTTTGGAGGATGAAATTTAGGTGTGAATTATACTGAAAATGGCAGAACCCTTAGGAACATTAACATAGAGATGGATCTGGGTGTGCAGGCCCACAGTTCCCTAAAAGTGGCAACACGGGTGGCCAAGGTGATTCAGAAGGCATATGGCATGCTGGCCTTCATCAGCCAGGGCATGGTGTACAAGTGTTGGCAAACCATGATGCAGCCATACCAAAACCCTTGTTAGCCTGCATTTGGAGTATTTTGTGCAGTTTTGGTCACCACACTACCAGACAGAAGTGGAAGCTTTGGAGAGAATGCAGAGAAGGTTCACGAGGATGTTGCCTGGTCTCAGGGACACTGGCTCTGAGGGAAGGTTAAACAGACCAGGGTTGTTTTCACTGGAAAGACGGTGGCTGAGAGGAGACCTGACAGAGGTCTACACAATTGTGAGAGGCATGGATAGGGTGGATAGTCAAAGGCTTTTTCCCAAGGCTGAAGTTTCAATTACACGGGGACACAGGTTCAAGGTGAGAGGGGGAAAGTTTAAGGGAAATGTGCGAGGGAAGTTTTTCACACAGGGAGCGGTAGGAGCCTAGAACACACTGTCTAAAGAGGTGGAGGAAACAGGCACATTGACGACATTTAAGAGGCACCTGGATGGTTACATGAATAGGGAGGGAATTGAGGGGTACGGACTGAATATGGGCAGGTTTTGTTTTTAAGGACGTGATGATTGGCACAGGCTTGGAGGGCCGAAGGGCCTGTTACTGTGTGCATTTCTCTTTGTGTTCTGGAGGGGTGGCATGGTGACTCAGTGGTTAGCACTGCTGCCTCACAACATCAGTGTCCCAGGTTTGATTCCAGCCTCGGGTGATTGTGTGGAGTTTGCACATTCTCCCCGTGTCTGTGTGGGTTTCCTCTGGATGCTCCGGTTTCCTCCCACAGTCCAAAGATGTGCAGGTCAGGTGAATTGACCATGCTAAGTTGCCCATAATGTTAGGTGCATTAGTCAGAGGGAAATGGGTCTGGGTGGGTTACTCTTCGGAGGGTCAGTGTGGACTGGTTGGGCCAAAGGGCCTGTTTCCACACTGTAGAGAATCTAATCTAATCTAATCCTTGGTGATGAGTTGGCTCCAAGGGTAACACGTTCTGTGCACTGAAAGGAAGCCAGTTGGATTTTTATGATAAACAGCCAGCCCAATTTATCCTGACGGGTTTCTGGTCTAGTGGGTTGTCACAGTCTCTGTGTGAGAGGTGGAGTTGATAGATACTGTGAGTTAAGCACGCCCTCCCTCCTGTGTTATCGACAGGTACAGAGATAACCCTTTTGCACTGGGGGATGGCTTTGGCTTACACTGGCAGATGGATGGAGGCCATCGCTTGACACTGGAGAAGGAGCAAGCCAAGGAGGTGGACGTGAGCATCTCCAGTAGGCAGCCAGCAACCGAGAGGTCAGACTTTATCCAGCATGTTGGAGAATTCTGTAACCTTCTACAATCTCTGTGCGCGTGTGTCTGTTATTTCAGTGTCCTGTATAACTGGCTATGCATCCTCTCTGATGTATACAAGGCATTTGATAGCGTCACATGTCAGATTTGTGAATAAGGTGATAGGTCACCATATACAGTGTGAATGCAAAATTGGTTGAGGGGTAGGAAACAGAGGAGTGGTCAATGGTGATTTTTTTAGACTGGAGGATGCCTTATAGTTGAGTTTGCCAGAGGTCACATTTGAGACTATTGTTTTTCCTGATCTGTATGATTGATACAGATTTTGGTGTGCAGGGGAAAGTTACAACATTTACGGATGACATAAAACTGGGAAGTATTGTATATGTGAGGAGGCCAGTGGAGAACATCAGAAACATTGACAAGTTGGTGGAGTGGGCAGATAAATGCTGGGAAAGTGTGAGGTGATAAAAGTCTGACAAAGAACATGGAGAAACCATGCAAAACAGAGGGTGCTATTCTAAAGGGGGCACAGGAGCAGAGAGATTGATGTGAGATCATTTTAAAGGAGGCAAGGTGAGGGAGAGAGCTGTTAATAAAGCCATACAATGCTTGCAGCTTCATTCATTCGTAGACAAGGATGGCTCTCTCCTGCTCTCAGGGCGAGTCCGTCGGTGGTTGTACAGTCTGATACAGCTTCTGCATACTCCATATTTGGGCCAGAAGGTTTTGTGGGAAGAAGTGAATGGGGCATGGAATCTCACCTGGCTTCCGCTTTTTCCCCGATGGCAAGTCTTGAAGTTGCCTTCCTGGACGTTCCTCCCCTGCTTTGGGCGGTCTTGGGCCAGTGATTCCCAGATGTCAGTGGGAACGCTGAACTTCACTTATTGAGGCATTGAAGGTTCCCTCTGTCCAGCTGAGACAACTGGCCGGCCATTTTGGGTCTAGGAATAGAACACCTTGGGGATTCTCGTGTCAGCCATGCGGACGATGTGCCCAACGCATCGCAGCCGGCCAAGGGTGGTCAGTGCCTCGCTGCTAGGGATGTTGGCCTGGTTGAAGATGCTGGTGATGGTGCGTGTGGTTTCCCAGGGGGTTCGCACAGTCTTGTGCAGGCAGTTGGTCACTTCATGAACAGGGACACAGAGTACAAGAGCAGAGAGGTTATGATAGATTTTCTAAGATACTGTTTAGACCTCAGCTGGAGTATTCCAGTTACAGTTCTGGGTGTTACATTATTGATAGGATGAGAAAGTACTGGTGTCGAGTGTGTGGTGCTGGAAATGCAACCGTAGATCAGGCAGCATCCAAGGAGCAGGAGAATCGACGTTTTGGGCATGAGCCCTTCATCAGGAATAATAGCATGATGCTGTGTTCTTCGTGGGTATGTTTATGAGTATGTGTGTATGGGTTTAAACATGCCTGTGGGTGTGTTTTATAGAGCATGCACGTGTCCGCACTCATGAGTATATGT